>NC_141011.1:16889130-17489130 GCF_052327205.1 Somniosus microcephalus | reverse complement strand
GGAGTTCCAGGACTTTGACCCAGCGACGGTGAAAGTTCGGTGATATACTTCCAAGTCAGGATGGTGTGTGTGACATGGAGGGGAACTTGGAGGTGGTGGTGTTCCCATGCGCCTGCTGCCCTTGTCCTTCTGGGTGGTAGAGGTCGCGGGTTTGGGAGGTGCTGTTGACTCAGTTGGTAGCACTCTCCCCCCTGAATCAGAAGGTTTCGTGTTCAAGGCCCAGCCCGCACATAATTTAGGCTGACACGTCGTTGCAGTGCTGAGGCAACATAGTATTATTGGAGGTGCTGTCATTTGGATGAGATATTAAATTAAGCACCTTACTGCATGTTCGAGTGCAGATAAAAAGATGCTATGACAGCATTTGAGGAAGAGCAGGAAGTTCTGCTGGCATCTTAGCCAACATTCCCCTCTGATCAGTGCCACAACATTCCCGAAAAAAACAGATTAACTGACCATTCAGCTCATTTGCTCTTTGTGATCTTGCAATTTGGTTGCCATGTCTGCCTACATAAAATCTACATTTCAAAAATAATTCAATGGATGTGAAGTACTTTGGGATTTGATAAAGTGCTAAAGAAATACAAGTTTGTTCTTCCTTAGTGCAGCTGCTTTTCTGGGGTTGGAACTGATGCAGATTGTCAGAGGGCGCGTCACTGTGCTTCTAATTATGCCATACTCGCACTGGGAATCTTCCTATTTGCCACTGAGTCCCCAACAACGGTAGTTTTCCCAGTGCTGACATCCCTCACCTTGATGACTTCAAAATGCAACAAAAAAGATGGCAGAAAATTAGCTCCAGTGTCAACATCGCTGGATAATGAGGCAGACAAGAATGACTGTAATTCTTGTTTTTGTACTTCTGGATATATCATACTTTGAAAGGATAAAATGTTCTATTTATGATCTGACAATTCACAGTTTATCAGTGAGAAACAGCAACTCACTGCAGGGCCTCGGATAGTTAAACTTGTGGAACATTTCCACAATATTGTGGTTGATTTTAATCCACCCTGTCTGGCAGGAATGGGGTGGGGGGGGGGGGGAAGTAAAATGGTGCGTTGTGCCTTACCCCCACCCCCCCTGTTCCTGCTGGAATCGCGTTGGCCTCATTTTACCTACTCACTGCTGTTAGGTGGCCAAGGTGCCCGCCGGAATTAGACAGGAGCCTCAAGAATTAATGCAATGGGGTCCTACTACATCAGTGGGACTGCGACTGCATTTTAAACCACTCCTGAGCAAGGAAGCTGTCGCCCCACATGGAAAGATCTGGCCTCCCCTGCCCCGGACTCCCCCACTTCCGTCCCGTGAGACTCTCCGAAACCCTCTCCCCACCACTTTGCTGTTTGCCTGCGAGCTTTCCTTGGCTGCTGGCTTGTAGCTTTCAGCCACCCAAGCTTCCTACCCAATGGCTGCTTTCTGCCCGTTTGGGATGGTCAGCTGACTGGCGGGACACAGATGAGGCCAAGGAGTTATCACACCCGCTTGAAATCCACCGGGGGTTAAAATGGGCGCCCATATATATTTCAGATTGACAGAAACAGCAAAGGCTAAAAATGGGTGACCAACTTGGTTTCTGGTTCTTAAAAGTTTAGTATCTCTGGAATCTCCTCCAGTCCCACAACCCTCAAGATATCGGCGCTCCTCAAATTCTGGCCTCTTGAGCATTCCCGATTTTAACCGCTCAACCATTGGTGGCCGTGCCTTCAGCTGCCAAAACCCTAAGCTCTGGAAATCCCTCCCTTAACCTCTCCACCTCACTACCTCTCTTTCCTCCTTTAAGACGCTCCTTAAAACCTACCTCTTTGACCAAGCTTTTGGTCACCTGCCCTAATTTAACCTTATGTGGCTCGGTTGTCAAGCTTTGTTTTATAACACTCCTGTGAAGCGCCTTGGGACATTTTACTACGTTAAAGGTGCTATATAAATTTAAGTTGTTGTTGGTAGTTCAACTGCATTCTGGTAACCTTGGAGTAAGGGCCTGCTCTGTGTTTTATCTTCTTCATTGAATCTTGTGTTTTATGCTGTCACTCATATACACATTGCGCAACGTCTCCCCTTCTCACATCTGAAGGACCTAGGGTGTAACTGTCAGGTGCCAGCAGCCTGCTCACACCCAAGCAGTCTTTCTTCACCTGTGAGCCTCAACAGCATTTGTCATCGGGCTATTCAATCAGGCGGCATCTCAACCAATTTCCATTTATTCTCACCAGACATACACACGTGCACTTTCCAGCATGGTGGGGAGTGGGGGATCACAAGAACGCCATTAGGAGCGGCATATACAGCAGGCACCTCAAAGCACTGGAGAGGTACCACCAACGCTGCCTCTGCAAGATCCTGCAAATCCATTGGCAGGATAGGCACACCAACGTCAGTGTTCTTGCTCAGGCCAACATCCCCAGCATCGAAGCTTTGACCACGCTCAATCAGCTCCGATGGATGGGTCACATTGTCCGCATGCCCGATACGAGGCTCCCAAAACAAGCGCTCTACTCTGAGCTCCGGCACTGCAAGAGAGCCCCAGGTGGGCAGAGGAAATGCTTCAAGGACACCGTCAAAGCCTCCTTGAAAAAGTGTAACATCCCCATCGACACCTGGGAATCCCTGGCTCAAGACCACACAAAGTGGAGGAGAAGCATCCGAGAAGGCGACGAACACCTCAAGTCTCTTCGCCGGGAGCAAGCGGAAGCCAAGCGCAGGAAGCGCAAGGAGCGCACGTCAACCCAAGCACCCCACCCACCCGCCCCTTCAACCACCATCTGCCCCACCTGTGACAGAGTCTGCAGGTCCCGCATTGGACTCATGAGTCACCTGCAAACTCATATTTAATGTGGAAGCAAGTTATCCTCGGTCCCCGAGGGACTGTCCTCATACACTATCTCAAAACCACGGGAATTAGGAGTGATCTGCCAGTTTGTTAATAAAAAGAGCCAATGAATTGTGGAAGCAAGTCATCCTCGGTTCTGAGGGACTGCCTAAGAAGAAGAAGAAGTGGCAACTGATCTTTCCCTTCCCAACTCCTAGGGCACTTGCAGTGTCCGCGCCTTAATAATATACGGACTGCAGGAGAACAATAAAACAGGTATTTACTGAACAGAGGGTACTCTTTTATTTATTTAGAACCCACTGCGAGCAGGGCTCGAACCTGCGCGGTGAAAGCCCATTAAATTTCAAGACCAATGCCTTAACCACTCGGCCATCGAAGCCCTGAACAGAGGGTACTCTTTTTGTTCGTACCAAAAAAAAAACAAATTGACTGTAAACAAAAGTTCAACTAAAACTTAACAAATCATATTAAAATTTGATTATCCAGGTTGATGATGCACTCCAGTCCCCGCGGTGCCCACCGGTCACGGAAATACTCAAGCGCACCGGCGGACACCGCGTGCTCCATCTCCAGGGCCACCCGGGCGCGAACATGGCCGCGGAAGAGAGGCAGGCAATCCGGCTGGACGACCCCCTCGACCACCCACTGCCTGGACCAATTGATGGCTCTTTTAGCCAGGCCCACAAGGAGGTCCTCCAACCTGTCCGCTCCCCTCCGCACCGGGTGACCATAGATCAAGAGCGTGGGACTGAAGTGCAACCAAAAATCGAGGAGCAGCCCCTTCAAGTAGTGAAAGAGGGGCTGCAACCTCTCACACTCCATATAAACATGAAACACGGACTCCTCCAGGCCGCAAAAAATGCAGGCGGCCTGGGAGTCCGTGAACCTACTTAAAACCTTATTGCACGGGACCGCTCCATGCAACACCCTCCAGGCCAAGTCCCCGATGGAACAAGGGAGGACTCCCGCGTAGAGAGCCCTCCATTGGGGACCTCCGCCACCACCAGTCGGCAAGACGCCACGCCAAGGCGTGTCCGGACGGTAGATGAAGATGGCAAAGTGGAGAGTGTGCAGGAGCAGCCCCTACAGGAAACCCCTCCGCGCGGAATGAAAAGGCACGGAGGGTATTTCCTCGAGACGGCTCAAGTTGTGAGGCGCTGGTTCCCGAGGGGAGTTTCGGGGCTGGGCGCCGATGAGGAATTCCGTCCGAACGGGGATAAGCTCGGACGGGATCGCCCCACATGCTTGAGCCGCCTCGATACACCTAGTGGAGTCGGGGCCCAGTGCCGCTTTTACAGATTCGATGGTTTCGACCGCGAGCTGGACGTTGGCCCAGGACAGGCGCCGCGCCAGCTCCTCCGGCGCCATCCAGCCCGCTCCTCCGCCATCGAGCAGGTCCCCGACTCTGGTCACCTTGCCAGGCACAGCCCTGCCCTCCGTCAGCCGCCCGAAACCGCGTTCGTGGAGGTGCGGATTCCTGAGCAGCGGCTCCCGAAGGAGAGTCGCCGCTCCTGACGGGGGAGAGCTCCGCCAGGAAGCGACATAGTTCCAAACCCATAGTAGTTCCTGGTAGAAGACAGGCAGCTCCTGCAGGCCGGCACGCCTGCCGCCCACTTTCGCAAACAGGAGCTGCGTGTCGTAATTGAGGCCGTGCAGCTGGCGGAAGAAAAACGTCGCCAGCGCACACCATCTCGGAGGATTCTCGACGTACAGGTATCTCTGCAGCGTCTGAAGACGGAAAGTCGCAGCCTGGGTGTGAAGGCACACCAGCGCCTGACCGCCCTCCCTAAGCGGGAGACACAGAACCGCGGCAGAGACCCAGTGCTTCCTTTTGTCCCAGAAGAAGTCGATGAGCTTCTTCTGCATCTTGGCGACAAACGCAGGGGGAGGCATCAAAGTGACCAACCGGTACCACAACATGGCGGCCACCAGCTGGTTTATGACCAGCGTTCGACCCCTGTAGGACAACACTCGGAGCAGTCCTGTCCAGCGTCCTAGGCGAGCGGTGACTTTGGCCTCCAGCTCTTGCCAGTTCGCCGGCCAGGCGTCCTCGGCAGGGCTAAGGTAGACACCCAAATAGAGGAGGTGCGTGGTGCTCCAGGCGAAAGGGCTGAACTCCTCCGGCAGGGAGTCCACCCGCCACTGACCCACCAGGAGTCTGGAACATTTCTCCCAGTTGATCTTGGTGGAGGATGCGTCCGAGTAAATCTGCTGGCATTCCCGCATCCTCCGCAAGTCAGCGGGATCCGTGACCGTGAGGAGCACGTCATCGGCGTAAGCCGAGAGGACCACCTCCACGCCTGGCCCTTGCAGAGCCAGTCCCGGCAACCTCTTCCGCAAGAGGCGCAGGAATGGCTCCACGCAAACGGCGTATAACTGACCGGACATGGGGCATCCCTGACGCACCCCCCTCCCAAAGCGAAGGGGCGCCGTCAAGGACCCGTTAACTTTAATCAGACACTCCGCGGCGGCATACAGAAGTCGGATCCGGGCGACGAAATGCGCCCCGAACCCAAATGCGCGCAGAGTCCCGAAGAGATACTCGTGATCCACCCTGTCGAACGCCTTCTCCTGATCCAGGGAAAGGAAGGCGACCGACAGACCAGCCCTCTGGGAGTGGTGGACCAGGTCCTGGACCAGATGGATGTTATCGTGGATGGTCCGGCCCAGGACCGTGTAGGACTGGTCGGGGTGGATCATGTGGGCCAGCACGGTGCCAAGGCGAGCAGACATGGCCCTGGCAAAGATTTTATAGTCCGTGCTGAGGAGGGAGACCGGGCGCCAGTTCTTAAGGAGGCGGTGATCACCCTTCTTAGGCAGCAGGACAATGACCGCCCTGCGCCAAGAGAGGGGCATCTCCCCGGTCGCCAAACTTTCCCCCAGGACCCGCGCGTAGTCACCCCCCAAGACGTCCCAGAACGCCCTGTGGAACTCCATGGTCAGCCCGTCCAGCCCCGGGGACTTTCCCCTAGAGAGCTGGCGGAGGGCGCCGGTCAGCTCCGCCAGGTTTAGCGGAGCGTCCAATTTTTCGGCGCCCTCCGGGCTGACCTTCGGCAGGTCCTCCCACAAAATTCTGCGCGCATCCTCACTGGACGGATCAGGAGAGAACAGAGCCCCGTAGTAGGCGCGGGTCTCCGCGCTGATTCACTCCGGATCCGAGACCAGAGATCCGTCGTTGGCCAGCAGCCCCAAGAGCTGCTTACGGACCCCCCGTCTTTTTTCCAGCGAGTAGAAGAAGGGGGAGCCGCGGTCCAGGTCCTGCAGGAGCTGGATCCGCAACCTCACGTACGCGCCTTGGGACCCGACAAGCTGCAGGTCCTTCAGCGCGCCATTCTTCTCTTCGTACACCTTCCGCAGGGCCGGGTCCTCGACGACCTGACCGAGACGGGACTCCAGGTCGAGCACCTCCTTCTCCAACCGCCCGACCCGGGCCTCCCGCCTCTTGGTCGACCCCTTCGCGTACTCCTGACAGAAGAGACGGATGTGAGCCTTGCCCACATCCCACCATAGCCTCAAGGAGGGGAAGCCCCCCTGCTTCCTTCTCCAGTCGGCCCAGAACAGACGAAACGAATCCCGGAACCGCGCGTCCTCCAGCAGCAGGTTGTTAAAATGCCAGTATGCGGACCCCCCCCGCGCGCGCAGCGGAGCGAGCTCCGCCCACACCAGGTGGTGGTCCGTGCACGGCATCGGCTGCATGGAAGCCGCCGGAATGCAGGAGACATACGCCCGGGAAATGTAAAGGCAGTCGATTCTGGACCTTCCTCCCCCAGACCTCACGCTAGTGAAGGCGCTGGAGTTGGGGTGGAGATTTCGCCAGACGTCCACCAAGTCGAAGGACCCAACCAGGTCCCTCAACTTCTCCATCGCCGCCGGGCTTCGCGGGGGACCCGAACGGTCCCTCGCCTCGAGGGTGCAGTTAAAATCATCCCCGAGGATGATGCACTCGCCCACGTCGACGGAGCCCAACAGAGCAGACACTTCTTCGAAGAAGCGCACTTGCTGCGCACCGGTCTGAGGGGCGTACACGTTCACTAGATGGAGCGGCACGCCCCCCAGGCGAACAGTGACCTGGAGCAAGCGGCCCGGCACGTGCTCCTTGACCCCCAAGATCTCCGGCTGAAAATGCGGGGCCAGCAAGATAGCCACCCCGCTGGAATTGTTGGAGAGGTGACTCATGCTGACCCCTCCTTGCCACCCCAGGAGCCACGTGGCTTCATCTCCCGGAACGGTGTGGGTTTCTTGCAGGAAGCACACCGCATACTTCCCGTCCCGAAGGACCGAGAAGTTATTGAATCTGCGGCGCGCCTCCCTGCTGCCGTTGATGTTGAGGCTGGCTATGGTTATCTTCATGTCAGAAGCATAGTGCAACCTCTACCTACACCTAACGGGGGGAGGAAGCGGAGCCGCTGGTCAGCCGCCACTTCCTCAGCAGCCCAGTGAGAAACGTTGTGAGCCGACGCAGCTCGAGCGGGTTCACACCCTCGTCCGCGCCCATGATCTTAACGCCGGCACGGACGGATACGATGAGCAGCGCCAGCTCCGACCACCTGTCGAGGGCCAGCCGGACCTTATTGCGCCGCCCCAGGCACGTGGCCATAAAATCCCGGAGTTCCCTTACGGGAATGAGGGGAGACTCGGCAAGGGGCACGAGGTCATCCATCGCCTCGTCGGCGCTGGAGTCCGAATCGTCCTCCGTGCCCATCACCGAGTCCCCATCCTCCTCCAGGGGGCCGTCACCAGCGGCCGACCCATCCGCCGCGCAGTGCGAAGCGAACGGCTCGGCTGCGCCAGCCAGCCCCGCCTCCGCCCGGATCCTACCCCCAGGATCGGCGGCAGAGGAATTCTCCCTGGGCTCCTCTAGGGGTGCTGGGCCAGAAGACGGCGGCGGTTCAGAGCTCCCCTCCGCCTCAGACGCCGGAACAACCGGAGAAACCGGGGAGAGAACAATTCCCAGCTCCTCCAGTACGTCCGGCACCAAAGACGCAGCCAGGGGGCCATCCTCCTCCCCGCCACCAACCTCCGACCCAGCGGATGGGGGGTTTTGAATTAAAAGCTCTACCAGGACGAGCAGCTCCTGGGAGATGTCCAGGTCGCATTGGGCGAGCTCATTATCCTCGAGCTCGCCCGACCCAGACCCCAGGCCGCCCGACCCGGCGAGGGGTAACGGCACCGATAGAAGGTCAATTTCAATTACCGCCGCGGGTTGTTCCGCGACCCCCCCCATGGGCAGGGTCTCATCCCCATCCCTGGGAGGCACGCGTCGGACAGACACATCTGCCTCAGCCTCCCGAGGGACAGGCGACCCTTGCCGATCGCTGGTGATGACGACAGCGGGGGGGGGGAGGGTGCGCATTACCCGCGGCGGCCGATGACTCCCCCTGCTCGGAGGGACCTTCCTCCTCCCGGTCCTCCTCCTCTTCCAGGGGGTCGCGCCTTCTTTTTAGCACGGAGGGAGCGAGGGAGACCTCTATGACTGCAGAGGCCTCCTCCTCAGCTCCCTCCGGCGGAGCAGGTTTGTTGGGCTCCTCGGGCCCGAGCCCGGCCGCAGGTAATGGCGTTTCCGCTACGGCGGTTGCGGCCACAGGCTCGGGCACGAGGCCCCTCCCGCTCGCGTCTGCCCCGATTAACTCCGCGAGGAGCGCGGGTGTAAGGGGCAAGGGCTGGCCATCCACGGGGGGACCCGCCCTAAGGTGTTTATTTTTCAGCCGCGCCTTCTTTCCGGCCGGACACGCTCCCTCCCCCCCGCTGGAGGCCTTGGTGGCATCGGCCCCCGATGTCGACCGCGCATCAGACGTTCCCGACGCGCAGGCAGATCCGGGGGGAGGAGCGTCGGCGGCGCCAGCCTCGGCCGCACGAGATGATCCGGCGGCCTTGGAGGCGGGGCAGTTTTTCCAGATGTGCCCCACCTCCTTGCAGGCATGGCACCACACACCGTCCGACGTCCAGAAGACGCAATAGGCGGTCCCCTCGTGGTGGACGACGAATGCCCCGTCAGTGTCCTCCTCCCGCGCTAGCTGGATGAACAGCTGGCGCCGGAAGGAGAAGATGTGGCGAAGGCTGGCCTCCCGGAAGCCGAGCGGGATGGGTGTGATCCCTGACCTCACCTCCCCAAGTTGACGTAGGTGGGGAAGGAGGAGCTCACCAGGAACATAGGGCGGGATGTTCAAAATAACCACCCTCTGCATGGTGGCCTCGAGGGGGTCCACCGGCAGGAAAGGCCCGCCCATGGTGAGCCCCTTGGTGACAGCCAGGGACACCGCCCGCTCCTACCCCAGGAAGAACACAGCCTTCCCATACATTTTTGAGGCCACGACGATGGCTGAGGGGCCGACAACCCCAGCCATGCCTTTAACGCAGGCCTCAATGGTCATAGTGGGGTGAGTGTAGCTCTTCACCCCAAGCTTTTTTGTTATTCGTCTGAATGGTGACGGGGCAGCAGAAGCAGTGGGAGCAGCTGTGGCTGTGGCTGCCACTCCCGCATACGTCTTGGCTGGCCCCGTCACTGGCGAAGATGCAGTCGCCATTCTGGGGTGTTTTCTGAAAAAGGGCTACACTCACCCCAAGTCACAGGCCTGAAGGTGTTAATGTGGCCTCAGGTATTTTTTTGGTCCTCAATTGAGCAGAGGGAGCTGTTTAAATTGAAGGCACACCTCTCCCCCTTATTGATTGAAATTGGGAGAGGGGCCTTCTCCCCTCTGCTCAATAGGCAATTAATAATTAAAGATGAAATGAGGTGCCTCAGAGAGAAAGGCAGAGAAAGACAAAGAGAGAGAGAGAGGGGGGGGTGTGGGAAGGAGGGAGGCCGCAAAGGCAGGGTCGCCACTCAGGGTGGTGGGTGGGTGGGTGTCGGCAGGGGTGCACTCTCCGATGAAAAATTAAAGTCTTTGAATGTGGTCTTCTAGCAGGGGGAGAAGATGTCTTCACCTGGGAAAGCTGGAGACGCCCCAGGCTCAGTCCCACACCAGGTCTTAACGATGTACAATTGGGCTGATCACCTAGGCAGCTCCAGCTATCCCAGGTCAGGCAATAGGAAGGGGTGCTTAATTAGTGGTGTGTGTGGCCTAGTGTTTTACAAGAGCCACACACACACACACCCCTTGATGATCCGGCCCTTTTTTCTTCTTTTCTCCCCCCACCTAAAATACAAAGTCTTTGGGAGAGTGCACCAAATAACACCCACCTGAAAGATGCTGTTGTTCTTCCCTCCTTCCAAACAGTTGGTAGTTGTTGGTAGTTTCTCTCCCCTCTCTCCTGGAATGGAGGCCAATTTGGGGAGGCAGTAATGGGAAAGGCCTCTCCCCTGGTTGGTGTTGTTGCTGGCCTCCCTTCTCCTTCTCCTCCTCTGTCCTCTCTCTCCAGGCACCTCAGTTGCTGTGATGATGGTGGAGGTGGAGGTGGTGGTGGTCTAATGATATCCTCCTCTCCCTGGTCAGGAGACCACCACTTTACACTCTCCACTCTCCTGGTTTGTCTGCTCCTTCTCCTCCTGCTGACTGAGGCAGCTGCACAGGCAGGAAATGCTGGAACAGAGGGTAACTTAAGGCTGAAGTACAGAAGCCTGCTATGGCTTTATATACAGGGGTGGTCACTGCCGGTACAGCAGTATAGAATCAGTTCTTCTCTTAAAGGTACATACACAACAATTCCTCCCCTTTTAGATAAACAGTACATAACATTCATTTAACAATTAAATAATAACTAATTACAATTACAATTTTCTCTGTACTATATACATCAACTGAAGTAATCATTTATAAGTTCAGTCTTTGAGGAGGCTTCCTGATCCGGACTGGATAGCGCCTTTCTCGAGTATCCTGTTCTTGCGGCGGAGTTGATTCTGGCTCATTCTCATTGGTTGGTTCGTCAGCTTCCAATACCACTGCTTCTGAGGTAGACGCAATCTGTACTTCGGGTTGATTACCAGGTGCACCTGCTCATGGTATGGGTTTGGCTTGTTCCTGTGACTCTAGAATCTGGTCAGCATGGTGTCTCACGATGCTCTCTCCAACGTCCACTGTGTACATTAGTGGTCCCTGCTGTGTGCATATCGTTCCTGGCTGCCATTTTTCTGTTTGGTAGTCGCGGGCCAAGACTGGTTGCCCTATCTTGAAGCTCCTGGTTGGCTTCTCATTTATGTGCTGGAATTGCTTATCCTCAACATCTCGTCTTATGTTTGGTTTGAGCAAATCCAGGCGACATCTTAGCCTTCGGTTGAAGAACATTATGGCTGGAGCTTGGTTGGTGACTGCATGTGTCGCATTCCGGTAAGCAAACAAGAAATTATCCAGCTTGTGTTGTAGTGGTATGTTGTCGTTATACATTGCCTTTATTGCCTTTTTAAAGGTCTGAACAAACCTCTCAGCCAATCCATTTGTGGCTGGATGATATGGGGCAGATGTGTAATGTTTCACCCCATTATTCCTCAGAAACCTCCGGAAATCCTCTGACACAAACTGTGGCCCATTGTCAGAGCAAATCTGTTCTGGCAAGCCATTCCTGGCGAAGATGGTCCGTAGGACGGCAATAGTTTTCTCCGTGGTGGTGGAGGACATTTTGATGACCTCTGGCCATTTCGAATGGGCGTCCACAGCGATTAGGAACATTGAGTCCATAAATGGACCAGCAAAATCAATGTGTACCCATTGCCATGGAGATGAGGGCCACTCCCATGGATGTCGCAGGGCCTGTGGTGGCGCGTTTTGGACCTTCTGGCATCCTGTGCATCTCTTGGTCATATCCTCAATTTCTTTATCGATTCCCGGCCACCACACAAATGCCCTGGCTAGGCTCTTCATTTTTACCCCTCCCAGATGACCCTCATGAAGCTCATTGAGCAATCTATCTCTCAACTTGGGTGGAATTACCACTCGGGATCCACACATCAAGGTCCCCCGGCACACTGACAGCTGTTCTCTCCTTGGCGAGAATGCTGGCAACAGTGAGTCACCATGTGCTGGCCATCCCTTCACCGTCAAATCATAGACCCGAGAGAGTGTCGGGTCATTTCGGGTTTCCCTCTCTATACTTGAATTTGTAACAGGTAGACATTCGACTATGGTCGCATGGAATATCTCAACAGGGTCCACTGCAGGTGCTTCCTCTACCGTAGGCAACGGTAGGCGCGACAGCCCATCAGCGTTTCCATGCTGTTTCGTACCCTTGTACTCTATGTCGTACTGATCATCATCACCGGAACGCCCTTCTTCAGGTTAAAAATGGAGACCAGGGGCTGATGATCAGTCAGTAGGGTGAATTTCTGCCCGTGCAGATAGTGATTGAACTTCTTCACCCCCCACACCAGGCTGAGGGCCTCCCTGTCAATCTGGGCATAGTTACGCTCGGCTGAGGTTAACAAGCGCGACGCAAAGGCTATTGGCCTCTCTGAACCGTCAAGGAATTTGTATGACAGCACCGCTCCGATGCCGTAGGGAGACACATCACATGCTAACCGAATCGGTAGTGTTGGATTGTAGTGGGCCAATACTTCTTTTGAAGTGATTAGGCATTTACATTTCTGAAAGGCACGTTTACACTCATCACTCCATTTCCATGTTACTCCAGTTTGCAGCAGGGCATTCAGTGGGTGAAGAATTGTAGATAAATTCGGCAAGAACTTATGGTAGTAGTTCACCAACCTGAGGAACGACCTCTGTACTGGCCGCGCTAGACGTGCTCCTATCTAGCTATCCAGCAAGTTAAACACTCATTCAAAATAATTCTTCCTGAAGCGGTTGCTGTTTTGAAGCTTTTACTTGAACAAATTTGTGAAACTGTAAACAAAGACAAAGTATGTTTTGTACATAAACTGAGTACTACACATTCGATATTACACAAGATATAAACATATTTACAACAGTAGAATAGACTAATTGTATAACTAACTAACATTTGAACTAACTTCTGTAACTATTAAATATTAACCTTTTATAAACATAGTATTATCAAAATATTACTCTGACAACATTGCTATTATGCTAAGAACTAAAGATACTCACAGATATTGCGCTTGGCCTAACATATGAAGTCAGATTACACTGGATTGTAATGGAACCTCTCATAGCAGATTCTCCATTACTCAAGTCAGGTTCTTCCTGGCAAAACTGCTTCCTGGAGTCAACAGGAAGAAAGGTAGGAAGGTCAAATGACCTCTCACAGGAAGAAAGGAACAAAGGTCAAATGACCTCACACAGGAAGAAAGATCAGATGACCTTTCCAGCATACAAACTGTTAACACAATAACCGCCACCAGAGGGTGCTATTGCATGTAAAAATGTCCAGAATGTCAAATAATGTTCATCGGTCCAGAACACTCCCCGTCTGGGGTCATTAACAACTCCACATAGTCCGAACTCTACTTGTCACTGGAGTCCTCTGGCGACAAAAGAAGAACCACCTCGGAGACAGTCCGTCGGTTTTGATGATAGGATGCAGCTTCCGTAGACTGCTGTGAGGGAGTAGGTTGCGTTCTGCTACGCACAGTTCCAACCTGGGTATGGTGAGGTCTGGCTGGGGCGCCAACTTGCCTCTATCAAAGACGAAGCCGATTTTGCTTTGTCCTTCTTGAGTGGTGACCTTCAGATAAGCCACACTTGCAATGACCTTGGCGGATGCGTCTGCAAAGACACAAAGCTCTTTGAATTGGGCATTTAAGGGAGAGAAAGACAAGTAGCAGCAAGGTATTCGGATCTCCTGTAAGTCTTGGAGTGAGTCTCTCCATCTGTCCCACTCTGCTTCCATCTTTTCAGGGAGAGGCGAATCCCACTCTTCAGCACGTGTGGAGAGTTCCCTGAGGAGCAGCCTGCCTTGTATGGTGACAGGGGCTAAGAAGCCGAGAGGGTCGTATAGGCTGTTGACTGTAGAGAGCACTCCTCTACGTGTGAAGGGTTTCTTGGCGTCTAGGACTTGGAACGTGAACGTGTCTGTTGCTATGCTCCACGACACCCCTAGGCTACGCTGTAGGGGGAGGTCATCAGTGAAGAGGTCTAGGTCTTTGACGTCCTTAGCACAATCTTCAGGGGGGAATGCCTCCATCACTGCTGGTCTGTTAGAGGCTATCTTATGCAGCCTGAGGTTGGATAGTGCAAGTAGTTCCTGGGCTCGTCCGAGGGTACTGATGGCCTCTGCTTCAGTCGGGAATGACTTCAGTGCATCGTCGACGTAGAACTCTCGTTCGATGAACCCTCTCACATCACTGCCAAAGTCGTCGTCTTCTTCCTTGGCAGCCCTCCTTAGTCCGTATATGGCGACAGCAGGGGATGGGCTATTCCCAAAGACATGGACACGCATTCTGTAGTCCACAATGTCTCATTAGGGTCATTGTCCCGATACCACAGGAAGCGGAGGAAGTCTCTGTGGTCTTTTCTCACCACGAAGCAATGAAACATGTGCTGGATATCGGCAGTGATGGCGACGGGCTCTTTCCTGAATATCATGAGCACTCCCAAGAGGCTGTTGTTAAGATCAGGCCCTGTGAGGAGTACGTCGTTGAGAGAGACGCCCTGATATGGTGCACTGGAGTCAAACACCACGCGGATCTGTTCTGGCTTTTTGGGGTGATAGACTCCGAAGGAAGGGAGGTACCAACACTCTTGGCCTTCCTGGAGTGGAGGAGCTATCTCTGCATGATCGTTGACAAGCATTTTCTTGACAAATTCTAGGAAGTGTGCTTTCATCTCTGGCATCTTCTCTAGTGTGCGACGGAGCGAGTTAAGACGATTATAGGCATAATCCCTGTTGTCCGGCAGCCGTCATCTGGGGTTCCGGAAAGGTAAGGGTGCAACCCAGCTGTTAGAGCTGTCACGAGAGACCTCATTGTCCATAATCTGGAGGAACCTCGTGTCGTCGATCGATGGAGCAAGTTTGTGGTCGTTGGTGGTGCGACAGAAGACTGACTGACCCGGGTTCTCTCCAGTGAGCATCATCTGTGTGCTGTCTGTGGAGATCAGCGCTGGGGGGCTCTGAGGCTGGGCCGTATGACTGAACTTCTCTGTCACTCAGATCTGACTACTGCATGGGGTAAAGTAGCTTGGACAACCATTCTCCAAGATGGAAGTCTTGAGTGTGCTCACCTGAGATGGTTTGTGAGCGCCCTTGAGGCACACATCTCCAACAATGACCCAGCCGAGGTCTAGCCTTTGGGCGAAAGGGGCGTCATGTGGACCGTTGATCTGCTCCCTTATCTTATGTACCCTCAGGATGTCTCTTCCCAACTACAGAAGTATGCTTGCATCTGGGTCAAGAGGTGGGATCTCGTCTGCAATGCGTCTCAGATGACGGTGATGACGAGCTGCATTCGGAGTGGGAATCTCGGCACGGTTGTCGGGGACTTGATTACATTCGATGAGTGTAGGAAGGGGGAGACTAATCTTCCCGTTGACTGACTCAACAACGTAACCGCAGGCCCTCCTGCCGGCTGTCTCTGAAAGTCCAGCACACGTCTTCAGCGTGTAAGGCGACGGACTTCCTTTGATCTTGAAGATGTTGAAGAACTCGGATCTTGCTAGAGAACGATTGCTTTGTTCATCTAGTATGGCATACATCTTTTCAGATTCCTGGCGACATCCTACAGGGTACACATTAACGAGGCATATCTTGGAGCATGCTCTTGCGCTCACTCCTTCTCCACACACCTCGGTGCACCTGGATGTAATCTCCGTACCAGCAGCTCCCTCTCTCTCCCCGCCGTGCTCTGATTCGGGAGGAGGCGTTTCTGACTTCCAAGGAGCTGGGCCTGGGTGTAGTGCTGAAACGTGCCGATCACTTTCACATTCAATGCATTTTGCATACACCTTGCAGTTCTTGGCGAGATGGCTCGTGGACGAGCAGCACCTGAAACATATAGAGTTCTCTTTAAGATATTGTTTCCGATCTTCCAGGGACATCTCCCTGAAGCCTCTGCACTTCTTTAAAGGATGGGGCTTGTTGTGGATAGGGCATTGTTTGCTCATATCCTCAGGTTTCTTCTGAATCTTTGTGTGCTCAGTTAAGGACACTTGCATTTTGTGGACAGATATTGGTGTCTTTCCATGTCTGTCGAACTTGTCTCTTCTGGCAAGTGCTGGTTGGAAGGAGAAGAAGTTGAAGCTGGGGTCGTTCCTGGCTTTGGTTTCTTTACGGATGAATTTAACGAACGCAGAGAATGGTGGGAACGCCACGTTGTGCTTTAGCTTGAACTTTGATCCAAACGTTATCCACTTCTCCTGCAGATTAAATGGAAGCTTCTCAATGATGGGACTTACCCCTCTGGAAGTGTCTAAGTATGATAGGCCGGGTAGGTAGCCGTCCTGCTTTGCGGCTTCGAGTTCCGACAGCAGATCTCCAAGGTCGCGGAGCTTCTGGGGTTCCTTACTCGTCAACCTCGGAAAGTTCGCCAACCTGTCAAAGAGAGCCCTTTCAATGGCTTCGGGTGAGCCGTAGCTTTCTTCCAGCCTCACCCAAGCCTTCTTCAACCCCTCTGGCAGCTGCCCCACATTGGCCGCTTTTATCCTGCTGGCCTGTCCGGCGGACTCTGGGCCGAGCCATTTGGTAAGGAGGCCGAGCTCTTCTCCTGCCGACAGGTCTAAGCCCGATATGGCATCGTGGAAGCAGGACTTCCAAGCCCGATGATTCTCCGGCCTGTCATCAAACTTGATTAACCCCGAAGTCACCAGCTGGGTGCGTGCAAGGTATTTGGCGAGGTCGTAGGTGCTGGGACCTATGCCAGGGTTGCCTTGGCTGGGGGCTCTGTTGGGGGTCTCAAGGAACCGAGAGGGGATTTGCCTCTGACTTTCTCTATTCGGCGTCCTATTCCTTTGCACCGTGTCTTCCGTTCTGCTGGCGGAGACTCTGCGGCTTGAGGCACGCCGTCTGCTTTGACCTTGGTTGGCAACTTGTGGCATGTTATACGAAGTGTTTGCGTCTGTAGAGATGTGCGGGCTTCCATCCCTTTCTCCTGTAAACTGTATGTCGGCATGGTCGCTCACGTAATCTATGGTGCGCTGTCGTGGACTCTGCCACGGAACGGGAATTAAAGGTTTGTAAGCTGTCTCGGGATCAGCTCCCTCCAAAATTGCCTCGAATACTTGTGTCTCGGCTAATGCAGCATCTATCTCTTTTTGTTGCTGCAGAGCCTCTAATGTCGCTTGGAGACGGGTCTGTTCAGCCTGGCGTTCCACTTGGTGTCGGGCCTGTTCTGCTTGGAGCCGGGCCTGTTCTGCTTGGAGCCGGGCCTGTTCTGCTTGGGGTTCAGCTTGGAGACGGGCCTGACTTCACTGTCCGTATGCGCAGCTCTGGCTTGAGCTGCTACTAGTTTAGCCCGTGCTTTGGCGAGGGCTATGCTTACTCTAGAACCACCCGATGACCGTGAGCCAACTTGCGACCTGTAGTAACCGGTGCTTATAGACCGATTGTCACATTCTACAGTTTCGTCTGCCTGTTTAAGGTCTTCTACTTGCTGCAAAGCATTTTCGTTATTATCTTCTGACATGTTGATGTGAGGTAGATGTGCTCTACGAGGTTAAGGCTTACACTGGGTTCCTCCTGCTCCGCTCTTCACAGCTAGCCGTATTGCTATCTTTTCACTGTACTGGCCACGCTAGACGTGCTCCTATCTAGCTATCCAGCAAGTTAAACACTCATTCAAAATAATTCTTCCTGAAGCGATTGCTGTTTTGAAGCTTTTACTTGAACAAATTTGTGAAACTGTAAACAAAGACAAAGTATGTTTTGTACATAAACTGAGTACTACACATTCGATATTACATAAGATATAAACATATTTACAACAGTAGAATAGACTAATTGTATAACTAACTAACATTTGAACTAACTTCTGTAACTATTAAATATTAACCTTTTATAAACATAGTATTATCAAAATATTACTCTGACAACATTGCTATTATGCTAAGAACTAAAGATACTCACAGATATTGCGCTTGGCCTAACATATGAAGTCAGATTACACTGGATTGTAATGGAACCTCTCATAGCAGATTCTCCATTACTCAAGTCAGGTTCTTCCTGGCAAAACTGCTTCCTGGGGTCAACAGGAAGAAAGGTAGGAAGGTCAAATGACCTCTCACAGGAAGAAAGGAACAAAGGTCAAATTACCTCACACAGGAAGAAAGATCAGATGACCTTTCCAGCATACAAACTGTTAACACAATAACCACCACCAGAGGGTGCTATTGCATGTAAAAATGTCCAGAATGTCACATAATGTCCATCGGTCCAGAACAACCTCAGTTGCGACACATTTTCCGGTGCTGGAGCCTTGACTACAGCCTCAGTCTTGTCCGGCAACTTATGCAACCCTTCCTCATCAATCATGTGGCCACAATACGAGATTTGTCTCCTAAAGAACTCGCATTTGGGGCAGTTGGCTTGTAGCCCATATTCCTGTAATCTAGTGAGCACCTGCTCCAGGTTGGCAAGGTGTTCACTGTCATTTTCGCCCGTAACCAGGATGTCGTCCAAAAAGCACTGGGTCCCCGGGATCCCTTGCAGGACTTGTTCCATCACCCTCTGCCAAATAGCCGGGGCTGATGCAACCCCGAATACCAGTCGATTGTACTGGTAAAGGCCTTTGCGAGTGTTTATCGTGAGGTATTTCCTAGATGCTTCTTCCACCTCCATTTGTAGATACGCTTGGGCCAGATCAATCTTTGTAAAGCGTTTCCCTCCAGATAGTGAGGCAAAAATATCTTCTATCCGTGGAAGTGGATATTGTACTGTGTGCAGGACTGGGTTCACGGTTACCTTGAAGTCCCCACAGATGCGAACCTTCTTCGATTCCCCAGGCGTGCTGCTCAATGATTTCTTCATTACAGGAACGATGGATGTGGCCCACTCGCTCCAGTCCACCTTGGACAGCACACCCGAACGCTCCAGACTCTCCAGCTCTGCTTCAACGGCTGGGCGGATCGCGTATGGTACCGGTCTGGCCTTAAAAAATTTTGGCTTTGCGTTATCTTCGATTTTTATCGTTGCCGTTACTCCTTTTAGAGTCCCAAGTCCTTGTTGGAACACCTCTTTCGCGTCAGTTAGAATTTTTGACAGTCGTCCAGGTGTGACGTCATCATCCTTTTTGTCAGTCACAGTTAGCGCCTGAATGGAATGCCAATCCAATTGTATTTTTCGGATCCATTCACGTCCCAATAATGGTGGTCCTCCATCTTGTAGTATATATAGATACAGTTTCTGTGTTTCCTTGCCGTTGTATTCAACTGGCACCCTTATTTTTCCTCTGGTGTAGACTTTTTGCCCTGTGTATGTCTTCAATACAATGGACGTGTCCTTCAAGGGTATGTGTGAGAATAGCCGCTCATAGTCTCATCGATTCATGACAGTTAGGGCTGATCCTGTGTCCAATTCCATCTTTACTGGGGACCCTGCTATCATGAGGGTGACCCAAATGGTTCGGTGATCCTCCTTTGCGATCACGTTGTGTAACTTTAGACAACTTAGTCTCCTGCTCCCGGAGTCCTTATCACTCTCCTGATCTTCCGAACTACTGTCTGTCAATTTCTTTACATTCTTGTACTTTTCCTTAGTAGTTCTTGTAGTGTTGGTTTTCTTTCCCGACCTGCAGACTCTTGCTATGTGTCCCATTTTCCCACATTGCCTGCATACTTTGTCCTTAAACCAGCAGTCCTTCTGATCATGGGTTGTTCTGCCGCAGCGATCGCACTTTTCTGCTCCATACGCCATTTCATTAGCGCTGTATTCTTGTGGTTTCTGTTGTATTTCCGCAGCTCCCCGTGCTGCTGCTTCGTAGGATACTGCCACGCTGAAAGCCTGTTCTAGCTTCAGGTCCTTTTCCGAAAGTAGTCGTTTCTGGGTTCCTTCACTCTGGAGCCTGCAGACAAACTTATCCCGTAAGGTGTCTGCCAGTCCTGCTCCGAACTGGCAGTGCTTCGATAACTTGCATAGTTCCGTAAGATAGTCAGCATTGCTCTCATCTTTGTGCTAGTTTCTTTTATGGAACTTGAATCTTTCTGCTATCAGCAGCGGTGTAGGGTTTAGGTGTTCCTGTAAGATATTAACAATCTCTTCAAAATTTTTCTCCATTGGTTTAGCTGGGGTAATTAAATTCCGCAATAGGCCGTACGTTCTCGCGCCCATCAAATTTAATAATACCGACGCCTTCTTTCCATCGGCCACCTCATTTGCCTTGCAGTACACTTCAATTCTTTCCACATACGTGGTCCAGTCTTCTACCTCATTGTCGAAAGCAGTGATACTGCCACTTTTCGGCATCTTGGGTGATTTAAAATGGCGCCTCCCGCGCTTTTTCTTCTTCACCAATGGATTAAAATGGCGCCTCCCACGCTTTTCCTTCTTCCCCTTGCTGCCACGCTGCTCCTAGCGTTCTGCAGGGTAATGGCGGCGACCCGCGGCTTCGGCGCGTCTCACTTTTCCTTCCCCTTGTTTTATTTTCGCTACGCTGCCTGGTTCTTGAGCACCGACCGCGCCCTGTGCGCTCCACCCTCTCTCTCTCTTTTCCTCCTGATGACGCTGCACGGCCCCTTTGCAGAGCCGCTCGATCGAGCTCGAGCCCGCCGCAGTCCGGAAGGGTCAGCGCACTACCTGCTATCAGCACGATTTGCTGGAACACCTTGACTGGGGAGCCAAGCCCAGCTCTCCACAGCCTCTCCTGCAACTCTCCGAACTCCGAGGCATCCTTGGGCGGTTGCCCGCAGTCGACACCCATTGCTCTGACTTCGACCTCCAAGAAGCTTCTTCTCAAGGAAAGATCCCCGTGAGGTGATGCAGTACTGCAGGTGAGTTCGAACCTGTTCGTCGCCACTATAGTGTCCGCGCCTTAATAATACATGGACTGCAGGAGAACAATAAAACAGGTATTTACTGAACAGAGGGTTACTTAAGGCTGAAGTACAGAAGCCTGCTATGGCTTTATATACAGGGGTGGTCACTGCCGGTACTGCAGTATAGAATCAGTTCTTCTCTTAAAGGTATATACAGAACAGCACTGAGACAATTTCCAGCATCCTGCTGCTGCGTTTGAGGCCAGCTAATCCCTCACAGACCTGTGGACCAAATCTGGGATCTCCTAGACTGTGATGTCTTAGTGCCCGCACTGCACCATGAATTTACCCAGCAAACCATCGGGGCAGTTAGAATTGAGAAGTGCAAAGTGGCCAATCTGTGATCAATGCTTCATTTCCAAAAATCTCCCGGATAATCTAATCTCATCCTCCTAAACTAGCTTGTGATCTGCTACAATAATGCCTATGTTTTTGTTGTGCTGTTGTTGGTCGAACAAGAGAAGGTTTTAATTATGAAAAGACAGGGAAGCCTTTCTGCATGATGTGCTATTGATGTGCGTCTCTTTTTAGTGCAACGAATTGGCAGGCTGACAGAAGATGAATGCTATTTTGTGATGCTTGGCTTCTTACTAATGACACATTCATTGCTGGGAGGGAATCGGCAGTAGAAAGTTAAACAAAGTCATTAAATGGGAAGAATGTAGAAAAACGCCTTTTCATTGCTTAACAGAATTGAATCAAGCCCTATTCACACGTAAAATGAGTCTTGAACTTTCGTCTGCAAACAGACTGCAGTGCAGACATCTAGTTACGCCACATACGGGGGCCAGTTCCGAACCTGTAAAGCCCTATTCGTACTGTGCAGTTGGCTCTGGACTCACAACAAGGCCGACTGCCATCCATTTTTGAAGCTGACGCTGAGCATTGCTTACTGCTGTTCCCTTACTTTTTGCTGAGGGGCCCCATAATGTTTTCCTCAAGTCTCACCCTCTGGATGATGCTGCCAGTAATACTGGCCGAGATTCTCCTCCCAGCGGCAGTCTTCCAGTGGGGCAGTGCGTCCACCCGCCGCTAATGACCCTGCCATAACCCAACCGATTTTCTCAGGTCAGGGGTCATTTGATATGTGGGTCAGGGGTCATTTGATATACAGGTCAGAGGTCATTTGATATGCAGGGCAGGTCCCCCCTCCCCCATCCTGCCCCATTTAAAAAAAATTTTCAACATTCAAGTACAACAGTACTTATACAACTCATCAATTACATAGTAAATCCACTACATTCATTGACCACAATAAAAAAAAATAAAGCCTCAAAAACAGCTTTATGGTCAACAATATAAATACAATAATAAATTTTTACAGGTAAATCAATAATGTTTACAGTACAAACTGCCACTATTTAATAAACCAAGAAAAGATAGAACCCCTATACGCCAGTCCCACTGGCATTGTGCTGCCTTCCTTTAGGAATTTATGTTAGTTTTCCAGTTAATTCAGGGGTTTGAGTAATTTGGGTCGATTTCCATTGTGTGCCGCCACCTAGTGGATATTTGGTATCTAGCAAGTGCAGTAAAGTGCAGTAAAGCACAGTAAAGTGCAGTAAAGTAAACTGTATATCACAGACCTGCAGCTCGACACATGGTCTGGGAAGTTATTTTCTTGTTACACTCCGGCCTTGGACACTATTTGTCTGTAAGTACTTGAGAATGTTATAGATGATTAGTGTACACTATATTTTGCAGAAAATGTTTAGTTTGTAACTTTTCTCTGTAAGCAAACGTACACAGCTAGCCGTGAATTGCTCGCTCTGTCTAGCTGGTTAACTTGTAGCTGTATTTTGATGCACTATGTACAGGGCTAATTTAAAGTGAATGTAAGAGAATGCCTTTCAGTTTGCTAAATGTATATTCACAGTAAGCTGTGTTTCCATGTGTTTTGGTAAGTTACATGCCAAATGTACTGTGTTGCTCAGGCGTACCTAAATTTGTGTATGCACATCAGTTATGTGCTTGTGTACTAATGTGTGCTTCCATTTCTGTATTGTATTTCAGTTTCACAATAAGAATCTTTCAGTAAAGTTTACAAGAAAAGTCAAGCCTTGTGATTTTTATGGGAAGATATCAAGTTGTTAGCTACCTGCCTAGCTCTGCATAGGAACGCGCTGCAAGGGCATAATAGTGAAAAGACAACAGCACAGCGGGCTCAAGCACAAGAAGATACCACTCAGCTACCATGAGTCTACGCTCAGGAAGACAATATACCATAGAGGACGTCGACCAGCCAACCGAGAAGCATGAGCCTCTTCGAGCAAATGATGCCAAGTCACAGTCCTCTAAAGCATGCTCTAGATCATCTCGGCGGTCCAGCAGACCGTCGTCATTGACAGCTTCTGCAGCCGCCAAAGCACATGCCAAGGCAAAAGCTGCCCAGGCTCAATTGTCCTTCGCTGAAAAAGAAGCTAGTGTGATGAAGCAGAGAGCTGACCTCGACGCTAGTGTGATGAAGCAGAGAGCTGACCTCGACGCCAGTCTTCACATTCTCCAAAGCCAGAGAGCTGCCGCTGCCGCTGAAGCTGAAGCTGCAGCTTATGAGGAAGGTGAGGAGAATGAAGGTGGGGAGCACAGCCATGAACCATATGTTCCAGAACAACCCCTCAGTCCAGTGCAACGTACAAGTGAGTATGTCCAATAACACTCCAAATTGTTCTTCAAGGAAACATCCAGGTATCTCGACGCAGAACCAGCTACTCACCACAGTAACAAACAGCCTGTTTTCGGAGACACTGAGCTTAAAAGAGAAGAAACAAGTAAGACTTACCTGCAGAGGCCTCCACAGCACTCGGCCAATCCAGCCAAGCAGTCCTCACTCGAGCCACAAGGTGCACAAGACCTCGTTAGGTACCTCATCCGCCGAGAATTGTTAAGTTCAGGTCTTCTAGAATTTGATGACCGTCCTGAAAATTATTGGTCATGGAAAGCGTCCTTCCTGAGTACCTCCAAGGACTTGAATCTGTCAGCCAGAGAAGAACTAGATTTGATGACAAAGTGGCTCGGAGCTGAGTCGTCAGAACAGGCGAGGAGAATTCGCTCAGCGCACGTCCGCAATCCCACAGCAGGCCTCAACCTGGTTTGGCAACGTCTCGAAGACTATTATGGGACACCAGAAGGCATTGAACACGCACTGCTTAAGAAGATTGAGGACTTTCCAAAGCTAACCAACAAAGATAATGTCGAGCTTCGAGAACTGGGTGACATTCTCCTCGAACTGGAGTGTGCTAAGGGAGAAGGTTACCTGACAGGCCTCTCGTATTTGGATACAGCTCATGGGGTAAACCCAATAGTGGAAAAGCTCCCCTACAACCTTCAAGAGAAATGGATTGCTAAGGGATCCAAGTACAAGGAGGACTACGGAGTGGCATTTCCCCCCTTCTCTCTCTTCTCCAGGTTCGTCCAACAACAGGCAAAGGTGAAGAATGATCCAAGTTTCACTTTCTCTACCTCCAGCAGTTACGCTCCTTCGAGAACAGAGAAACCCACAAAGTACAGCAACAAAGCCTCTGTGAGCATGCACAAAACAGATGTTCCAGCCGAACCCTCAGTCAACCAATCCAGTTCTGCTGGGAATAAAGTGGATGACCCAGATCGTCAGTGTCCAATACACAAGAAGCCCCACCTACTCAAAAAGTGTCGAAGCTTTAGAGGCAAACCTATTGATGAGCGCAAATCATACCTGAAAGAGAATCGCATCTGCTTCAGGTGTTGTGGGTCGACTATGCACATGGCAAAAGACTGCAAGGCGACAATCAAGGGCTTCGAGTGCAACAGTGAAAAACACATCGCAGCCCTGCATCCAGGTCCTCCTCCTTCGACCACCGAGAGTGCTGCAGTTGACAAAGAGGATAGCGGGGAGCAAAGCGAAAGCGCATCTTCTTCAGTCACCTCCAAGTGTACAGAGGTTTGTGGAAATGCAAGCAGCCCATGCTCATGCTCCAAAATCTGCTTGGTTAAAGCATATCCTGCAGGGAGAAAGGAGAAGGCAATCAAGATGTATGCAGTGCTTGATGAGCAAAGTAACAAGTCTCTAGCGAAGACAGAATTCTTCAATCTCTTTGAAGTCAAGGCCAGCGCAGCTCCGTACATGCTAAAAACCTGTTCAGGGACAACAGAGACTACGGGTAGGAGAGTCGGCAACTTCATGATCGAGTCCATGGATGGGAAACTACAGCTTCCCCTCCCCACCTTAATTGAGTGTGACATGATGCCAGATGATAGGACGGAAATTCCCTCCCCAAAGGTCGCACGCCATCAGCCCCACCTACAGCCAGTTGCCAACAAGATTCCAGCTGTGGACCCGGATGCTCCAATCCTCCTGCTCTTGGGAAGAGACATCTTAAGGGTGCACAAGGTGCGTGAGCAAATCAACGGGCCCCACAATGCTCCTTATGCGCAGCGGCTTGACCTGGGATGGGTCCTCATGGGTGGAGTTTGCCTGGGAACAGTCCACAAACCAGCGGATGTCAACGTCTATAAAGCAAACGTGTTGCACAACGGTCGCACATCCTGTCTCAGCCCATGCCCAAACAGGATCCAGGTAAAGGAAGACTATGATGGCATGACACAGCATCATAGGTCAACCTCCTCTGCCTGTGAGGAAGAGGCAGGCCTCACTGTGAGCACAGACAGCCTAGGATGCTCAGTGTTTGAAAGGTCCAAGGATGATGACAAGCCAGCACTATCCATGGACGACAAAGCTTTCCTAACCATCAATGCCCTGAGGAGGTTTTTCTCAATCCATGGTCCAGCCAAACTTCTCTGCTCCGACAGAGGGACTAACTTCGTGGGTGCCTGTAAGAAGTTGGACATCCACACGGACGATGCAGCGGTAAGAAGCTACCTCCAAAAGAAAGGATGCACGTGGGTGTTTAACCCTCCGCATTCATCCCACATGGGCGGTTCATGGGAGAGGCTCATCAGTGTTGCCAGGCGTATTCTGGATGCTATGCTGCTTCGGATGGGACCCACTCATCTCACACACGACGTCTTCAGCACTCTCATGGCTGAAGTCATGGCGATCATGAATGCAAGACCCCTGGTGCCGGTGTCCACCGACCCAGACATGCCTGCAGTCCTCACCCCAGCGATGCTCCTGACTTAGAAGATGAGTGCTATTTCAGCCCCCTCTGGAAACTTCGACATGGCTGAGCTGCATGGGAAGCAGTGGAAGCAAGTCCAGTGTCTTGCAGACACTTTTTGGAAGAGATGGAGAGGAGAGTATTTGTCCACCCTACAGAGCCATAGGAAATGGACAGAAGACAAGCCAAATGTCAAAGTGGGAGGTGTTGTCTTGCTGAAAGACAGCCAAGCACACAGAAATGAATGGCCAGTGGGACTGGTTGTCAAAACTCTGCTGAGCAGAGACAAGAGGGTCCGCAAGGTGGAGGTGAAGATTGTCAAGGAGGGGACCGTCAAAGTGTTTCTGAGGCCAGTCTCAGAGATCATAGTCCTCCTTTCTGAAGAAACCTAGAGAAAGGATTCTGAGTATGTTTGCAGCCAAAGGACGTTTTCTTTAGGTTTTATTTTGTATCTGTAGTGGTACAATGGAATTGTACCAAGCAGGGAGTGTGCTGCCTTCCTTTAGGAATTTATGTTAGTTTTCCAGTTAATTCAGGGGTTTGAGTAATTTGGGTCGATTTCCATTGTGTGCCGCCACCTAGTGGATATTTGGTACCTAGCAAGTGCAGTAAAGTGCAGTAAAGTGCAGTAAAGTGCAGTAAAGTAAACTGTATATCACAGACCTGCAGCTCGACACATGGTCTGGGAAGTTATTTTCTTGTTACGCTCCGGCCTTGGACACTATTTGTCTGTAAGTACTTGAGAATGTTATAGATGATTAGTGTACACTATGGGCCAGAAATTCGTGACCAAATGCGTGAGTACGGTCTGGGTACTCACGCATCTGGCCGTTGGAAATGCCGGCGTTCAGCATGCACAGCGCATGCGGGGAACGCCGGCATTTCCAGTCCTCGGAACGAAGGGGTTCATAGGCACAGCGCGTGCGACTGCACAGGCAGCGCTTGCGCAGTGAACTTCGTCAATTTCATTCATGGATTCAGTGAGGGTAAGTCCTTACAAGTTACACTTGAAAAAAGCATGTGTAAAGTTGTTCCAAGGCTGCGGAGGAAGATATATTTTATCGTGGAGCTTCTGAAAGGCAATATTTTTGTTTGGGAAAGGGAGGGAAGTTATTTAAGAAATTTTAAGTAAGTTTTAAAGTTTAAATTTTTTTTTTAAACGGGTTTTCAGAACGGTAGGTAGAAGGAGCAATTGTGGCTGTGTGAATTGAATGTGAAAATGAGTGTTCTAAAATGAGTAATGTAACATTTCCAGCACTTTTAAGAAAGAAACTTTTCATCAGTAATAAGTAATTATGTATGTATGTCTGCATATATTCCTTCACGTATATGTATGTATGTTTTATATTCCTTTACTTATGTGAATGAATGTATGTTTTTAATTATGATTTTTCAACAAGTTACTTTCTCTGAAAGTCATAATTAAATAATACATTCATACACATAAGTAAAGGAATATATACATAACATGCAAAGGAATATATACAGACATACATACTTTCAGAAGCTCCACAATAAGAAATATCTTCCTCCGCAGCCTCTGGAGCAACTGTACCCATGCTTTTTTCATGTGTAAGTTGTAAGGACTTGACCTCACTGAAAGCATGAATGAAAGCGGCGAATTTTACTGCGCACGCGTTCTGCCTCTGAACCCCTTCGTTCAGAGGACAGGAAATGCCGGTTTTCCCCGCATGCGCTGTGCATGCTGAAAACCGGCATTTCCTCCGGCCAGACGCGTAAGTACCCCAACCGTACTCGCGCATTTGGAAAGGAATTACTGGGCCAACATTTTACATGTCAATAAAATGAAAAATTTAACAATTGCACGGTTTGCCCCCTCGCATCTGCGACTGAGGGTCCAAGGAGGTGCATTGCGCAAGAGGTCATCGTCATATGTATCCTCACACTGTTCCCTTTCGGGAACTGTATGAAGTGGTGGAAGGATTTATGGCCGTGATTAACGCTCATTCCGTGACCGTAACCATCTTTGAACCAGCCATTAGGGTGGTTAGTCCTATGGCGTGAGGGTTTTACGGGCTCCCACAACCCATCTGAGGGGGGGGGGCCACCCACACCCACGGACGCAAGTATCCCGCTGGATGTCCACCCAGAATTTATAGTTGGAGCTCCGACTCCACTTGCCGGGACTGTCTGGAGTGGGGTTCGAAACCCTACTCCTTCTGGCCCAGCGGCGGGGATGCTTACTGCTACGCAAAAGGCCCACTCTGCACAAAAGGTGACACCCATACGTTTCCTGTGCCTTTTCCCTCCCCGTGACTGGAGCCCTATTCTGCCACTTGAAAGACCAAGCTATCATCTGTCCTTTTTGCGGCGCCTTTGACTTCTCATTACCAATGATGAGCAGGCGCTGCGCCTCCACCTCCTTGAGGAGATTGCTGAGGTCATCATCAGTTCAATTGTGAGTTCTTTTAATGCCGTGAATTGTGCTCATTCCAGCCATTTCACGTTGCTAATCGGATTGGGCCTTTGGCATAGCGGTAGGATCCCCGCCGCTGGGCCAGATCAGGGTAGGGTTTCGAACCCCGCTCCAGACAGTCCCGGCAAGTGGAGTCGGAGCTCCGGCTCTAAATTCTGGGTTGACATCCAGTGGGATATTTGCGTCCGTGGGTGTGGGTGGCCCCCCCTCCTTGTATAGCTTGTGGGAGCCCGTAAAACCCTCCCGCCATAGGACTAACCGCCCTAATGGCTGGTTCAAAGATGGTTATGGTCACGGAATGAGCGTTAATCATGGCCATAAATCCTTCCACCACTTCATACAGTTCCCCAAAGGGAACAGTGTGAAGACACGTATGACGATGACATTGCTAAATAAATAAATGGAATTTAAAAAATTCTTTTAGGGCTTTTAAAAGTCTTTAAAATGCTTTAATTCTGTTTAAAACGACTTCAGATTCTTCAAAATAATGTAAACGTTTTTAAAAGTTTATAAAAGTTACCAAAAGCTTCAAAAAACTTCCAAAAACCTATTTAAACTGCTGCTTTGCATGTAAAAATGCTTAGCAGCTTGGCAGAAACATTGGGGGCGTGTCCTGTTAAACTGAGACCTCAAGGGGCGTGTCTCAGTTGCACAGCGCGCTACAGGCTTCGCGCTGGCTGCACTCCTGGGCGGCGTGACGTCAGACGCTGCCCGGGAGTCAACATTTTAAAACAGCAATTCCAGGCGTCCCTGAAGCTCAACGGCCGGCGCGTCGGGTAAGTGCAGATCGGGGGCTTACACGCGCGGCAAGCCCCCGACTCGAATTTCTGGGCCTATATTTTGCAGAAAATGTTTAGTTTGTAACTTTTCTCTGTAAGCAAACGTACACAGCTAGCCGTGAAGTGCTCGCTCTCTGTCTAGCTGGTTAACTTGTAGCTGTATTTTGATGCACTATGTACAGGGCTAATTTAAAGTGAATGTAAGAGAATGCCTTTCAGTTTGCTAAATGTATGTTCACAGTAAGCTGTGTTTCCACGTGTTTTGGTAAGTTACATGCCAAATGTACTGTGTTGCTCAGGCGTACCTAAATTTGCGTATGCATATCAGTTATGTGCTTGTATACTAATGTGTGCTTCCATTTCTGTATTGTATTTCAGTTTCACAATAAGAATCTTTCAGTAAAGTTTACAAGAAAAGTCAAGCCTTGTGATTTTTATGGGAAGATATCAAGTTGTTAGCTACCTGTCTAGCTCTGCATAGGAACGCGCTGCAAGGGCAGAATAGGCATCGCTCAATCATTCAGTCATTCATTCCTCCGTTCGTTCGTTCGTTCGTTCGCTCAAGCGTAAATTCCATTGTGCATGTCTGCGTGCGTGCGTGTCATTTGTCTACCTGCGTGCATGCGTGCGTTCGTTCGTCCGTCCAGGCAGACCTCACGCTCACCCAGTAGGATATCCTCCCCCATTGCTGCAACCAGGCGAGAGCACATCACTGCAGAAAACAGAGATTCTGCAGGCATTACCGCAACACGAGCAGCAGCAGTGCCTCAGGAATTGGAAGAAATGTCCCACCGAAGGCCTCGGTTAAGACTGGGAGTGAAATGGAGGGAGGGAGGGGAGGGGAGGCTGTCGCCTTAACGTGCTGGCCGCCCTCCAGTCGAGCTGCTCAGTGCTGTTAATGCCCCTTCCCAGGGCCTACCGCCACCTTCTGCGTGGCGGCCCCGGCTCTAACAGGGGTAGATGCCAGGAAAATCTACTGCACTCACCCCACCCCACCCCCCAACTACAATTTGTATGTAAAATAACAACAGAAAATGCTGGAAAAAACTCAGCAGGCCAGGCAACATCCGTGGAGAGAGAAATAGAGTCAACGTTTCAGGTCAAAACCCTTTGTCATGACAGAGGGTTTTGACCTGAAACGTTGACTCTATTTCTCTCTCCACGGATGCTGCCTGGCCTGCTGAGTATTTCCAGCATTTTCTGTTGTTATTTCGGATTTCCAGCATCTGCAGTATTTTGCTATCGTACCATTTGTATGTGGTGGGTGGGGATGAAGCAACCAACAGGGATCCTGGGGGAGGGAATTTCAAGTCGGATGTTAAGAACTCTGTTTCTCTCTCCACGGATGCTGCCTGACCTGCTGAGTATTTCCAGCATTTTCTGTTTTTATTTCAGATTTCCAGCATCTGCAGTATTTTCTTTTTGTGTTACGAACCCTGTCCCGCACCTCCCTCCCTCCCTCCACCCCCCTCCCTCATGAATGTTTCAACATTCTCTGCCGGGCACGATCACAGGAGAGAATCCAGCCCACTATGTATGAGCAGGAAGTGCTTATGTGATTCAATTTAACTTGCTTAAACTGTAGGCAGAGAGGCACCTGCTTACGTAAGCCCGATAATGTGTGTTATTCAGATTTGATCAGTATTGTTAAGTCTGTGTGTTATAATGCGAATTACTACACAGACCACAAGAGTAAACTTTAACAGGACTTTACTGGTTGAAGGTCAGGGCGGAACTGCCCAATAAATCATTACACAGCACTTATATACCGGTGTGGTCACCACCGGTATTACAGTATACAGCAGCCAAGATAAAGTAGTGCAACCCTTAAAATAGTTCTCTTAAAGGTGGAACGGTTACATACACTACAATCCTCCCTTTTTAGGTTAACAGTATATCTTCCCATTAAACATAACATCATAACATATATACACAACTTAATGTAAAAACAGTTCACAGATTCAGTCTCTCTGGAGGCTTCCTGACTCGGTCCGGATAACGCCTCGGTTGTGTAGTAGTTTTCGGTGGTGTAGTAGGTTCTTTTGGCAAGGTCGATTCGGCTTGAATGTCAGTGTCGGGTTCATCTGGTTCCAGTATCACCGGATCGGGGGTAGACACTATGAGTATCTCTGCTTCATCATTAGGCATATAGAGTTGTGGTGTAGGTTGTCCCTTTTCGGATGACGCTATGATCTGGTCAGCATGGCGCTTTATTATGCTTTCACCAATGTCCACGGTATACATCAGCGGTCCTAGTCGTGTGCAAATAGTTCCAGGCTGCCATTTCTCGGTACGGTAGTCCCGGGCCAAAACTTGTTGACCTATCTGGAAGGTTCTAGTTGGCCTTTCATTCATGCCTTGAAATTGCCGGTTCTCTACGTCCCTTCTGATGTTTGGCTTGATCAAATCCAGCCGGCATCTTAGTCTTCTATTGAAAAACATCATGGCGGGAGTTTGGTTTGTGACCGCATGTGTTGCATTCCTGTACGCCAACAAGAAGTTATCTACCTTATGTTGTAGATTTATGTCTTCATTACCCATGGCCTTTATGGCCTTCTTGAAGGTCTGGGCAAACCTTTCAGCTAATCCATTGGTGGCGGGATGGTATGGGGCGGACGTGTAGTGCTTAACCCCATTGTTTTTTAAGAACTTCCTGAATTCTTCGGACACAAATTGCGGTCCATTATCAGAACAGATCTGTTCCGGCAGCCCATTCCTGGCAAATATGGTCCTTAATACTGTGATGGTTTTTTCCGTGGTGGTGGAGGACATCTTTATTACCTCCGGCCACTTGGAGTGTGCATCCACCGCGATTAAGAACATTGAGTCCATAAATGGACCAGCAAAGTCGATATGTACCATTTGCCATGGAGATGAGGGCCACTCCCATGGATGCAGAGGAGCTTGTGGTGGGGCGTTTTGGACCTTCTGGCATCCTAAACAGCTCTTGGTCATTTCTTCGATGTCTCCATCGATACCTGGCCACCACACGAACGCTCTGGCTAGGTTCTTCATTTTCACTCCACCCAGATGCCCCTCGTGAAGCTCCTTTAGCACTTTTTGCTGGAGTTTGGGTGGAATCACCACTCTGGATCCACACATCAAAGTTCCTCGGCACACTGACAGCTGTTCTCTTCTTTGCGAAAATGCTGGCAACAGTGGTTCGCCATGTGCTGGCCATCCCTTCACCGTTAAATCATAGACTCGTGAGAGAGTCGGGTCATTTCTTGTTTCCTTTTCGATCGTAGAATTTGTTACTGGTAGACATTCCACTATGGTTGAGTGGAACATCTCCACTGGGTCCACTGTAGGCGCCTCTTCTACCGTTGGCAACGGTAGGCGTGATAAACCGTCAGCATTCCCATGCTGTTTTGATCCTTTGTATTCTATGTCATACTGGTGTGCCCCTAGGAAAAGGGACCACCTCTGTAGCCTTTGCGCTGTCATAGTGGAAACGCCCTTTTTAGGGTTGAATATGGATACCAACGGCTGGTGGTCTGTCAGCAGTGTAAACTTCTGGCCCTGCAGGTAATGATGAAACTTCTTTACTCCCCACACCAGGCTGAGAGCCTCCCTATCTATCTGAGCATAGTTGCGCTCAGCGGAGGTCAATGATCTGGATGCAAATGCAACTGGCCTTTCCGAACCATTTGGCAACTTGTGTGAGAGTACTGCTCCAATGCCATAAGGAGAAGCATCACAAGCTAACCGAATAGGTAGCGTTGGGTTGAAGTGAGCCAACACTTCCTCTGAGGTGATCAATGTCTTGCTTTTGCGAAAGGCCTTCTTACAGTCCTCGCTCCACTTCCATGGTACTTCTTTCTGCAAAAGCGCATTCAGCGGGTGCAGCACCGTGGATAGATTTGGCAGAAACTTATGGTAATAGTTAATCAACCCTAGGAACGATCTCAACTGGGATACATTTTCCAGAGCGGGAGCCTTCACAACCGCTTCGATCTTGTCAGGTGACTTGTGCAGCCCCTCCTGGTCAATGATATGACCACAGTACGAGATCCGTTCCTGAAAGAACTCACATTTCTGGCGATTAACTCGAAGGCCATATTCCTTCAACCTGGTGAGCACCAGTTTCAAATTTGCAAGGTGTTCCTCATCGTCATCTCCTGTAATCAGGATATCGTCCAAGTAACATTGAGTGCTTGGAATTCCCTGTAATACCTGCTCCATGGCCCTCTGCCAAATTGCCGGAGCCGAAGCCACTCCAAAAACCAGTCTATTATATCGATACAAGCCTCTGTGCGTGCTGATTGTGAGATACTGGCGCGACTCTTCCTCAACTTCCATCTGTAAGTACGCTTGCGCCAGGTCTATCTTGGTGAAGCATTTCCCGCCAGACAATGAAGCAAAGATATCCTCAATCCGTGGAAGCGGATATTGCACCATGTGAAGCACCGGATTAACTGTGATCTTGAAGTCTCCACAGATGCGGACCTTCCCCGGTTCCCCTGGCTTGTTACTCGATGAACGCTTCATGACGGGAACAATGGGCGTGGCCCACTCACTCCAGTCCACCTTAGACAGTACTCCTGAACGTTCCAGCCCTTCCAGCTCAGCTTCCACAGCAGGTCGTATCGCATACGGTACCGGTCTGGCTTTGCAAAATTTTGGGTTTGCATGTTCTGCAATCTTGATTTTTGCCTTAATTCCTCTCAGTGTTCCCAGTCCCTGTTGGAACACCTCTCTAGCCTCATCCAATATTCTGGACAATCGTTCAGGTTTGACATCTTTTTTTCCGGAATCTACCGTTATTGCGTTTAGGGAGTGTCAGTCCATATTTATTTTCCTGATCCACTCCCGTCCCAGAAGTGGTGGACCTCCCTCAGGTAGTACATATAAGTCTATTCCTTGGTGTTCTTTGCCCTTGTGTATCACCTTGACTTTTATCTTTCCGATGGGGTATACTTTTTGCCCCGTGTATGTCTGCAATACTATCTCCGTATCCCGTAGGGGAATATGTTTGAATAACTTTTTGTAATCTTGCTTATTCATGACCGTCAACGCCGATCCGGTGTCCAATTCCATCTTCAGTTGGACACCTGCTATCTGCAGTGTGACCCAGATAGTTTGTCGGTCAGCTTCCTTACTCACGTTGTGAATTCTCAGACTACCCAGTTCCTTGCTGTGGGAGTCTGAATCCGAATTCTGTTCATCCGAACTCTTCTCAGCCACCTTATGTACCTTTCTGCACTTTTCCTGTGGTGACTTTTTGTTGCTGGTCTTCTTTCCTGACCGGCATACTTTAGCTATGTGACCAAGCTTGCCACATTTTCTACATTCCTGGTTTTAAAACCGGCATTGGTTCTGATCGTGTGTTGTCTTCCCACAATGATAACATTTCGTTGTACCCGAAGCCATTTGATCTACGCTGAGTACCACTGCCTTCAGCTGCATTTCCGCGGTGCCTCTCGCTGCGGCTTCGTGCGATGCTGCAATAGTGACAGCCTTATCAAGTGTAAGATCATTCTCTTCAAGCAACCGCTTTTGTGTTCCTTCTTTCGACAATCCACACACGAATTTGTCTCTCAGTGTCTCTGTCAGGCTTTCCCCAAACTGACAGTATTTCGCTAGCTTGCGCAGTTCAATTAAATACTCCTCGTTGCTTTCCTCTTTCAGTTGCGTTCTCGCATAAAATTTAAATCGTTCCGCTAACATCAGCGGTGTGGGGTTCAAATGATTCTTCAGGACAGCAACAATATTAGCGAAAGTCTGATCCGTCGGTTTAGCTGGTGATAGAAGATGCTTCAATAGCCCGTATGTCTTCGCACCCATTGAGTTTAGTAAGGTTAGTGCTTTATCTTCATCTGATATTTTATTTGCCTTACAATGTATCTCTATGCGTTCTACACACGTGGCCCAATCTTCAACATCGGGGTCGAAATCATTGATGTTACCACGCTTAGGCATCCTCGCGATCTTCTTGAGAAACAAAAGAATTATTATTTTTTCTTTTACAAAATGGCGGTTTCCCGCGCTTGTCTTCTTCCCCCGCCTCCGAAAATGGCGGCTTCCCGCGTTTGCCTTTCTCCCCCGCTGGCTGTAATGGCGATTGCCAATTTGCTGCGTTCGGCCTCCCCCAGCGGTTTTCAAATCGTGCCTCCCAGCCCCTCTTGCAGTCCGGTCCTTTCCCCCCTGGCTGCGGCTGAGTTCTCCGTGGTTTTTTTATTTTCTCCCGCGCCTTACGCTGACCCGGTCGCGGCGCCTCGCGGCCTCGGTAGCTGCCCGGCCTTTTTCACCGGTCGCGGTCGAGCTCTCTCTCGACGCTGTTGCGTCTTCCAGCCCGCTATTTTCTCCCGCGCCTTACGCTGTCCCGGTCGCTGCGCATCGCGGCCTCGGTAGCTGCCCGGCCTTTTTCACCGGTCGCGGTCGAGCTCTCTCTCGACGCTGTTGCGTCTCCCAGCCCGCTTGTAGCCCGGTCTCTCACACCGGCTGCCTTTGCTATCACCGCGGCTTCCGTGCCTTACGCTGCCCCAGTCTCAGCGCCTCTGGCCCCGACTTCTGTCCGGCTCTTTTCCCCGGTCGTGGTCGAGTTCTCCGCCCTTATATCCTCCGTTTTTTTTTGTTATCTTCTCCCCTACTCACAGTCAACGTGGCCGACTTGCTGCTCGTCGCTGATCGGCTTACCCACTACCGTGATAGAAGGGATGATCACTGCCTGTTGCTGATGGAAGGCTTCGTGTCAGAATTCTTCCGTTGCTCTGCAGACCCGAGTCTTCTCTCAGCAGAATGATGAGGGCGGATGCCTCCTCTCGACGCCCGTTAAACTGCCTTGGATGTATCTCTGCCGCAGGGTAAGATCGTAATCGTCGCCACTGTTAAGTCTGTGTGTTATAATGCGAATTACTACACAGACCACAAGAGTAAACTTTAACAGGACTTTACTGGTTGAAGGTCAGGGCGGAACTGCCCAATAAATCATTACACAGCACTTATATACCGGTGTGGTCACCACCGGTATTACAGTATACAGCAGCCAAGATAAAGTAGTGCAACCCTTAAAATAGTTCTCTTAAAGGTGGAATAGTTACATACACTACAAGTATGATGTACCTAGCTGGTCAATCTGGCATTAAACTTGGGCCAGAACTAAGTGACACCTACACCTCTCGTGCATCAATGAATTGCTTCTGTTTAAGTTTCTTGGTGGGAGAAATTCATTATAGCTCCGTTTGGGGCGCTAACTTTTAAAAGTTGAGAAAATTAGCGCCAGGCGCTAATATTTCTAAACTTTAAAAAATTTTGTTTTTGCGCTCCAGGAAGTGGAACGCGGAATCAAGCTCAATCAGCAGCAGGCGGGCGGAGACATCAGCAGCACTGCACACTGGGCCGTGCAGCACTGCCGCGTTCAAAGGCTCCTTCCCTCCCTTAAAGGGAAGGGCCATTGTTGCAGGCTCTGCAATAGAAAAAGTACCTACCTGGACCACCAAGGCAGCCGCCATCCCGCGCGATCAGCCCGGCACCCAAGCAGAACAGGAAAGGTACTTTTTTTTCACTTACCTCGGCCATCTCGCCTTTAATTATCGCCCCAAAGTGGCCGCCCGCCTGATGCACGCCTCCTGCAGCTGTCGGTGTTTTCGACCGGCGCTGCTGCAGGGGGCGGAAGTCAATTTCAGGTCCAGGGTGATGCGCACGCCGATAACGTCATGATCTCTGGGTGAAGGACATTGGGGCGCAACGCCGTAGCGCTGCCGCAAAGCTCCCACCGAATATGGCAGGAGTCGATGTCAGCGCCCCGCCCGGTCGCAAAGCCATTTGCGCCCTGTTAGCGGCCCCCGGGGGCGCTAACGGGAGGCGCAAATGCACCCAATTTCGCCCCCTTGCCTCTTTCAATGTATCCCCTCTTCAGACAGTGCTGGGTTACACTTCCACAGGTGCAGTCCCACCCACCCTTTGATAACTCACTCAAATGGCCATTCTTGATGAACCTCAGGAGCCTATTGGTCCGTAGAGTCCTATCCTGCCCCTACTGAGATTGCAGAGAGGCACTTTCCCCCAGGGGTAGCACTCGGGAGCAGGAACCCTGGCTGATTTTACTCCTCTTTAGCCAAAGGGTGAGTGTAGTCTATCGTAGCATCCCTACCATTACTCTGACTGAACCTAGCTAATTCAGCTTAGAGAAAGGATAGAATAGGGAAGACTCCTTGTCTGTATTGGTCCGTGACACACTAAGCAGTGCATGTAGCCAATAAATCATCAGATGAGCAAGCTGCTTTTGTCTGTATCATTGTCCAATGCTCCATTCAATCTTGGTAACAAAATGGAGGAACACCGGCCCTGGACCATAGATATTATCGCAGCAACAGATTTCCTGTTCCACATGTATCAAATATTATCTTTTGTACCCTATATATGCATTATTACAACTCCCTTCCATCCATTTTAAGCCCCTTTCCTTGTTATGGCAAATAACTGCTATTCAGACAAGTATCTTTCCTGTGAATTAAGCTTGCAACGGAAGGCAACCGGTTAAGGGAAATCATCTATGAAATATTTATAATTCATTTCATTATACACCTACCATTGCCCTCTGCAATTACTAAAAGTATACATTTGCAGGGCTAACTGGGAATTACTGGTTAGTGCAGCTCTCACACAAGTCAGTCCCTGGTGAACTGTATTGAATTAATATTTTTTTCAGCTTTTGTTCTGAATTTCCCAGAGCACCGGTGATCAGTAAATTAGTGGGGGGGGGGGGAGGGAAACTAATGGCCACGCCATTCAAATCTTCACAGCCAAGCGTGTCGCTGCCACATTCTGCTAATAAACTTCTTGCCGTCTGGTATTTTGTTGCTCCTTAAGCGACAGGTCCATGTGATGCACCGGCACTTAACATGGAAGCCTGCCCAACAGCAGGAACCTCACCCCAGTGAACTTCCAGCATGAAGCAGTACACCTCACCTTCATAAAAAAAGCAACTTTGAGGGCTCAGCTGACAGGGTCATTGATCAGTGAGTAAGTGAACCAAACCATGAATAAGAACATAAGAAATAGGATCAGGAATAGGCCACTTGGCCCCTCGAGCCTGCTCCGCCATTCAATAAGATCATGGCTGATTTTGGGCTCAAAGCCACTTCCCAGCCTGCTCCCCATAACCATTCACTCCCTTATCTTGCAAAAATCTGTCTCTCTCCACATTAAATGTATTTAATGACCCAGCCTCCACGGCTCCCTGGGTCAGAGAATTCCACAGATTTACAACCCTCTTAGAGAAGAAATTCCTCCTCATCTCAGTTCTAAATGGGCAACCATTTATTCTGAAACTATGCCCCCGAGTTCTAGATTTGCCCACGAGGGGAAACATCCTCTCTGCAACTACCTTGTCGAGCCCCCTCAGTATCTTATATGTTTCAATAAGATCACCTCTCATTTTTCTAAATTCCAATGAGTATAGGCCCAGCCTGCTCAACCTTTCTTCATAAGTCAATCACCTCATCTCTCGAATTAACCTAGGGAATCGTCTCTGAACTGCCTCCAATGCAAGTATATCCTTCCTTAAATAAGGAGACCAAAACTGTATGCAGTACTCAAGGTGTGGTCTCACCAATACCCTGTACAGTTGTAGCAGGACTTCCCTGCTTTTATACTCCAACCCCCTTGCAATAAAGGCCAACATTCCATTTGCCTTTTTGATTACTTGCTGCACCTGCATGCTAACTTTTTGTGTTACATGCACAAGGACCCCCAGGTCCCTCTGAACTGTAGCATTTTATAATCTCTCTCCATTCGAATAATAATTTGCTATTTTATTTTTCCTGCCAAAGTGGATAACCTTGCACTTTCCCACATTATACTCCATCTGCCAAATGTTTGTCCACTCACTTAGCCTGTCTATATCCCTTTGCAGATTCTTTGGGCCCTCTGCACAACTTGCTTTCCCACCCATCTTTGTATCATCTGCAAACTTGGCTACATTTGATGCCCCTGTCTGTGTTGAGTTAGCAGATGTCAGCCAGGGTGTCAGTAGCGCCCCAACAATGGATCTCAGTGCCCTTTACCTGCCTGGGTTGTTGGTGGGATATCGGACAGGTTTGCCACTCCTGATCACTAACCACGAACCTTTGAGGGAAGAAGCTGACATGAGAAAACAGGGTTGGGCTAGGCTGTGATGTCCCTATGGTGGAATAGCCTGCCAACACTCACTTTCTGGGACAATGTCCGCATGTGAAGAATTGCCACTTAGATGAGGTACTGGAGGGCAACTGGCACTTATAACCGGACCTCTGTAGGAGTCAGCGCTGTCAGGAGAGAAGATGATAAAACAGGAGCAAAGGAGTAAATGATTATTGGAGTTGAGTATTTTGTGTATTTTAATGAGGTTAATGTTGCAGTGAATATCCTACAATACGCCACATTATATAATGATTGAGTTAGCAGCTAAAGCCATATTACTATAACTGGAAACTTATGATGAAGCTAAGATAGACAGAGGCAGAATTATTATTGAGATCGAATAAAGATAAGGGGGTGGAAATGTGTCTTGGGCGGGTGGCACAAAGCAGGCGGTACCGGACCGGCTGCCCGTTCTGCGCAGCACCTGGTATTCAGTTCTATTGCAGCCATTGGAACTGAATATCAGGCGCTGCGTATACCGGGTGCCCGATCAGATACCGTCGGTTTTGCACCACCCGCCCGAGATGAATTTCCAGCCCAAAGTATTGTAAGTCATGACGGTGATGCTAAGACACTTAACTAAGGTAAATGCAATAACATTTGCAACCAGTGGGCAAATGGCACGTGGTCAATTGTCATGTGATTAAGCATCGCATGAGTGGTGTCACATGATTACATGCCATGTGATCAAATGTCACAGCACCATTCTGATGATGGTGATGTGTATGACACATACAAGCCTTGAAACTGTTCTTGCTGCTATTGGCTGCTGAATGTTCAACTCATGCATATGATATTCCTTTAACCGCTATTTTAACAAATGTTAATACTGTTCTTTTTAAATGGGTTAAGACCCTGATTGAACCAGCAGAAGAATGCTCCCTCAGCAATTGTTAAGTGTTTGTTCAGTAATAACATCAACAGCAATTACTAAATTATAGGGGAAAAATTTCAGTACCGCCCCATTTGGGGCGCCGTTATCGGCCATGCGCAAAGTTAAGCGCCTGGCGCTAATTATCGCCTCTGACAGCAAACTTGGCTTTTATCGCCCCTGGAGGTGATTGGAGCGCTAAATCAGGCGCTTCACACCTGTCTTAAGGCGCAAAGGCCAAGGAGCGAGGCGCTACCTCAGAGCGCTGGCGAAGCAAGGAAAGGCAAATCAAAATGAACCTGCAAAGTGCTGCTCAGTACCCAAAACTCCTTCACACAGCGTTGAATCTCTCCAGAAGTCTCTCTCTCTCTCTCAGAATGCGTGGTGCAAAAATGTCACCGACAAAAAAAGGCAGGAAGCGGTCGCCTTTAAATAGCGCTCCCCTAGCCTCTTTCTGACAGCATAACGCTCCCCTCAACCTGTCATTGCTAGTGGCAGGCGGTAAGGCAGGGGGCGCCACTCAATATCCGGTCCAGGGTGCGCTAACGGGGCGTTGCTCACTCGACTGACGTCACAATCTGCCGGCGCAGGAGATCGTGGCGGTAGTGTTTAGCGCTGCCGCAAAATGTCTAGTTAATTTCACGAGCGGCGCAAACATTGCCGCGCCCGGCCTCTAGTTGTTTTGCACCCCAATTGGCACCCTCTTACGGTGCTAACGGGAGGCGCAAGCAACTGAATTTTTCCCCCATAGTGTTATACAATATACATATTCAATTCAATTCAATTTTTTTATTTGTCATATATGCAGCAGACGTGTGTACTGCACAATGAAATGTTGATTTTTACGAGTCCTCCCAACATTGGAATAAATTCATTATAGCCTAGGAATGGGTGGTATCTTTAGAAAAGTTTGAGAATTAGCGCCAGGCGCTAATGCTTTAGACTGCACGCAAAATTCATTCTCACTGCTCAAAGAAATGATTGGGGCGCTAAATCAAGTCTTAAAGGCCTAGCTCAGTGGCGTTACACTCAAAGGGTGGACCAATATCGGGTGCAGTCTAATCGCAACACATCATTGCCACAGGCTTTACCCAGTACATAAAGGGGAGGTTCATTGATACTGCAGCACCTCATTCTCAGCATTGCTGGCAGTGCAACTGCCTCAGCAAGGAGAGGCAGAACAAGGAGAAGGAGCCGGAGGGCTGAAGCAGGTGTGCCCATGGCAGACCCACCTCAGTTGGGTGGTCAGGGTGACTGAATGCTTCAACAAATGCTACGTACCACCATCTGTACCACAATCTTCACACACTGCCCAAAGCACCACACCCCTAGCACTCACCCACCAACAATCTCTACCTACCAACACTCACACCCACATCTCACACCTTGCACACAATGACAGCTATTCAACTATGGCAGGCACAAGGTCCTTAGTTATTAGAATGAATGTGATATGTGTGATATGTTTATTCATAAGTTTATTAATGGAGTTTGCAATATTTTGTGGTCTCTCTCATTTCACCTTTGCACCCAGGAGTTTGCTGTGATATGGCATGACACAGTGATGGTATGATGGGCATGTGGTGAGCAAAAGGGACCTGGGGTTTAAGTCATCCTGGTGTGAGGCTGGAGGTCTGTTTGAAGGAGGTCGCAGAGTTCTGTGACCACCACCTTGGTGTTGCGGAGCCATCTAATACACTGCTCGTCGCTTAATTGAAGGTAGGATAAGTGCTGTCGGAATACCCACGGAGGGTAAGCCCTCCTGGTATGAGCCCTCATGTCCCTCCTCATCCATCTGTGCACATGTTCCCGTATTTCTCGCTGCCTATGCTCCCTCCACCGTAGATCCTGGAGGACAAGGTGACATGCCAGTACAGTCCCCGTTAATGTTGCCAAGTGTAACAGTTTAAATCTTTGAACAATAAATGTAGGCACTTTGCATTTGCCAGACCACTGCTGATAAAAAAGAACCTTGAAATTACTCACACAAAGTGATCCACTAGCTGAAACTGACAAGAAACCATTGAAACTAACCTGCCCTAACAGCTGGGAGTGATTAATGCAGATGCCTTTAAATAATGTCCCTGGAGCCGGCTTCCTAAAGCTGTGCACTTGCTCTCCCTGCCGCTGTCTGGTCGAGGCGCAAAGGTAAGTGGCGAAAATCAATTTTGTAGATCTGCTTGGTGTTGAAGTCCCCGGCGGTACCGTGTACTGGTGGCGCAACGGGGGTGGGGGTGTCCAGATTTGCTGTGCGCCGCTGGATTCACCTCACCCCGGTGCTACTGCATCAGTGCCCCATTACCGCCCTCTGCCGGCGCTAATGGGAGGCGCTAACAAACTGAATCTTTCCCCCATAGGGTTTGGTTTTCTTTTGTCACACACAGTGGGTTAAATCTTCATTTCACTGTTTAAATCATGCAGTACAGCATCACTTCAATGATGCAATTTGATCTTTTCATCATCCACAATGACATATTCTATCGGGAAAAAATCCTCACCAGCTTTGTAATCTACAACTATATCTAGAATCTAGTAAAAGTCTTATTCTGTATACACTTCCTGTTTACAAAACTCTGGGAGACAAATCGGTATCGCCCCGATTGGGGCGCAATTATCGGCCAGGCGCAAGGTTTAGCGCCTGCCGCTAATTATTGCCTCCGACTGCAAACTTGACTTCTATCGCCCCGGAGGTGATTGGAGCACTAAATCAGGCGCTACACACCTCTCTTAAGCCGCTAACGCCGAGGAGCGAGGCGCTACCTCAGAGTGCTGGCGAAGCTCATGTGATGTCAGTCAGCAATGGAACAGACACACCGGTGCCGGACAGTTCTTAAAGGGAAGGGTCGATCTTACTCTCCATCCACACCCTGCTCATTGCAGCCTTGAATCTCGGCCTGGAGAGACCTCTACATCAAATCTGTTGGAAAGAACAATGGAGAGGACCAGGGAAAGAGCTCAGAGTGCAGCCCCCATAGTCTTTTCTAAATCGATGCATGTAGGTCAAATCAAAATGAACCTGCAGTGTGGCTCAGTACCCAAAACTCCTTCACACAGCGTTGAATCTCTCCAGAAGTCTCTCTCTTGCTGTCTCAGAATGCGTGGTGCAAAAATTTCTCCGACAAAAAAAGGCAGGCAGTGGGCGCCTTAAAATAGCGCTCCCCCAGTTCCTTCCCAACTGCAAAACGTTCCCCTCAACCTGTTGTTGCTAGCGGCAGGCAGTAAGGCAGGGGGCACCACTCAATATCCGGTCCGGGGTGCTACCGGGGCGTTGCACACTCGACTGACGTCACGATCTGCGGACGCAGGAGATCATGGCAGTAGTGTTTAGCGCTGCCGCAAAATGTCTGGTCAATTTCGCGAGAGGCACAAACATCGCCGTGCCCGGGCACTAGGTGCTTTGCGCCCCATTAGTGCCCTCTTAGGGCACTAATGGGAGGCGCTAATCAACCGAATTTTTCCCCCATAACTTCCTATTCTCAACTTTTCTCATTATAATTTCTTACATCCTTATCAATAATGGAAACTGCCTGTGTAAACTTGCTACATGGGGTAGTTCCCATCATTAATGTGGAAGCAGGTAATTTTATCTGTTTTTATCTGTTTCATAAAAGTCCTTGGTGCCCCCAGGAACACACAGAAAGAGCGCTGTACATCACAGAGAGTGTGATGACAATATGGAGCATATTGCCTGGAAGGCAGAGGGGGTGGTTCGTTCAGAAGGGAACTAAATAACTTTTTGACAGTGGAAGTGATGAGAGTGTGAGAGAGAGAGCAGGAAATGAACTGCAAGAGTCTATTCCAGTTCAACACATCCCTATTGCAGTAATGAGTCTTCAAAGACGTTAAATAAAGAAGGTAGTAGCCAGAGGAAGTCTCCTTTATGACACTGACTGTAGTGCCGATAACCACTTTATTTCGAGTTGGGAGGCGGTTGTGAATTCCTTTATAATTCGCTGTTCAGAAGTACCTGGTATTCTGTGAGTTGTTGCTTCATTATCCAAAAGACAGAGGCAGAAAAGATGTGGAGGTACCATCAGGTGTTAAAATAATTCGATAGAGTTCTCCTGTTGGTTTAGTTGGTAAGAGCAGTGTGAGCTATATAGTCCAGGGAGGTCCTTGGCTTCGTTCCTGATCTGTGCTGAGTTAGCTGGCCTCAGCCAGGCCTGTTACAATGGTTTCAGTGGGGCTGCTCCAGGGAGATGTGAAATCAGACCGGGTTCCTTCTCCTGTTGCTGTTGGAAAGTGTCCCTGTTTGGATGTTGAGTGCGAATGAGATTGGATTTGGCTGTGATCTCCCTGTGGTTAAATTATCTATTGACTCGGACTGTTGGGGCTCTGGCATGAAGAATACCCACTTGGACGGAGTGCCGTGTAAATCATAAGGTTAAAAAAACACAAATCGCGGGTCTTGCCAGTGAATCCCAAGCGTTGACAACACTGGAAAATGAACATGTCAAACTTAGCGTATTATCTCGGGGGCAGTTAGTTCATCCCTGGAACTGACAGGCCAGCAAAACCCAGATTGGATAAGTTGCAGGGTTAAGATGGATGTGAGCAAATATCGCCATTGAGTGCAAACAGAGCTGTGTGCCTGAATTTGCATATGATGCACCACACTCTGCTCAGTGGCCTCTGGATGCAGGAAATATCAATCATTTAGAAAAGAACTGATGGGATAGGCAACAAGTTACACGTTTCAATCAGATTGTTCAATTGGGAAAAAAAAGTCAGCTGCATGGCAGCTTCAGTTATACTGGGCAAGCAAGGCCGCCCATTCCAGGTGAAATAAAACTGAGAGCTGGGCAACTTACTACAGGTAATTAATAATACTTATATATTTATGTATCATCTTGTTGAAACATCTCAAAGCACTGCACACAAAGGCCCAGAAATTCGGGCCGGAGGCTTCCCGCAGGTGCAAGCCTCCGACCTGCACTGACCTAGCACGCCGGCCGTTGAGCTGTGGGCCCGCATGGGATTCCAATCCTGGGCCTCCTCCAACTGCCGGCGCGCAGTGCTCGCGTATCCCAGGGGCGCAGTTAGTTCGAAGCGTCCCCTGGGATCACGTGGGCATGGAGAGCCAATGGTAGCAGGGAATCTGTATTCTTAGATTTGACAGGAAGAGCTGTCAAATCTATGAATACAATTCAGCCCCAAAACATAACTAAAACTTCAAATAAATCACACTTTTAAAATAACTATAAATTACATAAAATAACTATTTTAAACAATAATTAAAATTTTTGAAAAAATTAATTACATTTTCTAATGGGGCTAAAAATAAACTTACCTTTCTTTAAAGTATTTAAAAATAAACCTGTGGAAATTTTTTTTAAATTTTACTTAATTCACCACTTACCTTGTTAAAAGCAGGCCTTGCGACTGCTTTTTAAAAGTGTAGCTCCTGGAGACTTACCCTCCCGGAGAAACCTGCAAATAAAACGGAAGTTCCAGGCGTATGCGCTGCCTCTCTGGCGCACGCGTTCGACCTGTGAACCCCTTCCTTTAAGGGAACGGAAGTTCCGGTTTCCCGCGCATGCGCAGTGCATGCACGAAACCGGCACTTTCGTTGGACCTACGCATGAGTACCCAGCATGTACTCACTCGTGGGGACCCGAAGTTCTGACCCATTAATATTAATGAGTTACTTTTTGGAGTGCAATGACTGTAGGCAAACACGGCAGTCATGGCAGCTATTCGGTGCCAGTCATTTCCCACAGGCAACAAAAACAGGTATTGGGTTGGAAGAAATGTTAGCCAAGGCACCAGGAGTTAATGCTGTGGAATCTTTAATAGTCACTCTCGCTCAATGACAGGACCTTGGCTCACCAACTCATCGAAGACTGGCACCTCTGATGGCCCAGCACTCCCTGGCTACTGCTCTGAAGCAGCAGCCTAGATTATACATTCAAGTCCAGCCTGAACAGTTCTAGCTTGTTGGGGCGCACTTACACTTTCCAAAAGCTCATTGGGAGTGAATCACTCTCAAGTTTGCTGTGGGGTAGAAGAGCCAATTAAAAAAACATTTTTTTATTTGTTTATGGGATGTGGGCCTCGCTGGCAAGGCCAGCATTTATTGCCCATCCCTAGTTGCCCTCGAGAAGGTGGTGGTGTGCTGCCTTCTTGAACCGCTGCAGGCCGTGTGGTGAAGGTACTCCCACAGTGCTGTTAGGTAGGGAGTTCCAGGATTTTGACCCAGCGATGATGAAGGATCGGTGATATACTTCTAAGTCAGGATGGTGTGTGACTTGGAGGGGAACTTGGAGGTGGTGGTGTTCCCATGCGCCTGCTGCCCTTGTCCTTCTAGGTGGAAGAGGTCGCGGGTTTGGGAGGTGCTGTCGAAGAAGCCTTGACGAGTTGCTGCAGTGCACCTTGTAGATGATACACACTGCAACCACGGTACGCCGGTGGTGGAGGGAGTGAATGTTTAAGGTGATGGATGGGGTGTCAATCAAGTGGGCTGCTTTGTCCTGGATGGTGTCGATTTCTTGAGTATTGTTGGAGCTGCAATCATCCAGGCAAGTGGAGAGTATTCCATCACACTCCTTACTTGTGCCTTGTAGATGGTAGAAAGGCTTTGGGGAGTCAGGAGGTGAGACACTTGCCGCAGAATACCTAGCCTCTGACCTGCTCTTTTTGCCACAGTACTTATGTGGCTGGTCCAGTTATTTTCTGGTCAATGGTAACCTCCAGGATGTTGATGGTGGGGGATTCAGTGATGGTAATGCCGTTGAATGTCAAGGGGCAGTGGTTAGACTCTCGCTTGTTGGAGATAGTCATTGCCTGGCACTTCTGTGGTGCGAATGTTACCTGCCACTTATCAGCCCAAGCCTGAACGTCGTCCAGGTCTTGTTGCATGCGGGCAGGGACTGCTTCAACTTACACTGGCTCTTCCAAATCCAATCTTACTCTCGACATTCTGACGTCACAATGTAATGATGTTTTAGGGATATCCCCATAGTACTGTGCACTTTTGAACCCAAAACGCAAAATAACTGTTTACACTGTAGTCTGGCATCTGCATTTTAGCTGTGAAACCCTCACCTGCTGGGATGTGCAATGTGTGGTCAGATCACTAGTGAGGATACCTGTTTGCACGGCAACCTTAACACTGGAGGCGAATGCACCCTTACAAATAACACAATTGTGCCAAGGCATTTTACTTGTTAACCAAACACAGACATTTTTGAGGTATAGGGGAAAATTGGTTTTGAAATTAATTTCATGTGTATATGTAAATTTAAGTTAATTGGCATAATTTGTTAGTGTTGTGCCTTTTTAGTGCAATTAATTTACTCTCCGGTTTCCTCAGTGAAGGAGTTGGTGTGCTTTATTAATGAAAACCAGAGGATTCGCTGTTGTGTTGCTCATGGTACTATAGAGGACGGGATGTTTTGCAACATTGGCTCATTAAAGCCTAACTTCAACCATCCCTCCTGCTTCTAGCATATCCAGAGATTCTCCTCCCTTTGACAACATGTTTTATATGCTGCATTCCCACTCAACAGGCTGCCTGAGAAGCAACTTTCTCCCTACTCCCTCAAGAGAGCCTTACTCGACCTCCACACAATCAGGCTTTTGTCCTCTCCCTTTTCATCCTCAATCAAAAAGGCTTTGCTCTCTTACCCACTACCAAATATAGCTTCTCTGTCTCCCTTTCTTCCCCCATCCCAAAAGAGGGTCTCATTCTATCTTTCTTTCACCCAAATAACTCCCTAAAAGGGTTTTGTTCCTGTTCCTTCCGCCTGCCCCTAAACTAGGTCTCCCTTCCTTAGCCCCTACCTTCAAGAGGTTCCTTCCTCTACCTCTCCACTTAGCAGCAGTGTTTGCCTGCCTTGTCCTTGCTTGGTGTAGGTCTACTGAAATATATAAATAACATGAGGAGTTTGTTCATCAGAGTGGATTCATGGGCCTGTATATATCGTTATACCCGCCCACTCCTCCACTTCTCTTGCCCTTTTCCTGCTCTTTGACTTATTTTCTCCTTTATTTATTTTCACATTTTCCTTTTCTCCCCGTTTTCACTCTTTTAGGTTTCTCCCTTGTTTGGTTTTGCAACTCGTCCTGTAGAACACACTATTTGCTGTGAATGTTGCTGTAGCTTGATCAAGCTTAAAAGTTGACCACATTTCATGTAACCATCATGCTTCGCGAGGACAAAAGACTGGTTGCTGTGAGAACTTTGCAAAATAAGATGCTGTGGTTGTAAGCTGTGAAAGCTGCCAATTGTCTTTCAACAGATAAGGAAAACAGACTTTGAAAATTCTGTGGGAACGGACTATTGAGCTGTGGAATCAGTGCAAAAACAGAAACATCTTCAGACTATGGACTGTAACCAGCCTTGAAGCCCGCGGATGCTTAATGGACTATTGATAAGAGTAACTGAAAAACAACTAATGCCGTGTAGTTAGGGGCACGTACACAGTGGGAGGGTTGCCAAGTTTTGGGGTATAAAAGATGCGTAAATTGACAACTCGCGGCTGCAACCGGGCAACCTGGTCAGTTGTCAGAAATCATACGTCTAGTGTTAGTACGCTGGTGTTAGTACGTATGTGGTGTTTTGCTTATTAACACTTGAGCTTAAAGTAAAGGGATAGCACTGTGCATGCTAAGGTATAGTCAGGAATTGTTATACTCTACATAACTGTCAGATGCTTACTTGTAACCTCTTGCTGATTTTTAAGTGAAATAAGTTTTTCACAGATTCATTGGGTTTTGTGTTATCTGGATTTAGGCCTGTGACATGTGAAAACAAGTAATTATAGGGCCGTTTTTTGAGTTGCCAGTTGATTTGGGAGGTGTCGGCTTTTCAGAATCGGTCAGTCAGTTTACCTGCGAGTTCTCTAGGTTGGCATTCATGCTGAAACATTGACCTGTCTTCCTCTGTCAGTGGCTGATTGATCTGCTGCATACTGTATTTCCCGCTTTTTCCGTTATTTCAATTTACCTCTTGAATTCAAATATTCCACGTACCACATGAACAATAATTTCAAATAATAGTTCTATATATATTTTACTTACATTTGTTGAACCATCGTAATTCTCTCCGGCAACATGTAGTTTCTTTTTAATTTGTAGACTATATCAGATTGGCTGCATTGTTCGTACTCAGAAGGTGGAAGGTTCAAGCCCTGTATCTGGGCCTAAGCTTATAGTGGAAGTTCGCTCTCCAATGCAGCACTGAGGGAGTGCTGCACTGTCAAAGGTGCGGTCCTTTGAATGGAAATTAAACCAAGGTTTTTTCCTGTCTGCTTTGGTGGTTTGGGTAGATATTAAAGATGGCACAGCACCATCCTCTCTCTGGGATATTAGGAACACAGGAGAAGATCATTCAGTCCCTCAAGTCTGTTCCGCCATTCAATTAGATCATGGCTGATCTGTATATTAACTCCATCTACCCGCCTTGGTTCTGTAACCCTTAATACCCTCGCCTAACAAACATTTCTCCCTCAAACAATCAATACAACGAAAAACAGATTAACTGATCATTCTGCTCACTGTTGCTTGAAAGACTTTGCCGGGGCAGAATGGCTGCTGCACTTGACTAGATTAACAACAGTCACTGCATTTCAGCAGTAACTGATTGTACAAAGTACTTTGAGACATTTTGACATGATTGGACACTGTATAAATATAAGCGTTATTCAGCAAACACTAATGAAATTAATAATGTGAAATGTTCTATAGCAACATTAATTTAGGACTGAAAAGAACCTCATTGTAACTTCTAAATAAAAAGCAGAATAATTATTTTACAGCCACATGTTCATCTGTTGTTTAGGCACTGATGCAATTACAATTAGTTATTATGGTGCGTTATAATTGGATTTTGGGAAAGCTTTCAACAGAGAACAGTTGATAGACACTGCAATTTGTTTTGCTTTTGAAAACTATTGTTACATTTTACAAGGGTCTGAATTGTGAACTACAATTTATTCTCCTGTATGCTCTTCCTCCTCTCTGAATCCTCACTCCGTAGAATTCAAAGTTCAGCACAACATCTCCTATTTCTTTGCCAAGAACGCCAACCTGTAGAATTCCTTCACTTCCCTGTAATCTTCCCTTCCTTCTACAATCATTGAAAGCCCAAGCTTAGCATCACCTGCTCATGCCTTCCCGATTGGCTTCGTCTTCATTTGTTTTAACTTGTGTGCCCTTGACCCCTCAGTGTGGTTTCACAATAATAAGATTGTTTTCAGAATTGAAAATTTGTTTCCCGTAGCTCTCCGTAGTAGGGTGCAGTCAACTGGGATTCTGCATGAAGCTAAGAGCATCATATCCATATTCCTCTGCAGCATTGGTACTGATAATAAAACCTGGGGTCCACTTTCAGCCCACCTCATCACCTGCGGTTCTTGGCAAACCTGCTGCTCCATCTGTCTCTGGGCATCCGTTCACAGCTGATCTGGACTGACAGCTTGATGGAATGATGATTTCCCAGCAGAATGGCATCACTAACCAATTAATCCTATAACAGGCCACAAAACTCTATTATTTCCAATAGAAATTGCTTGACTTCCGCACCCCCCACCCGCCCTCCCCCGCTTATTTCAAAGTAAAGGGTTAAAAGTGATTTGGACCAGTGTTTTAGCCCCAGAGACTTGTGGTGCTGTGTCAGGCTTATATCTCTAGCTATAGGATTAATAGGAAGATACTGCCAAAAACAAATTAGGAAATAAAAGGACCTGGGAGTTTTAGTAGATAAATCCCTCGGGCCAACAAGCTCGTGTCTGGCTGCTGTCAAGAAAGCAAATAGGATGTTAGGTTGTATGAAAAGAGGGATGGAGTGCAGATCAAAGCAACTTATCCTGCCTCTGTATAAAGTATTGGCCAGGCTGCACCAGGAGTATTGTTTACACTCTGGAACCCTCACTACAGGAAGGATTTCGCTAAGCTGGAGAAGGTGTGAAGAGCTATTAGAATGATCAGGGGATTAGGGAAGAAGTCATATTAGGATAGAGTCATGGCACTGAGGCTCCTCACTGGAGAAAAGAAGACTGAAAGAAGAAATGACTGATGCCGGTTAAATTTAAAAAATCAATAGCTGTTTTTCATTCTGAATTGCCCTAATAATTTATTTCTGCTTTTACTCCATAGTGTCTGCAGTAGATGACGTTGACAGTTGCCCCTGCATTAAGACTGCAGCTGCACTCTCAGTGTGATTGGGGTTGGTTAATTATTTCCCAGAAAGCCATGGAAAGCCCTGCTGAGGGTATCACACTTCCACAAAGGACACGATGAATGAAGGAGCCCTACCGAATGGACAGACAGACTAGATAACCAACAAATGTAAGTTCATTGGCATTATTGAACACTAGAGTTGCATTTGATATCGACAGAGCCCCTCAAATAGAGGTCGTGTCAAATTGTATAAGAACTAAGATGCTGAAGGTTTTAAGCTGAGGAGATTTGCTGATGTCCATGAATTGTTGAGCTAAAGTAGTGTGCAGTTGGACATTTCTGGATGACATTACCTAGGTTGCTGAACGAGTGCTTCCTATACCAATTCACTTGGGGATGTCAGCACACTGTACATACCTGACTTTGATTGCTTCCAAAGTGCATTAAAATGGACATTACGACTTCCAGCAGTGATAGCAGTACATTTGGTGCCCTTAGCATTTTTAATAGCAACCTGACCAATCTCTGAAAGTGCTTTGAAAATTTAAGTCTCATTCACATTGTGTGTTAGTGCAAGTGGAGGAAAACGACTGGGGAAATACATTTGAATTATGCCAGTGTGTTAACTACTGGTTAACTGGTGATGCATTTCGGAAGGAAAAATGAGGAGAGGCAATATAAATTCAATGGTACAATTTTAAAGGGGGTGCAGGAACAGAGAGACCTGGGGGTGTGTGCACACAAATCTTTGAAGGTGGCAGGACAAGTTGAGAAGGCTGTTAAAAAAGCGCATGGGATCCTTGGCTTTATTAATAGAAGCATAGAGTACAAAAGCAAGGAAGTTATGGTAAACCTTTATAAATCACTGACTAGGCCTCAGCTAGAGTATTGTGTCCAATTTGGGCACCACATTTTAGGAAGGATGTCAAGGTCTTGGAGAAGGTGCAGAGGAGATTTACCAGGATTGTGCCAGAGATGAGGGACTTCTGTTACGTGGAGAGACTAGGGAAGCTGGGATTGTTCTGCTTAGAGCAGAGAAGATTATGAGGACATTTAATAGAGGTTTTCAAAATTCTGAGGGATTTTTACAGAGTAGATAAGAAGAAATTGCTTCCACTGACAGGTGGGTCGGTAACCAGTGGACACAGATTTAAGATAATTGGCAAAAAATCCAGGGGAAAAAGGAAAAAGGTTTTTATGCAGTGAGTTGTTGTGATCTGGAACGCACTGCCTGAAAGGGCGGTGGAAGCAGATTCAATAGTAACTTTCAAAAGGGAATTGGATAAATACTTGAAAAGGAGAAATTTGCAGGGCTCTGGGGAAAGAGCAGGGGGGAGTGGGACTAATTGGATCGTTCTTTCAAAGAGCCGGCACAGGCACGATGGGCCGAATGGCCTCCTGCATGATTCTATTAACTAGACCATATAAATGTTAAGCTTTAAATTTTCCCTTTCAAGAACTCTAGAGAGGGTAGCCAGCTACACTGCGAATTATTGTGCAGGTTGGGAGTTCGTTTGTCAAACATGTATCAAGTCTATTTAGCTTGAGTAGGAATATAAGTGAATTTAAATGATAAGATAATATTTCCAGTAATACAATGCCTTATGCCAATATGGGCCCAAAGTGCTCCACAGAAAATTGCTTTCTGAAGTGCTGTGACAGTTTTTAATGTGGATAAACATTACTGCCACTTTTCACCAGTAATGCCCCACATACACCACTCAAGGAGCTCGACACCATCCAGGACAAAGCAACCCGATTGATTGGCACCTCATCCACCACCTCAACCATTCACTCCCTCCACCACCGGCGTACCGTGGCTGCAGTGTGTACCATCTGCAAGATGCAATGCAGCAACTCGCCAAGGCTTCTTCGGCAGCACCTCCCAAACCCACGACCTCTACCATCTAGAAGGACAAGTTCAGCAGGCGCATGGGAACACCATCACCTGCAAGTTCGCCACCACCTTCTCAAGGGCAATTAGGGATGGGCAATAAATGCTGGCTTTGCCACCGATGCCCACATCCCAGGAACGAATAAAAAAAAAACATTAATGAGATTAATCACAGGAAGGATGTGATCGCTTTGGAGAGGGTGCAGAGGAGATTCACCAGGATGTTACCAGGGCTGGAGCACTTCAGCTATGAAGAAAGACTGGGCAGATTGGGTTTGTTTTCCTTGGAGCAGAGGAGGCTGAGGGGGGACATGATTGAGGTGTACAAAATTATGAGGGGCATAGATAGGATGGATACTGAGGAGCTTTTTCCCTTAGTAGAAGGGTCAATAACTAGGGGGCATAGATTCAAGGTAAAGGGCGGGAGGTTTAGAGGGGATTTGAGAAAAAACTTTTTCACCCAGAGGGTGGTTGGAGTCTGGAACTCACTGCCTGAAAGGGTTGTGGAGGCAGGAACCCTCACAACATTGAAGAAGCATTTGGATGAGCACTTGAAATGCCATAACATACAAGGCTACGGACCAAATGCTGGAATATGGGATTAGATTAGACAGGGCTTGATGGCCGGCATGGACACGATGGGCCGAAGGGCCTGTATCCGTGCTGTATAGCTCTATGACTCTATGAGTGTGTGCCTGGTGACGTTGGCTGAGGGAGCAATGTTGCCCAGGGCATCAGGAGGACTTCCTGTTCTTCTTTGAATAATGCCATGGATCTTTATGGTGCATCTGGACCCAGCACAACGGGCATACGAATCTTTGGTTTAACATTTATCTGAATGGCAGCATTGCCAACAATACAACACCACCTCAGTACTGCGTCACAGTGTTAGCCTAGATAAGGAGCTCAAACGCTGAGATGGGGATCAAACTCACAACCATCAGGCTCAAAGGTATGGCTGATATGAACTGAGAGAAGTTGTCACTCTTCCTTCCCAGAAAACTGTATACCACATTGGCCCAGTAATTCGGGTCCCAACGCGTGAGTACGGACGGGGTACTCATGCGTGGGCCCGTTGGAAGTGCTGGATTTCAGCATGCACAGCGCATGCGCGGAAAACCGGCATTTCCTCTCCTCTGAACCAAGGGGTTAAGAGGCGGTTCCCTTGCGACGTTTGAGGCAGCGCGTACGCGTTGAACTTCGTTTTTTTTGACAGGTTTGTCCGTGCGTGAAGGCCTCCACTTTTTACGAATGAAAAAAGCAGACATAAGGACTTAGTTTTAAAAGGTAAGTGGTCTAATAATTAAAGTTAGAAAATGTTTTCCACAGGTTTATTATTTTTAAAGAATTTACAGTAAGGTAAGTGTATTTTTGGACTTGATTTCTTGAAAAAAAAATTTTTGCAGAAATTTGAAGAATTGTTTAAAATAGTTTTTTACAGTTATTAATAGCTCAGTTAATTAGTGGGATTTTTTAAACTTTTATTTCAAGTTTAAGTAGTGTTTTGGGCGCCCGGAGTTTTCATGAGTTTGACAGGTCTTATGTCTAACTCATGAATGGACTTTTGCAAACTCCCATTGGTTGCCCAGTGCTCACGTGATCCCAGCCGGCTCATCGCACTAAGTACGCCGCTGGATCACGCACGCACAGCGCGCCGGGAGCTGAACCGGGCCACAGACTGGAAATCCACGCAGGCCCAGTCTTCAAATGTCAGCGCGATATGTAAGTGTAGGTCGGGGGCTTGCACCCGCGGGAAGCCCCCGACCCGAATTTCTGGGCCATTATCCTGATTCGCGGCACACTTCAATTTTGATCTTGGCCCAGAAATTCGGGTCGGAGGCTTCCCGCGGGTGCAAGCCTCCGACCAGCACTTACCTAGCGCGCCGGCCGTTGTGCTGTGGGCCCGCATGGGATTCCGATTCTGGGCCTCCTCCAACTGCCGGTGCGCAGTGCTTGCGTATCCCAGGGGCGCAGTTAGTTCGAAGCGTCCCCTGGGATCACGTGGGCCATGGGGAGCCAATCGTAGCAGGGAATCTCTATTCATAGATTTGACAGGAAGACCTGTCAAATCTATGATTAGAGTTCAGCCCCAAAACATAACTAAAACTTCAAATAATTTTTTTTTAAATCACTTTTTAAAATAACTATAAATTACATAAAATAACTATTTTAAACAATAATTTAAAGTTTTGAAAAAATTAATTACAGTTTTTAGCGGGGCTAAAAATAAACTTACCTTTCTTTAAAGTATTTAAAAATAATAAACCTGTGGAAAAAATGTTTTAATTTTACTTAATTCTCCACTTACCTTGTTAAAAGCAGGCCTTGCGACTGCTTTTTAAAAGCGTAGCTCCTGGAGACTTACCCTCCCGGAGAAACCTGCAAAAAAAACAGAAGTTCCAGGCGCACGCGCTGCCTCTCCGGCGCACGTGTTCGACCTGTGAACCCCTTCCTTTAAGAGAACGGAAGTTCCGGTTTCCCGCGCATGCGCAGTGCATGCACGAAACTGGCACTTTCGTTAGGCCTACGCGTGTGTACCCAGCACGTACTCACCCGTGCGGACCTGAATTTCTGGCCCATTAGGTTTAGGACAATGTAGTAAAAACTCTTTCAAAATGAGCAAATGACAATGGACTACCTGAAGCAGCAACGGCACAAGTGCTGATTAAGTTGCAATTCTTGGCAGCACTTTCGCCTCTGAGTCAGAAGGTTGTGGGTTTAAGTCCCACTCCAGAAACTTGAGCACATATATCTAGGCTGACACTCCAGTGCAGTGCTGAGGGAGCGCAGCACTGTCGGAGGTGCCTTCTTTCAGACGGGACGTCAAACCGAGGCCCCGTCTCCTCTCTCGGGTGGATGTAAAAGATCCCATGGCACTATTTCGAAGAAGAGCAGGGGAGTTATCCCTGGTGTCCTGCAGGGGCCAATATTTATCCCTCAATCAATACAACAAAAACAGTTGATCTGGTCATTATCACATTGCTGTTTGTGGGAGCTTGCTGTGCGCGAATTGGCTGCCGCGTTTCCCACATTACAACAGTGACTACACTCCAAAAAGTACTTCAGTGTCTGTAAAGTGATTTGGGACGTCCGGTGGTCGTGAAAGGCGCTAGATAAATGCAAGTCTTTCTTAATTACTGATGCCATAATACTTACAACCAATAAAGCTTGTTATGCAGTATAAATATAATCGTTTAGTGGGTAAATGCGCCATCCAGTGTGAAACTGAGCGTTACTAATGAAGAGGGTCTCAGGTTCAGCCATCACTCTGTGCTGGGTTAGCTCATCTCAGCTGGGGGGTTCTATATTTGGTTTCAGTGCTCCAGAGAGGGGAAAGACAATCAGCCAGGATTTGTATTCATGATCGTCATTCGGTGTCTCCTGCTGGAATATCCACCTGTTCGGATTGTGGGGAATCGGTATGGGCTGTGATGCTGCAGAGGTCAACTCCACCCCCGGATCTCAGAAGGCAGTCGAATTCCTTTTTAAATGGGGACCCCCCCAGGAGAATGCCTGCTTTCTCCGTAATTAATGAGCTGCTAAGCAAAACACGCGCCCAGGAGCCGCACTGTCCAAAAAGACTCCGCTAGCATGATTTCATTCGCCGAGGAGAACAGCGGGCATTTATTGAAAGGGGAGTTTTCACCGGTTGACACATGCAGAATGGCCACTTTGGGCAGCCAATACGCGAGGAACCTTACCCCAGCATCAGTTAGTGCCCTCGGGAGAGGAGAGGAGAGGAGGGGGGAGATAGTTGGAAGGACAAAAAGCAAATCTTAAGTCTGAATCTTGATCACCGAAAATTTCTGTCCTGTTGTTCAGAGTTTCAGCAATGCTTGAAATTCTCGACAATTGGATCAGATGTCCCAAGGAGTGGAATACTGGAGAATGGTGCATTTCAAGGTGGTGAGTTGGGGTTTTTTTTTTGACCCTGCTTTCTTTCCTTTCCACTGAGACACTGGAGAGACGACACTGCCCGGTGTGGGAGCAACACTTTGGAATTTGGCTGGCTGGTTGAGTGGAAATGATTGCGCCTTCTCTCCGCGGGTGGCGCTGAAGCCCTTCGTAAAACTCGAAACCAGTTGCCGGACGCTGGAAAATGGTCAGTGAAGCCGAGAGGAGACACACCTGCCTGATCCGCACTGAATGCACTCGCCTGTCTGCCTGAGCTGGGGCCACGGCCAAGGCAGTCCATTTGCTGTACGCTCACTTGATTTGTTTCTGCCGCATTAGCCCGGCGGATAAACACATTCATGTATGCACAAGACAGGAGGCAGGACTCAGCTGTGCAGTGGAAAATGACACATCCTTCTTCCAAAGACAGTTGCAGAAAGAACGACCTTCAGCTAATCCAGTGCTGTGTAAATTACTGTCAGTTTTCTATCTGTCTGGAGTTTCCACGATGCATTGCAAACTAGCAATGAATTGGGCAAGTGCCAGTAAAGTTGATGTTCAGTTTTGGTATAGGTGCAATCCATTTTCCTCACTGTGAATTCTGTGCTACTCCAAGTGAGGGACTCTCGTGCTGATGAATGGAACGCTGATCCACGCAGTGGCAGCATCAAGCATTGTGCGGTTAGATGCAGGGCAAAGCTCCCTTTACTTTCTCCCAATCTCAGGCGCTATGGGGGGACTTTTAACGTGGGAGCGGGGTTAAATGAGCAAAAATTCCGAGCGCGTCAGGAAGCCGGCTCCAACCTGCCAACGTGCGGGTTTTACAGAGACGGGACAAGGGCCGGGCAACCAAACCACTGCCAGGAGGCGGGTTGGCATTTTAAATATGTTAATGAGGCTGGAAACCCAGGATTTTTAACCTGTTTTTGCAGGTTTCACTGTGGCCGGCCGGGTTTCCCGCGCCTCGGGAAATCCGGCAGCCTCAGCGAGGCGAGGACAGCCGCGGGGAGAAAGTAAGTGGGCCAGGAGGAGCAGGAGTGCTTCCTTCTGGACCCCCAAGTTCCCTCACCATCAGAGCCATCCCGCACCGCCCCCGGGATCAGACCTACCTGCTCCTGCAGCCTCCTGTGGAGTGCTCCCCGCCCGACTAGAAGCCAAGGCTGAGTTCCAGGCAGGAAACCTGTCAGGGCCAACAGTTGTAAGCTGTGGAGTTAAAACCCCAAAAGCGTGCAGGAAAACCGGACTTCCAGTTTCCCATCTGAAATTCCGCCCCCTGCTTGTGGAACCCGTCCCAGTAAATATCCAGCCCTATGTTTCCGCTTTCATGCTAAACAGCACCATCCAGCTATTTATAAAGCTAGAGTCCACTCGAAGACAAAAATATTGTCCCCATATGTGAGGAAGCTCTTCTAGCACCTTCCTCACATTTCTGGAATGGTACAAACTTCTTTGTGCCCAAAGACAAGTCCGCTTAATGTACTTTCATCACTTGGCAAACAGTGCAAAGTATTTTTTTAAACTGGAAACAAATTCTCAAACACAAAACACAAAATCACGATCTGCTTGCATACAGTGGTGAAATAGTGAGCAGATTTCAGGTTTGTAATTTCTTAATAACTTGACAATGGAATGATAACAGAAATATCAGTATTAACACACTCAGGATCAGCCTGTATATTTAAATATAAAATAGGCAGAAGTCAACAGGACAGACAGAAATGTAGCCAGAGGCTTCTGCTCCCCACAGGAGAGGCAAGATTGGCACACGTGCAACTTTTGGGCATGGTACAAAACATATTTATGTCAGAGGTTACATTATTCAGTGCATGGAGATCTGATGCACCTTTTGTTGTTTTACTATTCCCTTGGCATTAATCATAGTGAATCAGAATATGCACCATGTTATAATGTGAGCCCATTAAGCCTCAATGGCAGCCATCCTTCGCTGTCTTAGCAGAGTGGGGCTTTCCATTTCCCCTCTAAACAGACTCGCTGTCCGTCCACCATTTGCCACCAGTCAAGAAGATCTGCTTCTCTTGTATTTCCCTGTCCATAAGCTGCCTGTCACCCTTCAATGCCCCAAATCATGGCCTTCACTATGTTCTCACTCTGCTGCTCATCCCTGGGTCTATGCTGTGCTTTCAGGGTGGAGCACTGATTCTTTTTAAAATTCATCCACGGAATGTGGGCATCGCTGGCAAGACCATCATTTATTGCCCATCCCTAGTTGCCCTTGAGAAGGTGGTGGTGAGCCGCCTTCTTGAACCGCTGCAGTCCGTGTGGTGAAGGTACTCCCACAGTTTTGTTAGGGAGGGAGTTCCAGGAATTTGACCCAGCGATGATGAAGGATCGGCGATATATTTCCAGGTCAGGATGGTGTGTGACTTGGAGGGGAACTTGGAGGTGGTGGTGTTCCCATGCACCTGCTGCCCTTGTCCTTCTAGGTGGTGGAGGTCGCGGGTTTGGGAGGTGCTGCCGAAGAAGCCTTGGCGAGTTGCTGCAGTGCATCTTGTGGATGGTACACACTGCTGAAATAAATAAAGCCAGAGAATTGTTTAGCCTGAGTTTCTTTATTTTGGAAGCAATGAGTTCAAATATTAATAAAGTCAACCACACAAAACTGATAACTTTATGCTTGGGTCTGCTGGTGGAATACAGGCAGGGCTTAGAAAGGGGTGCACTTCAACAATGTCGAGGCTGTACATTAGTACAGTGGCACTTGCCATTTTTTTTGGTAGCTGCCCTGCCTTGGTTGGCGGTGTCTTAGCTCATAGATGTCCAAACTGTTGGCCCTCACCCCAAGCAGCTCAGTCCTACTGATATTGTCCTGTTTGATGTTTTGTAATCTCAAAGGTTCAGAAAGGTCTAATAGCGCAGCCTAACTCACAACACCAACTCTTGATAGCAACAGCCTGAGATATATGCAAACGGATAGTAATATTGATTTAAACCTTTCTGCACCTTCTGTGGCTCCATGGTCTGCACCTGTACAAGGACAAAAAGCTTGGACATATCTGTCTTAGCTAATTGGTGGTTGAACTGTGTTGCATCTCATGTTTCATTGGTTGATGGCCCTGTCAATAAAAGACAGCAGACCAATCAATCCAAGAAAATAGAACAACAAACCTGGGCCCTGAAAACCCATGATCCTGGTCCACCACTGTAACAATGGTGGAGCCGGACCCCTGGAATGCTACACAGTTACATGCTTGACTCCCATCCCAATTCCCAGGGCAGATTTATTTGCATGAAGTGGGCAGGCATCCACACCAGTACTGGCACAGCTGGGTGGCCGGGGTGACACTGGAAATTGTGGAATTGGCTGGGGTGCAGATCCAGCTGGTCTGGCAGAAGCAAGAAGGATAAACTGCAGATTGACCCTTTTTTTCCTTTGCGATCAGCGGCTGTAAGGAAAGCAGCCTTTAACAGTCTGTGGGCCCCACTTCCATCCTCCAGAAAGTACTGCCTCAGGCAGGCGTATTGTATGTTGGGAGGGGCACTGGATGGGATTTATGGGAAGTTTAGCAACTGACCTCAGTCCACCAGTTCTACCTGCATCTGTGATGTACATTTGAAGGGGACAGATGCAGGAACCACTTGCCCCCATTCAAGGAAATCCAAGTACTATTCTAACAGTCCGTAAGGGTGACCCCGAGCTTCCGGTCGCCTGTCATTTCAATTCACAGCTCCATTCCCACTCAGACCTCACCGTCCGCGGCCTCTTGCATTGTTCCATGGAAGCTCAGCGTAAGCTCGAGGAACAGCACCTCATCTTCCGATTAGGCACTTTACAGCTCAATATCGAGTTCAACAATTTCAGATCATAACCTCGGCCCCTATCATATTTTTATACATTTTTTATCCACACTTTTGGTTTGTGCCTTTTCCTTTTTTTTTCTCTCTCCCACATGGCAGCTGTCTCTCACTCTGCCAGCGCATTTCACACTTCATCTAGAGCCATCCTTTGTCTCTTTACCTGTCCCATTACCATCTCGTCTCACCTTGAATATCTCAATGTCTCTTCACCTCTCAGACCTTCCCTGTTGTTCTTTCATCCCCTCCCCCATTTCCCAGCCCCCAAACTTGCTTCTTAATCTGTTTCATTTCCTGCTTTTTTCTCAGTCCTGACGAAGGGTCTTCGACCTGAAACGTTGACTCTGTTTCTCTCTCCACGGATGTTGCCGGGCCTGCTGAGTTTTTCCAGTGTTTTCTGTTGTTATTTTGGATTTCCAGCATCCGCAGTATTTTGCTATCATACTATTCTAACTGGATGGAAACACAATTTCCCACCTCCCCCAACCCCAAAAACATTGTAGATTTTTGGGGCCATGATGTTTACTATAGACACACAATTTTTATAATTATAAATATGTGTACACAACACTGTGCCACTGATTCAGCATCTTATAATATGTGCAACAGGGAAATAAAATTACAATGACATCTGCAACCAGCTCCCCATTCTAACTCAGTGGTTACATGGACTGCCCAGTGTGATACTGATCCATATGGAGTGGGAAGGTCCTAGGTCGACTTCCTGGTCTTTACTAGGTTAACTGATCACAGTCTGTGCAGCATTGCTTCACTTGCCCTGTGTGAGAGGGGGAAAAACCAGCCGCGGATTCTGCTGCTCATTATTTAGTGTCCTCAGGTAGCGAGTACGTGCGCGCAAATGCTAAGGGAAGGCAGGGTGGGCTCAATTGTGATATTCTCCCATGGTAACATAGCCAATCCTCACCCATACAAATTGTCACATAGGTGAGGTACCCTAGCGTGACCAGTGCTATGGATCCAACCCTAAGACCGAGCCACTAACAAATAAATATAAAGCAAATCACTACACATTGCCATCATGATGGCACTGGGCACCACATTGGAGCAACACCCCAGCATGTCCACTATAGTTCACTATAGTGCTCTAATGCTTTAAAATCCTGTTATATATTTATACCCGTGGGTTAAACAGAAAACATTGGTGGGCACCACTTGGAGACAATATTAATCTGGTGGTGAATATGGCAATACAACACGCGTGAGAATATGCCAATGTTGTTTGTTCATGTTTACCCACCGGTTAAATACAACATCCAACAGATCCTTGCCGGAATGACCCATGCACTTGGCCCTATGGAAAAAAAAACAAAGTCAGCGGAAGTGGGAAAAGTGAGGTAAAAATAGGAAACTTGAAAACTTCTAAATAAAATATATGAAGTTATAGATTAAACAGGATTTCAACAGCACAAAATCCAGTGATTTCGAAAAACTTTGTAAAACAGATTTTCAGCAATGCCATCACGATTGAGTTTCCCTTCAAAATTGATCTCAGCAGCAATGATTAGAAACAGCAGTGGAGGACAACATTGTAAAACGAGGAAGAATCTCTACTAGCATTAATCACTGGCCAATCTTGGCAGGGTTCTTCTCAAGTCTCCTTTGCAGCCCAGATTTAAAACATTTTGGCTCCCAATTGGCTTGGAATTGAATTTGAAATATCACTGTGAATCATCCAATCAAATATTGTGATCCAACATTATTTCCCCCAATGAGCTGTTCAATCCCACTTCTGGGTATGCAGACATTGCACAATAAGAGTATGCAGGTACCTTGATATCCAGTCGACACGGGCGCGATCTTGCCAGCCCTGGAAAGCGGATATGGAGGTGGGACTGCCGGGAAAATGGCAGATTTTGGGGGCAAGTGCCCAACCCGCCCCCAACCCACCTCCATGCCATCTTCCTAGGAGGCGGGTAGCCGTCCTGTGCTGGGTCCCATCTCCTTGGAGGCAGGAAGGGATTAAAGCCTATTAACTGTCTGTTAACAGGTAGTTAACAGGCAGAAAATAGGATTATCCCCTTTTTGCCCTCACAAGTGCGGGCTTCCCGAAGGCTCTGAAACCCGCCAGCTCAGCGAGGCGAGTAGTGGGTCGGCGGGTGTCGGAGGGGTGCAAAAGTGCGCTGTGAAGGTAAGTGCTGGGTGCAAGTGTGGAGAGGTGAGTATGTGAGGTAAGTGCAAAGTGTTAGTGAAAGAGTACTTACCTTTGTTTCTTCCTCCAGGCTTCAGTCGGTGTGTATGCGGAGAGTCTCGCACCTCCGCGTTGGGGATGACAGATGGCTGTTGCATTCTCAAATGCAACAACCACCTAATTTCTGCAAAATAAAGATCTTTGATGAGGTCTCAAGACCTCATCAAACTACAGAGAATGTCACTGATAGCTTCACAGAGCTGTCAAACGATGACAATTCATCTGTCAAAAATTTTTGACAGATGAAACGTCATACGTTGACGTTCTCTGCAACCGGCTTTCCCTTAATTAGCCTGCTAAGCCCGCTGGGCCACAAGGTCAATCAAGAGAAAATAGCGTGGGTTGGCCAGAAGTGGATGGAGGCGGGACTGAAACCTGACAAGTGGGAGTCCCGCCTCCAAAAGCTCCCCATTGGCAAAATCCAGCCCAAGTCAACAATTCCAAACTTTCTCTTAGTAAAGGGGCAGCAATGCATTGCTTTCTCTTTCCCAACTCCCAAGCAGGAATATACATGGATCAATCAACTGTTTTGTCTTCCTTTTCCAAATTCAGATACATTACAAAATAAAACCATTGGCAGTGGGGCCAGCACTGGTCTCTGCTTTGTACAGATTCAGTTATGCAGTATCATAGAATTCCCTAAATCTATTCCTGTTGATCAAAGTGAACAGGGAGAATTATGGGATTAAATGTGGAATAATAGATTTATTGAAGGGAAATGCAGGACTGTAATCCAATCAGTGGATTCAAATTACATCATAAATCATAAGAACCAAACTCCAGCAGTGTCTGAGATTGGATTACAGCTTTTAACATACTCTCAGCTGTTTGTTATTTTGTACAGTATGTAATTCACAGATCTTTATAAGATTACTATTACACATTGAACACAGTTCTGAGGCTGAGGTGGTTTAACATGGCAACAAAGGTACTGCAGATGATTTTGACAATTGACTTGATGGCTTACAGGGTCACATGACATATTTATATTATCAGCATTTATTTGCCATAGTTACTGTGCTTCACGGTGCAGAAACGACTGGATTTAATCAGCACCTTGCAATGTCTTGCAGGACAGACAATAACTCGCATTTCAGTAACACTCTTCACCTACAGAATAATGTCTCAGACTGGTTTACACAGCGGAGGGTGAGAGCAATTGATGCCAAGGAAAGTAGAAAGTTGGGCAGGGTGATTAAAAGCACAGTCGAAGAGAGAGGTTTTTAGGAGGTGATAGAAAGTGAGGAGGGAGATGCAAGGTGGAAAGGTTCAGCACAGGGTGCAGTGGCACAGAGTCGTGGAGTGGAATGAGTGAGGAGCCAAAGTTGCATACAGGGATGATAATTTGCATGTAGCAAGAGTAGAGTGATGTGATTGGCAATATGACGTCCTCAGATTGGCAATTATAACTGCCACGACAAAAAATAACTTTCTTTTCATCATGACTCAATTGGGAGATTTCATATCTCGTGTGGAACTGAGCCACATAGACCACCAAGGTCCCAGCTTCACTCCCCAGTCTGTGCTGAGTTAGCGGGCCTCAGCCATGGCAGTAAGAGGTGTGACTAGTGGCCTCACTGTCCCTGGGCTAAGGAGGAGAAGAATCAGTCAGTTATACAGCTGCCCTGGGGCCTATAGAAACATAGAAGATAGGAGCAGGAGTAGGCCATTCGGCCCCTCAAGCCTGCTCCGCCATTCAATGCGATCATGGCTGATCATCCAAATTCAGTACCTGCTTTCTCCCCATACCCCTTGATCCCTTTAGCCTTAAGAAATATATCCAACTCCTTCTTGAATATATTTAATGTATTGGCCTCTACTGCCTTCTGTGGTAGAGAATTCCACAGGTTCACCACTCTCTGGGTGAAGAAATTCCTCCTCATTTCTGTCCTAAATGGCCTACCCCTCACCCTTAGACTGTAACCCCTGGTTCTGGACTCCCCGACCATCGGGAACATCCTTCCTGCATCTAGCCTGTCCAGTCCTGTCAGAATTTTATACATTTCAATGAGATCCCCTCTCATTCTTCTAAACTCCAGTGAGTACGAGCCCAATCGAGCCAATCTCTCCTCATACGTCATTCCTGCCATCCCAGGTATCAGCCTGGTGAACCTTCGTAAACTCCTTCCATGGCAAGAACATCCTTCCTCAGATAAGGCGACTAAAACTGCACACAATACTCAAGATGTGGTCTCACCAAGGTCCTGTATAACTGCAGCAAGACATCCTTGTTCCTGTACTCAAACCCTCTCGCTACGAAGGCCAACATGCCATTTGCTTCTTAACCGCCTGCTGCACCTGCATGCTTACCTTCAGCGATTGGTGCACAAGGACACCCAGGTCTCATTGCACTTCCCCTTCTCCCAATCTATTGCCATTCAGATAATAATCTGCCTTCCTGTTTTTGCCACCAAAGTAGATAACCTCGCATTTATCCATGTTATATTGTATCTGCCATGCTTTTGCCCAATCACCCAACCTGTCCAAATCATCCTGGAGTTTCTCGGCATCCTCCTCACAGCACACACGCCCACCCAGCTTTGTGTCATCTGCAAGTTTGGAGATATTACATCTAGTTCCCTTGTCTAGATCATTAATATATATTGTGAATAGCTGGGGCCCAAGGACCGATCCCTGCGGTACCCCACTAGTCACTGCCTGCCACTCGGAAAAAGGCCTGTTTATTCCAACTCTTTGCTTTCTGTCTGCCAACCAGTTCTCTATCCAAGTCAATACCTTGCCCCCAATCCCATGTGCCTTAACTTTACACGCTAATCTCTTATGCGGGACCTTATCGAAAGCCTTCTGAAAGTCCAAATACACCACATCCACTGGTTCTCCCTTATCTATTTTACCAGTTACATCCTCAAAAAATTCCAGTAGATTAGTCAAGCACGATTTACCTTTTGTAAATCCATGTTGACTTTGTCCGATCCTGTCACTGTTTTCCAAGTGATCTGCTATTACATCTTTTATAATGGACTCTAGCATTTTCCCCACTACCGATGTCAGGCTTACCGGTCTGTAATTCTCCGTTTTCTCTCTACCACCTTTTTTGAATAGTGGGGTAATATTAGCTACCCTCCAATCCATGGGTACTGTTCCAGATTCCATCGAATGCTGGAAAATGATCAGCAAAGCATCAACTGTTTCTCGGGCCACTTCCTTAAGTACCCTAGGATGTAGATTATCAGGCCCTGGGGATTTATCGGCCTTCAATCCCATCAATTTCCCTAACACCATTTCCCTACAAATACTGATTTCTTTCAGTTCCTCCCTTTCATCAGACTCTATGTTCCCCGACATCTCTGGGAGGTTATTTGTGTCCTCCTTTGTGAAGACAGAACCAAAATATGTATTTAATTGGTCAGCCATTTCTTTGTTACCCATTATAAATTCCCCTGATTCTGACTGCAAGGGACCTACGCTTGACTTCACCAATCTTTTTCTCTTCACATATCTATAAAAGCTTTTACAGTCAGTTTTTATGTTCCCTGCAAGCTTACTCTCATATTCTATTTTCCCTTTCTTAATTTATCCCTTTGTCCTCCTTTGTTGAATCCTAAACTGCTCCCAATCCTCAGATTTACTGCTTTTTCTGGCCAATTTATATGTCCTCTCCTTGGATCTTATGCTATCCCTAATTTCCCTCATTAGCCACGGTTGAGTCACCTTTTTTGTTTTATTTTCATGCCAAACTAGGATGAACAAATTCTGTAGTTCATCCATGCAGTCTTTGAATTTTTGCCATTGCCTATCCACCGTCAACCCTTTGAGTGACATTCCCCAATCAATCCTACCCAACTCACGCCTCAGACCATCGTAGTTTCCTTTATTTAAATTTAGGACCCTAGTCTCCGAGTCAACTACTTCATTCTCCATCTTAATGAAGAATTCGATCATATTATGATCACTCCGACCCAAGGGGCCTTGTACAACAAGATTGCTAATGAATCCTTTCTCATTACATAATACCCAGTCTAAGATGGCCTGATGTCTGGTTGGTTCCTCAACATATTGGTCCAGGAAACCATCCCTTAAACACTCCAGGAATTCCTCCTCCACAGTATTGTTACTAATTTGGTTAGCCCAACCTATATGTAGATTAAAGTCACCCATGATGACTGCTGTGCCCTTATTGCATGCTTCTCTAATTTCCCTTTTAATGCCATCCCCAACCTCCGCCTTACTGTTTGGAGGTCTATATACCACTCCCACTAACGTTTTCTGCCCCTTGGTATTTCTCAGTTCTACCCATACAGATTCCACATCATCAGAGGTAATATCCTTCCTTACAATGGTGTTAATCCCTTCTTTAGCCAGCAATGCTACCCCACCTCCCTTTCCTTTTTGCCTATCTTTCCTGAATATTGAATACCCCTGGATGTTGAGTTCCCAGCCTTGGCCATCCTGGAGCCATGTTTCCGTAATCCCAATCAAATCATATTCGTTTACCTCTATTTGCGGAGCTAATTCATCCACCTTATTACGAATGCTCCTCGCATTAAGCAACAAAGCCTTCAGGCTTGTTTTTTAACGCTCTTACACCTATTAGAATTATTATTTACTGTGGCCATGTTTGATTTAAACCATTGATTTCTCTGACTGCCACTTTTGTTTTTCTCCTTCCTATCTTTTGCTTTTATCCCTGTTTCCCTTTCCTCTGTCCCCTTACTCAGGTTCCTAACCCCCTGCCATTTTAGTTTAAACCCTCCCCCAGAGCACTAGCAAACACTCCCCCTAGGACATTGGTCCCGGCCCTGCCCAGGTGCAAACCGTCCGGTTTGAACTGGTCCCACCTCCCCCAGAACCGGTTCCAATGTCCCAGGAACCTGAATCCCTCCCCCTTGCACCAATCCTCTAGCCACATATTCAGCTGAAATATCCTTCTATTTCTACTCTGACTAGCATGTAGCACTGGTAGCAATCCTGAGATTACTACCTTTGAGGTCCTATTTTTTAATTTACCTCCTAACTCCCTATATTCCGCTTTTAGGACCTCATCCCGCTTTTTACCTATATCGTTGGTACCTATATGCAGCACGACACCTGGCTGTTCACCCTCCCCTTCCAAGATGTTCTGCAGCCACTCTGAGACATCCTTGACCCTTGCACCAGGGAAGCAACACACCATCCTGGAGTCTTGTTTGCGGCCGCAGAAATGCCTATCTATTCCCCTTACAATAGAATCCCCTATTACTATAGCTCTATCCCTCTTTTTCCTCCCGTCCTGTGCAGCAGAGCCACCCCTGGTGCCAGGAAGTTGGCTGCTGGTGCCTTCCTCTGGTAAGCCATCCCCCCCAACAGTACTCAAAGTGGTGTATCTGTTTGAGAGGGGGATGTCCACAGGGGACCCCTGCACTACCTTCCTGTGCCTAGTACTCTTTCTGTTGGTCACCCATTCCCTTTCTGCCTGTCCAACCTTTGCCTGCGGTGTGACCAACTGATCAAATGTGCTATTCACGACGTCCTCAGCATCGCGAATGGTCCAGTATGAATCCAATCGCAGCTCCAGCGCTGCAATGCGGTCTGCCAGTAGCTGCAGCTGGACAGACTTCCTGCACACATAGTTGTCAGGAACACAGGAAGTGTCCCTGAGTTCCCCAATAGTGCAGGAGGAGCATACCACAGCACCGGGCTGTCCTGCCATGACTTACCCTTTAATTAATTGCAATTAAATTAAATTAAATCAAATCAATCCCACCAATTACACTACAGGTAAATAGTATATTTAAGGGCCCTGGTTTATAAACAGTCCCCGCTACACCACAGAGACTTTAGAAACTATAAACCACAGAGTTAAAGTTTATAAAGAGAGAAATACCAACCAATCACTTACCTGCTTTCTGGTGACGTCACACTTCGATTACTTTTTACTTCTCTCCCTCTGAGATTGGAGATTAGTAAACCTACCTGAGCCTCTAGGGCCTTTTATAGTCGCTCCGCTGCTCCGAGATTTCTCCCGCCACCACCGCTGATGCACTGAGCAAGGCAGCCAATTTAATGTTTTGTGCTATAGGTCTATATTCACTAGAAATTGGCTTGGGACTTCCCAAACTCAATTTAGAGAGCAGAGAGGAACTCATCCCTCTGGGCTAGATTTAAACCCAAGTCCCAGGCCAATGTTTGACCCAGTGCACCATCAAGTCTTCTATTTAACATATTTCTTGTTCGTTCCCTAGTCAACCCCCTTCGAAGTTTATTTTTTTTAATTATTATTTTTTTCGATTTCCACTTATACCAAAATAAGCACTGCTGGCCCAATCCTAGGTAGCCATTATTTTACAGCAGGTTATTTTGAGGCTTTTTTGCAACAGCCCTAACTGTGCAGTATAGCTGGCCGAATAGTGGCATCTGGCTCTTATCCTCTGGAGACGCTGACTGTTAAGCATGTTTGGAAGGTATAAATCCCCATTAATTGAAGAAACAATCAATTAGACATGATCATTGCAATATGGGCAGTGAAAATCATTTGTGAAGAACAGTGAAGTCAAGTCAATGCATCTAATTAAGGGCTTAGTGTGGAATGTCACTTTGCCTTCCTATTGTTTTGGTTTGGCTTTGCAGGATTAACGGCCATCAGGTATTCATTTGAATTTAATAAACGGCACGACAGCTTCTGTAATTCAGTCCTTATTGCATCCGATCAATTTAATTCACTGTTAGTCAACCCTCCCGAATATCGGAGATGACCTACTTGTCTTCACAGTCTAATGTAACATTCACTGGCAGTCAAATAGGTTTTTGGGGAGTTATAATATGACAAGTTATAAATATTTGATTATGTTGATTTTCAGGAGTTGCTATCTCAGCAACAGTTCTATAAAATGTAATCACAGTAAATCTGATACCTTCCATTTGTGAATATAAGCAATGCATTTTCACATAAGTGTTCAGGATCAGTGCATCGGGTGGAAATGGAAAGAAAGAAGGACCAGCTCCCTTGACGGCTCTGTGGGTAATCGCACCAGCTGGTGTGAGACTGTGCCACGCTGACCAGAAAGCCTCGAGATTGATTCTTGGTTTGTGCTGGGTTAGCTTATTTCAGCCACAACAGCAGTAAGGCTGCTACCGTTGGGCTACAGAAGGGAAGTCACAATCAGAACTTTCACCTCTGAGTGGTATCCAGTGACTCCTGTTGGAATGTGTGTGTATATGTAAGTCTAGTGGGCATGAGGACATGGTTGGGCTGTGATGCCCTGGGGTAAAATCCACTGTTTAGATACCCTTAGAACCACGTCCCAGCATAAATCGGTGGCTTCAGGAGAGAAGGGACTAACAGACCAAAAAAAAAATTTGGCGAAATAAAAGAAAATGCGCGTGCAATAAATGTAATGGCTGAGTGTAGTGTATGTACCTTTAAGAGAGAACTACTTTTACAGCTCCTGTATACTGTAGTATCGGCAGTGACCACACCTGTATATAAGCCTTGAGCAGGCATCTGTACTGTTAGTCTTTAGACTACCCTCCTCCAGTAAACACCTGTTGATTGTTAATCTGCAGCCTCCGTCTAGTTATTGAAGAACACCATACCTTAAGATTTACGGATTCAACAGTGGCGACGAGGTCGATTCAAATCTACCTGCAACTCTGCATTTCCTTCCAAGGATTCACTCCAGGAGGACGGTGGAAGAAAGTCGAGGCCAGAAGCACAGGCGTCGACCACGAGCAACCGCCCAGTCATCCGGCAGAGAGTGAACATCGCAGGGGAGGCTGTTGAGAGCTGGGCTTGGTTCTCCAGCCACGACGATCCAGCAACAGACTAGCAACAGGTACAGCGCAGACCCTTCCCGGACAGCGGCGGCTGGAGCCGACCGACGGCACAGAAAAGGCCGAGCAGCATCGACGGGGTAAGAGAGAGGGTAGCGCGCACAGGGCGCAGCCGGGGGTTGAAGACCGAGCGGCGTCGACGGAAAACAAAAAGAGAGAGAGGGTAAAGCACAGCTGGGGTTCAGGACCGAGCGGCGGCAAAGAGAGAGGCGCACAGGAGAACGCGCAGAGCGCAGCCAGGGCTCAAGGGCTGAGCAGCATCCGCGGGGAAAGAAAGGGAGCACGGGAGACGCCATTTGAGCCATGGAGAAGAAGGGAGAGCGCGGGAGACGCCATTTTTGAAGCCGCAGCGGAGAAGAAGGGCGAGCGCGGGAAGAAAGGAAAGCGCGGGAGACGCCATTTTAGAAAGTCTAACCACACCCAGGGATGCCGAAGAGTGGCAGTGTCACTGCGTTCGACAATGAAGTCGAAGATTGGGCGACATATGTGGAACGCATTGAGGTGTACTGCAAGGCGAATGAAGTGACAGATGCCAGGAAAGCATTGGTTTTGTTGAATTCCATGGGTGCAAAAACGTATGGCTTACTGCAAAACCTAATAACCCCAGAGAAGCCAGTGGATAAGGATTTCGAAAGCATAGTGGAAATCCTACAGGACCACTTAAACCCCACACCGCTGCTGAGAGCAGAAAGATTTAAGTTCCACAAAAGGAAACAGCAGAAAGACGAAAGTAATGCTGAGTATTTAACGGAACTGTGCAAGCTATCGAAACACTGCCAGTTTGGAATGGGACTATCAGATACGTTAAGGGACAAGTTTGTGTGTGGGCTTCAAAGTGAAGGAACCCAGAAACGGCTTCTATCAGAAAATGATCTTACGCTGGACAAGGCTTTCAGCATGGCAGTATCACACGAAGCAGCCACACGGGGCGCTGCAGAGATACAATGGAGACCGCAAGAATATGGCACCAATGAAATGTCATATGGAGCAGGGAAGTGTTATCGCTGCGGCAGAACAACACACGACCAGAAGGATTGTTGGTTCAAAGACCAAGTGGGCAGACAGTGTGGAAAAGCAGGACACATAGCAAGAGTCTGCAGGTCAGGGAAGAAAACCAGCAGCAAGAAATCTCCACAGGAGAAGTACAAAAAGGTACATAAGGTGATGGACAGTAGTTCAGACGAACAGGGAAGTGATACAGACTCCGGAAGCAAGGAGCTGGGTTATCTGAAACTACATAAGGTAACCAAAATGGAGGATCACCAGACTATCTGGGTCACACTCAAGATAGACGGAGTCCAAGTGAAAATGGAATTGGACACAGGATCAGCCCTAACAGTCATAAACCGAAGGGACTACAAGCGGCTATTCTCACATATACCCTTGGAAGCTACAGAGATTGTCTTGAAGACGTACACGGGGCAAAAAGTCTACCCCAAAGGAAAAATAAGGGTGAACATGATATACAAAGGCCAGGAAGTACCAAAAATGGACCTATATGTATTGCCAGATGGAGGACCACCACTACTAGGACGTGAATGGATCCGGAAGATACAATTAGATTGGCATTCCATACAGGCACTGAAGGTTGAGGCCAAAAAGGATGACGACGTCACACCTGGACGACTGTCAAAAATGCTAACTGATGCACAAGAAGTGTTCCAGGAGGGACTCGGAACACTAAAAGGCATAACAGCGATGATTAAAATAGAGGAAAATGCAAGCCCAAAGTTTTTTAAGGCCAGACCGGTGCCTTATGCGATCCGACCAGCCGTCGAAGCAGAGCTGGAAGGTTTGGAACGTTCAGGAGTGCTGTCCAAAGTGGACTGGAGTGAGTGGGCTACACCCATCGTTCCTGTAATGAAGAGGTCGTTGAGTAATACGCCTGGGGAACCAAAGAAGGTCCGCATCTGTGGGGATTTTAAGGTGACAGTGAACCCAGTCCTTCACACGGTACAATATCTGCTTCCACGGATTGAAGATATTTTCGCCTCGCTATCTGGAGGTAAACGCTTCACTAAGATTGATCTGGCCCAGGCATACCTGCAAATGGAGGTAGAAGAAGCCTCGAAACAATACCTCACGATCAACACTCATAAAGGTCTCTACCAATACAACCGGCTAGTGTTCGGGGTAGCATCGGCTCCGGCTATTTGGCAAAGGGCAGTGGATCAAGTCCTGCAAGGGATTTCAGGGACCCAGTGTTATTTGGACGACATCCTGGTCACGGGCGAAAATGACAGTGATCACCTCGCCAACCTGGAGAAGATGCTCACTAGATTAAAGGAATATGGGCTACGAGCTAATCGCCACAAATGCGAGTTTTTCCAGAAGCAGAACTCGTATTGTGGCCACGTTATTGATGAAGAGGGGTTACATAAGTCCGCTGAAAAGATTGAGGCAGTAGTCAAGGCTCCAGCACCGGAAAATGTGTCACAACTGAGGTCGTTCCTCGGGCTGGTGAACTACTACCATAAGTTCTTACCAAATTTGTCTACAGTATTACACCCACTGAACACCCTACTGCAAACGGGGGTACCATGGAAGTGGAATGACGAATGTAAACGAGTATTCCAGAAGTGCAAAGAATTGATCACATCAAAAGAGGTGTTGGCCCATTTCAACCCAGCACTACCAATTCAGTTGGCGTGTGATGCATCACCCTATGGTATTGGAGTGGTGCTGTCGCACAAATTCCCAGACGGGTTGGAGAGGCCAGTAGCCTTTGCGTCTCGGTCACTAACCTCAGCCGAGCGCAAATACGCCCAGATTGACAGGGAGGCCCTCAGCCTAGTATGGGGAGTAAAAAAATTCAACCACTATCTGCATGGGCAGAAGTTCACCTTGCTGACTGACCACCAACCACTTGTCTCCATCTTTAATCCAAAGAAGGGCGTTCCGGTGATGACTGCACAACGGCTACAAAGATGGTCCCTTTTTCTAGGGGCGAGCCAATACGAAATAGAGTATAAGGGCACAAAACAGCATGGAAACGCTGATGGGCTAACACGCCTACCACTGCCTACTGTGGAGGAAGCACCAGCAGTGGACCCTATCGAAATATTTTATTCGTCGATAATTGAACGCTTGCCAGTAACTAACGCGGATATAGAGAAGGAGACACGAAATGATCCGACACTGTCTCGGGTATATGATTTGACGGTGAAGGGATGGCCAACACATGGCGACTCACTGTTGCCAGCATTCTCATCCAGAAGAGAACAGCTGTCAGTATGCCAGGGGACAGTGATGTATGGATCCCGAGTGGTAATTCCACCCAAGTTAAGGGAGAGAGTGCTCAATGAGCTTCACGAAGGCCATCTGGGAGGGGTGAAAATGAAAAGCCTTGCTAGGGCTTATGTGTGGTGGCCGGGGATCGATGAACAAATTGAGGACCTGACAAAGAGCTGCTCAGGATGCCAGAAGGTCCAAAATGCACCACCACATGTCCCTCTACACCCATGGGAGTGGCCCTGCTCTCCATGGCAATGGGTGCATATTGATTTTGCTGGTCCATTCATGGACTCAATGTTCTTAATCGCAGTGGATGCGCACTCGAAATGGCCTGAGGTGATCAAAATGTCCTCCACCACTACAGAGAAAACGATTGCAGTCCTATGGACCATATTTGCCAGGAACGGCTTGCCAGAGCAGATTTGCTCTGATAACGGACCACAGTTTGTGTCCGAAGAGTTTCGGAAATTTATGAGAAGGAATGGGGTAAGGCATTACACATCCGCCCTGTATCATCCAGCCACAAATGGATTGGCTGAGAGGTTCGTACAAACCTTTAAAAAGGCAATAAATGTCATGTGCGATGATGACATTCCACTATAGCATAAGGTGGACAATTTCCTGTTAGCCTACAGAAATGCGACACATGCAGTTACCAACCAGACCCCGGCCATGATGTTCTTTCACCGACGATTGAAATCTTGTCTGGATTTGCTCAGACCAAATGTGCGAAGAAATGTTGAGGATAAGCAATTCCAGCACATCAATGAGAAGCCAACAAGGAGCTTCAATGTAGGACAACCAGTCTTGGCCCGCGACTATCGAACAGAGAAATGGCAACCCGGAACGATATGCACACGGCAGGGGCCACTAATGTACACAGTGGATGTCGGGGAGAACATTGTGAGACGCCACATCGACCAGATCCTAGCATCACAGGAACGAGTCAATCCCATGTCTCGCGTACCTGGGGATGAACCCGACATACCGGTAGCATCTACCCCAGAAACAGTAGCAGCGGAAACTGATGAACTAACCAACGAAAGGGGGCCAGAATCGCTTCTGCACCAAGAACAAGACACTCAGGAAAGGCGCTATCCAGAAAGGATCAGGAAGCCGTCCCAAAGACTGAATCTATAAATGGACTATTTCAGTTAAATGTGCATGTTAAAGTGTTAACTGTTATTTGAATGTTATGGGTACTGTTAATCTAAAAGGGGAGGAATTGTAGTGTATGTACCTTTAAGAGAGAACTACTTTTACAGCTCCTGTATACTGTAGTACCGGCAGTGACCACACCTGTATATAAGCCTTCAGCAGGCATCTGTACTGTTAGTCTTTAGACTACCCTCCTCCAGTAAACACCTGTTGATTGTTAATCTGCAGCCTCTGTCTAGTTATTGAAGAACACCATACCTTAAGATCTACGGATTCAACACTGAGGACCTGTCTTGATGGAAGTTTCTGAACCCTGAGCCACCAGGAAAGTCATTGGTCTATGCTGAGTTACCTGTTCTCAGTCAGAACAGTGATACGATGCTACAACTGGTCGTAGTGCCTGTGGGTTAGGGAAGGAACATTGGCCAGGGCTGTTGCTCCTAATTGCTATTTAGTGGCTCCAATTGGAAGGTGGGTGCATGTTGGCACACAATGAGAGTGTCAACATTTTCAGGAGGGGAGGGGAGGGGAGAAAAGTGAAAAAAAGTGCAGCTGTTCAATCACCTCATCACATGGAATCAGCATTGATAAATTAAAAGCTAAAAGTATCAAACATGGGTAAATTTCACTCTAACAGACTGGAAGATAATGATGTCAAGTGCACAAGCATGATTTCTTGAAACCATCCCTGGACCATTCCTTTACCTTATTCAATCTGTGCTGTGCTACGATGATGAGCAGTGAAGAATTAGATCCTTTAAAGCCCTCAGTAAGTGGAATCTGGATCATACTGTATCCTGCTAATAATGTCACCCTGTCAGTGTTATAAATCCAGATACACTATGTTCTTTGTTACAGTACTATAAGCACCAGCTGCTTCCTAGAACCATGTCCAAGTGGCTATTCTTCATGCGTGAGCCAGACAGTGAGTGACAGAAGGCTACTTGACAGAGGAGGGCATCACAATCGAGTCTCACAGCCACACAATCTGGAGTCATTGGATAGCTATTAGGAGCAGGGACCATGTAGAATTTATGCCTCCGTCACCTATAAATTACCCATATTAATCAGGAGCCCAGAAATTCTGTTCTTTCTTAAGGTGGTGGTATCAGAGTTTGGGATGGAACCCAGAGATTTTTCCCCATGGAAGATAGAAGGAAAAATTCTGACCCAGCTTGTTCTATCCCTCACTACCCCTCCCTCTCATCCCAATAGCAGTTTGGGGCATGTCTGAGGACATTCCTGAGCCGCCCCAGGAATCTTGCCACATACATCTTTGATAAGCCCAGTAGGACTTATGGATGCCGAAGCATTTCATCAAAAGTGAAGCTCTCTTCTAAAGTGTACCTTTTATCTTAGCCCAACCAGGCTTGAGGCTCATCCGCTCAGAGTGGCCAAGACGCCAATGGTAACATTGGGTGAGCATCTACAGGTGCAGGATACCATCTCCAACATAGTTATGGCCCCACCCCTGGGATTTGGGACAGGGTCATGGCGGAGTCAAAGCAGCAGGCAGACGTTCTGCCACAATCTCAGCGGTACCACTGGAATTTCTTTTTTTTTAATTTGTTTATGGGATGTGGGCGTCACTGGCAAGGCCAGCATTTATTGCCCATCCCTAGTTGCCCTTGAGAAGGTGGTGGTGAGCCACCTTCTTGAACCGCTGCAGTCCATGTGGTGAAGGTACTCCCACAGTGCTGTTAGGGTGGGAGTTCCAGGATTTTGACCAAGCGACGATGAAGGATCGGCGATATACTTCTAAGTCAGGATGATGTGTGACTTGGAGGGGAACTTGGGAGGTGGTGGTGTTCCCATGCGCTTGCTGCACTTGTCCTTCTAGGTGGTAGAGGTCGCGGGTTTGGGAGGTGCTGCCGAAGAAGCCTTGGCGAGTTGCTGCATTGCATCTTGTAGATGGTACACACTGCAGCCACGGTACGCCGGTGGTGGAGGGAGTGAATGTTTAAGGTGGTGGATGAGGTGCCAATCAATCGGGCTGCTTTGTCCTGGATGGTGTCGAGCTTCTTGAGTGGTGTATGTGGGGCATTACTGGTGAAAAGTGGCAGTAACGTTTATCCACATTAAAAACTGTCACAGCACTTCAGAAAGTAATTTTCTGTGGAGCACTTTGGGCCCATATTGGCATAAGGCATTGTATTACTGGAAGTATTATCTTATTATCATTTACATTTTCTTATATTCCTACTCAAGCTAAATAGACTTGATACATGTTTGAAAAATGAACTCCCAACCTGCACAATAATTCGCAATAATAGATGGTACACACTGCAGCCACAGTACGCCGGTGGTGGAGGGAGTGAATGTTTAAGGTGGTGGATGGGGTGCCAATCAAGCGGGTTGCTTTGTCTTGGATGGTGTCGAGGTTCTTGAGTGTTTTTGGAGCTGCACTCATCCAGGCAAGTGGAGAGTATTCCATCACACTCCTGACTTGTGCCTTGTAGATGGTGGAAAGGCATTGGGGAATCTTTATAAAATACATTTCCTGGCTGCCAAAGAAACTACTGGAGCTACTGTGTGACAGAGAGCATTGAAACATCAGAAGGAAATGTTATTCATCAAAGCAGGATATTCAGATTCCTCTCTGACAATTGTAGAGAGCTCAGCAACATACCACGAGGCAGGCCTGTGGAAGTGATGGCTCCCATGGTGTCAGTTGTGCACTGTTCAATCAGTAGAAATCCAGCTCATTGTACTGCCTGCCCCATGTGCACAACATCTAAAGGCACGAATGCACTACTGAGTCACCCCATAATTGTTTATGTTACGTAAGAAGATGTCTGTTCTGTTACTGATGTCGCTCAGTTGCCCCTTGTTATTGCGGTTTGGGACAGCTGTTTAAAGACTGTTCATAACAAGACATTTAATGTAGAAGTTCCCCTTGTGCAGGATCCTAATGTCCCACTCCTGTGACAGTAGTAGTGAGCTGTGGGCAGCAATCTACATTCTTAGTGCCATTATGGTTTCATGGTGTTGGGACTCCCGATTTCCTTTACCTGGCAGTTTTACAAGATTAAAAAAAGGAAACTGTGCACAAGGACTTCCCTGTATAACACTAAGGGATTATGTGGGGTAATTCAAGACATTTTGCCCATTAAATATATATTGAACAAAGAGGCAAATAAAATCAGAACCTTCTATTTTAATTAACACCTGACCTGCAGGATTTCTGTGTTTCAATATCTTCTACTTTATTGCTGTTTACGCTGGGTATTCCTCTCACTTAGCTGTTCACATCTTCTCCATTTCTTTACCCATTATAAATTCCTATGTCAACATTCATAATGAGATCTGCTGAGGCAAATTGTCACATTATAATTAAACCCTCCCCCTCCCAATAATGGTGCTGCAGTGCCCCCATTGGTGGGAAGATGTATCAACAGTGCTACAAGTTTACATGGATAGATTTCATTATAAATCTCGACTTAGTAATTTGTAACAGAAAAAGTTGATACGAAGTGTGTATAGACGTAAGATTTTTAATATGATAGATAGATAATGCTCCCCTCTATTGCCTAACTTACGTCAACTTACAATCTCTTGGTTTTATATGAGCATCTTTTTTTTCCCTTCCCTCCCCTTTTTTCTGATTCTATTAAAATAAGAACATTAGAAATAGGAGCAGGAGTAGGCCATATGGCCCCTCGAGCCTGCTCCGCCATTCAATAAGATCATGGCTGATCTTCGACCTCAACTCCACTTTCCCGCCCAATCCCCATATCCCTTGATTCCCCTAGAGTCCAAAAATCTATCGATCTCAGCCTTGAATATACTCAACGACTCAGCATTCACTGCCCTCTGGGGCAGAGAATTCCAAAGATTCACAATGCTCTGATTGAAGAAATTTCTCCTCATCTCAGTCCTAAAAGGCCATTATCCTGAGGCTATGACCCCTGGTTCAAGACTCAAAATACTTGTCCATCTTTCATTTTCCTGTTCTGAAGAAAGGCCTGGCCCAAAATATTAACCTCTCTATGATTGTTGACTAACCTGCTGCATACCTCTAGCCAATTCTGTTTCTGATTTCCAACATTTGCAGTTTTTTTTTGCTTTTTATTCATGAGGTTCCTTAATGTTTTCAGTTGGTACAGGCAATGCCGAGTGGGCAAGGAATCTACAAAGGCAAGTAAGATCCCAGCTTCGAACCCCAGTCTGAGCTGAGTTAGATGATCTCAGCTTGCATAATAGCAGGGGCACTGCATTTGGCATCAGCAGCCCCAAGCTAGGGAGGGAGGGGTGGGGGAGGGGTGGGGTTTGGCGGTTGGAGGGGGCGGGGGGAGCTGAAAATTCGGCCATGGTCCCTGCTCCTGATTGTTATTCAGCAACTGCAGCCGGAAAGTGTGTGTCCCTCGGACTCAACACTGATGCCTTCCATCCTAATAACAGGCTGACATTCCGGCCCAGAATGGTGGGCCCGATGCTCCCCAGATATTGGGCCTCAGGCTTAATTATAATGGAGCCACCAAGACGCAACAACCCACTGGCAAAGAGAAGTGAAAAATCAGGGAACACAGGGCTGGGGAGCTGGGGATCGGGGCTCCAGGGAACGCGGTGATGGGGATCTGGGGTCCGAGAATCAGGGCAAACCAATCTTGGAAAGCGGACCTCAAACAGGCATTAGGCCACTCATTTGCATATGCAAGTGACCTAACGCCTGTTTCAGGTGTGGGTAAAGGACAAATTTTTTTGTCTTTTACCCAATATAGCAGGGGGTGCAGTTCTGGCTGAAAATGTATGCACGCTTCCTGCCCGCCATATTGGCGCACTTCCTGCCCGCCATATTGGCGCACTTCCTGTCCGTCATATTGGCGCACTTCCTGTCTGCCATATTGGTGCGCTTCCTGTCTGCCATATTGGCACGCTTCCTGTCCGTCATATTGGCGCACTTCCTGTCCGCCATATTGGCATGCTTTCTGCCCGCCATATTGGCACAATTCCTGTCCGCCATATTGGTACGCTTCCTGTCCGCCATATTAGGACCTTAGTGGTCCGAGCAGCGTCCGACTGACGGGCGTTGCACGGACCAATTTGTAGACCTCACTGTCGAGGCTCACACATGAAGAATGGCAACTTGTGGCATGTATCAAGTGTAGTTCCTGCCCAGGGTACCCAGCCAATTATGCCAGAAGAAGAGGGCAGGAAATTGAAGTAAAGAAATAATATTACTGCACAGTTCATTACTATTTGCAAGTTTGTGAACATATCAAACAGAGTTCCAGTGATATGCCAGCCTTAGGGATCTCCCACTATCGTAAGTGTCCAACCCTCTTAACTCAGCATGAATCCATGACACACAGCTGCATACACTGCATGACAAGTAAAAGAAAATTAAAGCGGTATTCTCATCAGTTGCAACGACAGTCGCTGTTCAGATAATTATGTTTTTGAAAAGCATTTAATAAGACAACAATTCTGTTTTGGTTCAGTGTGACAACTGGGTAATCAATCATTCAGAAGGGCTGGGAGCTTGCAATGGAGTGGATTATAATAGAAATTCACCCCTAAAAGAACCTTGGGAGGGAAAGACAGACAGACAGACGTGCATTTCTATAGCACCTTTCACAACCTCAGGGCGTCCTAAACTGCTTTACAGCCAATGAAGTACTTTTGAAGTGTAGTCACTGTTGTAATGTAGGATACATGGCAGCCAATTTGTGCACAGCAAGCTCCCACAAACAGCAGTGTGATAATGACCAGGTAATCTTTTTATTGATGTTGGTTGAGGGATAAATATAGGCCAGGACACCGGGGAGACCTCCCCTGTTCTTCTTTGAAATAATGCCATGGGATCTTTTACAGCCACCTGAGAGAGGAGACGGGGCCGCAGTTTAACGTCTCACCTGAACGACGGCACCCCCGACAGTGCAGCACTCCCTCAGTACTGCACTGGACGATCAACCTAGATTTTGTTAGGAAATGTTTTTTTTTGCTACAATAAATGGCTCACAACCGGCTCATAAAATGGAAGACAAAAATGCTGGCACAGGCATGATGGGCCGAATGGCCACCTCCTGTGCTGTATCATTCAGTGAAAGCTAATCCGGAGTCAAGTTGCAGTAGCCGTACAACAGGTATAATCCTAGAAACTACTGCTGACGATATTACGGGATGATCGGTTAACGTGTTTCTCTATCCTCTATTGTCTTAAGAAATAGTGGACAAAGGAACGTCATATAAATGTATTGAAAATTAAATTAATCTGCTTAAAGTACCGAAAGATAAAGGAGAAATTCACAGAGGGGGCTGCACTCTCAAATACATTCTGAACACTTCTATTGATTTTCCAACACCCAGTGTTAAAAATCACTTACCTTATTAGGGCAACTGGATGTTTTCAATTCATTTTCTCTCTCCTGTGGAGAACTATCATTTTGGGGTCTTCACACTTGACAGGGTGCCACTCGGCTGACACCAGCTCCGGGTCTCCTCTGCAAGAGGCTCCGAGTGTAATCATGTTGATTGGCATCGGAGTCAGGGGACCATCACAGCATAGGGTCTTATTCGATTGACTGCCACTCACTGACCGACATTATGCCTCTCATTATATACTGTGATTGCCACTCAGTAATCAAGCATAGAATTGAGGGTTGTGAGTAGGAATAAAGAAAAGATTCAATTTATATTTGAAACACTTTCCATTTTACACTCGTCGTCGTACGTGTCTTCACACTGTTCCCTTTGGGGGACTGTATGAAGTGGTGGAAGGATTTCTGGCCGCGATTAACGCTCCTTCCATGACCGTAACCGTAACCATCTTCGTACCAGCCATTAGGGTAGTTAGTCCTATGGCGGGAGGGTTTTATGGGCTCCCACAACCCATACAAGGGGGGGGCCACCCACACCCACGGACGCAAGTATCCTGCTGGATGTCAACACAGAATTTAGAGCCGGAGCTCCGACTCCACTTGCCGGGACTGTCTGCAGCGGGATTCGAAACCCTACGCCTTCTGGCCCAGTGGTGGGGATGCTACCGCTATGCCAAAGGCCCACTCCCATTTTACACTGAAGTTGCTGAAATACTTTTTTGGCCTATACAGGAAACTCTTTATTATCCGGCACCAACGGGACCGGCGTGGTGCCGGTTTATCAAAAAGTTCGGATTACAGAGAGGTATAGTTAAAAGGTACGAGAGCTCCATACACAGCAACAAATCCAGGCTTCCCTGTTGCTTAGCAACATGTGCAGGAACTCCGGCCACAGACCAAGCGTCCCTGTTGCTTAGCAACAAGTGCATGAACCCCAGTTACACAGCCACAGATCCAGGAACTGCCACTAATATGAAGTAAAACTTACCTGAACCTACTCCTGAATTTTGCCGGTTAACAGAGATTTCCGGTTATTTAGGTGCTGGTAAATCGAGAGTTTCCTGTACATTGAACTTCCCCTTTAATAATTCCCACCTGATAGATTTTTCAATATGAGCTAGCTGAAGAAGTTGTGTAGTTCAGATATCTCATCCGCCCCACATTTTATCCTGATGGCACTACCTCGTGCTTGGGTATGCTTGCATAGCGCTTCCCTGGCCTCTCACCCGCATTCGGGCTTCCTGCCCCATTGCTCAACCATCCCAGGTACTTGCCAGCTTGCCCGCCTGCCTGTGCAGAGTTGTTTTCTTCCAGACCTACTCGCCCACCCATCGACCAACAGAAGCCGCGCACTTACCAACCTCGCTTGTCTCTCCACCCACACTGCCTGCCAACCCCCCTGCGCCCCCGACCCCAGAGCTCTGTTCCACTGGTATATGAGAGGGGAATCTCACTGAAACATAAAAAATTCTTAAGGGGCTTGACAGGGTTAATGCTGAGAAAATGTTTCCCCTGGCTGGGGAATCTAGAACACGAGGTCACAGTCTCAGAATAAAGGCTCGGCCAATTAGGACTGAGATGAGGAGACATTTCTTCACTCAGAGGGTGGTGAATCTTTGGAATTCTCTACCCCAGAGGGCTGTGGATGCTCAGTCGTTGAGTATATTCAAGACAGAGGTCAATAAATTTTTGGGAACTAAGCCAATTAATTGATAAGGGGAAAGTGCGGGAAGGCGGAGTTGAGGTAGCAGATCAGCCATGACCTTATTGAATGGCGGAGCAGGCTCGAAGGGCCAAATGGCCTACTCCAGCTCCTATTTCACATATGAAACCTAGCTCAAGTCTCTATCCTGCCCAAGTCTCTATTTGACACTGCAAGTGAGGGAGTCATCACAGCTGGGCTCAATGCTGTCCAGCAAGGGTCAGTGAATAGCTGATTTTCCCTTCTTAAATTCAAGCTAAGGAGGGCAAAAGTCATCCGGGTCAGCATTCCTGACCTCCAGCCAGTGTGCAGATTCGGATGTTGAACGAGGACTGGATCAGAGTTTGCTGTGATGCCCCAATGGTTCCCATGTGGGGAACGGCCACTTTAGACAAGGTACTGGAGGGCAGCTGGCCCCAGCAAGAAGCAAACATCTTAAGATCAGAAGGGTAGAAAACTGGAAGGAATAATCCAAAAATATATAACTTAATGCGGTCAAATAGAGAATGCTAGGGTCACAAACACCGCAGTTGTGTGGGGATTGCACCCACCAGTGCCTTCCCTGGAGTTTGTGGGATCAGTGGGCGAACACCTCAGTAGCATGTGATCAGCGGGCACAAGTGCCACTTTGGGCACATAGTGGGTGTAAACTCTGGCACCCACCCTTTAGGGGAATGGTTGACCAGGCCTGCCCGCAACCCTGGCCATGGTGTCGGTGGTGTAAGGGAGTCAACCTTTAAAAACATTTGCAGAATATAATCCTAGGGAGGTCCAGGCCACTTCCGTCAGTGAGGCCCACTTTCACCCTTCTGGCCTCAACTCACTTGGTGTTCCGGCCTGACTGTTAAAATGACACTGTGAGACCTCTTTGGGTTGGTATATGATATAGATTTCAACAACTCTAATTACAAAGACACAGTGGATGGTTAAGACATTTCTCTCAAACATTAATGTGATATTGCACCTCACTGCAATTATTTATCAAAAAGCTTCATAAAAAAGAGTGAGATATGAAAGGCTAATGAAGATAGATATTAAAGGATTTTACAGAAAGTGCAGATAAATTAGCTTTCTTCATCATTCTCTTTATCTCCAGAATCTATTTTTGTTTCTTCTCTCTCTCGCTTGTCTTGAGAAATGCTTTTTCCTCCTGTCTTACTCTCTCTCTCTTTCTCTCTGTCTCTGGAATCTTCATTGTTGCTATCTCTCTCTGTCTTTGAAATGTGTTTTTTTCTCTCTCTGTGACAGACTGACTACCACATACATCAACTGCACTGCCTCTCTGCTTCCTCATCAAAAAACTCAATCAAGTTAGTCAAACACGATTTGCCCTTAACAAATCCATGCTGACTCTCCTTTATTAGTCCATGCTTGTCCAAGTGGCTGCTAATTTTCTCCTGGATTATTGCTTCTAAAAGCTTCCCCACCACCGACGTTAAACTGACTGTCTTGTAATTGCCAAGTTTATCCTCCGCTCCTTTATTGAGCAAGGATGTAACATTTGCAATCCTCCAGTCCTCTGGCACCACCCCTGTATCTAAGGAGGATGGGAAGATTGTGGCCAGCACCTCCGCAATTTAGACCCTTACTTCCCTCAGCAACTTAGGATACCTCCCATCCGGACCGGGTGACTTATCCACTCTAATTACTGCCAGCCTATTTAGTATCTCTTCTTTATCCTATCCAGTATCCCAGCAACCTCCTTGTTTACCATAGCTTTGGCAAAGTCCTCTTCCTTGGTAAACACCGATGCAAAGTATTCATTTAGTACCACAGCCATGCCTTCTGCCTCCACCAATAGCTCTCCATCTTGGTCCCTAATTGGCCCCACCGTTCCTCTGACAACCCTTTTACTGTTAATATGCCTATAGAAGACCTTTGGATTCCCTTTTATCTTAGCCGCCAATCTATTCTTGTACTGTCTCTTTGCCCCTCTTATATACTTTTTCACTTCTCTTCTGTACTTTTTATATTCAGCCTGATTCTCCCTTGTATTAACAAGCTGACATCTGTCATAAGACCCCTCTTTCTGCTTCGTCCTGCTCGCGAACTCTTTCATCATCCAGGGAGCTCTGGTTTGGCAGCCCATTGCTCAATTACATTTCTGTCTGCCAGTCTTTGACTCCAATTTACCAGCTCCAGATTCCCTATTAAATTCACTGAAATTAGCCCTCTTCCAGTAAAGTATTTTTATTCTAGATTGCTCCTTGTCCTTCTCCATAACTAATCTAAACCTTACGATACTATGATCACTATTCCCGCAATCCCCCACTGTGATATTCTCCACTTGACCCAACTCATTCCCCAGGACTAGATCCAGCAGGAAACATACTGATCAAGAAAAGTTTCCTGAACACACTTCAGAAATTCCTCCCCTTCTCTACCCTCTGAGTCAGAAGGTTGTGGGTTTAAGTCCCACTCCAGGAACTTGAGCACATAAAGCTAGGTTGACATTCCAGTACTGAGGGAGTGCTGCACTGTCAGAGGTGCCGTCTTTCAGCTGAGATGTTAAACTGAGGCTCTGTCAGGTGGATGTAAAAGATCCCAGGGCACTATTTCGAAGAAGAGTAGGGGAGTTATCCCCGGTGTCCTGGCCAATAATGATCCCTCAACCAACATAACAAAAACAGGTTATCTGGTCATTATCACATTGCTGTTTGTGGGAGCTTGCTGTGTGCAAATTGGCTGCCGCATTTCCCACATTACAACAGCGACTCCACTTCAAAAGTACTTCACTGACTGTAAAGCGCTTTGAGTCGTCCGGTGGTCGTGAAAGGCGCTATATAAATGCAAGTCTTTCTTTCTTAACACAATCACTGCCCCATTCAATAGTGGGGTAGTTAAAGTCTCCCATTATCACTACTCAAATTTCTTGCACCTCTCAGTAATTTCTTTGCAAATCTCAGGAAGGGAACTGAGACACAAAGAACCTGCCGTATTTCCATCCCTACTCATTTATACCATCACACTGCATAGCCGTACACGGTACATAAACTGCACCCATGATTAGAGATGCATTCACTCTTGTCAAAAAGCTGAGAGGGGAGAGTTATATTACTGAGATAACAAGAACTGCCAGTGTGATGGATTCCCTAATAACACTGATGCAGCCGCAAAAAAATCCTTTATTCGACGAGCAATTTTTTTCTTGACGTTATTCACTGGATATAACTCTTTTCTGCAAAAAACAGCAGTCAAGGCAGCTGGGGAAAATGTATGCGTATACATCTATTTAAAGAGCAGCAAGGTGTCAGACACTGAGATCCGAGAATGACAAGATATAAGGGCACTCAATGTTAGTCCATAAACATACCTTCAAAATTCTGACAGCTACAGCATCCTTTATTAACCCTTTTCAACACTGCAGCTGAATTCAGGCAAAGCATTTCAATCCTATGTGCATTTTGTGTTTTCGGTGATTAATTTAGTCGTTTCAGGTCAGTATTATTGCAATAAAGCCGATCCTGGTGTTTGTGCAGCTTTATTGCCATGGCGTTTATTTCAGTCTCACAATAAGTCAGTTGAAAACAAACAAAACCAGTTGACCCAGGGAGACAGGCGTTTCCCACAACCTAACAGCTGGCTCAAGGTTACAATCTGGTGCTGAAAATTGGGAATTTAAAGTGTTATTACCAAAATGGCATTTCCCTCTTTTCATTAAACAAAAAAATCCCGACAAATGATATTAGCAGGTGACTAGATGATTGAGGAGCATGGCTGGGATATCATACATACTGTCATCAAATGTCAGCTGTGGCTCAATGGTAACGCACTCGCCTCTGGCTCAGAAGGTCGTGGGTTCTAGGTCCCACTCCAGAGACTTGAGCACAAAACCGAGGCTGATACCTCAGCGCAGTACTGAGGGAGTGCTGTATTGTCGGAAGTGCCGTCTTTCAGATGAGACGTTAAACCGAGGCCCTGTCTGCTCTCTCAGGTGGATGTAAAAGATCCCATGGTACTATTTTAAAGAAGAGCAGGAGAGTTACACTTCAAATGTACTTCATTGGCTGTAAAGCAATGTCCTGAGGTCGTGAAAGGCGCTATATAAATGCAAGTTCTTTCTTTTTTTTCACTGATGATGATACCGATCCCAGTGACATCTCTTTAAGCGTTGTCGCGCAGATTACTGCTCCGTTACTCTTTCATGATGTTGTCACTGTGCTTTAGATGTAACCTTGTGTAAATATTGTGGCACCACTACAACAAGAGACAATATCAATGGATGTTTCCAATCGCAAAAGTAAACAACTGCCCCTGACATCACGAGTACTGGGCCTACTGTTTTCATAGAATCATAGAATGATAAATCACAGAAGGAGGCCATTCAGCCCGTCGTGCCTGTGCCGGCTCTTTGAAAGAGCGATCCAATAAGTCCCACTCCCCCTGCTCCTTCCCCATAGCGCTGCAAATCTTTCCTTTTCAAGTATTTATCCAATTCCCTTTTGAAAGTTATTATTGAATCTGCTTACACCGCCCTTTCAGGCAGCGCGTTCCAGATCACAACAACTCATTGCATAATATTTTTTCCCCTCACGTCACCTCTGGTTCTTTTGGAAATTACCTTAAATCTGAGACCTTTGGTTATCGACCCTTCTGCCATTTTGAACAGTTTCTCCTTATTTACTCTATCAAAACCCTTCAAGATTTTGAACACCTCTATCAAATCTCCCCATAACCTTCTGTGCTCTAAGGAGAACAACCCCAGTTTCTCTAGTCTCTCCACGTAACTGAAGTCTATCATCCCTGGTACCATTTTAGTAAACCTCCTCTGCACCCTCTCTAACCTTCTTGACATTAATCCTAAAGTGTGGTGCCCAGAGTTGGCCACAATACTCCAGCTGGGATCTACCCAGTATTTTATAGAGATTTACCATAACTTCCTTGCTTTTGTACTCTATGCCTCTATTAATAAAGCCAAGGATCCCGTGTGCCTTTTTAACAGCCTTCTCAACTTGTCCTGCCACCTTCAAAGACTTGTGTACGTACACCCCCAGGTCTCTCTGTTCCTGCACCCCCTTTAAAATTGTACCCTTTAGTTTATATTGCCTTTCCTCATTCTTCCTTCCAAAGTGAACCACTTCACACTCCTCTGTGTTAAATTTCATCTGCCATGATTTGGCTCGGCTCTCGGGTTGCCCGTCCAGCCCTGAGATGCAAACTTGCCATTGCTGCCAGGCACCAACCTCTCTCCGACACCTGGGAATGCCAGTTGCCAGGATTGACAATGTTGTGTTTACAACATTACAGCATTTGCACCCACGCAGAGCTTTTTAAAAAAAAATTCATTCTCAAGCTGTGGGCATCACTGGCATGGCTGGCATTTACTGCCAATCCCCAGCTGCCCTGAATACAACTGAATATCTTGTTAGGTCGCTTTTGTGGACAGTTAAGAGTCTACCACATTGGTGTGGAACTGCAGTCGCATTATAGGCCAGATGGGTAAGGACGACATTAAAGGACATTATGGAGCAATTGTTTTTTTTCTTCGACAGGGCCATTTTTACTGATACCAGCTTTTTATTTTCCAGAATTAGTTTTTTTAAACTAAATTCAAATTCTCAAACTGCTGGGGTGGGGTTTGAATTGTAACACTTGATTAGTCGTCCAGGCCTCTGGATTGCTCGTCGAGTAATATAACCACAACACGACCATACCTGATGGCCCAGGTGCTCTGTTAAATCCACCACACAGAGTAAACGGGGTGAACTTGGTACCAAGAAGTCTGGTTCATGTTGCAAAATTGTTTCAATTGTTATATAATTGGGCATCAAATGTGAGTCTGTGTGTGGTTAGCATCACAACTCACTCTAGTAATCACACTGAAATGCAAGATCATCCTTATAAACCACTTACCACTCTACATTCACTGACGCAGTTACTATACGCGAGAGATAAAAGTATCCTGTAAATCATATTGCCTCCTAAATCTGTCCAATGCCTTTCTGATGACCATGTTAAAAAAGAAATAACTGAATGGCTTATTCTTTTTCCTTTCTTTCTGTGCCAGTACCTTACAGTACGGAGATCTGTGCTGACCTAAATTGTCCAGCTTAACCAACGTCTGTTCCAGCTGGGGAAGGAATGGTTTGTGACTGCCTTTCGGCAGCTCTTCTGATCCATTGAAGCACCATTTGGAAGTTCATCAGCTTTTTTTTTGATTAGTCAGCTAAATAACTGCCTGTTAGACTATTTCGTCTTAAGCCGTGAGTAGAAAAAAACAGACAAATTACTGCCTGTAGCCTCAGGTTAAGACTTCAAGATCCCAAAGAAGTCAAATGCATCACATCATTAGCAGCATTGAGAGGAAAATAATTCCAGACATGATCAAATTAGAGCTAATTTACTCACATTTCCTGCAATTACATCAACTTAAGTAAAGAACTATCTGGAAAAACCAATATACCTGCCACCGTAACCAATCGGACATGTGCCATTTTTAATACATCTGTTTTACTCAATGATTCTGACAAACTGGATCAGCTTTAGAACAGCTCAGATTATCTGTGCTCCCATCGCCTGCATTCTCACTTAGCCACAATTTTTGCAGGAGTTAGAACTGATGTGCCTCAATGAATCCGAGACTCAACGTTAACGGAGCAAAGCAAGGCTTTTATTAACTCAGAAAGTAATACACAGTGGAGAAGTGTCTCTCATCCAGAGATCTGCTGTACTGCCTGAGAGACACGCTGGGGCCTGCTTAAGTAGGGGCCAGGTATGGGTGGAGCCCTACACACAATACAATACAGGTAAGGAAATGAAACTGAAACTAAACTCCCCTGCTTGTCACAGTCACAGGCACAATCAAACACAGAGAATACAGAGTGCCTGATGAATGGCATATTTCATCACATTCACCCCTTCTACAGATTTAGTCTGTTCAGGGGTTTGATAGTCCTCTGTGACCAACATAGCTGTTGTGGTGCCGTGGGTGTCGGCTGGGTGTCCCCGGTGGCCTCCTGGGTCTCTGCCGGGGGTGCCGCCAGGGTTGTTGAAGGGGTAGTTGGTGGGGGCACCGTTGGTCGATGTTCTTCCGGGGGTGATGAAGGGATAGTGGGTGGGTAAGAGTTGCTGTGATCGTTGTTGCTGTTGTTGTCGTGGTTGTTGTCGTTACCGGCTGGGGCGACATCTTTTATGGACACGGTGTCCTCCCTTCCGTCGGCGTGCCGGACATATGCGTATTGGGGGTTGGCGTGGAGTAGGTGCACTGACTCCACGAGAGGGTCCGTCTTGTGGCCCCTCACATGCCTTCGTACAAATACCGGACCTGGGGTGGAGAGCCATGACGGCATGGATACACCCGAGGTGGATTTCCGGGGGAAGACAAACATTCGTTCATGAGGCGTGGCATTAGTGGCAGTACACAATAGCGACCGTATCGAATGGAGCACATCTGGGAGGACTTCCTGCCAGCGGGAGATAGGGAGGCCCTTGGTCCTTAGAGCTAGAGTGACTGCTTTCCATACTGTCCCGTTCTCTCGCTCCACCTGGCCGTTACCCTGGGGGTTGTAGCTGGTGGTACGGCTCGTGGCGATCCCCCTGGACAGCATGTACTGGCGTAGCTCTTCACTCATGAAGGACGCCCTCCTATCCGTATGGATGTAGCTCGGCATACCGAACAGGCAGAACAGGCTGTTGAGGCATTTAATGACCGTGGCGCTGGTCATGTCTGGGCAGGGGAAGGTGAATGGGAAACGGGAATATTCGTCCACAATGTTCAGGAAGTAAACATTGCGGTCGACTGATGGGAGGGGGCCCTTGAAATCTAAGCTGAGCTGCTCAAAGGGCCGTGTAGCTTTGATTAAGTGGGCTCTATCTGGGCGGTAGAACCGAGGCTTGCACTCAGCGCAAGTGCGGCAGTTCCTGGTCAGAGACCGAACTTCCTCAATCGAGTAGGGTAAGTTGCGGGACTTTATGAAGTGGAATAGCCGTGTGACCCCTGGGTGGCAGAGGTTGTTGTGGAGGGTCTGTAGCCGATCCCCGGTGGTGCTGGCACACATCCCTCGTGAGAGGGCGTCGGGGGATTCGTTAAGGGCCCCTGGCCGGTAAATGATGTCATACTCGAAGGTGGAGAGCTTGATCTGCCACCTGAGAATCTTATCATTTTTAATCTTCCCCTTCTGTTTATTATTAAACATAAACGCTACCGACCGCTGGTCGGTAAGTAGGGTGAAGCGTTTGCCGGCTAGGTAGTGGCGCCAGTGGCGCACTGCCTCCACGATGGCTTGGGCCTCCTTTTCCACGGCGGAGTGTCTGATCTCAGGCCCTTGGAGGGTCCTCGAGAAGAAAGCTACGGGCCGCCCCGCCTGGTTGAGGGTGGCCGCCAAGGCAAAGTCAGACGCATCACTTTCCACTTGAAAGGGAGTGTTCTCGTCCACTGCCTGTAGCGTGGCCCGTTCAATATCCTGCTTAATGCTTTTGAAGGCGGCGTGGGCCTCAGCAGAGAGTGGAAAAGAGGATGCTTTCAAGAGGGGGCGGGCTTTGTCGGAGTAGTTGGGGACCCATTGGGCATAATAAGAAAATAACCCCAGGCACCTTTTCAGGGCTTTGGGAGTGTTGGGCAGGGGCAGCTCCCGTAGGGGGCGCAATCGGTCGGGGTCTGGTCCGATTTCCCCATTCTCCACCACGCTGCCTAGTATGCAGAGGCGCGTGGTGTTGAAAACGCACTTGTCCTCGTTGTAAGTGAGGTTGAGTTTTTGTGCGGTTTTCAGGAACCTCTCGAGGTTCGAGTCGTGATCCTGCTGGCTTTGACCGCAGATGGTGACGTTGTCGAGGTAGGGGAAGGTTGCCTGCAAGTGGTGGTCATCGACCATGCGGTTCATCTCCCTCTGGAAGACCGAGACCCCATTCGTCACCCCAAAGGGGACTCTGAGGAATTGGTAGAGGCGTCCGTTCGCCTCGAAGGCGGTGTACGGGTGGTCCTCTGGTCTGATAGGGAGCTGGTGGTACGCTGACTTGAGTTCGATGGTGGAGAACACCCGGTATTGGGCAATTTGGTTCACCATTTCTGATATGCGGGGTAGCGGGTAGGCATCTAGTTGGGTGTACATGTTGATCGTTTGGCTATAGTCGATCACCATCCGTTTCTTCTCGCTACCCCTCACCACCACCACTTGGGCGCGCCATGGGCTGTTGCTGCATTCAATAACGCGCTCCCTCAGCAGCCTGTCCACCTCGGTCGCAATAAACCGCCTGTCCTCCCAGCTGTACCTCCTGCTTTTGGTCGCTATTGGCCGGCAGTTGGGAGTAAGGTTCGCAAATAGCGAAGGCGGCTTTACCTTCAGGGTAGCCAGACCGCACACTGTGAGGGGCGGCTGGGACCCACCGTAATTGAGCGTGATGCTTTGGTGGTGGCACTGGAAATCCAGGCCCAAGATCACGCTCGCACATAGACTCTTCATGATTAGTAATTTAAAATTATCGTATACAGTTCCGTTAACGGACAATTGTACCGCGCAGTAACCCATAATGGTCGATGTCTGGGTTTTATCAGCCATAGAGATGGTGCCCCGAGCAGGGACCATCGTTAGAGAGATTTGTTGTGCTAGTTCAGGGTGGATAAAACTCTCCGTGCTTCCACTGTCAATTAAACATATAACCCCGCACCCGTTTACCTCGATGTCCACCATTGATTTGGATAGCGGGTGCGGTCTGGTCTGGTCCACTGTGACGGATGCCACTGTAGGGCCCTGATTGAGACAAGATGGCGTACACGCTGTCTGCTCACAAGATGGCGGACCCCACGAGGTCGGGCAAGATGGCGTCCAAGATGGCCGCTCCCACGGCGCACACGCGGCGGTGGCGGGTTTTCCAGCAGGGTTCCCTCTGCACACCTTCCCGAAGTGCCCCTTCTTACCGCACTTAAAGCAGGTGGTGCCTTTCGCCGGGCACAGGTTTCTGGTGTGCTTCGGCTGCCCGCAGAAGTAGCAGTTGGGGCCCCGACGCGTCGCGGCTGTCGCAGGGCTTCTGGGGGGAGAGCGGGGCCCCGACGGTGTCGGGCTGCCGGGCGGGGAAGATGCCTTCCAAGATGGCGGCGCCCTTGGTGCACACGTGGCGGCGTGGGCGGCGCGGGCTGAAGAGTAGGCGTCCGAGTTTCTCTGGGCCACATCCAGGGATCACGCTGTGTCCACAGCCTGTTTCAGGTCCAATCCCGTTTTTTCCTGTAGTCTCTGCCGGATGTAAGTGGAGCTGAGGCCTGTGATAAAGGCATCACGAACAAGCTCGTCAGTGTACACTGCGGCTTTTACATCTTGGCACTTGCAGTCTTTGCCAAGCGTTTTCAGGGTGACTAGGAACTCATCCAGCGATTCCCCAGGTCGCTGTGTGCGAGTAGCGAGCAGATGCCTAGCGTACACCTCGTTCGTAGGCTGCTGGTAATGCGCCTTTAGGATGTCGCAGGCGGCCGGGTACGTGTCGGCGTCTTGGATGAGGGGGTAACCCCGGTGGCTTACCCAATTCCGCAGGATTCCGAGTTTCATACTTTCAGCGTCTGTGATGGCTGCGGAATTGTCCAGGAAGAATTCCATACACTTAAACCAGTGTCCGAATCGTGCCGATGCGTCCGAAGCATGCGGGTCCAAATCCAAACGTTCGGGTTTCAAGAGTTGATCCATTGCGTTGAAAATTGAGTTAATAAAATTGATGTGCCTCAATGAATCCGAGACTCAACGTTAACGGAGCAAAGCAAGGCTTTTATTAACTCAGAAAGTAATACACAGTGGAGAAGTGTCTCTCATCCAGAGATCTGCTGTACTGCCTGTGAGACACGCTGGGGCCTGCTTAAGTAGGGGCCAGGTATGGGCGGAGCCCTACACACAATACAATACAGGTAAGGAAATGAAACTGAAACTAAACTCCCCTGCTTGTCACAGTCACAGGCACAATCAAACACAGAGAATACAGAGTGCCTGATGAATGGCATATTTCATCACAAGAACTTCAATGATTACTTTTAACGGTGCATAGAAAGAGCGAGAGGGCAGCACACTGATCAGTTAGAGGGTGCCGAGAGAGAGAGAGAGAGAGAGGGAGCAGCACACTGATCAGTTAGAGGGTGCGGAGAGAGAGTGAGAGAGAGGGAGCAGCACACTGATCAGTTAGAGGGGGCGGAGAGAGAGAGAGACAGGGAGCAGCACACTGATCAGTTAGAGGGTGCGGAGAGCGAGAGAGAGAGAGGGAGCAGCACACTGATCCGTTAGAGGGTGCGGAGAGAGAGAGAGAGCAGCACACTGATCAGTTAGAGGATGCGGAGAGAGAGAGAGAGAGAGAGAGCAGCACACTGATCAGTTAGAGGGTGCGGAGAGAGGGAGGGAGCAGCACACTGATCAGTTAGAGGGTGCAGAGAGAGAGAGAGAGAGAGGGAGCAGCACACTGATCAGTTAGAGGGTGCGGAGAGAGAGAGAGAGCGAGCAGCACACTGATCAGTTAGAGGGTGCGGAGAGAGAGAGAGAGGGAGTGGGAGCAGCACACTGATCAGTTAGAGGGTGCGGAGAGAGAGAGAGAGAGAGGGAGCAGCACACTGATCAGTTAGAGGGTGCGGAGAGAGAGAGAGGGAGAGGGAGCAGCACACTGATCAGTTAGAGGGTGCGGAGAGAGAGAGAGAGAGGGAGCAGCACACTGATCAGTTAGAAGGTGCGGAGAGTGAGAGAGAGAGAGAGGGAGCAGCACACTGATCAGTTAGAGGGTGTGGAGAGAGAGAGAGAGCGAGAGCAGCACACTGATCAGTTAGAGGGTGCGGAGAGAGAGAGAGAGAGAGAGCGGGAGCAGCACACTGATCAGTTAGAGGGTGCGGAGAGAGAGAGGGAGCAGCACACTGATCAGTTAGAGGGTGCAGAGCGAGAGAGAGAGAGAGGGAGCAGCACAATGATCAGTTAGAGGGTGCGGAGAGAGAGAGAGAGAGGGAGCAGCACACTGATCAGTTAGAGGGTGCGGAGAGAGAGAGAGAGAGAGAGAGGGAGCAGCACACTGATCAGTTAGAGGGTGCAGAGCGAGAGAGAGAGGGAGCAGCACACTGGTCAGTTAGAGGGTGCGGAGAGCAAGAGAGAGGGAGAGGGAGCAGCACACTGATCAGTTAGAGACTGCGGAGAGAGAGAAATAGAGGGATCAGCACACTGATCAGTTAGAGGGTGCGGAGAGTGAGAGAGAGAGAGGGAGCAGCACACTGATCAGTTAGAGGGTGCGGAGAGAGAGAGAGAGAGAGAGAGAGGGAGCAGCACACTGATCAGTTAGATGGTGCGGAGAGAGAGAGAGAGAGAGAGAGAGGGAGCAGCACACTGATCAGTTAGAGGGTGCGGAGAGAGAGAGAGAGAGGGAGCAGCACACTGATCAGTTAGAGGGTGCGGACAGAGAGAGAGAGAGGGAGCAGCACACTGCTCAGTTACAGGGTGCGGAGAGAGAGGGAGAGAGAGGGAGCAGCACACTGATCAGTTAGAGGGTGTGGAGAGAGAGAGAGAGAGAGAGGGAGCAGCACACTGATCAGTTAGAGGGTGCGGAGAGCGAGAGAGAGAGAGAGGGAGCAGCACACTGATCAATTAGAGGGTGCGGAGAGAGAGAGAGAGAGAGGCAGCAGCACACTGATCAGTTAGAGGGTGCGGAGAGAGAGAGAGAGAGAGAGAGAGAGGGAGCAGCACACTGATCAGTTAGAGGGTGCGGAGAGTGAGAGGGAGCAGCACACTGATCAGTTAGAGGGTGCGGAGAGAGAGAGAGAGAGAGGGAGCAGCACACTGATCCGTTAGAGGGTGCGGAGAGCGAGAGAGAGAGAGGGAGCAGCACACTGATCAGTTAGAGGGTGCGGAGAGAGAGAGAGAGGGAGCAGCACACTGATCAGTTAGAGGGTGTGGAGAGAAAGAGAGAGAGAGAGGGAGCAGCACACTGATCAGTTAGAGGGTGCGGAGAGAGAGAGAGAGCGAGGGAGCAGCACACTGATCAGTTAGAGGGTGCGGAGAGAGAGAGGGAGCAGCACACTGATAAGTTAGAGGGTGCGGACAGAGAGAGAGAGAGAGAGAGAGGGAGCAGCACACTGATCAGTTAGAGGGTGCGGAGAGTGAGAGAGAGAGAGAGGGAGCAGCACACTGATCAGTTAGAGGGTGCGGAGAGTGAGAGAGAGAGAGAGGGAGCAGCACACTGATCAGTTAGAGGGTGCGGAGAGAGAGAGAGAGAGAGAGGGAGCAGCACACTGATCAGTAAGAGGGTGCGGAGAGAGAGAGAGAGAGAGAGAGGGAGCAGCATACTGATCAGTTAGAGGGTGCGGAGAGAGAGAGGGAGCAGCACACTGATCAGTTACAGGGTGCGCAGAGCAAGAGAGAGAGAGGGAGCAGCACACTGATCAGTTAGAGGGTACGGAGAGAGAGAGGGAGAGAGGGAGCAGCACACTGATCAGTTAGAGGGTGCAGAGAGAGAGAGAGAGAGAGGGAGCAGCACACTGATGAGTTAGAGGGTGCGGAGAGAGAGAGTGAGAAAGCAGCACACTGACCAGTTAGAGGGTGCGGAGCGAGAGAGAGAGAGAGGGAGGGAGCAGCACACTGATCAGTTAGAGGGTGCGGAGAGAGAGAGAGAGAGGGAGCAGCACACTGATCAGAAAGAGGGTGCGGAGAGAGAGAGAGAGAGGGAGCAGCACACAGATCAGTTAGAGGGTGTGGAGAGAGAGAGAGAGAGGGAGCAGCACACAGATCAGTTAGAGGGTGTGGAGAGAGAGAGAGAGAGAGGGAGCAGCACACTGATCAGTTAGAGGGTGCGGAGAGAGAGAGAGAGAGAGAGCAGCACACTGATCAGAAAGAGGGTGCGGAGAGAAAGAGAGAGAGAGAGAGGGAGCAGCACACTGATCAGTTAGATGGTGTGGAGAGAGAGAGAGAGAGAGAGGGAGCAGCACACTGATCAGTTAGAGGGTGTGGAGAGAGAGAGAGAGAGAGAGAGGGAGCAGCACACAGATCAGTTAGAGGGTGTGGAGAGAGAGAGAGAGAGGGAGCAGCACACTGATCAGTTACAGGGTGCGGAGAGAGAGAGAGAGAGAGGGAGCAGCACACAGATCAGTTAGAGGGTGTGGAGAGAGAGAGAGAGAGAGGGAGCAGCACACTGATCAGTAAGAGGGTGCGGAGAGAGAGAGAGGGAGAGGGAGCAGCACACTGATCAGTAAGAGGGTGCGGAGAGAGAGAGAGGGAGAGGGAGCAGCACACTGATCAGTTAGAGCGTGCGGAGAGAGAGGGAGAGGGAGCAGCACACTGATCAGTTAGAGCGTGCGGAGAGAGAGAGAGAGAGAGGGAGGGAGCAGCACACTGATCAGATGCAGGGTGCGGAGAGTGAGAGAGAGAGACAGGGAGCAGCACACTGATCAGTTAGAGGGTGCGGAGAGAGAGAGAGGGAGAGGGAGCAGCACACTGATCAGTTAGAGGGTGCGGAGAGAGTGAGAGAGAGAGGGAGCGGCACACTGATCAGTTAGAGGGTGCGGAGAGAGAGAGAGAGGGAGCAGCACACTGATCAGTAAGAGGGTGCAGAGAGAGAGAGAGGGAGGGAGCAGCACACTGATCAGTTAGAGGCTGCGGAGAGTGAGAGAGAGAGAGGGAGCAGCACACTGATCAGTTAGAGGGTGCGGAGAGAGAGAGAGGGAGAGGGAGCAGCACACTGATCAGTTAGAGAGTGCGGAGAGAGGGAGCGAGAGAGAGGGTGCAACACACTGATCAGTTAGAGGGTGCGGAGAGAGAGAGAGAGAGAGAGAGAGGGAGCAGCACACTGATCAGTTAGAGGGTGCGGAGAGAGAGAGAGAAGGAGCAGCACACTGATCAGTTAGAGGGTGCAGAGAGCGAGAGAGAGAGAGGGAGCAGCACACTGATGAGTTAGGGGGTGCGGACAGAGAGAGAGAGAGAGAGAGGGAGCAGCACACTGATCAGTTAGAGGGTGCGGAGAGAGAGAGAGGGAGCAGCACACTGATCAGTTAGAGGGTGCGGAGAGAGAGTGAGAGAGAGGGAGCAGCACACTGATCAGTTAGAGGGGGCGGAGAGAGAGAGAGACAGGGAGCAGCACACTGATCAGTTAGAGGGTGCGGAGAGCGAGAGAGAGAGAGGGAGCAGCACACTGATCCGTTAGAGGGTGCGGAGAGAGAGAGAGAGCAGCACACTGATCAGTTAGAGGATGCGGAGAGAGAGAGAGAGAGAGAGCGCAGCACACTGATCAGTTAGAGGGTGCGGAGAGAGGGAGGGAGCAGCACACTGATCAGTTAGAGGGTGCAGAGAGAGAGAGAGAGAGAGGGAGCAGCACACTGATCAGTTAGAGGGTGCGGAGAGAGAGAGAGAGCGAGCAGCACACTGATCAGTTAGAGGGTGCGGAGAGAGAGAGAGAGGGAGTGGGAGCAGCACACTGATCAGTTAGAGGGTGCGGAGAGAGAGAGAGAGAGAGGGAGCAGCACACTGATCAGTTAGAAGGTGCGGAAAGTGAGAGAGAGAGAGAGGGAGCAGCACACTGATCAGTTAGAGGGTGTGGAGAGAGAGAGAGAGCGAGAGCAGCACACTGATCAGTTAGAGGGTGCGGAGAGAGAGAGAGAGAGAGAGAGGGAGCAGCACACTGATCAGTTAGAGGGTGCGGAGAGAGAGAGGGAGCAGTACACTGATCAGTTAGAGGGTGCAGAGCGAGAGAGAGAGAGAGGGAGCAGCACAATGATCAGTTAGAGGGTGCGGAGAGAGAGAGAGAGAGGGAGCAGCACACTGATCAGTTAGAGGGTGCGGAGAGAGAGAGAGAGAGAGAGAGGGAGCAGCACACTGATCAGTTAGAGGATGCAGAGCGAGAGAGAGAGGGAGCAGCACACTGGTCAGTTAGAGGGTGCGGAGAGCAAGAGAGAGGGAGAGGGAGCAGCACACTGATCAGTTAGAGGCTGCGGAGAGAGAGAAATAGAGGGATCAGCACACTGATCAGTTAGAGGGTGCGGAGAGTGAGAGAGAGAGAGGGAGCAGCACACTGATCAGTTAGAGGGTGCGGAGAGAGAGAGAGAGAGAGAGAGAGGGAGCAGCACACTGATCAGTTAGATGGTGCGGAGAGAGAGAGAGAGAGAGAGAGAGGGAGCAGCACACTGATCAGTTAGAGGGTGCGGAGAGAGAGAGAGAGAGGGAGCAGCACACTGATCAGTTAGAGGGTGCGGACAGAGAGAGAGAGAGGGAGCAGCACACTGCTCAGTTACAGGGTGCGGAGAGAGAGAGAGAGAGAGGGAGCAGCACACTGATCAGTTAGAGGGTGTGGAGAGAGAGAGAGAGAGAGAGAGAGAGGGAGCAGCACACTGATCAGTTAGAGGGTGCGGAGAGCGAGAGAGAGAGAGAGGGAGCAGCACACTGATCAATTAGAGGGTGCGGAGAGAGAGAGAGAGAGAGGCAGCAGCACACTGATCAGTTAGAGGGTGCGGAGAGAGAGAGAGAGAGAGAGAGAGAGGGAGCAGCACACTGATCAGTTAGAGGGTGCGGAGAGTGAGAGGGAGCAGCACACTGATCAGTTAGAGGGTGCGGAGAGAGAGAGAGAGAGAGGGAGCAGCACACTGATCCGTTAGAGGGTGCGGAGAGCGAGAGAGAGAGAGGGAGCAGCACACTGATCAGTTAGAGGGTGCGGAGAGAGAGAGAGAGGGAGCAGCACACTGATCAGTTAGAGGGTGTGGAGAGAAAGAGAGAGAGAGGGAGCAGCACACTGATCAGTTAGAGGGTGCGGAGAGAGAGAGAGAGCGAGGGAGCAGCACACTGATCAGTTAGAGGGTGCGGAGAGAGAGAGGGAGCAGCACACTGATAAGTTAGAGGGTGCGGACAGAGAGAGAGAGAGAGAGAGAGGGAGCAGCACACTGATCAGTTAGAGGGTGCGGAGAGTGAGAGAGAGAGAGAGGGAGCAGCACACTGATCAGTTAGAGGGTGCGGAGAGTGAGAGAGAGAGAGAGGGAGCAGCACACTGATCAGTTAGAGGGTGCGGAGAGAGAGAGAGAGAGAGAGGGAGCAGCACACTGATCAGTAAGAGGGTGCGGAGAGAGAGAGAGAGAGAGAGAGGGAGCAGCATACTGATCAGTTAGAGGGTGCGGAGAGAGAGAGAGAGGGAGCAGCACACTGATCAGTTACAGGGTGCGCAGAGCAAGAGAGAGAGAGGGAGCAGCACACTGATCAGTTAGAGGGTACGGAGAGAGAGAGGGAGAGAGGGAGCAGCACACTGATCAGTTAGAGGGTGCAGAGAGAGAGAGAGAGAGAGGGAGCAGCACACTGATGAGTTAGAGGGTGCGGAGAGAGAGAGTGAGAGAGAGAGGGAGCAGCACACTGATCAGTTAGAGGGTGCGGAGAGAGAGAGAGAGAGGGAGCAGCACACTGATCAGAAAGAGGGTGCGGAGAGAGAGAGAGAGAGGGAGCAGCACACAGATCAGTTAGAGGGTGTGGAGAGAGAGAGAGAGAGGGAGCAGCACACAGATCAGTTAGAGGGTGTGGAGAGAGAGAGAGAGAGAGGGAGCAGCACACTGATCAGTTAGAGGGTGCGGAGAGAGAGAGAGAGAGAGAGCAGCACACTGATCAGAAAGAGGGTGCGGAGAGAGAGAGAGAGAGAGAGAGAGGGAGCAGCACACTGATCAGTTAGAGGGTGTGGAGAGAGAGAGAGAGAGAGAGGGAGCAGCACACTGATCAGTTAGAGGGTGTGGAGAGAGAGAGAGAGAGAGAGAGGGAGCAGCACACAGATCAGTTAGAGGGTGTGGAGAGAGAGAGAGAGAGGGAGCAGCACACTGATCAGTTACAGGATGCGGAGAGAGAGAGAGAGAGAGAGGGAGCAGCACACAGATCAGTTAGAGGGTGTGGAGAGAGAGAGAGAGAGAGGGAGCAGCACACTGATCAGTAAGAGGGTGCGGAGAGAGAGAGAGGGAGAGGGAGCAGCACACTGATCAGTTAGAGCGTGCGGAGAGAGAGGGAGAGGGAGCAGCACACTGATCAGTTAGAGCGTGCGGAGAGAGAGAGAGAGAGAGGGAGGGAGCAGCACACTGATCAGATGCAGGGTGCGGAGAGTGAGAGAGAGAGACAGGGAGCAGCACACTGATCAGTTAGAGGGTGCGGAGAGAGAGAGAGGGAGAGGGAGCAGCACACTGATCAGTTAGAGGGTGCGGAGAGAGTGAGAGAGAGAGGGAGCGGCACACTGATCAGTTAGAGGGTGCGGAGAGAGGGAGCAGCACACTGATCAGTAAGAGGGTGCAGAGAGAGAGAGAGGGAGGGAGCAGCACACTGATCAGTTAGAGGCTGCGGAGAGTGAGAGAGAGAGAGGGAGCAGCACACTGATCAGTTAGAGGGTGCGGAGAGAGAGAGAGGGAGAGGGAGCAGCACACTGATCAGTTAGAGAGTGCGGAGAGCGGGAGCGAGAGAGAGGTTGCAACACACTGATCAGTTAGAGGGTGCGGAGAGAGAGAGAGAGAGAGAGAGAGGGAGCAGCACACTGATCAGTTAGAGGGTGCGGAGAGAGAGAGAGAAGGAGCAGCACACTGATCAGTTAGAGGGTGCAGAGAGCGAGAGAGAGAGAGGGAGCAGCACACTGATGAGTTAGGGGGTGCGGACAGAGAGAGAGAGAGAGAGGGAGCAGCACACTGATCAGTTAGAGGGTGCGGAGAGAGAGAGAGGGAGCAGCACACTGATCAGTTAGAGGGTGCAGAGAGAGAGAGAGAGGGAGCAGCACACTGATCAGTTAGAGGGTGCGGAGAGAGAGAGAGGGAGCAGCACACTGATCAGTTAGAGGGTGCAGAGAGAGAGAGAGAGGGAGCAGCACACTGATCAGTTAGAGGGTGTGGAGAGAGAGAGAGAGGGAGGGAGCAGCACACTGATCAGTTAGAGGGTGCGGAGAGAGAGAGAGAGAGAGCAGCACACTGATCAGTTAGAGGGTGCGGAGAGAGAGAGAGAGAGGGAGCAGCACACTGATCAGTTAGAGGGTGCAGAGAGAGAGAGAGAGAGCGAGGGAGCAGCACACTGATCAGTTAGAGGGTGCGGAGGGCGAGAGAGAGAGAGGGAGCAGCACACTGATCAATTAGAGGGTGCGGAGAGAGAGAGAGAGAGAGGGAGCAGCACACTGATCAGTTAGAGGCTGCGGAGAGAGAGAGAAGGAGCAGCACACTGATCAGTTAGAGGGTGCAGAGAGCGAGAGAGAGAGAGGGAGCAGCACACTGATGAGTTAGGGGGTGCGGACAGAGAGAGAGAGAGAGAGGGAGCAGCACACTGATCAGTTAGAGGGTGCGGAGAGAGAGAGAGAGGGAGCAGCACACTGATCAGTTAGAGGGTGTGGAGAGAGAGAGAGAGGGAGGGAGCAGCACACTGATCAGTTCGAGGGTGCGGAGAGAGAGAGAGAGGGAGGGAGCAGCACACTCATCAGTTAGAGGGTGCGGAGAGAGAGAGAGAGAGAGCAGCACACTGATCAGTTAGAGGGTGCGGAGAGAGAGAGAGAGAGGGAGCAGCACACTGATCAGTTAGAGGGTGCAGAGAGAGAGAGAGAGAGGGAGCAGCACACTGATCAGTTAGAGGGTGCGGAGAGAGAGAGAGAAGGAGCAGCACACTGATCAGTTAGAGGGTGCAGAGAGCAAGAGAGAGAGAGGGAGCAGCACACTGATGAGTTAGGGGGTGCGGACAGAGAGAGAGAGAGAGAGGGAGCAGCACACTGATCAGTTAGAGGGTGCGGACAGAGAGAGAGAGAGAGAGAGCGAGCAGCACACTGATCAGTTAGAGGGTGCGGAGAGAGAGAGCGAGGGAGCAGCACACTGATCAGTTGGAGGGTGCGGAGAGAGAGAGAGAGCAGCACACTGATCAGTTAGAGGGTGCGGAGAGAGAGAGAGAGGGAGCAGCACACTGATCAGTTAGAGGGTGCAGAGAGAGAGAGAGAGAGCGAGGGAGCAGCACACTGATCAGTTAGAGGGTGCGGAGAGCGAGAGAGAGAGAGGGAGCAGCACACTGATCAGTTAGAGGGTGTGGAGAGAGAGAGAGAGGGAGGGAGCAGCACACTGATCAGTTAGAGAGTGCGGAGAGAGAGAGAGAGAGAGCAGCACACTGATCAGTTAGAGGGTGCGGAGAGAGAGAGAGAGAGGGAGCAGCACACTGATCAGTTAGAGGGTGCAGAGAGAGAGAGAGAGCGAGGGAGCAGCACACTGATCAGTTAGAGGGTACGGAGAGAGAGAGAGAAGGAGCAGCACACTGATCAGTTAGAGGGTGCAGAGAGCGAGAGAGAGAGAGGGAGCAGCACACTGATGAGTTAGGGGGTGCGGACAGAGAGAGAGAGAGAGGGAGCAGCACACTGATCAGTTAGAGGGTGTGGAGAGAGAGAGAGAGGGAGGGAGCAGCACACTGATCAGTTAGAGGGTGCGGAGAGAGAGAGAGAAGGAGCAGCACACTGATCAGTTAGAGGGTGCAGAGAGCGAGAGAGAGAGAGGGAGCAGCACACTGATGAGTTAGGGGGTGCGGACAGAGAGAGAGAGGGAGCAGCACACTGATCAGTTAGAGGGTGCGGAGAGAGAGAGAGAGAGAGGGAGCAGCACACTGATCAGGTAGAGGGTGCAGAGAGAGAGAGAGAGAGCGAGGGAGCAGCACACTGATCAGTTAGAGGGTGCGGAGAGCGAGAGAGAGAGAGCGGGAGCAGCACACTGATCAGTTAGAGGGTGCGGAGAGAGAGAGAGAGAGGGAGCAGCACACTGATCAGTTAGAGGGTGCGGAGAGAGAGAGAGAAGGAGCAGCACACTGATCAGTTAGAGGGTGCAGAGAGCAAGAGAGAGAGAGGGAGCAGCACACTGATCAGTTAGAGGGTGCGGAGAGAGAGAGAGAGGGAGCAGCACAATGATCAGTTAGAGGGTGCGGACAGAGAGAGAGAGAGAGAGAGCGAGCAGCACACTGATCAGTTAGAGGGTGCGGACAGAGAGAGAGAGAGAGAGAGAGAGCGAGCAGCACACTGATCAGTTAGTGGGTGCGGAGAGAGAGAGCGAGGGAGCAGCACACTGATCAGTTAGATGGTGCGGAGAGCGAGAGAGAGAGAGGGAGCAGTACACTGATCAGTTAGAGGGTGCGGAGAGAGAGAGAGAGAGGGAACAGCACACTGATCAGTTAGAGGGTGCGGAGAGAGAGAGAGAGAGAGAGCGGGAGCAGCACACTGATCAGTTAGAGGGTGCGGAGAGAGAGAGAGAAGGAGCAGCACACTGATCAGTAAGAGGGTGCGGAGAGAGAGAGCGAGAGAGGGAGCAGCGCACTGATCAGTTAGAGGGTGCAGAGAGCGAGAGAGAGAGAGGGAGCAGCACACTGATGAGTTAGAGGGTGCGGACAGAGAGAGAGAGAGAGCGAGCAGCACACTGATCAGTTGGAGGGTGCGGAGAGAGAGAGAGAGAGGGAGCAGCACACTGATCAGTTAGAGGGTGTGGAGAGAGAGAGAGAGGGAGGGAGCAGCACACTGATCAGTTAGAGGGTGCGGAGAGAGAGAGAGAGAGAGCAGCACACTGATCAGTTAGAGGTTGCGGAGAGAGAGAGAGAAGGAGCAGCACACTGATCAGTTAGAGGGTGCGGAGAGAGAGAGAGAGAGAGGGAGCAGCACACTGATCAGTTCGAGGGTGCGGAGAGAGAGAGAGCGAGGGAGCAGCACACTGATCAGTTAGAGGGTGCGGAGAGCGAGAGAGAGAGAGGGAGCAGCACACTGATCAGTTAGAGGGTGCGGAGAGAGAGAGAGAGAGGGAGCAGCACACTGATCAGTTAGAGGGTGCGGAGAGAGAGAGAAGGAGCAGCACACTGATCAGTTAGAGGGTGCGGACAGAGAGAGAGAGAGAGGGAGCAGCACACTGATCAGTTAGAGGGTGCGGAGAGAGAGAGAGAAGGAGCAGCACACTGGTCAGTTAGAGGGTGTGGAGAGAGAGAGAGAGGGAGGGAGCAGCACACTGATCAGTTAGAGGGTGCGGAGAGAGAGAGAGAGAGAGCAGCACACTGATCAGTTAGAGGGTGCGGAGAGAGAGAGAGAGAGAGGGAGCAGCACACTGATCAGTTAGAGGGTGCAGAGAGAGAGAGAGAGAGGGAGGGAGCAGCACACTGATCAGTTAGAGGGTGCGGAGAGCGAGAGAGAGAGAGGGAGCAGCACACTGATCAGTTAGAGGGTGCGGAGGGAGAGAGAGAGAGGGAGCAGCACACTGATCAGTTAAAGGGTGCGGAGAGAGAGAGAGAGAGAGCAGCACACTGATCAGTTAGAGGGTGCGGAGAGAGAGAGAGAGAGAGCAGCACACAGATCAGTTAGAGGGTGCGGAGAGAGAGAGAGAGAGGGAGCAGCACACTGATCAGTTAGAGGGTGCAGAGAGAGAGAGAGAGAGCGAGGGAGCAGCACACTGATCAGTTAGAGGGTGCGGAGAGAGAGAGAGAGCGAGGGAGCAGCACACTGATCAGTTCATAGAGTCATAGAGTTTTACAGCACAGAAAGAGGCCCTTCGGCCCATCGTGTCTGCGCCGCCCATCCATCCCTGTCCAGTCTAATCCCATTTTCCAGCATTTGGTCCATAGCCCTGTATGCAATGGCATTTCAAGTGCTCATCCAAAAGCTTCTTGAATGTTGTGAGGGTTCCTGCCTCTACCACCCTTTTAGGCATTCAGTTCCACATTCCAACCACCCTCTGGGTGAAAAAGTTCCTCCTCAAATCCCCTCTAAATCTCCTGCCCCTTTCCCTGAATCTATGCCCCCTTGTTATTGACCCCCCTACTAAGGGGAAAAGTTCCTCTTTGTCTACCCTATCTATGCCCCTCATCATTTTGTACACCTCAATCAGGCCCCCCCTCAGCCTTCTCTGCTACAAGGAAAACAACTCCAGCCTGTCCAGCCTCTCTTCATAGCTGAGGCGCTCCATCCCAGGTAACATCCTGGTGAATCTTCTCTGCACCCTCTCCAAAGCAATCACATCCTTCCTATAGTGAGGTGACCAGAACTGCACACAGTACTCCAGCTGTGGCCTCACCAGCGTTTTGTACAGCTCCATCATAACCTCCCTGCTCTTATATTCTATGCCTCGGCTAATGAAGGCAAGTATCCCATATGCCTTTTTAACCACCTTATCTACCTGTTCCGCTGCCTTCAGAGATCTATGTACATGTACACCAAGGTCCCTCTGACCCTCTGTACTTCCTAGGGTCCTACCACTCATTGTGTATTCCCTTGCCTTATTTGTCCGTCCAAAATGCATCACCTCGCACTTTTCAGGGTTAAATTCCATTTGCCACTTTTGCGCCCAACTGACCAACCTGTCTATATCGTCCTGTAGCCTGAGGCTTTCCTCCTTGCAATTTACCACCCCACCAATTTTCGTGTCATCTGCAAACTTACTGATCATACCTTTTACATTCTCATCCAAATCATTTATGTAGATCACAAACAACAAGGGACCCAGCACCGATCCCTGAGGTACCCCACTGGACACAGGCTTCCAGTCACAAAAGCAACTTTCGACCATCACCCTCTGCCTCCTGCCACTCAGCCAGTTTAGGATCCAACGCGCCAAGGCACCCTGGATCCCATGGGCTCTTACCTTCTTGACCAGTCTCCTATGCGGGACTTTGTCAAAAGCTTTACTGAAGTCCATGTAAACCACATCCACAGCATTTCCCTCATCCACCTCCCTAGTTAGAGGGTGCGGAGAGCGAGAGAGAGAGAGGGAGCAGCACACTGATCAGTTAGAGGGTGCGGAGAGAGAGAGAGAGAGGGAGCAGCACACTGATCAGTTAGAGGGTGCGGAGAGAGAGAGAGAAGGAGCAGCACACTGATCAGTTAGAGGGTGCAGAGAGCGAGAGAGAGAGAGGGAGCAGCACACTGATCAGTTAGAGGGTGCGGACAGAGAGAGAGAGAGAGAGCGAGCAGCACACTGATCAGTTAGAGGGTGCGGAGAGAGAGAGGGAGCAGCACACTGATCAGTTAGAGGGTGCAGAGTGAGAGAGAGAGAGAGGGAGCAGCACACTGATCAGTTAGAGGGTGCAGAGAGAGAGAGAGAGCAGCACACTGATCAGTTAGAGGGCGCGGAGAGAGAGAGAGAGAGGGAGCAGCACACTGATCAGTTAGAGGGTGCAGCGAGAGAGAGAGCGCGAGGGAGCAGCACACTGCTCAGTTAGAGGGTGCGGAGAGCGAGAGAGAGAGAGGGAGCAGCACACTGATCAGTTAGAGGGTGCGGAGAGAGAGAGAGAGAGGGAGCAGCACACTGATCAGTTAGAGAGTGCGGAGAGAGGGAGCGAGCGAGAGGGTGCAACACACTGATCAGTTAGAGGGTGCGGAGAGAGAGAGAGAAGGAGCAGCACACTGATCAGTTAGAGGGTGCAGAGAGCGAGAGAGAGAGAGGGAGCAGCACACTGATGAGTTAGGGGGTGCGGACAGAGAGAGAGAGAGAGGGAGCAGCACACTGATCAGTTAGAGGGTGCGGAGTGAGAGAGAGAGAGAGCAGCACACTGATCAGTTAGAGGGTGCGGAGAGAGAGAGAGAGGGGGCAGCATATTGATCAGTTAGAGGGTGCGGAGAGTGAGAGAGGGAGGGAGCAGCACACTGATCAGTTAGAGGGTGCGGAGAGTGAGAGAGGGAGGGAGCAGCACACTGATCAGTTAGAGGGTGCGGAGAGAGAGAGCGAGAGAGGGAGCAGCACACTGATCAGTTAGAGGGTGCGGAGAGAGAGACAGATGGAGCAGCACACTGATTAGTTAGAGGGTGCGGAGAGCGAGAGAGAGAGGGAGCAGCACACTGATCAGTTAGAGGTGCGGAGAGAGAGAGAGAGAGAGAGAGGGAGCAGCACACTGATCAGTTAGAGGGTGCGGAGAGAGAGAGAGAGAGAGGGAGCAGCACACTGATCAGTTAGAGGGTGCGGAGAGAGAGAGAGAGAGAGAGAGAGAGAGGGTGCAGCACGCTGATCAGAAAGAGGTTGCGGAGAGTGAGAGAGAGAGAGGGAGCAGCACACTGATCAGTTAGAGGGTGCGGAGAGTGTAAAGTCTGTGGGTTGTGCAGTTAATTACGACACAGACTTCAGGAGTAACATACAACAGGACTTTACTATTCGAAGGTCAGGGCGAATCTGCCCTATAAATCATGCCACAGCACTTATATACCGGTGTGGTCACCGTCGGTATTACCGTATACAGAAGCCAAACAAGTAGTGCCACACCTAAAATAGTTCTCTTAAAGGTGAACGGTTACATACAATAGTCTCTTAAAGGTAGACGGTTACATACACTACAATCCTTCCTTTTTACCTTACAACATACGTATTCCCCATTAAACATAACATATATTCAACTTCATGTAAAACAATTTACAGATATAGTCTCTGCGGAAAACAGTTCACAGGTTCAGTCTCTGTGGGAACAGTTCACAGATTCAGTCTCTGGTCTTGACTCGGTCCGAACAACATCTCTGTGGTGTAGCCGGTTCACATTGCTCGCGTGACTCATCCAATAGTCTTTCCCTTGACGTAACAGCTTGAACTTCCGTCCTGCTGAACCAGCAGTGCTGACTTTTACAAACAGCTGGACTGCCTTAGTAAATTTTCCCTACTTTCCCATTAGAAGTGATAATGATTTAGATGGTTATCATCTTCGGCTTCGTCTTTTCCTTTTTTGCTTCTTGGAGACTCTCGGGGCTCCCTTCTCAGCTGCCAGCTGTAGCGCCACCATCTCCCTATGTTCCTTAGACTTTAAGTGCTTCATCCTGATTTCTGCACTTTGGGAGTTTTCATCACAAGCTGGGCAGACCAAGTCCTCGTAATATTCCGTGTCACTCAACAGGTCATGGTAATATTCGGTGTCATCCTGAGCTAGTCTAGCGAGAGGGCCTGCTACTTCTTCCTTACCCAACTGGACGTTAGCCGACTGTTGTTCCCTCCCTAGACATCTTTCCTGCAGGGACTTCTTCATGCGTTCATAGTCATCCCGCTCTTCCTGGGTTTCCTGCAAATCCTTCACTAAGGACCTCATTTGTGATTTCAACACTTCCCCTTCCATCGGGGATTGATTGATCGGGCTATTCAATCCTTCTACTGGAGCAGCTGTTTCAACATTCTGTTGTTCACATAGATGTGATTCAGCGTACTTTTGGCATCCCAGTAAAATCTGTGTTGCAACCTCCGCTATTTCCATAACTTTTGAGGGCTCCGAACTCCTTCCCTTTGAAGATTGAAGCTCGTGTTCAGATTGTTCCCATTGCAGAGTCTTGTCCCTCAGCATATGAAGGAGTTGGCTGACCGTTAACTCTTCCACGGGAACACTGTGGATCAGAGTCTTCTCCATTTCATCCACCTTTTTTTCCTCTTGTACTTTGGCTTTCAGCGCTCGGAGAAGCTGCGCCTTGATGCTCTCTAGCTCATGTTCAGGGGCCATTCTTACAGTCTCTGTGTTTCTTACAGTTTCCTTTTCTTCCACTGAAAGGATTCCCAGTTGAATCTGTTCTTCAAGTTGTTGAACCTCGGTCATTGCCGCCTCATATTTGTCTTGGGTTTCCTTCAATATTTTTATGAGTTCTTGGACATCTTGTCTTTCATGTTCTGCCATGTCTTTCACCTCTAATTTCTCATCTATGGATGGAACTTCTACCGATGAGTCTGTCTTGGCCTTGAGCTCATCAAGAATTTCCTGCAGCCTTTGGACTTCTTGCTCATGTTCAACCTTTAGTTGCTCATATGCTTCTACTGAAACTAGCTTTTCGGAGGTTGCCGAGTTAACCCCCTCCAGAATTATAGCCTGGGCCTGTTCATACTGTTCTTTCAACTTCTCACACTCTGCTTGTAAGGAGTCGTAGAGAAGAACTGGAATAAAATCCTGGCTTCCTGAAGATTCCTCTTCATTTGCTTCTTTCGCAATTTTCTGTTGGAGTTCAGCCAAGGCTGCTATGCTATCTGCCTCTCGAAGTCTCACTGCCATCAAATCTTCTTTATTCTTGCAGTCTATCTCAGCCATTTTCCCTTTACTTTCATTTAACTGAGTGAGTAGTCCCTTATTCTGGGCTGAGAGGTATTGCACCTTCTCCTGTAGACCATTGCACTCCTTCTCTGCTCGACATAGCTGGTTACTGCTGATTTGGTTCTGTGTTTCAAGTTCCAACATCCTTTGCTTAGCTTCTTTCAGTTTCGCCCCTATAAGCTCCTCTTGCAACATGGCCACATTATTCTCATCAGGTAAAGAAGCGTTTCTCTTTTCTATGTCCAAGACTTTTTTCTGCATCTCTTTAAGTGCACATTGCGATTCAGCTTCTCTTAACCTTGCCTGCACTAGCTCCGTCTCCAATTGCAGGACAAAATCTTCAGTGTAGCGTGGTTTGCCTTTATGCTGTATCTCTAGATCATGCAAATATTCTAACTCCTGAACATCATAAGGGAGATGTGATCGGTAATTGGTCACGATGGCTCTATGGTCGCTCTCTGCTTGAGCCAGCAGGTTCTGTTGTCTTTCCAGGCTCTCCCATTCGGTGTCATAGAACTTTTTCATTGTTTTCATCTCTTGTACGAGACGGTAACTCAATTGTTCTAATTGTTGTCGTACTTTGAGATAACGTTGAGTTCGAGCCCGGTGTTCCTCCGTAATGCATATGTCTGTAACTTGAACAGACTCAGAATTCTCTGTCTTTATACACGCCATCGTTTTTCCAACCTTAGTCAGTGAGTTCATGTTAACCTTGTTTTTCATACTTGGGCTGGACTTATCGTCTTCCGGCTCAGAGTCTGAGCTGCTTGTCTGCACCGAGTCCTCACTCGTCATTGCTTGTAGGTAGTGCCATTCCATGTCTATTTTCTTGATCCACTCCCATCCTAGAAGTGGTGGTCCTCCCTCAGGTAGTACGTATAAGTTCATTCTTGGGTGTTCTTTACCCCTATCTCTCACCTTGACTCTTATCTTTCCCATGGGGTATACTTTATGTCCCGTGTATGTCTGCAATATGAACTTGGTATCTCTTAAGGGTATATGTGAGAATAGCCTGTGGTAATCCCTTCGATTTATGACTGATACAGCTGATCCAGTGTCCAACTCCATTTTCACTTGGACTCCAGCTATTTTTAGCATGACCCAGATAGTTTGTAGGTCAGCTTCCTTACTCACGTTATGAATTGTCAGACTACCCAGCTCCTGGCCGTTTGGGTCTGAGTCTGAATTCTGTTCGTCTGAACTCTTCTCAGCCACCTTGTGTACCTTGTTGTACTTTTCCTGTGATGGCTTCCTTTGGTTGTTGGTCTTCTTCCCTGACCGGCATACCTTAGCGATGTGACCCAGTTTGCCACATTTCCTACATTCCTGGTTCTTAAATCAGCATTGGTTCTGATCGTGTGTTGTCTTCCCACAGCGATAGCATTTTGTCATACTCGAGGTAATTTGGTCCACACCGAGTGCCGCTGCCTTTAGCTGCATTTCCGCAGTTCCTTTCGCTGCGGCTTCGTGCGATGCTGCTATAAGGACAGCCCTGTCAAGTGTAAGGTCGTTCTCTTCGAGTAGTCGCTTTTGCGTCCCTTCCTTGGACAGTCCGCATACGAACTTGTCTCGCAATGCCTCTGTCAGATTCCCTTCAAACTGGCAGTATTTCGCTAGTCTACGCAGTTCGACCAAGTATTCCGCGTTGCTTTCGTCTTTCCGTTGCGTTCTCGCATAGAATTTGAATCGTTCAGCCAACATCAACGGTGTGGGGTTCAAGTGATCCTTCAGAACAGCCACTATCTCATCGAAAGTCTGATCCGCCGGTTTAGCTGGTGATAGTAGATGCTTCAAGAGCCCGTATGTCTTTGCGCCCATCGAGTTTAGCAAGGTTATAGCTTTGTCGTCTTCTTCTATTTTGTTGGCCTCACAATAGATCTCAATGCGTTCCACGTACATGGCCCAGTCTTCTATCTCCGAATTAAAATCGTTGATGTTACCACGCTTAGGCATCTTCCTCTCTTTGGGAACAACACAAGTATTTCTTTAAATTATTATTTCTTTTTTTTTCTAACATGGCGGTTTTCCCGCGAAAATGGCGGTTTCCCGCTCTTATCTTCTCTCCCCGCCCACTTCAATGGCGGTTTCCCGCTTCTGTCTTCTTCCCCGCCTAATGGCGGCTTCCCGCATTTCTTCCCTGGCGGGAGGGGTACACTTTCCCCCACGGGCGACGGCCGCTGGCTTTCAGGTTCACAGCCTGCGCGTCGGCTTCAAGGCTTTCCCTTTTTTTTTTTTTTTTATTGGCAGGGCGACCGGCTCTGGGTACCCCGTTGACGGCGAACAGGTTCAGCCGCTGGGCTGGCTCTCGCACAGTTCCCCTTGCTCGGCTCTGTCTCTCTCCCGCTCGCTCGGCTCTACCGGCGCAGGGTACACCCCGTTGACGGAGGACAGTTCAGCCGCGGGACTGGCTCTCGCACAGTTCTCTCTTGGTCGGCTCTGCCTCTCCCACTCGCTCGGACCCCAATCGCGCCTCCCAGCCCTCTCGCAGTCCGGTGCTTCTCTCCCCGGCTGCGGCTGAGTTTCTCTCTTCCCGCGCCTATGCTCCCGGTCGCAGCGCTTCGTGGCTTCGGTCACCACGCGGTCTCTCACGACGCCGTTGGACCCGACTTTTTTTTTTTTGTCCGGCTCCTTTTCCCCCTCGACCGTGGTCGAGTGCCCAGCCCTTATCCTCCGGCTATTCTTTTCACTTTCCCTTACTCACAGTCACCGTGGCAGAAGGGACAGTCAGTGCCTGTTGCTGATGGAAGGTTTTGTCGCTAAAGTCTTCCTCCTTTCTATTGCTGCAGCCTTGAGTTTTCTCCCAGCCGAATGACGAGGGCGGTTGCCTCTTTTCGACGCTCTTTCGTTGCTTGAAAATATTGTTGCCGCAGGGTACGATCGGACTCGTCGCCACTGTAAAGTCTGTGGGTTGTGCAGTTAATTACGACACAGACTTCAGGAGTAACATACAACAGGACTTTACTATTCGAAGGTCAGGGCGAATCTGCCCTATAAATCATGCCACAGCACTAAAATACCGGTGTGGTCACCGTCGGTATTACCGTATACAGAAGCCAAACAAGTAGTGCCACACCTAAAATAGTTCTCTTAAAGGTGAACGGTTACATACAATAGTCTCTGAAAGGTAGACGGTTACATACACTACAGAGAGAGAGAGAGAGGGAGCAGAACACTGATCAGTTAGAGGGTGCAGAGAGAGAGAGACAGAGAGAGGGAGCAGCACACTGATCAGTTAGAGGGTGCGGAGAGAGAGAGAGGGAGGGAGCAGCACACTGATCAGTTAGAGGGTGCGGAGAGAGACAGAGAGGGAGGGAGCAGCACACTGATCAGTTAGAGGGTGCGGAGAGAGACAGAGAGCGAGGGAGCAGCACACTGATCAGTTAGAGGTTGCGGAGAGAGAGGGAGCAGCACACTTATCAGTTAGAGGGTGCGGAGAGCGAGAGAGAGAGAGAGCAGCACACTGATCAGTTAGAGGGTGCGGAGAGAGAGAGAGAGCAGCACACTGATCAGTTAGAGGGTGCGGAGAGAGAGAGAGAGAGAGAGAGCGAGCAGCACACTGATCAGTTAGAGGGTGCGGAGAGAGAGAGAGAGCAGCACACTGATCAGTTAGAGGGTGCGGAGAGAGAGAGAGAGAGAGAGAGGGAGCAGCACACTGATCAGTTAGAGGGTGCGGAGAGAGGGAGAGAGAGAGAGCGAGCAGCACACTGATCAGTTAGAGGGTGCGGAGAGAGAGAGAGAGAGCGAGCAGCACACTGATCAGTTAGAGGGTGCGGAGAGAGAGAGAGAGGGAGAGGGAGCAGCACACTGATCAGTTAGAGGGTGCGGAGAGAGAGAGAGAGAGAGAGGGAGCAGCGCACTGATCAGTTAGAGGGTGCGGAGAGTGAGAGAGAGAGAGAGGGAGCAGCACACTGATCAGTTAGAGGGTGCGGAGAGAGAGAGAGAGAGAGAGGTAGCAGCACACTTATCAGTTAGAGGGTGCGGAGAGTGAGAGAGAGAGAGAGGGAGCAGCACACTGATCAGTTAGAGGGTGCGGAAAGAGAGGGAGAGAGGGAGCAGCACACTGATCAGTTAGAGGGTGCGGAGAGTGAGAGAGAGAGGGAGCAGCACACTGATCAGTTAGAGGGTGCGGAGAGAGACAGAGAGCGAGGGAGCAGCACACTGATCAGTTAGAGGTTGCGGAGAGAGAGAGAGACAGAGGGAGCAGCACACTTATCAGTTAGAGGGTGCGGAGAGTGAGAGAGAGAGAGAGGGAGCAGCACACTGATCAGTTAGAGGGTGCGGAGAGCGAGAGAGAGAGAGAGCAGCACACTGATCAGTTAGAGGGTGCGGAGAGAGAGAGAGAGAGAGGGAGCAGCACACTGATCAGTTAGAGGGTGCGGAGAGAGAGAGAGAGAGAGAGAGTGAGCAGCACACTGATCAGTTAGAGGGTGCGGAGAGAGAGAGAGAGGGAGAGGGAGCAGCACACTGATCAGTTAGAGGGTGCGGAGAGAGAGAGAGAGAGAGAGAGAGGGAGCAGCACACTGATCAGTTACACGGTGTGGAGAGAGAGAGACGGAGAGGGAGCAGCACACTGATCAGTTAGAGGGTGCGGAGAGAGAGAGAGAGAGAGGGAGCAGCACACTGATCAGTTAGAGGGTGTGGAGAGAGAGAGAGAGAGAGGGAGCAGTACACTGATCAGTTAGAGGGTGCGGAGAGCGAGAGAGAGAGAGGGAGCAGCACACTGATCAGTTAGAGGGTGCGGAGAGAGAGAGAGAGGGAGCAGCACACTGATCAGTTAGAGGGTGCGGAGAGCGAGAGAGAGAGAGAGGGAGCAGCACACTGATCAGTTAGAGGGTGCGGAGTGCAAGAGAGAGAGTGGGAGCAGCACACTGATCAGTTAGATGGTGCGGAGAGAGAGAGAGTGAGAGGGAGCAGCACACTGATCAGTTAGAGGGTGCGGAGAGTGAGAGAGAGAGAGGGAGCACCACACTGATCAGTTAGAGGGTGCAGAGCGAGAGCGAGAGAGTGAGAGGGAGCAGCACACTGATCAGTTAGATGGTGCAGAGAGAGAGAGAGAGAGAGGGAGCAGCACACTGATCAGTTAGAGGGTGCGGAGAGCGAGAGAGAGGGAGCAGCACACTGATCAGTTAGAGGGTGTGGAGGGAGAGAGAGAGAGAGGGAGCAGCACACTGATCAGTTAGAGGGTGCAGACAGAGAGAGAGAGAGAGGGAGCAGCACACTGATCAGTTAGAGGGTGCAGACAGAGAGAGAGAGAGAGGGAGCAGCACACTGATCAGTTACAGGGTGCGGAGCGAGAGAGAGAGAGAGGGAGCAGCACACTGATCAGTTAGAGGGTGCGGAGAGCGAGAGAGAGAGAGGGAGCAGCGCACTGATCAGTTAGAGGGTGCGGAGAGAGAGAGAGAGAGAGGGAGCAGCACACTGATCAGTTAGAGGGTGCGGAGAGAGAGAGAGGGAGAGGGAGCAGCACACTGATCAGTTAGAGGGTGCGGAGAGAGTGAGAGAGAGAGAGGGAGCAGCAGACTGATCAGTTAGAGGGTGCGGAGCGAGAGAGAGAGAGGTGGCAGCACACTGATCAGTTAGAGGGTGCGGAGAGAGTGAGAGAGAGAGAGGGAGCAGCACACTGATCAGTTAGAGGGTGCGGAGAGAGAGAGAGGGAGAGGGAGCAGCACACTGATCAGTTAGAGGGTGCGGAGAGAGTGAGAGAGAGAGAGGGAGCAGCAGACTGATCAGTTAGAGGGTGCGGAGCGAGAGAGAGAGAGGTGGCAGCACACTGATCAGTTAGAGGGTGCGGAGAGAGTGAGAGAGAGAGAGGGAGCAGCAGACTGATCAGTTAGAGGTTGCGGAGAGAGAGGGAGAGAGGGAGCAGCACACTGATCAGTTAGAGGGTGCGGAGAGAGAGAGAGAGAGAGGGAGCAGCACGCTTATCAGTTAGAGGGTGCGGAGAGAGAGAGAGAGAGGGAGCAGCACACTGATCAGTTAGAGGGTGCAGAGAGAGAGAGAGAGAGAGAGAGAGGGAGCAGCACACTGATCAGTTAGATGGTGCGGAGAGAGAGAGAGAGAGAGGGAGCAGCACACTGATCAGTTAGAGGGTGCAGAGAGAGAGAGAGAGAAGGAGCAGCACACTGATCAGTTAGAGGGTGCGGAGAGAGAGAGAGAGGGAGCAGCACACTGATCAGAAATAGGGTGCGGAGAGAGAGAGAGAGAGAGAGGGAGCAGCACACTGATCGGTTAGAGGGTGCAGAGAGAGATAGAGAGGGAGCAGCACACTGATCAGTTAGAGGGTGCAGAGAGAGAGAGAGAGAGAGGGAGCAGCACACTGATCAGTTAGAGGGTGCGGAGAGTGTAAAGTCTGTGGGTTGAGCAGTTAATTACGACACAGACTTAAGGAGTAACATACAACAGGACTTTACTATTCGAAGGTCAGGGCGAATCTGCCCTATAAATCATGCCACAGCACTTATATACCGGTGTGGTCTCCGTCAGTATTACCGTATACAGAAGCCAAACAAGTAGTGCCACACCTAAAATAGTTCTCTTAAAGGTGAACGGTTACATACAATAGTCTCTTAAAGGTAGACGGTTACATACACTACAATCCTTCCTTTTTACCTTACAACATACGTATTCCCCATTAAACATAACATATATTCAACTTCATGTAAAACAATTTACAGATATAGTCTCTGCGGAAAACAGTTCACAGGTTCAGTCTCTGTGGGAACAGTTCACAGATTCAGTCTCTGGTCTTGACTCGGTCGGAACAACATCTCTGTGGTGTAGCCGGTTCACATTGCTAGCGTGACTCATCCAATAGTCTTTCCCTTGACGTAACAGCTTGAACTCCCGTCCTGCTGAACCAGCAGTGCTGACTTTTACAAACAGCTGGACTGCCTTAGTAATTTTTCCCTATTTTCCCATTAGAAGTGATAATGATTTAGATGGTTATCATCTTCGGCTTCGTCTTTTCCTTTTTTGCTTCTTGGAGACTCTCGGGGCTCCATTCTCAGCTGCCAGCTGTAGCGCCACCATCTCCCTATGTTCCTTAGACTTTAAGTGCTTCATCCTGATTTCTGCACTTTGGGAGTTTTCATCACAAGCTGGGCAGACCAAGTCCTCGTAATATTCCGTGTCACTCAACAGGTCATGGTAATATTCGGTGTCATCCTGAGCTAGTCTAGCGAGAGGGCCTGCTACTTCTTCCTTACCCAACTGGACGTTAGCCGACTGTTGTTCCCTCCCTAGACATCTTTCCTGAAGGGACTTCTTCATGCGTTCATAGTCATCCCGCTCTTCCTGGGTTTCCTGCAAATCCTTCACTAAGGACCTCATTTGTGATTTCAATACTTCCCCTTCCATCGGGGATTGATTGATCGGGCTATTCAATCCTTCTACTGGAGCAACTGTTTCAACATTCTGTTGTTCACATAGACGTGATTCAGCTTACTTTTGGCATCCCAGTAAAATCTGTGTTGCAACCTCGGCTATTTCCATAACTTTTGAGGGCTCCGAACTCCTTCCCTTTGAAGATTGAAGCTCGTGTTCAGATTGTTCCCATTGCAGAGTCTTGTCCCTCAGCATATGAAGGAGTTGGCTGACCGTTAACTCTTCCACGGGAACACTGTGGATCAGAGTCTTCTCCATTTCATCCACCTTTTTTTCCTCTTGTACTTTGGCTTTCAGCGCTCGGAGAAGTTGCGCCTTGATGCTCTCTAGCTCATGTTCAGGGGCCATTCTTACAGTCTCTGTGTTTCTTACAGTTTCCTTTTCTTCCACTGAAAGGATTCCCAGTTGAATCTGTTCTTCAAGTTGTTGAACCTCGGTCATTGCCGCCTCATATTTGTCTTGGGTTTCCTTCAATATTTTTATGAGTTCTTGGACATCTTGTCTTTCATGTTCTGCCATGTCTTTCACCTCTAATTTCTCATCTATGGATGGAACTTCTACCGATGAGTCTGTCTTGGCCTTGAGCTCATCAAGAATTTCCTGCAGCCTTTGGACTTCTTGCTCATGTTCAACCTTTAGTTGCTCATATGCTTCTACTGAAACTAGCTTTTCGGAGGTTGCCGAGTTAACCCCCTCCAGAATTATAGCCTGGGCCTGTTCATACTGTTCTTTCAACTTCTCACACTCTGCTTGTAAGGGGTCGTAGAGAAGAACTGGAATAAAATCCTGGCTTCCTGAAGATTCCTCTTCATTTGCTTCTTTCGCAATTTTCTGTTGGAGTTCAGCCAAGGCTGCTATGCTATCTGCCTCTCGAAGTCTCACTGCCATCAAATCTTCTTTATTCTTGCAGTCTATCTCAGCCATTTTCCCTTTACTTTCATTTAACTGAGTGAGTAGTCCCTTATTCTGGGCTGAGAGATATTGCACCTTCTCCTGTAGACCATTGCACTCCTTCTCTGCTCGACATAGCTGGTTACTGCTGATTTGGTTCTGTGTTTCAAGTTCCAACATCCTTTGCTTAGCTTCTTTCAGTTTCGCCCCTATAAGCTCCTCTTGCAACATGGCCACATTATTCTCATCAGGTAAAGAAGCGTTTCTCTTTTCTATGTCCCAGATTTTTTTCTGCATCTCTTTAAGTGCACATTGCGATTCAGCTTCTCTTAACCTTGCTTGCACTAGCTCCGTCTCCAATTGCAGGACAAAATCCTCAGTGTAGCGTAGTTTGCCTTTATGCTGTATCTCTAGATCATGCAAATATTCTAACTCCTGAACATCATAAGGGAGATGTGATCGGTAATTGGTCACGATGGCTCTATGGTCGCTCTCTGCTTGAGCCAGCAGGTTCTGTTGTCTTTCCAGACTCTCCCATTCGGTGTCATAGAACTTTTTCATTGTTTTCATCTCTTGTACGAGACGGTAACTCAATTGTTCTAATTGTTGTCGTACTTTGAGATAACGTTGAGTTCGAGCCCGGTGTTCCTCCGTAATGCATATGTCTGTAACTTGAACAGACTCAGAATTCTCTGTCTTTATACACGCCATCGTTTTTCCAACCTTAGTCAGTGAGTTCATGTTAACCTTGTTTTTCATACTTGGGCTGGACTTATCGTCTTCCGGCTCAGAGTCTGAGCTGCTTGTCTGCACCGAGTCCTCACTCGTCATTGCTTGTAGGTAGTGCCATTCCATGTCTATTTTCTTGATCCACTCCCGTCCTAGAAGTGGTGGTCCTCCCTCAGGTAGTACGTATAAGTTCATTCTTGGGTGTTCTTTACCCCTATCTCTCACTTTGACTCTTATCTTTCCCATGGGGTACACTTTATGCCCCGTGTATGTCTGCAATACGAACTTGGTATCTCTTAAGGGTATATGTGAGAATAGCCTGTGGTAATCCCTTCGATTTATGACTGATACAGCTGATCCAGTGTCCAACTCCATTTTCACTTGGACTCCAGCTATTTTTAGCATGACCCAGATAGTTTGTAGGTCAGCTTCCTTACTCACATTATGAATTCTCAGACTACCCAGCTCCTGGCCGTTTGGGTCTGAGTCTGAATTCTGTTCGTCTGAACTCTTCTCAGCCACCTTGTGTACCTTGTTGTACTTTTCCTGTGATGGCTTCCTTTGGTTGTTGGTCTTCTTCCCTGACCGGCATACCTTAGCGATGTGACCCAGTTTGCCGCATTTCCTACATTCCTGGTTCTTAAATCAGCATTGGTTCTGATCGTGTGTTGTCTTCCCACAGCGATAGCATTTTGTCATACTCGAGGTAATTTGGTCCACACCGAGTGCCGCTGCCTTTAGCTGCATTTCCGCAGTTCCTTTCGCTGCGGCTTCGTGCGATGCTGCTATAAGGACAGCCCTGTCAAGTGTAAGGTCGTTCTCTTCGAGTAGTCGCTTTTGCGTCCCTTCCTTGGACAGTCCGCATACGAACTTGTCTCGCAATGCCTCTGTCAGATTCCCTTCAAACTGGCAGTATTTCGCTAGTCTACGCAGTTCGACCAAGTATTCCGCGTTGCTTTCGTCTTTCCGTTGCGTTCTCGCATAGAATTTGAATCGTTCAGCCAACATCAACGGTGTGGGGTTCAAGTGATCCTTCAGAACAGCCACTATCTCATCGAAAGTCTGATCCGCCGGTTTAGCTGGTGATAGTAGATGCTTCAAGAGCCCGTATGTCTTTGCGCCCATCGAGTTTAGCAAGGTTATAGCTTTGTCGTCTTCTTCTATTTTGTTGGCCTCACAATAGATCTCAATGCGTTCCACGTACATGGCCCAGTCTTCTATCTCCGAATTAAAATCGTTGATGTTACCACGCTTAGGCATCTTCCTCTCTTTGGGAACAACACAAGTATTTCTTTAAATTATTATTTCTTTTTTTTTCTAACATGGCGGTTTTCCCGCGAAAATGGCGGTTTCCCGCTCTTATCTTCTCTCCCCGCCCACTTCAATGGCGGTTTCCCGCTTCTGTCTTCTTCCCCGCCTAATGGCGGCTTCCCGCGTTTCTTCCCTGGCGGGAGGGGTACACTTTCCCCCACGGGCGACGGCCGCTGGCTTTCAGGTTCACAGCCTGCGCGTCGGCTTCAAGGCTTTCCCTTTTTTTTTTTTTTATTGGCAGGGCGACCGGCTCTGGGTACCCCGTTGACGGCGAACAGGTTCAGCCGCTGGGCTGGCTCTCGCACAGTTCCCCTTGCTCGGCTCTGTCTCTCTCCCGCTCGCTCGGCTCTACCGGCGCAGGGTACACCCCGTTGACGGAGGACAGTTCAGCCGCGGGACTGGCTCTCGCACAGTTCTCTCTTGGTCGGCTCTGCCTCTCCCACTCGCTCGGACCCCAATCGCGCCTCCCAGCCCTCTCGCAGTCCGGTGCTTCTCTCCCCGGCTGCGGCTGAGTTTCTCTCTTCCCGCGCCTACGCTCCCGGTCGCAGCGCTTCGTGGCTTCGGTCACCGCCCGGCTTTTCCCGCCGGTCGCGGTCTCTCACGACGCCGTTGGACCCGACTTTTTTTTTTTTGTCCGGCTCCTTTTCCCCCTCGACCGTGGTCGAGTGCCCAGCCCTTATCCTCCGGCTATTCTTTTCACTTTCCCTTACTCACAGTCACCGTGGCAGAAGGGACAGTCAGTGCCTGTTGCTGATGGAAGGTTTTGTCGCTAAAGTCTTCCTCCTTTCTATTGCTGCAGCCTTGAGTTTTCTCCCAGCCGAATGACGAGGGCGGTTGCCTCTTTTCGACGCTCTTTCGTTGCTTGAAAATATTGTTGCCGCAGGGTACGATCGGACTCGTCGCCACTGTAAAGCCTGTGGGTTGTGCAGTTAATTACGACACAGACTTCAGGAGTAACATACAACAGGACTTTACTATTCGAAGGTCAGGGCGAATCTGCCCTATAAATCATGCCACAGCACTTATATACCGGTGTGGTCACCGTCGGCATTACCGTATACAGAAGCCAAACAAGTAGTGCCACACCTAAAATAGTTCTCTTAAAGGTGAACGGTTACATACAATAGTCTCTGAAAGGTAGACGGTTACATACACTACAGAGAGAGAGAGAGAGAGAGAGAGAGGGAGCAGAACACTGATCAGTTAGAGGGTGCAGAGAGAGAGAGAGACAGAGAGAGGGAGCAGCACACTGATCAGTTAGAGGGTGCGGAGAGAGAGAGAGAGGGAGGGAGCAGCACACTGATCAGTTAGAGGGTGCGGAGAGAGAGAGAGAGGGAGGGAGCAGCACACTGATCAGTTAGAGGGTGCGGAGAGAGAGAGAGACAGAGGGAGCAGCACACTTATCAGTTAGAGGGTGCGGAGAGCGAGAGAGAGAGAGAGCAGCACACTGATCAGTTAGAGGGTGCGGAGAGAGAGAGCAGCACACTGATCAGTTAGAGGGTGCGGAGAGAGAGAGAGAGAGAGGGAGCAGCACACTGATCAGTTAGAGGGTGCGGAGAGAGAGAGCGAGAGAGAGCGAGCAGCACACTGATCAGTTAGAGGGTGCGGAGAGAGAGAGAGAGAGAGAGGGAGCAGCACACTGATCAGTTAGAGGGTGCGGAGAGAGAGAGAGAGAGAGAGCGAGCAGCACACTGATCAGTTAGAGGGTGCGGAGAGAGAGAGAGAGAGAGCGAGCAGCACACTGGTCAGTTAGAGGGTGCGGAGAGAGAGAGAGAGGGAGAGGGAGCAGCACACTGATCAGTTAGAGGGTGCGGAGAGAGAGAGAGAGAGAGAGAGAGGGAGCAGCGCACTGATCAGTAAGAGGGTGCGGAGAGTGAGAGAGAGAGAGAGAGAGAGGGAGCAGCACACTGATCAGTTAGAGGGTGCGGAGAGAGAGAGAGAGAGAGGTAGCAGCACACTTATCAGTTAGAGGGTGCGGAGAGTGAGAGAGAGAGAGAGGGAGCAGCACACTGATCAGTTAGAGGGTGCGGAAAGAGAGGGAGAGAGGGAGCAGCACACTGATCAGTTAGAGGGTGCGGAGAGTGAGAGAGAGAGGGAGCAGCACACTGATCAGTTAGAGGGTGCGGAGAGTGAGAGAGAGAGGGAGCAGCACACTGATCAGTTAGAGGGTGCGGAGAGAGAGGGAGAGAGGGAGCAGCACACTGATCAGTTAGAGGGTGCGGAAAGAAAGAGAGAGAGGGAGCAGCACACTGATCAGTTAGAGGGTGCGGAGAGTGAGAGAGAGAGGGAGCAGCACACTGATCAGTTAGAGGGTGCGGAGAGTGAGAGAGAGAGAGGGAGCAGCACACTGATCAGTTAGAGGGTGCGGAGAGCGAGAGAGAGAGAGGGAGCAGCACACTGATCAGTTAGAGGGTGCGGAGAGAAAGAGAGAGAGGGAGCAGCACACTGATCAGTTAGAGGGTGCGGAGAGCGAGAGAGAGAGAGAGGGAGCAGCACACTGATCAGTTAGAGGGTGCGGAGAGAGAGAGAGAGAGAGGGAGCAGCACACTGATCAGTTAGAGGGTGCGGAGAGCGAGAGAGAGAGGGAGCAGCACACTGATCAGTTAGAGGGTGCAGAGAGCGAGAGAGAGAGAGGGAGCAGCACACTGATCAGTTAGAGGGTGCGGAGAGAGAGAGAGAGAGGGAGCAGCACACTGATCAGTTAGAGGGTGCGGAGAGCGAGAGAGAGAGAGAGGGAGCAGCACACTGATCAGTTAGAGGGTGCGGAGAGAGAGGGAGAGAGGGAGCAGCACACTGATCAGTTAGAGGGTGCGGAGAGTGAGAGAGAGAGGGAGCAGCACACTGATCAGTTAGAGGTTGCGGAGAGTGAGAGAGAGAGAGAGGGAGCAGCACACTGATCAGTTAGAGGGTGCGGAGAGAGAGAGAGTGAGAGGGAGCAGCACACTGATCAGTTAGAGGGTGCGGAGAGTGAGAGAGAGAGAGGGAGCAGCACACTGATCAGTTAGAGGGTGCAGAGCGAGAGCGAGAGAGAGATAGGGAGCAGCACATTGATCAGTTAGAGGGTGCAGAGAGAGAGAGAGAGAGAGGGAGCAGCACACTGATCAGTTAGAGGGTGCGGAGAGCGAGAGAGAGGGAGCAGCACACTGATCAGTTAGAGGGTGTGGAGGGAGAGAGAGAGAGAGGGAGCAGCACACTGATCAGTTAGAGGGTGCAGACAGAGAGAGAGAGAGAGGGAGCAGCACACTAATCAGTTAGAGGGTGCAGACAGAGAGAGAGAGAGGGAGCAGCACACTGATCAGTTAGAGGGTGCGGAGAGAGAGAGAGAGAGAGAGGGAGCAGCACACTGACCAGATAGAGGGTGCGGAGAGCGAGAGAGAGAGAGAGAGGGAGCAGCACACTGATCAGTTAGAGGGTGCGGAGCGAGAGAGAGAGAGAGGGAGCAGCACACTGATCAGTTAGAGGGTGCGGAGAGCGAGAGAGAGAGAGGGAGCAGCGCACTGATCAGTTAGAGGGTGCGGAGAGAGAGAGAGAGAGAGGGAGCAACACACTGATCAGTTAGAGGGTGCGGAGTGAGAGAGGGAGAGAGGGAGCAGCACACTGATCAGTTAGAGGGTGCGGAGAGAGAGAGGGAGAGAGAGAGCAGCACACTGGTCAGTTAGAGGGTGCGGTGAGCGAGAGAGAGAGGGAGCAGCACACTGATCAGTTAGAGGGTGCGGAGAGCGAGAGGGAGAGAGGGAGCAGCACACTGATCAGTTAGAGGGTGCGGAGAGAGATAGAGAGAGAGAGCGAGCAGCACACTGATCAGTTAGAGGGTGCGGAGAGCGAGAGAGAGAGGGAGCAGCACACTGATCAGTTAGAGGGTACAGAGAGCGAGAGAGGGAGCGAGCAGCACACTGATCAGTTAGAGGGTGCAGAGACAGAGCGAGAGCACCGGACTGATCAGCTCTGGTGTGCAGGGAGAGCATTAATGAGAGCGAGAGAGAGCAGCACAGTGCTCGAGGGTGAGATTGAAATGACAAAGTGTTCTATTCTGCAGCATCCTTCTATTATTTACCTTGATGAACAGTGCTTTGTAATTGTAGTGTATGTAACCTGTACCACCTTAAGAGGATACCTTAAGGTGATGGATTGCTTTTTGATGGCTCCTGTACATTGTAGTACCGGCGGTGACCACACCGGTATATAAACCCTGCGGAGCAAAGTGTATTCCAGTTCAGCCCTGACCCTCAATCACTAAAGACCTGTTTAATTACTTCTGTAGTCTGTGTCCTGTTATTCAGCATAACTACATTTGAAAACAGAGACTCAACAGTGGCGACGAGTCTGTTCTTACCTAGCGGCAGTTTTGCATCAAAGGAAGCTTCGTCCCCTGAAACGGATGTTGAACAAGGGCATCCGCCCTCAACATCCTGCTGGGCACTGCATCGCACGGGAGGCCATCGGGAACCCGGGTTGGTTTCTGGCCACGAAGTCAAACATCAGTGAACATCCCTTCGACGACAGCGGCGGGTAAGCCCGATCGAGCGGCACGGGGGGGAAGTCGGCCGAGTTGTCAGTGAGAGAAGGAAAGGAGAAACTCAACAAGGATGCCAATAATGGGTAACATCACTGCTTTTGATAACGATGTGGAGGATTGGGCCACTTATGTGGAACGCATCGAAGTTTACTGTACAAATAATGAGGTACCGGATGATAAGAAAGCACTAACCCTATTAAATTCGATGGGTGCGAAGACGTACGGGTTATTAAGGAACCTTGTAACAGCAGACAAACAGGTAGGGAAGAGTTTCGCGGATATTGTTACTATCCTGCAAGAGCATTTAAACCCCACGCCGCTGCTGATAGCGGAACGATTTAAATTCTACAAAAGAATTCAACTTAAAGAAGAAAGCAACGCTGAATTCCTAACCGAACTGCGCAAGTTATCAAAGTACTGCCAGTTCGGTATAGGACTAGCAGATCACAGAATCACAGAATCACAGAAACCCCACAGTGCAGATAGAGGCCATTTCGGCCCATCGAGCCTGCACCGACACATATCCCACCCTATCTCCGTAACCCCACGTATTTAATCCCCCTAACACTAAGGGTCAATTTATCATAGCCAATCAACCTAACCCGCACATCTTTGGACTGTGGGAGGAAACCGGAGCACCCGGAGGAAACCCACGCAAACACGGAGAGAATGTGCAAACTCCACACAGACAGTCAGGCCGGATTCGAACCCGGGTCGATGCACTGAGAGATAAGTTTGTGTGTGGGCTCCTAAGGGAAGGAACCCAGAAGCGACTGCTGGAGGAAAAGGACCTTACGCTGGACAAAGCTTTCAGCATTGCAGCATCGCACGAGGCAGCAGCACGAGGCGCTGCAGAGATACAGCAAAGGCCATTGGAATTCAGCACCAATGAAATGACATTGGGCGCAGTAAAGTGCTATCGTTGCAGAAGGACATCGCATGACCAGAACCAGTGCTGGTTCAAAGATAAAGAATGCAGGCAATGTGGCAAACTTGGTCACATAGCGAGAGTATGCCGGTCAGGAAAGAAGACCAGCAGCAAAAAGTCACCGCAGGAGAAGTACAAAAAAGTACACAAGGTGACAGAGAACAGTTCGGATGAACAGAAGATGGATTCAGACTCCAGCAGTAAGGAACTGGGTTGTCTAAAAATACATAATGTGGGTAACACAGCAGAGCACCAAACTATCTGGGTTATGCTTCAGATAGCAGGAGTCCAAGTGAAGATGGAATTGCACACTGGATCGGCATTAACGGTCATGAATAAGCAAGATTACAAAAGGTTATTCTCGCACATTCCCCTGAGGGATACGGAGATTGTATTGAAAACATACACTGGGCAAATAGTATACCCCAAAGAAAAGATAAAAGTAAATGTGGTCTACAATGGTAAAGAAAGTCAGGAAATGGACTTGTATGTGTTACCTGATGGAGGTCCACCACTACTGGGACGGGAATGGATCCGGAGAATAAATGTGGACTGGCATTCCATACAAGCACTGACTGTAGATTCCTGTAAAGAGAACGACGTCAAACCTAAACGACTGTCCAAAATATTGGACGATGCTAAGGAGGTGTTCCAACAGGGACTGGGAACACTGAAAGGAATTACGGCAAACATCAAGGTTGAAGAACATGCAAACCCAAAATTTTTCAAAGCCAGACCGGTACCTTATGCGATACGACCTGCTGTGGAAGCAGAACTGGAAGGGCTAGAACGTTCAGGGGTACTGTCCAAGGTGTACTGGAGCGAATGGGCCACACCCATTGTTCCTGTCATGAAGCGTTCGCTGAGCAACAAGACGGGGGAACCTGGGAAGGTTCGCATCTGTGGCGATTTCAAGATCACTGTTAATCCGGTTCTTCACACGGTGCAATATCCGCTTTTGCGGATTGAAGATATCTTCGCTTCGCTGTCTGGCGGGAAACACTTCACCAAGATAGACCTGGCGCAGGCGTACCTACAGATGGAAGTTGATGAAGCGTCACGCCAGTATCTCACGATCAACACACATAAGGGCTTATATCGGTATAATAGACTGGTTTTTGGAGTGGCATCGGCTCCAGCGATTTGACAAAGGGCCATGGAGCAGGTATTGCAGGGAATCCCAGGCACACAATGCTACCTGGACGACATCCTGATCACAGGAGATAACGATAAGGATCATCTCGCGAATTTGGAGCAGGTGCTCATCAGATTGAAAGAATATGGGCTCAGAGTTAATCGCCAGAAATGTGAGTTCTTTCAAAAGCGAATCTCGTACTGCGGCCACGTCATTGACCAGGAGGGGCTCCATAAGTCACCTGACAAGATCGAAGCTGTTATAAAAGCTCCTGCACCGGAAAATGTATCCCAGTTGAGGTCGTTCCTCGGGTTGGTTAACTATTACCACAAGTTTCTTCCAAATTTATCCATGGTGTTACACCCGCTAAACACTCTTTTGCAAATGGAAATACCATGGAAGTGGAGCGATGATTGTAAGCGGGCTTTTCGAAAGAGCAAGGCACTGATCACCTCTAAGGAAGTGTTGGCTCACTTTAACCCAACGCTGCCTATTCGCTTAGCTTGTGATGCTTCTCCATATGGTATCGGGGCAGTGACAAATCAAAGCCCTGCCATAATGTTCTATAACAGAAGATTGCGGTCCCGGTTGGATTTGTTAAAACCCAATGGCCTAGAAATTGAGTTGCCTTAGCGCCGCTTTTGCGGCGCTAGAGGGCCTAGCGCTGCAATTGGCGCCGGCGCCGAAATTGCCTGGGGCCCTTCCGCCGCGCTAGACCGGTAGCGCTGCGCCGGCACCGATGACGTCATCGGTGTGCGCAGCGTCCCGGTTGCCATGGCGACGGGCCCCAGCGCCAAAATTCAGTTGCGGCCGCCTCGCCCGTGGCAGCCGCAACTAAGACTCTGGCAACAGAGTCTTACCTGACTTTGCGCCGGCGCATTAAAGGCCCCGCGGCGGCCGGCCGCCTTCCCGCCGGCCGCCTGGCCGCAGCTCCCTCCCCGGACTTCCCCCCCGCCCCCCCCCCCGGAACAGAAGCAAGCCCGGCACTTGTCCGAGGTGCCGGGCTCATTTTTAGAACGATTTTCGCGGGCCGCGGCCGGGTGCAGGCAGCTCCTCCTTAAGGGAAGGAGGAGGCCTGCACTTCCCGAACCTGCCGCACCGCAGCGGGCGCCGCAGCGCCGGAATAGCGCCAATATTCAGCACGTAGCGCCAGTTTTCAGGCGCAAACACCTCTCAGCAGCGCCGGCAGCCGTTTGGGCGCAAAACTATTGAATTTTGGGCCCGACCAGCGCGACTTAGCTCCGGCACTAACTTCCGGCGCTAAAGCCCTGGCTGCGCCAAAACTCAATTTCTAGGCCAAAGTGCGAAGGGAAGTCGAAAACAAGCAATTCCAGCATGTAAATAACAAGGCCACTCGTAGTTTTGAAATAGGACAACCAGTGTTGGCCAGGGACTATAGGGATGATAAATGGCAACCTGGAACAATTCGTGCATGACAAGGACCCTTGATGTACATGGTGGACGTTGGAGAGAACGTAATACGACGTCATGCTGACCAACTTGTGCAATCGAGAACAAGGGTCGACCCCATGTCTACGGCAGAGACACCAGTTGAAGAACTTATTGAGCCTGTAGCATCTACCTCAGACTCGAGTGTACATGATGATGTTCAATCCACAGGAGATCAAGTGGATGAGTCACCCCAGCAACGAGAACCAGAGACCCCTGAAAGGCGTTATCCGGGCCGGATCAGGAGGCCTCCTCAGAGACTGAATCTTTGAACAGTTTTGTGTGTAAAGTGTATGGCCTAGAAATTCAGTTTGGGGCGCCCAGCTCGCCTGGGCGCCGGAATTACCGCTGCGTGCGGAGCCACTTGCGCTAGCGGGATATTCAGTTTCAGCGCCCCAAGTGGAAGCCGACCGCTAAACAAGGGTTTCGGCGCCCCGCTTGGGGCGCTGAAACTGAATATCGGCGTGCAAAGTGCCGCAGCGCCACCCGCTGCGGCACGGCAGCCTGCGGTACTGCAGGCCTTCCTCTCACTCTTAAGGGGGAGGTGCCTGCAACAACGTGATCCCCGCTCGCGAGTGCCGGCAAATGAGCCCGGCACCAAGGAGAAGTGCCGGGCTCTCTGGAAACAGCCGGCAATGCCGCGGGGCGGGTGTAGGAGGCCGGGGACGGAGGTGCGGGTAGGCGGCCGCCGAAAAAGCGGCCGGCCACACCTCCACCTTAACTCGCCCCACTACCGACACAGGTAGGCCCCTGTGTACCGGTCGCTGTTTGCGGCCGGCGCGGAGGAGGCGGCAGTGACCAAATATGGCCAGCGGGGCGATAGCGGGGCGCTGCGCACACCGATGCCGTCATCGGTGGCGGCGCAGCACTACAGGCTAACGCCGCCATTAGCGCCCCGCTAAATATCGCGGTAGGTTTGGCCAGTGGCGCAAAAGCCCTCTTTGGGCACAAACTAGTGGCGCAGGCCACTGAATTTCTAGGCCTATATATGTTATCCATGTAATGTTTAATTTGGGGGGTACACTGTTAAGCTAAAAGGGGAGGAATTGTAGTGTATGTAACCTGTACCACCTTAAGAGGATACCTTCAGGTGATGGACTACTTTTTGATGGCTCCTGTACATTGTAGTACCGGTGGTGACCACACCGGTATATAAACCCTGTGGAACAAAGTGTATTCCAGTTCAGCCCTGACCCTCAATCACTAAAGACCTGTTTAATTACTTCTGTAGTCTGTGTCCTGTTATTCAGCATAACTACATTTGAAAACACAGACTCAACAGTAATGACTTGATTCTTAAAAGGGGTTTTGAAGCACGAGAACCCAGCATCAAAAATCCAGAGTGACAAAAGGTGATTCAGCCCATCAAGCCCACTCCATATGGTTATTCTGGATTACCCCTCCCTCCCCAACCTCTCGGTAATTTGTTACTGTAAGGACTACGAAAGACTGGCGATACTAATGGACAAACACTTAACATAATGACATGACATTCCTATGCCCACTATTTTAAAACAAATGTATTAATACCTCCATTAAAATTGCAGATCGGAAATGCCAACAAATTAAACATTTGCCAGCTGGTAACACCCACAGTCATTTCTAGCCTTAAGTTACTTTCTCAACCTTCCCTGAAGAATAAATAAGTCGTCCTGTTAATATCCATATAACCCTGAAACCTCCTTCTCAACTGACGACAATCCAGCTCCTTTTAAAAGGTGCCACTTGATGCTAAATCAACAATCTTGTTTGGCTAGCCTCCCCAAACAGAGGTTTTAAATAATTTTACTGGCCTGACAGTTTAATTTAGGATAGCAATAGATTCAGGAGCTTGGTATTTATTTCTCATTTTGTGGGACATAAGCCCGTCTGATGCTATGCTTTATTACAGCCTCTCTCGAACTCACTGCAACTCGCTGGATTCCGTTTACAGCACACTTCATTAAGAGAGAGAGCTGTAAAATGTCAGAAGCGTCTCTGCATATTATTGGTGCAACAGTAACATCCATCAGGCTGCACCGAGACAGCGCCCAAACGCAACCGTGCTGAGCTCAGGGAAATATTTCTCTCGCTGTTCAGCTCCCCGGGGAGTCAAAGTGAAGTTGTTAGGAGGTCAAAGATGATAAGCGTTCTGACAGTATCAGTCTAGTCGCGAGTAAATGTGTTCATAACACAAAATAGAGGGCTGCGATGAATGTAGTGAATATAAATGTCACTTGGCACAGATGTGATATAGTTCCCCTGAGCACCCTTTCAAAGTAGAAGGAGGGGTTATTCCATCAGAGACACATTTTCCTTTACTTAAACCTCAATTACACAGCGGACCATGTGACCTTTATGTTTAAATATGTTCTAAATTAAATATTTCATTTTTTAATCTTTTCTCTGGCTCCAATCTTCTACCTTCCTCTTTGACTGTTGCTGGGGTACGGTTTCTATGGTCACCAGATGCCTTCTGCCAAGTCCCTCAAGCTGCCATTCCCCTTGTGTGAAGCTTGTCCTTAAAACATTACTTTTTTCACTGAGTTTTACTATTTATTTTAACAGGGTTGATTCTAATGTTCCTAATCTCAGCATCCGCCAAGCAGCTAAACCAAACTGTGTGCCCTAATTAGCAAGTCATCCCTAGGGAATGAAAAAAGCCCTGTGTCTCACACGCCCAATGAAACCAAAGACATTCCTAAGAGTGCTGCCATCAGATTAATCTACCTCAAGGCTTACCAGAAAGCATTAGCAAAGGCCGAACAGAGATTTTCGGGTACTTTCTTATGTTCCTTTCATCTTCGCGGCTTTTGGCTGTACCTTCTTGCAGCTGGGGTTTTCTCTCCTCCTCTGCTTGAGGAACTGGGGTACAGTTCCATGGGGGTTGGTAGTTCTTCAGTGTGGCTCACTCAGATGACCATTTTCAATCTGAGCCCGGATAGTGACTGTCAGCAGGCTAGTCAACAAAGCTTTGACCACGCTCAATCAGCTCTGATGGACCGATACGAGACTTCCAAAACAAGCCCTCTACTCGGAGCTCCGGCACGGCAAGAGAGCCCCAGGTGGGCAGAGGAAACGCTTCAAGGACACCCTCAAAGCCTCCTTGAAAAAGTGTAACATCCCCACTGACACCTGGGAATCCCTGGCCCAAGACCGCACAAAGTGGAGGAGAAGCATCCGGGAAGGCGCCGAACACCTCGAGTCTCTTCGCCGGGAGCAAGCGGAAGCCAAGCGCAGGCAGCGCAAGGGGCGCACGTCAATCCAAGCATCCCACCCTCCCGCCCCTTCAACCACCGTCTGCCCCACCTGTGACAGAGTCTGTAGGTCCCACATTGGACTCATCAGTCACCTGCGAACTCATTTTTAATGTGGAAGCAAGTCATCCTCGGTTCCGAGGGACTGCCTAAGAAGAAGAAGAAGAAGAAGGTCAACATGGAGTGTATCACAACTCAGACAAATACAGCCAGTTCCTGTTGGTGGAAATCAGCTACCTCAGCACAGACTGGGAATTGAACCAGGGACCTTCTGATGTGGTTGGCTTCGTGCTACATGTGGCACTGTCTTCCAGAGTTTGGCGGGGGTGGGGGGGGGGGGGGAGGGGCACTGGGAGCACGTCAATATTTGCAGGGTGACTCCCACGTGGAAAGTTTAAAAAAACGAGGCCATCAGGGAGCCTGTTTCTGCAAATCGGAGAAGTTATCTACTGCTGGTCAGCTGAAAACAAGCCCCCAAAATAGAGTGTCCACTGGCATTTACACCGTTTCTCCGGGTTTCCTTGGCGATGACCGATTGCCTCCCCCCAACTTAACCTCCCCCCCCGAACCCGCAACACCCCTACCCATCACCGCGGAAACTCACCCCACTGACTCACAGGGTTTTACGCACAGAATGGGAATGCTTTAGTCAGGGAAGCATTCGGGATGAAGCACCTTGAAGTAACGTTGCACTAAAATAAAACATCTTGAGCAAAAACCACCAGGGCAATTTTGTGGCGGTTACATTATTTGACCATTTAGAAAGCGCAGTGAGTGTTTATAACTGCCTGGAGTGACAAGAACATGAAAATGATGCATAGACATAACAGAAAATATTGTACCAAAATGTAACAATGTACAGGAATTAACAATAAAATGTTTCAGTAGCATGTAACTCACAGTGAAACTTTGCAACGAGCTATTTGCAGTATTTTTGAGAATCAAGTAATCAGCATATGCAAGTTTATGACAATCAGAATATTGTCCCTTTTAGCAGAAAGAATGTGTCCTCCACGATTGATAAATTAGGCTTCTCATTTATACATTCTTAGAAATTGTAGCGCAGAAGGAGGCCACTCAGCTCATTGTGCCAGTGCTAGTTTTCAACTCGAGCGATCTACTCCAATGGCCCAGTAATTCCTGTCGGGGGCTTGCCGCGCGTGCAAGCCCCCGATGTGCGCTCACCCTGCGCGCCGACATCTGAAATCTGGCCCGCAGTGGATTTCCTGTCAGTGGCCCGGTTCTGATCCCGGCGCGCTGTGCTAACCTGACCCAGCGGCGTAGTTAGTGCGATATGCCGGCTGGGATCAGGTGAGCACTGTCAGCCAATCAGGGGAGGGGAAACTTCATTCATAAGTTTGATAGTAAAGACTGTCAAACTCATGTAAAGTACTGCACCCCAAAACACTACTTAAACTTTAAATAAAATTTTAAAAAGCATCCCAATAATTAAATTAACTATGAATAACTTTAAAAAACTATTTTAAACAATTAATCAAATTTTTGAAAAAAATAAATTTTTTAAAAATCGGGGCTAAAACTAAACTTCCCTTACTGTAAATTCTTTAAAAATAACAAACCTGTGGAAAAAAAAATTCTAAATTGTACTAAAAGCCCACTTACCTGTAAAACTAAGTACTTACGTCTGGTTTTTCCACGCGTAAAAACTGGAGGCCTTTACACTCGGGCAACTCTGAAAAAAAAAAGGAATTTCACTGCGCACGCGCTGCCTGTGCAGCCGCACGCGCTGTGCCTCTGAACCCCTTCGTTCAGAGGACTGGAAATGCCGGTTTTCCCCGCATGCGCTGTGCATGCTGAACACGGGCATTTCCTCCGGCCAGACGCGTGAGTACCCCAACCGTACTCACGCGTTGAGAGAGGAATTACTGGGCCAATACCTTTTCCCTGCCCCCTCTTATACTTTTCCCTTTCAAAATCTTATCCAATTCCCTTTTAAGTAACATTATAATCTCTGCCTCAATCGCCACTTGTGGTAAATCATTCCTTGTTCTAATAACTTCCTGTTCGTGCTAGTGATAATCCTGGGCCTACGCTTTCTTGATTTATCAAGGAAAGTCCAATCATTTCAGCAAATCACGTATGCAAATAACATGTAGTAAAATCCTTGATTTGATATTTTATGTCAGTTATGTATAGATTTGATACACACAAATTCATTTCCCATTGACTGAAAAATATTTTAAAATATTCCCTTAGAACCCTTTGTGAAAGATTCTACTAAAAAAGCTCATGGACACAAGCACCCAATTCTTCTTTCTCCTATAGATATAGATTTTCATAAATTCTGACATCCCCGCCTCCCTCCCCTCAACATATTCGTTGGCTCCTGGCTCCTAGGGTGTTAAAATATAATTGCCGGGAATTTGCTCAGAAGTTCTCCCGATCAGCCACCCTAACTTCAGTGGAAGACCGGCGGAAATCCGTTTACGTGTCTATCCGGGGTTCCTGGTGATCCTTTGCCATAGTTATGGTGGCCGAACAGAAAAGTCCCCATAGAAAGTCCGAGCCCTTCGCTAGCAATCCAATCGTCCCTCCGAGTGACATTTAAAAAAAATTATTCGTTCATGGGATGTGGGCGTCGCTGGCAAGGCCAGCATTTATTGCCCACCCCTAGTTGCCCTTGAGAGTGGTGAGCCGCCTTCTTCGGCCACAGCAGTCTGTGTGGTGAAGGTACTCCAACAGTGCTGTTAGGTAGGGGGTTCCAGGATTTTGACCCAGCGACGACGAAGGAATGGCGAAAAACTTCTAAGTCAGGATGGTGTGTGACTTGGAGGGGAACTTCGAAGTGATGGTGTTCCCATGCGCCTGCTGCCCTTGTCCTTCTAGGTGGAAGAGGTCGCGGGTTTGGGAGGTGCTGCCGAAGAAGCCTTGGTGAGTTGCTGCAGTGCATCTTGTAGATGGTACACACTGCAGCCACGGTACGCCGGTGGTGGAGGGAGTGAATGTTTAAGGTGGTGGATGGGGTGCCAATCAAGTGGGCTGTTTTGTCTTGGATGGTGTCGAGTTTTTTGTGTGTTGGAGCTGCACTCATCCAGGCAAGTGGAGAGTATTCCATCACACTCCTGACTTCTGCCTTGTAGATGGTGGAAAGGCTTTGGGGAGTCGGGAGGTGAGACACTCACTGCAGAATACCTAGCCTCTGACCTGCTCTTGTTGCCACAGTATTTATGTGGTTGGCCCAGTTAAATTTCTGGTCAATGGTGACCCCCAGGATGTTGATGGTGGGGGACTCTGCGATGGTAATGCCGTTGAATATCAAGGGGAAGTGGTTAGATGCTCGCTTGTTGTTGGAGATAGTCATTGCCTGGCACTTGTGTGGTGCGAATGTTACCTGTCACTTATCAGCCCAAGCCTGAATGTCGTCCCGCTTTTGCTGCATGCGGGCATGGACTGCTTCATTATCTGAAGAGTTGCGAATGGCACTGAGCATTGTGCAGTCATCAGCGAACATCTCCACTTCTGACCTAATGATGGAGGGAAGGTCATTGATGAAGCAGCTGAAGATGGTTGGGCCTAGGACACTGCCCTAAGGAACTGCTGCAGTGATGTCCTGGGGCTGGAATAATTGGCCTCCAACCACCACAACCATCTTCCTTTGTGCTAGGTATGACTCCAGCTAGTGGAGAGTTTTCCCCCCGATTCCCATTGACTTCAGTTTTACTAGGGCTCCTTGATGCCACACTTCATCAAATGCTTCCTTGGTGTCAAGGGCAGTCACTCTCACCTCATCTCTGGAATTCAGCTCTTTTGTCCATGTTTGGACCAAGGCTGTAATGAGGTCTGGAGCCGAGTTGTCCTGGCGGAACCCAAACTGGGCATCAGTGAGCAGGCTATTGGTAAGTGCTGTTTGATAGCACTGTCGACGACACCTTCCATCACTTTGCTGATGATTGAGTGTAGACTGATGGGGCAGTAATTGGCCAGATTGGATTTGTCCTGGTTTTTGTGGACAGGACATACCTGGGCAGTTTTCCACATTGTCGGATAGATACCAGTGTTAAAGCTGTACTGGAACAGCTTGGCTAGAGGCGTGGCTAGTTCTGGACCACAAGTCTTCAGCACAATAGCTGGGATGTTGTCGGGGCCCACAGCCTTTACTGTATCCAGTGCGCTCAGCCGTTTCTTGATATCACGTGGAGTGAGTCGAATTGGCTGATGGTGGGGACCTCAGGAGGAGGCCGATATGGATCGTCCACTCGGCACTTCTGGCTGTTGATGGTTACAAACGCTTCAGCCTTGTCTTTTGCACTCGCGTGCTGGGCTCCATCATCATTGAGGATGGGGATACTCATGGAGCCTCCTCCTCTCGTTAGTTGTTTACTGGTCCACCACCATTCACAACTGGATGTGGCAGGACTGCAGAGCTTTGATCTGATCCGTTGATTGTGGGATTGCTTAGTTCTGTCTACAGCATGCTGCTTCTGTTTTTTAGTATGCATGTAGTCCTCTGTTGCAGCTTCCCCAGGTTGGCACCGCCTTTTTAGGTACAACTGGTGCTGCTCCTGGCATGCTTTTCTATACTCCTTATTGAACCAGGGTTGGTCCCCTGGCTTGATGGTAATGGTAGAGTGAGGGATATGCCGGGCCATGAGGTTACAGATTGTGGTGGAATACAATTCTGCTGCTGCTGCTGATGGCCCACAGCACCTAATGGATGCCCAGTTTTGAGCTGCTAGATCTTCTCTGAATCTATCCTATTTAGCACGGCGGTAGTGCCACACAACACGATGGAGGGTGTCCTCAGTGTGAAGACGGGACTTTGTCTCCATAATGACTGTGCGGTGGTCACTGCTACCAGTACTGTCATGGATAGATGCATCTGTGACAGGTAGATTGGTAGCCAATGGGACAGGACATACCCAGGGATGGTGATGGAGGAGTCTGGGACATTGGCTGAAAGGTATGATTCTGTGTGTATGACTATGTCAGGCTGTTGCTTGACTAGTCTGTGGGACAGCTCTCCCAATTTTGGCACAAGTCCCCAGATTTTGGTGAGAAGGACTTTGCAGGGTCGACTGGGCTGGGTGTGCCATTGTCGTGTCCCTAGCCTGTGCCGAGGTCGATGCCGGGTGGTCTGTCTGTTTTTTTTTATTCTTATTGTTTTTCGTAGCGTTTTTTTACAACTGAGTGGCTTGCTAGGCCATTTCAGAGGGCAGTTAAGAGTCAACCACATTGCTGTTGGTCTGGAGTCACATATAGGCCAGACCGGGTAAGGACAGCAAATTTCATTCCCTCAATGACATTAGTGAACCAGATGGGTTTTTACGAATATCTGATAATTTCATGGTCACCATTACTGATACTAGCTTTTCATTGTAGATTTATTTGACGTGTTGTCACCTCCCAAATCCGTGCCCATCTTTCCCGCAATTCCATGTTTGAATCCCTCCAATCAGGTTTCCGCCCTTGCCACAGTACCGAAACGGCTCTCATCAAAGTCGTAAATGACATCCTTTGTGACTGTGACAAAGGTAAATTATCCCTCCTCATCCTTCTTGACTTTTCTGCAGCCTTTGACACGGTTGACCACTCCATCCTTCTCCAACACCTCTCCACCGTCATCCAGCTGGGTGGGACTGCACTCGCCTGGTTCCATTCTTATCTATCTAATCGTAGACAGAGACTCACCTGCAACGGCGTCTCTTCCCACTCCCGCATCATTACTTCTGGTGTCCCCCAAGGATCTATCCTTGGCCCCCTTCCTATTTCTCATCTACATGTTGCCCCTTGGCGACATCATCCGAAAACACAGCGTCAATTTCCACATGTACGCTGACGACACCCAGCTTTACCTCACTACCACTTCTCTCGACCCCTCCACGGTCTCTAAATTGTCAGACTGCTTGTCCGACATCCAGTTCTGGATGAGCAGAAATTTTCTCCAATTAAATATTGGGAAAACCGAAGACATTGTTTTCGGTCCCCGCCACCAATTCCGTTCCCTAGCCACTGACTCCATCCCTCTCTCTAACATCTGTCTGAGGCTGAACCACACTGTTCGCAACCTTGGGGTCATATTTGACACTGAAATGAGCTTCCGACCACACATCCGCAGCATAACAAAGACCGCCTATTTCCACCTCCGTAACATCGCCTGTCTCCGCCCTTGCCTCAGCTCATCCGCTGCTGAAACCCTCATCCATGCCTTTGTTACCTCTAGACTTGATTAATCCAATGTACTCCTGCTGGCCTCCCACATTCTATCCTACGTAAACCTGAGGTCATCCACAACTCGGCTGCCCATGTCCTAACTCGTACCGTTCGCCCATCTCCCCTGTGCTCGCTGACCTACATTGGCTCCCGGTTAAGCAGCACCTCGATTTCAAAATTCTCATCTGTGTTTTCAAATCCCTCCATGGCCTCACCCCTCCCTATCTCTGTAATCTCCTTCAGCCCCACAACCTCCCGAGATATCTGCGCTCCTCTAATTCTGCCCTCAAGAGCATCCCTGATTATAATCGCTCAACCTTTGGTGGCTGTGCCTTCTGTTGCCTGGACCCTAAGCTCTGGAATTCCCTGCCTAAACCTCTCCACCTCGCTACCTCTCTTTCCTCCTTTAAGACGCCCCTTAAAACCTACCTCTTTGACCAAGCTTTTGATCACCTGCCCTAACTGCTCCTTACGTGGCTCGGTGTTAAATTTTGTTTGATAATCGCTCCTGTGAAGCGCCTTGGGACGTTTTACTACATTAAAGGCTCGATATAAATAAAAGTTGTTGTTTTTATTTAATTAACTGAATTTAAATTCCTCAGCTGTCATGGTGGGATTTGAACTCATATCTCTGTGATCATTAAGCTAGACCTACTAGATTACTAGTCCAGTAACATAAACACTACGCTACCATTCCCACATTGCTAATTTATGCCAAATTAGAGGAAGTTTTCTGCTGCAGTTGCAGGAGGTACACAGTTCAGACCTTTTTTTTGGACATGGTAATTTATGGTGACATCTATCTGTTTTATTTCATTGCGTTACATTATACAGGTAGACTATCCTTTATCCGAACTTCCGAAAACCGAAAACCTCTAAAAACCGAAAGTTTTTTTGTTCAGCGTAAGCCGTGCGCATGACATGACCAGAGTGGCACACGACTTACGCTGAGCAGGGCAAAGGGTCACTGAGTTCCCTCCTGGGTAGGAGATTGCAGGCCGAGCCGGGCAGTGTGAAGGAGGTATACCGGGAGAGTGAACCCAACAATACAGCGGCCCGTCCGATAGCTGCAGCGGCCTGTCCGATATTCTTTTCTCCCGACCCCCCCCCGGCCCCGACCCCCCCCCGACCCGTCCGATATTCTTTTCTCCCCCCCCACCCGACCCCCAACCTGATTTGCGGGCCAGCTTAGTAGGAGTCAGCCGATATCCGGCTTTCCAGAGAAGCAGGAAGGGGAATGAAACATGGAACAGTCGCAAGAGGTAGCCTGAACTTTTACAATTTATATTAAATACAAATTTCCCAGTCTTATAATAATACCTTCTGAAATCCGAAAAATTCCGAAAACCGAAACTCAGCTGGTCCCAAGGCTTTCGGATAAGGGATAGTGTACCTGTATTCTATGTTTTTCATTAAATAAAGCAATTCCCTGATAGCACACATCTACCTCATGTCAATTTTGTAAAACTTCAGGGGCTAGATTTTCAGTTGCTAGCGCCAGCAGTTAGCGCCTTAAGAGAAGTGATTTTCGGGCGCTATGTGTGTAGCGCCCGTGCGCAGCGCAGTTTGCGCCCCGCCCCAAATTAAGTTGCCCGTTAGCGCCGGCGCAAAGTTTAGCGCCCGCCCGGATGCGCGCGCAGAAAATGACGTCACATCCTCGTGCAACGCCCTTTGGCCGCCCCGATTCCAAACTTCAGTCGGACCGCCCCATTGTGCGGCTGGTGGCCAGAGCGTTTGGAAAAAGGAACGCAACACAATCAGCGTGGGCCCCGGGGGGCGCAAATTAAAGGGGACATGCTCTCCAGTATAAAGGCCAGCCTTTTTTCAGAAAACACTCTTGTGCAACGCATTTCTGGAGACACAACAAGGAGGATAGCTAACTGGTTTCAAGCAGCAAGAGCTCAGGTAATTTTGGACTCAGGCCAGAGCGCTGCAAGTGGCCTTTTGGAAATTTGAGTGTTTGCCAGGATTTGATGGGGGTTGCATGGGGTGCCAACGCGGAGCTGCAGCTCCATGTCCGTAGGGCTCGCAGACGCATTGTGAGAGGGGCAGCCCTGGCTAGAGGCAGAGGGGGCTACAGGCGTCGGCCACGTAGGCCTTACCCAGTCAGGCTATACCGCCAGCAGCGCTCCTACCTAAACATGAGTGCCGCGCGATGTGTTAAAAGGCTCCGATTCCGAAAGGAGGTGATTGCAGAGATCTGCCACCTGCTTCGCCGAGATCTGCGGCCAAAGCTCAGGTGCAGGACGTCTCTGTCGGTGGAAGTGAAGGTGACGGTGGCATTGAACTTCTATGCCACCGGCTCCTTCCAATACGCTGCTGGGGACATAGCAAACATCTCCCAGTACGGCGCGCATCGCTGCATCCGCCAGGTGACCGAAGCACTGTTCAGAAGGAGAAGCCAATTCATCTCCTTCCCCATGGCCCTGGAGAGCCAGCATCAGCGCGCATTGGGATTTTCCAGACTCGGGGAATTCCCCTTGGTGCAGGGCGCCATTGACTGTACGCATGTGGCTTTGCGGGCCCCTCTGGAGCATGGCGAGCAGTATCGCAACAGGAAGGGCTACCATTCTCTGAATGTGCAGCTGGTGTGTGACCACAAGCAGCGCATCATGGCAGTCAATGCCAGCTTCCCAGGCAGCAGCCACGATGCCTTTATCCTGCGGCAGAGTACTGTGCATGACATGTTCCAGGCACAGCCTCCCCCAAGAGGATGGCTACTCGGGGACAAAGGCTATCCTTTGTGCACCTGGTTCATGACCCCGCTCCGCGCGCCCAGGACCGCTGCTGAAGAGGCCTACAACGAGAGCCACCAAACCACCCGCAACATCATCGAGCTAACTATTGGGGTCCTCAAGCAGCGGTTCCGCTGCCTTGATCGCTCCGGAGGAGCTCTCCAGTATTCGCCGGACCGGGTCTCCCAATTTGTGGTGGTTTGCTGCATGCTACACAACCTGGCTATCCGCAGGACTCAGGCACTGCCACCTGACGTTGGACCAGCACCTCAGGAGGAGGAGCAGGAGGAGCATGAGGAGGAGGAGGAGGAGGAGCAGGAGTACGTTCCCAGGAGGGAGCGACCAGGGCCAAGGGCCGCACGACGCCACCTTATTACACGGTACTTCTAAGCCCCCTGTCAGGGAATGGCCAGGGGCCATGAGGGAAGATGAATGCAGCCGCTCCGCAAGCCCTCAGCCGGCGAAGCCAACAAACACTAAGAAGAACAACCATGGAGACTGCATGAATAAAGATAATTATTTATTACACAAAAATGAAAAGCCCTTCCCACATGAATCCCCAAGAACAATAAACGGGCCCCACAAAAAGCCCAACAAACGACTCACTCCCACAAACTGGGGAGGAGTCACTCCACATTTCTTCAAACCGGGCCTCAACGTCGGCCTAACGCAAAACATAAGCCCTCCAACAACACAACCATGGGCAAAATAAAGATGGCCACCGCCATATAAAAGGAAAGCTGGCCACACCCTCTACTGAGTGGCCCGCGAGGGCGAGACCTTGCCCAGCCTTTTGCCTCCCCTGCCCGGCCTGCTGCTCCTTCGCAAGCTCTGCCCAGTGGCTGCTGCGAGGCTGGGGGAAGGCGCCTGAGGCTCAGATGCCCTTCCGCCAGATGCCGCTGGGGGGCGGCCTACACGGCGTTTGGGCCTCGAGGGGCCGTCTGCTGAGTGGCGCACCTGATCCTGGCCACCATCAGCTGCAGCCGCTTGCCCTTGACGCCCCAGTGGGGGAATGGCGGCGGCGGATGGCGCAATGTGGGCCAGCTGGCGTCTGGGATGCGCTGGCTGGTGCTGTGGCGCGGTGGCACTCGGCCGGGCCTGCACTGCAGGATCCGCAACAATCAGCCGAGGGGCGGCTTGCTGGGATGGTCCAGCGCGGCGGCTGCCCTGGCGATGCCTGCCTGAGACAGCGCGTGTGGCAGCAGTGAGTGCCCCTGTTGTCCTGGTGTGCGCCCGCATCACATCCGCCAGGGTCTTGACGGCATCAGTCAGCATGCGGCCACTCACGGCAGTTGCTGCCCCGAACTCGCGCACACTGGTCGCCAGCGACTCGATGGCCTCAGGCATGCGCCCCACCACGCTCATGAGCTCCGTGTGGCGCCGGTCCGAATCCTCGGCCATCTTATCCAGCTTCCGCACCTCCTCCGAGGTGAAGGTGTCCGGACTGGAGTCGCGACTCTCCCGCTGGGGAGGAGGGGGCCAAACTAGGGGACCCTTGCCACGTTGGTGGCGGCGAGTGTGCCGATCAGCAGCACTCCCCTCTGATCCTTCCCCCCTTTGGGGGGAAGGCCGCGGGCCACGCGCACGGCTCCTGGGTGGCTGGACGCCACTGGTCCCAGAAGCTGCATTGCCCTGCGACAGTTCCTCCAGGCACTCGTCCAGTGAGGAGGTGTCAAGCATTTCCTCCTCTCCTGCGGGACGTGACTGTTCCCCCGATGGACCGGCTTGCTCCTCCTCCTCCTCCTGCTCGGAGGTGCTGTCACTGGCAGCTTCAGGGTCCTGGTCGTCACCAGCTGAAAGCAGGAATGCACAAGAGTAGCTTCAGAGTGAGGAGACAGCGTCAGCGAGGGAGTTAGGACTGGTGGCATTCAGCGCATTGGTGGGACAGTGGCAAAGGAGGTAGCTCGGATGGGCCAGTGCGACGCGAGAGGGCCAAAAGGCGAGGTCCTTACCATTGCCGGGCAGTGGAGGGTCGGCTACTCCGCATGCTGTGGGGACGATCACACGGGCTCCCATGAGCACACACACGCGCTCCTCCAGCTGAGTGAGCTTCTGCAGCTTGGCGCGGCCACCCCTGGCACGGGCCTGGCGATTAAAGGCTACTTTAGCCTGCAAGAGAAAGGACGGGCTGTAAGTGCGCAGTGTAGCCCTGATGTAGTGTGCACTGCCTCCCATGGTGGAATAGCTTGGCCAGAGTGAAGCCCTGATGTAGTGTGCACTGCCTCCCATGGTGGAATAGCTTGGCCAGAGTGAAGCCCTGATGTAGTGTGCACTGCCTCCCATGGTGGAATAGCTTGGCCAGAGTGTAGAGTGCCAAATGGCCAATTGATGCTCATGACTGTCCCAATGCTGCTGGCTGAGGGCTGGCCAATAGGACTTTCAGCTCCCTTTGCCCATCATGTCAGGTGTACATGCAAGAATGAGGAGGAGACTGGAAAGGGTACTCACCCTGACAATCCTGGTCAGGTCGTTGTATTTTTTACGACATTGTTTGTGGGTCCTGGGGGCATCGCCGGTGAACGTCACCCTCTGGGCGATCTGCTTCCAGGCTCTGGTGTAGTCGTGGTGGTTCGGATTCCTCCCACTCTCTGGGAACAAGATCCTGCGCCTCTGCTCCAGAGCTGTGACCATTATGTCCAGATCACCCTCTGAGAAGCGCAGGGCACACTCACGGGCCTTCTCTGGCGTTGCCATGACTCCCTGGGGCTGAGCAGCAGTGTTGAGGCCTCTTTGCAAGGCTGCAGTGTGCAGGGCGTGGCAGCAGATCAATTCGTCCCTTCCCCCTTTAAGAGCTGGTCGGCGCCACGGGGTCTGCTGTCAGTCAAAAAATGACCGCACCCGCGCTGCGCCCCGCCTGGGCGCTATCCCTCTGGACCGCCGGCTTAGCGCCTAAAGATAGTAGTGGAACGCCTCTTTTAGCGCTCCACCAACCTCTTAGGGCGAAGCCACTGAATTTCCGGCAACGGGGCGCTACTTTGGGGCGGGCGCTAACTTCGGGCGGGCGCTAAGGTTAGCGCCCCAAAACTGCCTATACTGAAAATCTAGCCCCAGGAGTATTAAGTGGAAAAGACAAGCCCAGAATTTGAGAGTGTGCTTAACATAGTTGGTGCTCTGAGAGCATCTCACTGCCTTTTCAGCTGTCTCTCCAATTTATTAAATGCTACTAGACAAAAGTTCATCCGCTGAGCAAGGAGTCATATGCAGTATTTTTCTCTTCGTAGAAACCTATCTAACTGATGGCCTTTTATTCACCCAAGTGAAGTAAAGAACATCACGGCTTTGTTCCCACTGAGCTACAAGCTACCGATTGAGGTGCACGCTTCTGACAACTTTCAAGTCACGTCAGTTTCAATTGATACCTACTTATCCTTTATTTGAAAAATGCACAACATTGGTAAGATTCCTCTCGTCCTGTCATACCCAGTGTATCCAGCCAATGTATGTGCATAATAAAGTGTAATGAATTATACAGAAATTTGCAAGCCTCCATTCCATTTATTATCACAATCTGCTGTGTAATTCCAGGACATTTAATTACATCCCCGTCACCCCTATTTCATTCCACGTTGTTTAATTCCATTTTACGTCATTATACATCCCATTCATGTCCCTTAACCTGGAAAATGAACCGCATCAGATTGCCATAAATCGCCTGATCCTTAGCATGTAAACACACCCAAATTCTTTCAACCTCATTTCGGATTTAAATGGTCGTATTATTAATGAAATTTATATTAGCATATGAATGGCTCCAGTATTTCAGTTAATCCATTGATCTAGTCTCATCCATTCTGCAACATATTCACATGTCCCTCTCTCTCATTTTTTTCTAAACCCATTTATATTTTGTGGAACAGCTTTCAGTGGAATGTGCTACAGTTACACTGGATTCACCCCGTTTACATTGTGAGCAGAGTTATTTAATATAATTACATGGGGCTGGATTTTGCCAATGGGGAGCTTTTGGAGGCGGGACTCCCACTTGTCGGGTATTAGTCCCGCCTCCATCGACTTCTGGCCAACCCACGCTATTTTCCCTTGATTGACCTTGTTAAGCCCGTCCAGTGGGCTTAGCAGGCCAATTAAGGGGAAGCCAGTTACAGAGAACGTCAGCGTATGACGTTTCATCTGTCAAATATTTTTGACAGATGAATTGTCATCGTTTGACAGCTCTGTGAAGCTGTCAAACACTGACATTCTCTGTAGTTTGATGAGTTCTTGAATTCAAGACTCATCAAACTTCTTTATTTAGCAGAAATTAGATGGTTGTTGCATTGCAGAATGCAGCAGTCATCTGCCATCTCTGCCGCGGAGATGCGAGACTCTCCGCATCCCCAACTCTTGAAGCCTGCAGGAAGAAACAAAGGTAAGTAAACTTTTTCTTACACTTTCCACTTACCTCACGTACTCACCTCTCCACACTTGCACCCATCACTCACCTTCACAGTGCACTTTTGCACCTCTCTGACCCCCGCAGACCCACTGCTCGCCTCGGTGACCCCGGCGGGGTTCGCAACCTTCGGGAAGCCCACACTTGTGTGGGTAAAATGGGGATAATCCTCTTATCTGCCTGTTAACTACCTGTTAACAGGCAGATAAGTGGCTGTAATCCCCTTCCTGCCTCCAAGGAGACGGGACCCGGCGTGGGTCGGCTACCCGCCTCCTGGCACGATGGCATGGAGGCGGGTTAGGGGCAGGATGGGCACCCGCCCCCAGATTTTGCCATTTTTCCAGCAGTCCCGCCTCCATACCCATCTCCCCAGGACTGGCAAGATCGCACCCTTAGAATCTACAGCACAGAAACAGACCATTTGACCCAACTGGGGTTTATACTCCACACGAGTCTCCTCCCACTTTAATTATCTCATACCACTGTATGAGATTAACTTATCTCTGGTCCTTTCAAATAATCAGGGTCCACTGCAACCAATATGGTGGGTATGTTGTGTTTAATTGGCATATAAGACGGATATAACACACTAGTTATACAGCAAAAACATACGACCGTGGCAAGTAGTGGACGCTGGTCCAAGATGGACAGAACAGCTGGCGTGCATGAACAGCTCTTCTCCCTCTCTCTTTAAACTACCCAAGAGCGTTAGACCAGAGTTAACATCCACCCTCGGGAGCCCGCCACTCCACCGTCTGCGCTGGGGGCTTTTCAGGTCTTTCTTTTATACTCTTTTTAGGGGTGGACTTGCGGTAGAATATGGATAAGACCATTTAACCTACAGAGGTTCCCCTTAAAACAAGGTGCCCAATGGTATGCCAAGTTCCTTGTTTAAGCCATTGGAAAAATGGACAACCCTCATGTTATCTCCCAGCTGTCAGGGGCCCTCGCAGCCATTACACAAAGGCCATGATTTTATTATTGGAGGTGGGTTGAGTGCGGGTCAACTGGTTTCCGGCTTCCAGTCCTGCCCCCAGCTGCTTCCGCTCCACAGGCGTGACTTTCCCTTGATTGACCTTGTTAAGCCCACCCTGCAGGCTTGCCGGCCAATTAACAGGAAGCAGGTCAGATGATGTCATTTGATGACGCGTCATCTGCCCGTTTCCTTAAAGGGACCTTGCACAATTTTATTTTGACAGCTGATTTCTCAGTGTTTGACAGCATTATGGTGCTGAAAACACTGGCAATCACTGCACAAAGGTGACCTCTTGCACCCAGGCTCTCCAATGACTCCCTCCATAGGCTGGAATAGATGGCAGCTGCAGGTGAGTTGACAGAAGCGATCTGTCACTGGTGAGAGAGATTCTCCCAATGAGGTGGCACTGGGCATGGATTTAAAAATTTTAAAGCTAAAGAAATCTGTAAATGTATTAAAAATGCAGTTCCCAACATTTTCTTTCCTCTGAGACTCACCATGTGCAACATTGGACCCTTCACATCACTTCTGCAGCTGTCATCAATCCAGAAACATTACAGCAGACTCACAACATGCCACACTTACCTGGCGTGGTGTCCAGGCATCGGGAAACCTGAGCCAGAAGTGGCAAAATCCAAAATTAGGCTGACAACTACTGGCAAGTACCTGTTAATAGGCAGGTAATTGCCTTTAATCCGCTTCCCGCCACTAGATGTCGGGCCCATTTGCAAATCGGTGGCCCCACACTTGGGAAAGTTGTTTGGAAGCAGGTTGATGGCGGGATTGGAACCCGCCGTCAATCAAAATGAATTTAACCTATGACCTACCTCCAAACCCGCCCGCTGAGCGCCGGCAAAATCGCGGCCATAGTTTCTGTACCTAACCAATCATGGCCTTACAGTATACTGCAAACTGTTTTCCCCTTATCTCATCTGGCCCTGTTCTCTCCAAAGCTAGAATTTCTTATCTCACCCTGCCTTGTCCTCCCCAGCCTGGAGTCGGCAACTCAGACATCCAGGCTCGGCCTTCAGACTTCTCCAGTCACAGGCCCCATTGTTCAGAGCTATTCATGCGGCCAGCTGTGCAACGAACTATTTCAATTCATTGTCAGACTATTGTACCATGAAATTAAGCATTAAATTCCCAAATATATCCTCTATTCCATTTTCACACGTCGGTTAACTTACGCATCTTAGCAAGCAATTTTGTTAAACAAAGTCAGAATCCTAACTTAGCATTATAATATGGGTATTAGCAATAATGGAACAAACATAGGCGTTGGGCCTTGGTTGGCCAAATTAAAGATACAGTCAGCAGCCTCCCTAGCACACAAACAGCAAACAGCTAGCCTGGGAAGCAAGGTCATATGTGACTGCCACTGTGTGGAATGTTATAACATCCGCAGGGAGTTAAAAACATAGGCAAATTTTAGGCATCTCTCCAGTTACTCTAACACTAGTCTGAAGACACTTTACCTCAAGCTCTAATACAATCAGCTAAACACATTATTATTCGTGTCACAATTTCATTCGCATAACCATATACATTTTAGGTACCCCTAACTTCTAACACCACCCTGCCCTCATATCCCTCTATTCCCTTCTCTCTCACGTGTGTATCGAGCCCCCCCTTAAATGCAACAATGCTCTCTGCTCCAACCACTGCCTGTGGCAGAGAGTTCCACACTCTCACCACTCTCTGTGTAAAAGAAATTCCTCCTAAATTCTTCATTTGATCTGTTAGTGGCTATCTGATATTTACGGCCATTTGTTCTGGACTCATCCACAAGTGGAAACAGTTTCTACTCATCCACCCTATCGAACCCCTTCATAATTTTTAAGGCCTCTATCAGGCCTCCTCTTTAGTTTATCTCTTTCCCAGAGAAAAGAGCTCACCCGCTCCTGTTAGATGCATCCTCTCAATTCTGGTAAATCTTTTCCACACTTTCTTCAGTCCTTCAATAGCCTTGTTGTAGTATGGTGACCAGAACATCACACAATACTCCTAAGTGTGGTATAACCAAGGTTGAAAGGATCAGAACACCGAAACTATTGTATCTGTGCAGTTTTTCAAAAGTCTTGTTTACAATTTCACATTTCTGGCCGCAGTTGACCTAATGTTGGGGCAAAGTGCACAGAGAGCAGTAAAATTCACATCATTGTCCTGTGTGAGTTGTCTGAAGGCTCAACTAGAAAAATTGGCACTCTGCAGCATCCAGTACCACAAAGGGGGCCATTTGTGTTCACCTCCAGTTGGTCCTTGGAGACTCAACTTACATTAAACTGCATCTGGCTCTCCTTAATTCCCTTGATTGCTTTCCAACTCATTAAGTTCCAAAGTTTGTTTTCACAGTTTGTATCACAAATGGATCCAATACTTCTGTAACACTCATCTTGTAGTATACACAACAGCAGAAACTTGCCAGCACAATACTGCTCACACATCTGCTAGAAGGAGGGAGGCCAGCTTGGCGATCTTGTGACAGATTTACATTACGTCCACTCTGATCCAACATCTGGAGTGGGCACAATATTCCAGAATCCATTGTGAGCCATGATATCATGATGCACATCAGTGCTGCAATTATCACAGAATCACAGAAACCCCACAGTGCAGATAGAGGCCATTTCGGCCCATCGAGCCTGCACCGACACATATCCCACCCGATCCCCGTAACCCCTACACCAACACGTAACCCCACGTATTTAATCCCCCTAACACTAAGGGTCAATTTATCATAGCCAATCAACCTAACCCGCACATCTTTGGACTGTGGGAGGAAACCGGAGCACCCGGAGGAAACCCACGCAAACACGGGGAGAATGTGCAAACTCCACACAGACAGTCACCCGAGGCCGGATTCGAACCCGGGTCCCTGGCGCTGTGAAGCAACAGTGCTAACCACTATGCCACCGTGCCACCGTACTGATCATGCAAGTTTAACTCCATGGGTTAATAAGCACTGATGAGTATTACTTGTGTGAGACTATAATATTTTCCTTGTGGTCAGTGCCAAATATCCTTCCCATCAGTGAGCCCACGCTACTTACAAACCGGCGTGTATCTTTATGCCTCCAATATTTGATAATATGGTGAGGTCCGGGGTCAACAGAGGTCCTTATCACTATATTTACATTATGGGTATGCTACAAGCCTGACCACGATCTCCTGGAATTTGGAAAACCTTAGAATAAAAACTCTATCAGACCTTCAATTACACTGCCATTGCTAATTCCCTGGACAGACTTAATTAAAAGAATCTCTTACCAAATTCTCCCTCTCCTGAATGTGTTGCCTCTTGTTGGATACAGTTACACGGGCACTGGGAGCTCTCTGATACCTCATCCAAGCCACCATTATTCATGTGCGAGCCTTAGCAGTGAGTGTTGGCAGCCTATTTGACCCTCGCAGACATCGCAACTGGCTCCTTTGACCTATACATGGGCTCGACGAGCAGCAATCACTGAATAGCAATCAGGAGGGGGGAACCTTGGCTGATTTTCTTCTCCCCAACCCAGAGGTACCGAGGCCAATTGCAATAGCCCTGCCAAGATGAATTAAGTTAGCACACACCCTGGACAGAACCTGGGATCATCCTGGTCTGCATGGCTCAGCCAGTGAATGGTAAAACTCACTGGGGGGAAAAATTCAGTATCGCCCCATTTGGGGCACCATTATCAGCCATGCGCAAAGTTTAGCGCCTGGCACTAATTATCGCCTTCGACGGCAAACTTGGCTTTTATCGCCCCTGGAGGTGATTGGAGCGCTAAATCAGGCGCTTCACACCTGTCTTAAGGCGCAAAGGCCGAGGAGCGAGGTGCTACCGCAGAGCGCTGGTGAAGCAAGGAAGGGAAAATCAAAATTAACCTGCAAAGTGCTGCTCAATACCCAAAACTCCTTCACACAGCATTGAATTTCTCCAGAAGTCTCTCTCTCTCTCTCTGACAGAATGCGTGGTGCAAAAATGTCACCAACAAAAAAGGCAGGAAGCGGCTGCCTTTAAATAGCGCTCCCCCAGTCCATTTCTGACTGCAAAATGCTCCCCTCAACCTGTTGTTGCTAGCGTCAGGCGGTAAGGCAGGGGACGCCACTCAATATCCGGTCCGGGGTGCTACCGGGGCGTTGCGCACTCGACTGACATCACGATCTGCCGGCGCAGGAAATCATGGCGGTAGTGTTTAGCGCCGCCGCAAAATGACTAGCTAATTTCGCGAGCGGCGCAAACATCGCCGCGCACGGGCACTAGTTGCTTTGCGCCCCATTAGCGCCCTCTTAAGGCACTAACGGGAGGCACAAACAACTGAATTTTCCCCCCATTGAGTGGTCAGGAAATCCTTTCACTCCAGCTGTTATTGAGCCACCACCTGGGCTCTTTGTCTTCTACAACGCTGAGAGGTTGCTGCCCGGCTCAAGGAGTTGTAGGGGACTCCCCCGTTCCTTCTGGCAGAAAGTAGGCATTAGAGATTTTTACAATCACAATCTTCAGAAAAGTACGGAAAACTCAGCGAACACACGGACACAGCTGACACAACTACCTCCCTCTCAAGTTCACTATTTTTTAGACATCCCAATAATTTCTACGGAATTTTATCTCTTCAAGATTATCTCCATACTGAGATCCCTTTGGAAAGTGCTGATTTTTTTTTCTGCTGCTTCCTGAAATGTTGAACATTTCCTCCCCAGTTTCCCTCCTTTTCCCTCCTCCTCATCTAAGGGCATGGACTCATGCTAAGCTCGCGCTCCAGGGTCACCGACAGCCCTCTCGTACCTCACCCAAGTGACCATTCCTCACGCGTGAGCCTGGACGATGAGTGTCGGCAGGATCTTTGACTAGGGAGAAGTATCATAGTTGAGCCAGATACTGCCCTGTCCTCATCCTACACTCACACACAAGCATTTTCCAGTAGGGATCGGCGGATAGTAATCAGCGATAAGAATGCTGGCTGATACAGTTCCTTTGCGGAAAACTGGAAAACCCTGGCTGAAATCAGCAAACTAAGCAAAGGCTAGGGATTAAGCCTAGGATGTCCCGAGAACCACACCAGGTACTACATCAATCAACAGCGCCTGTGAGGGCACTCACTGTAAGGTTTTTGCATGGATTCTACGACAGTGTTATAGAAAGAATGTAGAATAGACGATTCCTAGAAGCTTACAGCACAGAAGGCGGCCATTCGGCCCATCGTGCCTGTGCTGGCTCTTTGAAAGAGCCGTCGTGCTCAGTCCCACACCCCCGCCCCTTGTCCGTAACCCTGTCAGTTCCTCATCTTCAAGAACCCGTCCAACTCCCTTTTAAAATTATTGATGGAATCAGCTTTCACCACCTTTTCAGGTCGAGCGTTACAGATCCCGACAACTCTCTGAGTGAAAAACATTTCTCCTCATCTCCCCTCTAGATCTTTTTCCAATGATTTTGAATCTATGACCTCTGATTATTGACCCACTCGCCAGAGGGAATACTTTTTCCCTATTTACTCTATCAAAACCTCTCATCATCTTGAAAACCTCCATTAGGTCACCTCTTAACCTTCTCTGTTCCAAGGAGAACAGTCCTAACTTTTCCAACCTCTCCTCATAACTGAAGTCCCTCATCCCGGGTAACATCCTGGTAAACCTCCTCTGTCCCCTTTCTAAGGCTCTTACATCTTTCCTGAAGTGTAGGGCTCAGAATTGTCCACAATACTCCAGCTGAGGCCTAACCAGTGATTTATAAAGTTCTAGCTGAAGCTGTGAGGGGCAGCTGGAATGCACCAGTAGAACCCAATGAACTGAAATAGTTTGTTTATATCTTGTTTTCTCAGGGATCTTAAAGAATCCTTTAATTAGAGACTATATATAGGTGATCAGTAATTATTTCATTTGAAACTCAGAATAAGTGTTTCAGTGAAACACAAAATGACTTGTGAGTCAGATTAAGTGAGTAACAAGGACTGCCTCTGTTTATGCACCAGTTAAACTGTTTGTGGGACATACCAGCAGGTGCTTCCTTCTGCTTCATCTGTCAGCTTGGCAAGTTGAGAGACTGCTGACACGTAGGGGAGAATTTTTGGGGGGGTCAGCGGACACGTTTGGTGGTGGGTCGAGTGGGAAGATTTTTTTTTGACAGCGGGTCGGGAACCCGTTGTCAACCCACCACCACGAGACTTTCCTAGATGTTGGGTCTGTCAGCGCTGAACAGACCCGACGCGTAGCAGCGGGGGAGGCAATTCAGGTCATTATGACCTTGTTAAGAGCCACTTAAAAAGTATTTTGAGCTCACCTTAACATTTTACAAGGTCACCCACGGGGTCCCCGCTGCTCGGGGATCATGTTCCGTGAGGAGGTCGGGAGTTGTATGACCATGGAATCATCTCTTTACTTGACAGCTGCAAATGTGCTGTAAAAGCTCCCATTTCATAGCTGTTCACTTTCCAAGCTCAGAAGCTGTTGCTTACTGCATTTGGAAGACAGGCTGAGCTTTATGCAGGTTGCAAGTGTTTGGAGTAAACTCTCTATCCAGTGTCACCTCATTGGAACAACCTCTCTCACCAATGACAGATCGCTTCTGTCATCTCAACTTCACCTGCCATCTATTACATCGTGTGGAGATGCCGGAGTTGGACTGGGGTGGACAAATGTAAGAAGTCACACAACACCAGGTTATAGTCCAACAGCTTTATTTGAAATCACAAGCTTTCGGAGCGCTGCTCCTTCTTCAGGTGAAGTGGAGAAATGCATAAAGACACAGCTTATATAGTCAGAGAATCATGTCAGATGTTTACAGGTAACCTTTCCAACTGCCATTTGTCACACCTCGGCAGAGAGATAATCACAGCAGTCAAAGGTGTGAATGGTGTCCAAACAGGTCAGTCAGGGAAACATTACATCAAAGAACAATGAGATGGGGTCACAAGGGGTCAAATATTGCAGATGCTGGGGTCTGTATGAAAAACAAAAAAGCAGACAAAAAACATTTTTTTTGGCTGGAAATCACAGCAGGTCCGGCCGCATCTGTGTAGAGAGAACAAGCCAATGTCGACTCGAGTCTGGATGACCCTGCATCAGGTGGGGTTACATGTAGCGTGACATGAACCCAAGATCTCGGTTGAGGCCGTCCTCATGAGTGTGGAACTTGGCTATCAGTTTCTGCTCGACGATTTTGCGTTGTCGTGTGTCTCGAAGGCCACCTTGGAGAATGCTTACCCGAAGATCGGAGGCTGAATGTCCTTGACTGCTGAAGTGTTCCCCGACTGGGAGGGAACACTCCTGCCTGGTGATTGTTGCGCGGTGTCCGTTCATCCGTTGTCGCAGTGTCTGCATGGTCTCGCCGATGTACCATGCTCCGGGGCATCCTTTCCTGCAACGTATGAGGTAGACAACATTGGCCGAGTCACATGAGTATGTACCATGTACCTGGTACATACTCATGTGACTCGGCCAACGTTGTCTACCTCATACGTTGCAGGAAAGGATGCCCCGGAGCATGGTACATCGGCGAGACCATGCAGACACTGCGACAACGGATGAACGGACACCGCGCAACAATCACCAGGCAGGAGTGTTCCCTCCCAGTCGGGGAACACTTCAGCAGTCAAGGACATTCAGCCTCCGATCTTCGGGTAAGCATTCTCCAAGGTGGCCTTCGAGACACACGACAACGCAAAATCGTCGAGCAGAAACTGATAGCCAAGTTCCGCACTCATGAGGACGGCCTCAACTGAGATCTTGGGTTCATGTCACGCTACATGTAACCCCACCTGATGCAGGGTCATCCAGACTCGAGTCGACATTGGCTTGTTCTCTCTACACAGATGCGGCCGGACCTGCTGTGATTTCCAGCCAAAAAAAATGTTTTTTGTCTGCTTTTTTGTTTTTCATACAGACCCCAGCATCTGCAATATTTGACCCCTTGTGACCCCACCTCATTGTTCTTTGATGTAATGTTTCCCTGACTGACCTGTTTGGACACCATTCACACCTTTGACTGCTGTGATTATCTCTCTGCCGAGGTGTGACAAATGGCAGTTGGAAAGGTTACCTGTAAACATCTGACATGATTCTCTGACTATATAAGCTGTGTCTTTATGCATTTCTCCACTTCACCTGAAGAAGGAGCAGCGCTCCGAAAGCTTGTGATTTCAAATAAAGCTGTTGGACTATAACCTGGTGTTGTGTGACTTCTTACATCTATTACATCAACATCGGTGCCCTTGAAACTATCTCACCTCGGTCCTCAGAATCCCACCACGATCAGCCCCAACACCAGCAGCACCAGGCACACCAGCAGCACCAACAACAACACCAATGTGTTGTGTGGCACAGCAAGATGAGGTTGAGTGTGGCATTGCAGTAACGTTTCGTGATCTACTGAGATCATTGAAAGGTTTGCGCCACTGCAGCCTGGTCCTCCTGACAACATCCCTGCTGTTCACCTCCTCTGCAATCTCCAACCAGGCTGCGTTGATCTCCTGGGGTGGTCTCTTCCACCCATTGGAAGGGAAGAGAACCTCCCTGCGTCCTGTGACTCCCTCCATAAGCATATGGAGGGAGTCCTGGGAGAGCCTGGGTGCAGCCGTGCACCTCTGTGCAATGCTTGTCAGTGTTTGCAGCACCTCAATGTTGTAGAACACTGAACTGTCAAAATCAATTTGCACGTGGTCCCTTTAAGGAATCCAGCTGATGACGTGTCATCAAATGACGTCATCAGACCCGCTTCCATTCAATTTTCCGGCAAACGCTGGGCGGGCTTAATAAGTCCAATCAACATAAAATCACTCCGGACAGCGGGCTGGAGCCAGCAGTGGTGTCGTGACCCGCCACCGACCGCGGCCGCACCGAACCCGCCGAGGTAGGGGAAATTGCGGCCATTGAATTTATACCACTTACTGTGCAAGGATTCACAACACTGGCGGAATGCTGAAGCAACATTTTCATGTTACATCATGATTATAGGTCACATTTTTTAGTAATTTTAAAAACCCACAGCAAAGCTCCTCTAATGGCCCTGCGAGTTAAGCCACTGCTACACACTGAGCTATAGAGACCAGAAGATCTCCAACTTCAATGCCTAGTCTGTGCAAAGTTAACTGATCCCTGTGGCTTAGCGGTTGGGTGGTATCTCCTCTAATTCTGGCTTCTTGAGCATCCCTGATTTTAATCGCTCCACCATTGGCGGCCGTGCCTTCAGCTGCCAAGGCTCTAAGCTCTGGAATTCCCTCCCTAAACCTCTCCGCCTCTCTACCTCGCTTTCCCCCTTTAAGACGCTCCTTAAAACTTACCTCTTTGACCAAGCTTTTGGTCATCTGCCCTAACATCCCTTTATGTGCCTCAGTTTTATAACGCTCCTGTGAAGCATCTTGGGATGTTTTAATATGTTAAAGGCACTATATAAATACAACTTCTTGTTGTTGTATGATTGACCTCAGTGCCCTTGGATTAGGAAGGGAGAGAAAAGAATAATCAGACCGAGTTCCCCTTCCTGATCAGTATCCAGTGACTCCTGCAAGAAAATGCATATGCGTATGGACATTGTGCGGTGACGGAGTTGGGCTCAGCTGTGATATCTCGACTCACACCTAGAAAATGGCCGCTTATGTGAGGTACTGGTGGTGATTGGCCACTCAGCATTAGCAGGAAGCAAAGCCCGTTGTGGAATATCACATAAGATTCTATCGGAGCCACCATCACCTGCAAGTTCCCCTCCAAGTTACACACCATCCTGACTTGGAACTATATCACCTATCCTTCATCGTTGCTGGGTCAAAATCCTGGAACTCCCTTTCTATCAGTACTGAGGGAGTACCTTCACCACACGGACTGCAGCTGTTCAAGAAGGCAGCTCACCACCACCTTCACAAGGGCAATTGGGGATGGGCAATAAATGTCGGCCTTGCCAGCGACGCGCACATCCCAGAAACAAATTTTAAAAAACTCCTAATCAGCTGGTCGCAGTTAGGAGGGGGGGCGTTATGTCAAGTGCTAGCCACCAAAATGCCGTGCAGCCTCCTTAATGAGCGCTAGCAGGCATTTTAAGTAGCAATCCTCCGGCAGCTGTTCCTAGCACAAGCTTCAACTCCTTTACCAAGATGGCGTCTGCGCTAACTGTGGGCTAAACTGGCATTTCAGCTGAAGTCCCCATCTTGGCTACCTCGGAGGCTCGTTAGCACCTGAACGAGCCGTCGAAAATTGCCCCGTGTCTCTTTATCCTGGGAGGATTTGGGAATTTCCTTGCTTTTCCCAAACGATTGATGAAATAAACTGAAGATTGAAACTAGAGCTTTTATTTCAGGCAAGCGATGGTAAACAGCTGTGAGAGGCGGCAGGTACGGACAGGAATAGGTGTTATTGTGGTTTCTTTCTTGATGGCTGGAAAGAATACAGATCATTTATGCAAAACGGATGTCTTTTTAGTCAATCACCTCTTTCAGTTGTATATATTCAGTTTAAAAAATCTATTTCTTCCAAACCATTTTTGAGGGTTAACTTTTTATTTTTAAAAGCTTGGACACTACGTAAATTATAAGCATTTTAAGAGAATTTCTGTTTTTATGGAAATTTATGCTAATCAAAGCCTGTATAAATGGGCAAGCTCATTAGGAGTGCCTTCTGATGCATGCTGGGAGTGCACATCAGAAAACTGCTCACACTCAACCCATGATTTTCCTTCCATTAATTTTAAGAAGCAGGAAACATGTACTTAAATGTTTTAAGACAGGATGTTATCTTTACCACATTCCTCAATCGGTAGCTAATGGTTTGTGCACATTATTCAGGTAGCAGCTGACAGTTTGACCATTTGGCCACATTCCACCATACTTCCCTGTGGGACATGTACATTGGATATATGCTCGGTTCCTAAATTCCCTTATCTTAGCCCTTTTAACTCTTTCACAGGAACATAAAGATTGTAACAGGCTAATGATGGGGAATGTGGTAGTGATATCTGGCTGAGTTAGGGGAGAGACTAATGGTTGGGAACACTGTGGTAAACCACTGTTATACCTGCCTGTGTGGGTGTTTGTATTCCACTGTGTACATGTCTGTACATGCCTCGGCTGACTCCTCCCACGAGTCCAGGTATAAAGGTGACTGCTCCACAGTCCCTCTGTATTCTGGACTGGTCGACCACTCGAGGCACACCTTCATTCTCTTGTTAATAAAAGCCTGTTAGTTACTCGCTTAACCTCAGTCTTTTGAGTAATTGATAGCGCATCAAACACATGGACAATTGGGACCTGATGATTTGAAAGGTGCCAATGACCATTTGGGTCCCATTCTCCTAGTTCCTCCACAAGGCAGCTAGGCCCTGATCCCCCCCCACCCCGCCCACCACACCCACAATAATGCTAGATTACACCATCACAAGGCTACAAGGGCTAGATTTTCAGTTGCTTGCGCCAGCAGTTAGCGCCTTAAGAGAAGTGATTTTCGGGCGCTATTCGTGTAGTGCCCGGGCGCAGCGCAGTTTGCGCCCCGCCCCAAATTAAGTTGCCCGTTAGCGCCGGCGCAAAGTTTAGCGGCCGCCCGGATGCGCGCGCAGAAAATGACGTCACATCCTCGTGCAACGCCTTTTGGCCGCCCCGAATCCAAACTTCAGTCGGACCGCCCCATTCTGCGGCTGGCGTCCAGAGCGTTTGTAAAATGGAACGCAACACACCCTGGGGAGCGCAAATTAAAGGGCACTCCTCCTGCACTATAAACGGCAGTCTGCATGTGTTGTGTGGAAGGATCCAGTGTGTTGTTGTGAACGGTGTATTTATGTTTCCGGCCACCACCACCACCAACACCACCACCACCACCACCACCACCACCACCACCTCCTCCTCCTCCTCCTCCTCCTCCTCCTCCTCCTCCTCCGAAAAAAACACATGCACCCTTCCCCTTTAAGAGCTCACTGGCACCAGAGTGTCTGCCGTGCGCTGCACCCGAGCTTGGGCGCTGCGCTCTGCACCGCCGGCTTAGCGCCTAAAGATAGTAGTGGAACGTCTCTTTTAGCGCTCCACCAACCTCTTAGGGCGAAGCCACTGAATTTCCGGCAACGGGGCGCTACTTTGGGGCGGGCGCTAACTTCGGGCGGGCGCTAAGGTTAGCGCCCCAAAACTGTCTACACTGAAAATCTAGCCCCAAATCTCTTGCCCCGTTCTCCTGGAACCCAGACCCAACCACACCAGACTTCCTCCACCCTCACTCCCAGAAGCTGGGATCTCCTCTTAGTGTCCGCAAATCCCTAGACCACATTCCCACTCTTCCCTGATCACAGAATCAGACCCAATGCCCCCAGATCCATTTCCCAGTGATCCCAGACCCCCAAACCTGCCCTAGTGTTCCTAGAACCTCCCTCTGCAGTGTTCCTGGAACTCAGGGACTACACCTCTCCTTGTGCTCTCAAATTATGGGAGCTTCCCTCAAAATGCAGCTAGACCCTCGAGGCTTCATCCTGGCACTCTTCAATTGCAGGGCCACCAGCAAGGCTGGAAAGTCAGTGCCCCTGACTATACACCCCTGTTCTTATAAGACCTCCACCTCATTGTGAGCAGCTCCACAGGAGGTCTGCCAGTTTCCTTTGATAATCAATAAAACCGTTTTAATGATTATTGCATTATATGATATTTTAAAATCTGTTTTGCTGATTCTTCAGCAGGTAACTGCAATGCCAAGTGTGCTGGCCTCACCACATTTCCAACATTAATGCAGTGAATACACTTAATTTAAAAAGTACTTATTTGGCTATAAAGCATTTTGGGATGTCCTGAGGTCGTGAAAGGAACTACATCTTTTCATTCTTACCTGGAATCAGAGAAACATGGAATGATGCAGCACAGAAGGAGGCCATTTGGCCCATCGTGCCTGTGCCAGCTCTTTGTAAGAGCTATCCAATTAGATTCACTCCCCCCTGCTCTTTCCCCATAGCCCCGCAAATCACAGAATCACAGAATCACAGAAACCCCACAGTGCAGATAGAGGCCATTTCGGCCCATCGAGCCTGCACCGACACATATCCCACCCAATCCCCGTAACCCCTACACCAACACATATCCCACCCTATCCCCGTAACCCCACGTATTTAATCCCCCTAACACTAAGGGTCAATTTATCATAGCCAATCAACCTAACCCACACATCTTTGGACTGTGGGAGGAAACCGGAGCACCCGGAGAAAACCCACGCAAACACGGGGAGAATGTGCAAACTCCACACAGTCGCCCGAGGCCAGATTCGAACCCGGGTCCCTGGTGCTGTGAGGCAACAGTGCTAACCACTATGCCACCGTGCTGCAAATGTTTTTCCTTCAAGTATTTATCCAATTCTCTTTTGAATGTTACTGTTGAATCTGCTTCTACCACATAGGATCACACAGCACAGAAACAGGCCATTCAGCCCAACCAGTCCATGCCGGCGTTTATGCTCCACTCGAGCCTCCTCTCATCTTTCCTCATCTAACTCTATCAGCATAACCCTCTATTCCCTTCTCCCTCAGATGCATATCTCGCCTTCCCTTAAATGCATCTATGCTATTCGCTTTAACCACTCCCTGTGGTAGCGAGTTCCACATTCTCACCACCCTCTGGGTAAAGAAGTTTCTTCTGAATTCTCTATTTGTTTTCTTGGTGACTACCTTATATTGATGGCCTCTAGCTTTGCTCTTCCCTACAAGTGGAAACATTCTCTCTGTATCCACTCTATCAAAACCTTTCATAATTTTAAAGACCTCTATTAGGTCACCCCTCAGCCTTCTTTTTTCAAGAGAAAAGAGACCCAGCCTGTTCATCCCATCCTGATAGGTGTACCCTCGCATTTCTGGTATCATCCTTGTAAATCCTTTTGGCACCCAATCCAGTGCCTCTATATCCTTTTTATAATATGGCGACCATAGGAACAGGAGTAGGCCATTCAGCCCCTCAAGCCTGTTCTGCTATTCGATGAGATCATGGCTGATCTGCGACCTAACTCCATATACTCGCCTTTGGCCCATATCCCTTAATACCTTTGGTTAACAATAAACTATCAATCTCCGATTTAAAATTAACAATTGATCTAGCATCAATTGCCATTTGCAGAAGAGAGTTCCAAACTTCTACCACCCTTTGTGTGTAGAAGTGTTTCCTAATTTCACTCCTGAAAGGTCTGGCTCTAATTTTTAGACTATGTCCCCTAGTCCTAAACTCCCCAACCAGCAGAAATAGTTTCTCTCTATCTACCCTATCTGTTCCCCTTAATATCTTGAAAACTTCGATCAGATCACCCCTTAACCGTCTAAATTCTAGGGAATACAATCCTAGTTTATGTAATCTCTCCTCGAAACTTAACCCTTGAAGTCCGGGTATCATTCTGGTAAACCTACGGTGCACTCCCTCCAAGGCCAATATATCCTTCCTAAGGTGTGGTGCCCAGAACTGCTCACAGTGCTCCAGGTGTGGTCTAACCAGGGTTTTGTACAGCTGCAGCATAACTTCTACCCCCTTGTACTCTAGTCCTCTAGATATAAAGGCCAGCATTCCATTAGGCTTTTTAATTATTTTCTGTACCTGTTCATGACATTTTAATAATCTATGTATCTGGACCCCCCAAGTCTCTTTGGACATCCATTGTTTTTAGCTTTTCACCTGTTCAATCCTTTTTAGGTCCAAAGTGGATGACCTCACATTTGCTGACATTGAAATCATTTGCCACACTTTTGCCCATTCACTTAATCTGTCAATATCACTTTTATAATTTTATGCTTTCATCTACTCATCAAACCTGGGAATTGGGAGCCAGCAAAGGATGACCAAAAAATTGATAAAAATGGAGAAAATAGAATATGAGAGAAAACTAGCAAGAAATAAAGAAACAGGTTATAAGAGCTTCTACAAGTATGTAAAAAAGAGAGTAGCAGAAGTAAACGTTGGTCATTTAGAGGCTGAGACAGGAGAAGACAGGTATCTGTCTTCACAATAGAAGACACAAAAAGCATACCAAAAATGGCGGGGAACCATGGGTCTAATGAGGGTGAGGAACTTAATGTAATTAATATAAGTAGAGAAAAAGTACTAGAGAAACTAATGGGACTAAAAGCAGCCAAATCCCCTGGACCCAACGGCCTATATCCTAGGGTTCTAACAGAGGTGGCTGCAGAGATAGTGGAAGCATTGGTTTTGATCTTCCAAAATTCCCTAGATTCCAGAATGGTCCAAGCAAATTGGAAGGAAGCAAATATAACACCGCTATTCAAGAAAGGAGGGAGAGAGAAAACAGGGAACTACAGGCCAGTTAGCCTGACATCAGTCGTCGGGAAAATGCTGGAATCCATTGTTAAAGAAGTGGTATCAGGGCATTCGAAAATCATAACCTCATTAGGCAGAATTAATATAGTTCTATGAATGGGAAATCGTGTTTGACAAATTTATTGGAGGTTTCTGAGGATGTAACTGGCAAGGTAGATAAAGGGGAACCAGTGGATGTAGTATATTTGGATTTCCAAAAGGCATTCGATAAGGTGCCACATAAAAGGTAATTACACAAGATAAGGGCTCATGGGGTTGGGGGTAACATGGCAGCATGGATAGAGGATTGGTTAACGGACAGAAAACAGAGAGTAGGGATAAATGGGTCTTTTTCAGGTTGGCAGGCTGTAACTAGTGGGGTGCTGCAAGGATCAGTGCTAGGACTTCAGCTATTTACAAACTATATTAATGACCTAGATGAAGGGACCGAGTGTAATGTATCCATGTTTGCTGATGATACAAAGCTAGGTGGGACAATAAGCTGTGAGGAGAAAACAAAGGCTACTCCTCTCCCTCTGCCATTTTCCCTATCTTTCCCGTAGGTCTTATAACCTGGTATATTTAGTTCCCAGTCCTGACTGTCTTGCAGCCATGTTTCATTAATGGCTACCATGTCATACCTTCCAATTTGAATCCCTGCCTGCAGTTTATTCCTTATACTCCGTGCATTTGCATAAATAGTGCTTATTTGGCCCCACACCCTAGCCTGTCCTTCAGCTCTGATGTGGGATTCGATCTTGCTTACAAAGGATGTCATCTGTCCCCCTAATTATAGAATCCCCTACAACTACCAAATTACACTTCCTCTCCTCCTCCTCCACCCTGAGGACAGCTTCCTGCTCCAAGGTGCCATGGTCTGCATTCAGGCTGTCCTTCCGACAGTCTTTATCCTTATCATCACAGGTAGCAAGTACATTGTACTTGTTGGCTAGGATCAGTTTCTGTGGATCCTCATTCCCTTTCTTACCTGGGTTCCCTTTTGTAGTGTCCGTGTGTTGATAAAGACACTGAAGACAGGAGTTGGTTCATAAGTGTTTACTAAGCAAAGTCTGGGGGGGGTTCTAACGGATATACACAATATACAGGCTTATATAGCCCGAGTGGCCATTACCGGCATTACAGCACACCTGGGGCTCTTAAAGGCACATACACTACAATTCCTCCCCTTTTAGTTAACCAGTACATCATATTTTAAGTAATTATTAATTACATGTTATAAGAAAAATAATATACACATTGCTGTAGTTAATTAATTATAAGTCAGCCTCTCAGGAGGCTTCCTGACTCGGTCCGGATAATGCCTCGGGGGTGTAGTAGTTGCTGGTGGTGTAGTAGGTTCTTTTGGCAAGGCTGATTCGGCTTGAATGCCAGTGTCGGGTTCATCGGGTTCCAGTATCACTGGATCGGAGGTAGATATGGGTATCTCTACTTCATCGTTAGATGTATAGAGTTGTGGTGTAGGTTGTCCCTTTTCGGCTGACTTTATGATTTGGTCAGCATGGCGCCTTATTATGCTTTCTCCGATGTCCACGGTATACATCAGTGGTCCTAGTCGTGTGCAGATAGTTCCAGGCTGCCATTTCTCGGTACGGTAGTCCCGGGCCAAAACTTGTTGACCTATCTGGAAAGTTCTAGTTGGCCTTTCATTCATGCCTTCAAACTGCCGGTTCTCCACGTCCCTTCTGATGTTGGGCTTGACCAAATCCAGCTGACATCTTAGGTTTCTATTGAAGAACATCATGGCGGGAGTTTGGTTGGTAACCATATGTGTTGCATTCCTGTATGCGAATAAGAAGTTATCCACCTTGTGCTGAAGTTTTATGTCTTCATTACCCATGGCCTTTATGGCCTTCTTGAAGGTCTGGACAAACCTTTCAGCCAATCCATTGGTGGCGGGATGGTATGGGGCGGACATGTAGTGCTTAACCCCATTGTTTTTTAAGAACTTTCTGAATTCTTCGGACACAAATTGCGGTCCATTATCAGAACATATCTGTTCCGGCAGCCCATTCCTGGCAAATATGGTCCTTAATACTGTGATGGTTTTTTCCGTGGTGGTGGAGGACATCTTTATTACCTCCGGCCACTTGGAGTGTGCATCAACCGCGATTAAGAACATTGAGTCCATAAATGGACCAGCAAAGTCAATGTGCACCCTTTGCCAGGGAGATGAGGGCCACTCCCATGGATGTAGAGGGGCTTGTGGTGGAGCGTTTTGGACCTTCTGGCATCCTAGGCAGCTCTTGGTCATTTCTTCGATGTCTCCATCGATACCTGGCCACCATACAAATGCCCTAGCTAGGTTCTTCATTTTCACTCCACCCAGATGCCCCTCATGAAGCTCCTTTAGCACTTTATCCTGGAGTTTGGGTGGAATCACCACTCTGGATCCACACATCAAGGTTCCTCGGCACACTGACAGCTGTTCTCTTCTTTGCGAGAATGCTGGCAACAGTGGTTCGCCATGTGCTGGCCATCCCTTCACTGTTAAATCGTAGACCCGTGAGAGAGTCGGGTCATTTCTCGTCTCCCTTTCAATGGCAGAATTTGTTACTGGTAGACATTCCACTATGGTAGAATGGAACATCTCTACTGGGTCTACTGTAGGTGCCTCTTCTACCGTTGGCAACGGTAGGCGCGATAAACCATCAGCATTCCCATGCTGTTTTGATCCTTTGTATTCTATGTTGTATTGGTGTGCCCCTAGAAAAAGGGACCACCTCTGTAGCCTTTGCGCTGTCATAATTGGAACACCCTTTTTAGGGTTGAATATGGAGATGAGGGGTTGATGGTCAGTTAACAAGGTAAATTTTTGTCCGTGTAGGTAATGGTTGAATTTCTTCACTCCCCATACCAGGCTGAGTGCTTCCCTGTCGATTTGGGCATAGTTATGCTCAGCTGAGTTTAATGAGCGTGACGCAAAAGCTATCGGCCGTTCTGAGCCATCAGGGAATTTATGGGATAATACTGCTCCTATGCCATAAGGGGATGCATCGCACGCCAGTCTGATTGGCAGTGATGGGTTGTAATGAGCCAAAACTTCTTCGGATGTGATTAAGTCTTTGCATTTATGGAAGGCATGTTTACAGTCTTCGTTCCATTTCCAAATCACTCCTGTTTGTAGAAGTTCATTAAGAGGGTGTAGAAGAGTTGATAAGTTCGGTAAAAATTTATGATAATAATTTATTAATCCCAGGAACGACCTTAATTGTGAAACATTTTCAGGTGCTGGGGCTTTTATGACCGCTTCAATTTTTTCAGGTGACTTATGCAACCCTTCATTATTAATTATGTGGCCACAATATGATATCTGATTTTGGAAAAATTCGCACTTGGGGCGATTTGCTCGTAGGCCCCGTTCTTTCAGCCTAGTGAGCACCTGCTCCAAATTGGCAAGGTGCTCGTTGTCGTTTTCTCCTGTTACAAGGATGTCATCTAGGTAGCATTGAGTCCCCGGAATCCCTTGCAGGACTTGCTCCATAGCTCTTTGCCAGATAGCTGGAGCTGATGCTACTCCAAAAACCAGTCGATTGTACTGGTACAGGCCTTTGTGTGTGTTTATCGTGAGATACTTTTTAGAGACCTCCTCAACCTCCATCTGTAGATATGCCTGTGCCAAGTCAATTTTGGTGAAACGTTTCCCTCCGGATAGTGAGGCGAAAATATCTTCTATCCTCGGAAGAGGATACTGTACTGTGTGAAGGACCGGGTTTACAGTCACCTTGAAGTCTCCACAGATGCGAATTTTTCTCTGTTCTTCAGATTTATCATTATTTAATGCTTTTTTCATGACTGGAATGATGGGTGTTGCCCACTTGCTCCAATCTATTTTGGATAATACGCCTGCCTTTTCCAAATTCTCCAGCTCTGCCTCGACTGCTGGACGAATTGCGTATGATACCGGTCTTGCCTTAAAACATTTGGGAATTGCTGCATCTTCCACTTTTATTGAGGTGGTGATGCCTTTCAAGGTTCCTAGTTTCTCTTGAAACACTTCTTTGGCGTTGGCCAAGATGTCTTTTAATCGTTCAGGTATGATGTCATCATTGTTTATTTGCTTACTGGTCACCGTCAGTGCCTGAATGGAGTGCCAGTCTAAACGTATCTTTCTGACCCATTCACGTCCCAACAGCGGTGGACCACCATCTTGTAGAATGTATAAATACAACTTTTGTATTTCTTTGCCGTTGTATACAACAGGCACCCTTATTTTTCCTTTGGGATATACTTTCTGCCCCGTATATGTTTTTAAGATAATGGATGTGTCTTTTAGAGGTATATGCAAAAATAGCCTCTCATAATCCCGTCGATTTATTATGGTTAGAGCTGATCCTGTATCTAGCTCCATTTTAACAGGGGACCCTGCTATCGTGAGGGTAACCCAAATGGTTTGGTAATCATCTTTGGCAAGTACATTATGTAATTTGAGACAGCTTAGTCTCTTGTTTTCGGAGTCGCTATCGTTCTTCTGGTCTTCGGAGCTACTGTCCGTCATCATTTGTACCTTCCTGTACTTTCCTTTATTGATTTTTTTTTTTTCTGTCTGTGGATTTATTTTGTCCAGATCGGCATACCCGTGCAATGTGTCCAATCTTTCCGCATTGCCTGCATGCTTTGTCCTTGAACCAGCAGTCCTTCTGGTTATGGGTGGATCTGCCACAGCAATAACATCTTTCGAAACCTTGTGTCATTTCATGGGTGCCGAAGTTCTGTGTCTTTTGTTGTATCTCTGCAGCTCCTCTTGCTGCTGCTTCGTATGATACAGCCATACTGAAAGCTTTTCCCAATGTTAAATCTTTTTCAGAAAGCAGCCTTTTTTGTGTTCCTTCACTTAAGAGACCGCAAACGAATTTGTCTCGAAGATAATTTGCTAGTCCTGCCCCGAATTGGCAGTACTTTGATAGCTTTCTTAATTCGGTTAGGTAATCAGCGTTACTTTCATTCTTGTGTTGATTTCTCTTGAAGAATTTGAATCGTTCCGCTATCAGCAGCGGTGTTGGGTTTAAGTGCTCCTGCAGGGTATCAACAATTTCTTTAAAATTCTTGTCCTTTGGTTTGGCTGGAGTGATTAAATTTTGTAACAGCCCGTATGCCTTTGCGCCCATTAGGTTCAGCAGTACTGAAGCTTTTTTTTCATCTTCTATTCCATTTGCAGTGCAATATACCTCTACTCTTTCCACGTATGTGGTCCAATCCTCTATTTCGCTATCAAAAGCATCAATATTGCCAGACTTAGGCATTTCAGAAAAGATATGGCGCTTCCCGCGCTTTCCCGCCGCTGCTGTCGATGACAACGCTGTTTCCCGCGGTTTCCGTTCTTTGTTTTTTTATTTGTTTACAGTTGGAGACTCGTTCCCGCCAGACTTTCTCTGCAGGTCTGAACGCTGACCTGCTTGCCGCGCTGGCCGTCTCCCGAGTGCTCCCTCCCAGTCCGTTATTGCTTGCCTCCGATTTCGCTGCCTGTCTCAGCTGTAGAGCCAGCCGCTGGAGCCCCAGCCTGACGCCCAGGAAGGATTAGCGCAGTACCTGCCACCAGCTTGGCCAGCTGGTGAAACCACAGCTTCTCTCACTTTTTTGAGTCTTCTGGACGCCCGAGGAATCGATGTCCTGGAGGTGCTGCCGAATTGCAGGTAAGTCCGTTTCCACTTCGTCGCCACTGTAGTGTCCGTGTGTTGATAAAGACACTGAAGACAGGAGTTGGTTCATAGGTGTTTACTAAGCAAAGTCTGGTGGGGGTTCTAATGGATATACACAATATACAGGCTTATATAGCCCGAGTGGCCATTACCGGCATTACAGCACACCTGGGGTTCTTAAAGGCACATACACTACACCTTTGCTCTGCACACTATCGGTCACACCAACCCCGTTCTGATCCTGCACCTCTCTACAAGGTGTGACCGAAGTCTGGTGCAAACTGTCCAGATACTCTGCCCCCTCCCTTATATGTCGGAGTGTCTCCAACTCGCACTCCAGCTCAATGACTCTGAGCCGGAGAGATTTGAGATGGAGACATCTCCTGCAGACGTCTTCACTCGGGACAGTCTCGCTGTCCAGAAACTCCCACATATTGCAGTCCAGACACACAACCTGCCCTACCATGTCTTAGTCTAACCTTATTTTATTTACTTAATTAGTTAAAGTCTTTATTCAACGACTATTTTTAGTTATATTAATTCATTTAACTAGTTAAGTTATAAATGTAATAAAGTACGTTATAGTTTCCCGCTCATAGTTTAAACCACTGTCCAAGCTTAGAGAGAAAAAAATGTTAATACTCATCAACCAATCACCTACCTGCTATCCTGTGATGTCACTCCTTGGTTTTTGTTGTTGTTGAAATCGTCGAAGGTGCCGCAACTTGGGTCCGCGCTGCCTCTCCTCTCGCTATTTAAAACTTGCCGCCACTTCTGATGCTGCTGCCGCTTAGCTTTGTATCAGAATTGTATGCAGTACTCCAAGTGTGGTCTAACCAAGGTTCGATACAAGTTTGGCATAACTTCTCTACTTTTCAGTCCTATCCCTCTAGAAATAAACCCGAGTGCTTGGTTTGCTTTTTTTATGGCCTTGCTAACCTGCGTCGCTACTTTTAGTGATTTGTGTATTTGTCCTCCCAGATCCTTTCCTCTTCTACCGCACTTTAGGAAGGATGTGACGTACTTAGAGAGGCTGCAGAAAAGATTTACGAGAATGATTCCAGGGATGAGGGGCTTCAGTTGTGTGGATAGACCAGAGAAGCTGGGGCTGTTCTCCTTAGAGCAGAGAAGGTTGAGAGGAGATTTGATGGAGGTGTTCAAAATCATGAAAGGTCTAGACAGAGTAGATAGAGAGAAACTGTTCCCATTGGTGGAAGGGTTGAGAACCAGAGGACACAGAAATAAGGTGATTGGGAAAAGAACCAAAGGTGACATGAGGAGTGATTGTGATCTGCAATGCACTGCCTGAAAGAAGACATTAATAAACTTGCAGAATGGGCATATAATTGGCATGCACTGCCTGAAAGGGTGGTGGAGGCAGGCTCAATCATGGCTTTCAAAAGGGAATGGAATAAGTATTTAAGGAAAAAACATTGCAGGGCTATGTGGAAAGGGTAGGGGAATGGGACTGGCTGAAGTGCTCTCCTCATTCTTCCTACCAAAATGTATCACTTCGCACTTCTCTGCATTAAATTTCATCCACCGTGTGTCTGCCTATTTCACCAGTCTGTCTACATCCTCCTGAAGCCTGTTACTATCCTCCTCATTGTTTACTACATTTTTGAGTTTCGTATCATCTGCAAACTTTTAAATTATGACCTGTATACCCAAGTCTAGGTCATTATATGTACAGGCTTCAGGAGGACATAGACAGACTGGTGAAATAGGCAGACACATGGTGGATGAAATTTAATGCAGAGAAGTGCAAATGAAAGCCATGATTGAGCCTGCCTCCACCACCCTTTCAGGCAGTGCATGCCAATTATATGCCCATTCTGCAAGTTTATTAATGTCTTCTTTCAGGCAGTGCATTCCAGATCACAACCACTCGCTGCGTATAAAAGTTTTTCCTCATGTCACCTTTGGTTCTTTTCCCAATCACCTTATTTCTGTGTCCGCTGGTTCTCAGGTAGTAATCCCGAGGCCTAGACTAATGATCTGGAGACTTGTGTTCAAATCCCATCATGGCAGCTGTGGAATTTAAATTCAAATAAATAAATCTGGAATAAAAAAGCTAGTTTCAGTAATGGTGACCATGAAACTACCGGATTGTTGTAAAAACCCATCTGGTTTGAAGGGATAATTACTAGTCCCAGCCCCTTTAGGGCTGCCCCAGATCAGGCGTATTTCTCAGACGTTCACTTTCAACTAAAGTTTGAGGTAGCCGAATCCTAAAGACGCTTAATTGGGTCTAAAGGTCTGGACTATCTCTCCCTAAGGGAAAGGAACAACCCAAGAATGTTACCGTCCTCCAGATAGCACTTTTAATAAGTTTAGCAAGACTGTAACGGTCTGGATATTACCAGGGTCCGGAAAACTCCCTCAGAATTCTGCAACTCCTCACCAAAGAGTGTACAGAGATTAAGTTCACGAGTTTTTGATACAGAAGTCTTATGTGAGACAATTCTAAAAATATATAGATTTATTAAAGAACCGATATGCAATTTACAGTTGGTGATTCAACCGCAACATTAACAGTTCCAAAAAGAGAAAACTTAAGATCTTTTTAACAGAGAATCTTACTTTTAAATCTTAACTTAGCTACAGTATTACAGTTCTTAAAGTGTTCTACAGGATATCCACCAATATTGAATACCTTTGATCCCCGAGGTACAAAGAATTGGAGACTACAGAGCCGCCTCAGAAGCCGAGAATCAGTTTGCCTGATTAAAGCGAGTCTGTTATCCCATTTGAGAGTTCAATATTTATACCTTTTTCCAGTGGTATTTCCTTTAAGGTTTTCTGCTGATGCAAGCTAATTATCTCTAGTCATTTTTCTGCCGACCTCTGCAACTCTTACTGCCACCTCAGCCAGACTCGTGTCTCATCTCTAGGTGTTCTAACTTTACTATATAAAAATGGTGTGATGGCAGGTGTTCCTTACTTTATGTCATCTTTACGAGGGCAGATGTTCCTTCATATGTGCTTCTTTATGAAGTGTAAATTAGAACACCTTATCCAGGGTGAACCATTGTTTAGTTCCCAAAAGTTCAGCCTGTCAGAGCCCTTCACCTTCTGTTTCAATAAGGTTATTTATTCAGAGTCAACAACTATCTTATCTCAATAGCCAGAATGCTTCCATAGCTATTTCATAGTTAGGTTTCTAAATTTCCAAACCCAGTTTGTCATGTTTTAATAAGGCCAGAACTCTTTCATAAGATAGTGTATTTTTCTGAATAGGTTATATGGCTTATTCCTTCACAGGTTCACGAATGATCTTTAGGGAAGGAAATCTGCCATCCTACCCAGTCTGGCCAATATGTGACTTCAAACCCACAGTGATGTGATTGACTTTTAATTGTCCTCTGAAATGGCCCAGCAAGCCACCCAGTTGTATTCAAGAAGGTGGGTCACCACCGCCATCCCAAGGGCAATTAGGGATGGGCAATAAATGCTGGCCTTGGCCGCGATGTTCACATTCTGTGAATTAATTTTAAAAAATTAATATATATGAAAAAGAGCAGTGGTCCTAATACCGACCCCTGGGGAACAGCACTGTAAGCATCCCTCCAATCTGAAAAACAACTGTTCACCACTACTCTCTGTTTTCTATCCCTTAACCAATTTTGTATCTATGTTGTCACTGTCTCTTTAATCCAATGGGCTTTTATATTGCTAACAAGTCTATTATGTGGTACTTCATCAAACGCCTTTTAAAAGTCCATATACACAACAACAACCGTATTACCCTCATCAACCCTCTCCATCAAAGTAGTTGATCAAGTTAGTCAATCACAATTTGCCTTTAGCAAATCCATGCAAAGTTAAAGCACATGGGATTGGGGGTAAGGTACTGACTTGGATAGAAAACTGGTTGGCAGACAGGAAGCAAAGAGTTGGAATAAACGGGTCTTTTTCCGAGTGGAAGGCAGTGACTAGTGGGGTACCGCAGGGATCGTTGCTAGGACCCCAGTTATTCACAATATATATGAATGATCTAGACGAGGGAACTAGATGTAATATCCCAAAGTTTGCAGACGACACAAAGCTGGGTGGGCGTGTGTGCTGTGAGGAGGATGCAGAGAAACTCCAGTATGATTTGGACAGGTTGGGCGATTGGGCAGATGCATGGCAGATGCAGTATAATATGGATAAATGCGAGGTTATCCACTTTGGTGGCAAAAACAGGAAAGCAGATTATTATCTGAATGGCAATAGATTGGGAAAAGGGGAAGTGCAACGAGTCCTGGGTGTCCTTGTGCACCAGTCGCTGAAGGTAAGCATGCAGGTGCAGCAGATGGTTAAGAAGGCAAATGGTATGCTGGCCTTCATAGCGAGAGGATTTGAATAAAGGAGCAAGGATGTCTTGCTGCAGTTGTACAGGGCCTTGGTGAGAACACACCTCAAGTATTGTGTGCAGTTTTGGTCGCCTTATCTGAGGAAGGATGTTCTTGCCATGGAGGGAGTGCAGCGAAGATTCACCAGACTGATACCTGGGATGGCAGGAATGACGTATGAAGAGAGATTGGGTCGATTAGGCTTATATTCGGTAGAGTTTAGAAGAATGAGAGGGGATCTCATTGAAACTTATAAAATTCTAACAGGACTAGACAGACTAGATGGCGGGGGAGCCCAGAACCAGGGGTCACAGTCTAAGGATAAGGGGTAAGCCATTTAGGACTGAGATGAGGAGGAATTTCTGTGATGAAATATTCCATTCACCACTGCCTGTGACTGAGATCGGTTTCAGTGTCATTTCCCTTCCCCCAGACCTCATTGTATTGTGTACTGGAATGTGCTGTATTGTATACTGGAATGTGCTGGAATGTGCTGTGTGTAGGGCTCTGCCCATACCTGGCCCCGTTTGTAAGCTAGTTCAGTCTGGCCTCAGTCTCCAGAAGGAAGACATCTCTCTCTCTTACGTGTTACGTTCTAAGTTAATAAAAGCCTTGTTTTTGTTCTGCTAACTTCGAGTCTCGGAATTATTGAGGCACATCAATTTTATTAACTTATTTTTCAACACTATGGATCAACTCCTGAAACTCGAACGATTGGATTTGGATCAACATGCTCCGGACGCATCAGCACGCTTCGGACACTGGTTTGAGTGTATGGAATTCTTCCTGGACAATTCCGCAGCCGTCAAAGAAGCTACGGACGCTGCGAGGATGAGACTCGGAATTCTGCGGAATTGGGTAAGCCACCGGGTTTACCCCCTCATCCAAGACGCCGAGACGTACCTGGCCGCCTGCGACATCTTAAAGGTGCATTACCAGCAGCCTACGAATGAGGTGTATGCTAGGCACCTGCTCGCTACCCGCGCACAGCGACCTGGGGAATCGGTGGAGGAGTTCCTAAGCACCCTGAAAATGCTTGGCAAAGACTGCAAGTGCCGAGATGTAAAAGCCGCAGTGTACACTGACGAGCTTGTTCGCGATGCCTTCATCACAGGCCTCAGCTCCACCTACATCCGGCAAAGACTGCTGGAAAAAACGGGGTTGGACCTGAAACAGGCTGCGGACACCGCGCGACCCCTGGATGTGGCCCAGAGAAACTCAGACGCCTACTCTTCAGCCCGCGCCGTCCATGCCGCCACGTGTGCACCGAGGGCGCCGCCATCTTGGAAGGCATCTTCCCCGCCCGACAGCCCGACACCGGCTGGGCCCCGCTCTCCCCCCAGAAGCCCTACGACAGCCGCGACGCGTCAGGGACCCAACTGCTACTTCTGCGGGCAGCCAAAGCACACCAGAAACCTGTGCCCGGCGAAAGGCACCACCTGCTTTAAGTGCGGTAAGAAGGGGCACTTCGGGAAGGTGTGCAGAGGGAACCCCGCCGGAAAACCAACCGCCGGAAAACCCGCCACCGCCGCGTGTACGCCGTGGGAGCGGCCATCTTGGACGCCATCTTGCCCAACCTCGTGGGGTCCGCCATCTTGTGAGCAGACAGCGTGGACGCCATCTTGTATCGATCAGGGTCCTACAGTGGCATCAGTCACAGTGGACCAGACCAGGCCGCAACCGCTATCCAGATCAATGGTGGACATCGAGGTAAATGGGTGCCGGGTTAAATGCTTAATTGACAGTGGAAGCACAGAGAGCTTTATCCACCCAGAACTGGCACAACAACTCTCCCTAAAGGTGGTCCCTACTCAGGGTACCATCTCTATGGCTGACAAAACCCAGACATCGACCATTCTGGGTTACTGCACGGTACAATTGTGCGTTAACGGAACTGTATATGATAATTTTAAAGTATTAATCATGAAGAACCTATGTGCGAGCGTGATCTTGGGCCTGGATTTCCAGTGCAACCACCAAAGCATCACGCTCAAGTACGGTGGGTCCCAGCCGCCCCTCACAGTGTGCGGTCTGGCTACCCTGAAGGTAAAGCTGCCTTCGCTATTCGCGAACCTTACCCCTAACTGCCGGCCAATAGCGACCAAAAGCAGGAGGTACAGCTGGGAGGACAGGCGGTTTATCGCGACCGAGGTAGACAGGCTCCTGAAAGAACGCATTATTGAAGGCAGCAACAGCCCGTGGCGCGCCCAAGTGGTAGTGGTAAGGGGTAGCGAGAAGAAACGGATGGTGATCGACTATAGTCAAACGATCAACAGGTACACCCAACTAGACGCCTACCCGCTACCCCACATATCAGAAATGGTGAACCAAATCGCCCAATACCGGGTGTTCTCCACCATCGACCTCAAGTCAGCGTACCACCAGCTCCCTATCAGACCAGAGGACCGCCCGTACACCGCCTTCGAGGCGAACGGACGCCTCTACCAATTCCTCAGATTCCCCTTTGGGGTGACGAATGGGGTCTCGGTCTTCCAGAGGGAGATGGACCACATGGTCGATGACCACCACTTGCAGGCAACCTTCCCCTACCTCGACAACGTCACCATCTGTGGTCACAACCAGCAGGATCACGACTCGAACCTCGAGAGGTTCCTGAAAACCGCACAAAAACTCAACCTCACCTACAACGAGGACAAGTGCGTTTACAACACCACGCGCCTCTGCATACTAGGCAGCGTGGTGGAGAATGGGGAAATCGGACCAGACCCCGACCGATTGCGCCCCCTACGGGAGCTGCCCCTGCCCAACACTCCCAAAGCCCTGAAAAGGTGCCTGGGGTTATTTTCTTATTATTCCCAATGGGTCCCCAACTACTCCGACAAAGCCCGCCCCCTCTTGAAAGCATCCTCTTTCCCGCTCTCTGCTGAGGCCCACGCCGCCTTCAAAAGCATTAAGCAGGATATTGAGCGGGCCACGCTACAGGCAGTGGACGAGAACACTCCATTTCAAGTGGAAAGTGATGCGTCTGACTTCGCCTTGACGGCCACCCTCAACCAGGCGGGGCGGCCCGCAGCTTTCTTCTCGAGGACCCTCCAAGGGCCCGAGATCAGACACTCCTCCGTGGAAAAGGAGGCCCAAGCCATCGTGGAGGCAGTGCGCCACTGGCGCCACTACCTAGCCGGCAAACGCTTCACCCTACTTACCGACCAGCGGTCGGTAGCGTTTATGTTCAATAATAAACAGAGGGGGAAGATTAAAAATGATAAGATTCTTAGGTGGCGGATCGAGCTCTCCACCTTCGAGTACGACATCAATTACCGGCCAGGGGCCCTTAACGAATCCCCTGACGCCCTCTCACGAGGGATGTGTGCCAGCGCCACCGGGGATCGGCTACAGACCCTCCACAACGACCTCTGCCACCCAGGGGTCACGCGGCTGTTCCACTTCATAAAGTCCCGTAACTTACCCTACTCGATTGAGGAAGTTCGGTCCCTGACCAGGAACTGCCGCACTTGCGCTGAGTGCAAGCCTCGGTTCTACCGCCCAGATAGAGCCCACTTAATCAAAGCTACACGGCCCTTTGAGCGGCTCAGCTTAGATTTCAAGGGCCCCCTCCCGTCCGTCGACCGCAATGTTTACTTCCTGAACATTGTGGACGAATACTCCCGGTTCCCATTCGCCTTCCCCTGCCCAGACATGACCAGCGCCACGGTCATTAAATGCCTCAACAGCCTGTTCTGCCTGTTCGGTATGCCGAGCTACATCCATACGGATAGGGGGGCGTCCTTCATGAGTGAAGAGCTACGCCAGTACATGCTGTCCAGGGGGATTGCCACGAGCCGTACCACCAGCTACAACCCCCGGGGTAACGGCCAAATGGAGCGAGAGAACGGGACAGTATGGAAAGCAGTCACTCTAGCTCTAAGGACCAAGGGCCTCCCTATCTCCCACTGGCAGGAAGTCCTCTCGGATGTGCTCCATTCGATACGGTCGTTATTGTGTACGGCCACTAATACCACGCCTCATGAACGAATGTTTGTCTTTCCCCGGAAATCCACCTCAGGCGTATCCATGCCATCATGGCTCTCCACCCCAGGTCCGGTACTCGTGCGAAGGCATGTGAGGGGCCACAAGACAGACCCTCTCGTGGAGCCAGTACACCTACTCCATGCCAACCCCCAATACGCATATGTCCGGCACGCCGACGGAAGGGAGGACACCGTCTCCTTAAAAGACGTCGCCCCAGCCAGCATCGACAACAATCACGGCAATAGCGGCAACGACGATCACAGCAACTCTTACCCACCCACTACTCTTTCATCACCCCCGGAAGAACACCGACCAACGGCACCCCCACCAACTACCCCTTCAACAACCCTGGCGGCACCCCCGGCAGAGACCCAGGAGGCTACCGGGGACACCCAGCCGACACCCGCGGCACCGCAACAGCCACGTCGGTCGCAGAGGACTATCAAACCCCCGAACAGACTAAATCTATAGAAGGGGTGAATGTGATTAAATATTCCATTCACCACTGCCTGTGACTGAGATCGGTTTCAGTGTCATTTCCCTTCCCCCAGACCTCATTGTATTGTGTACTGGAATGTGCTGTATTGTATACTGGAATGTGCTGGAATGTGCTGTGTGTAGGGCTCCGCCCATACCTGGCCCCGTTTGTAAGCTAGTTCAGTCTGGCCTCAGTCTCCAGAAGGAAGACATCTCTCTCTCTCTTACGTGTTACGTTCTAAGTTAATAAAAGCCTTGTTTTTGTTCTGCTAACTTCGAGTCTCGGAATTATTGAGGCACATCAATTTCTTCACCCAGAGAGTGGTGAACCTGTGGAATTCTCTACAACAGAAGACAGTTGAGGCCAATTCATTAAATATATTCAAGGAGGTGTTAGATATATTTCTTAAGGCTAAGGGGATCAAGGGATATGGGGAGAAAGCAGGGACAGGGTACTGAATTTGGATGATCAGCCATGATCGCATTGAATGGCGGAGCAGGCTCGAGGGGCCGAATGGCCTACTCCTGCTCCTATCTTCTATGTTTCTAACTTTCATTTATTAAGCCATACTTTTCCAAATGCCAATTAATTTTGTCCCGGATTATTGTCTCTTGTATGTTTCTTGCTCTTCTTTCACTCTAGTCCTATCTTTATTGCCCTTTTTAAAAATAATGTTTCAGCCCAGTAATTCTCTAGACACTGCATTTCCTATTTGTCCCATTTACTATTGTATTCCATGACCTTTTGGCTAGAATCTGTCTTCTCCATTTTATCCACTTCTGACACTATCTGCTTGTTTTAAATTTACAATTTCTTCCTGCTCTTCCAATTTCAAAGAACAATTTGTTTTGCTGAAGCTTGCAGTAAAGCTACGAAGCAATTTTTGATCTGAGATATGGGCTGGATTTTGCCAATGGGGAGCTTTTGGAGGTGGGACTCCCACTTGCCGGGTTTCAGTCCCGCCTCCATCAACTTCTGGCCAACCCACGCTATTTTCCCTTGATTGACCTTGTTAAGCCCGCCCAGGGGGTTTAGCAGGACAATTAAGGGAAAGCCGGTTGCAGAGCACGGCAACGTATGACGTTTCATCTCATTGTTTGACAGCTCTGTGAAGATGTCAAACAGTAACATTCTCTGCAGTTTGATGAGGTCCTGAATTCAAGACCTCCTCAACCTTCTTTCTTTTACAGAATGGAGATGTTTGTTGCATCTGAGAATGCAACGGACATCTTTCATCTGTAATACGGAGGTGCGAGAGTCTCCGTATAGAAACTGACTGAAGCCTGCAGGAAGAAACAAAGGTAAGTACACTTTTAATAACACTTTACACTTACCTCAGAAACTCACCTCTACACTCTTGTACCCATCACTTACCTTCACACCATACTTTTGCCCCCCCCCCCGCACCCCGGCCCCTGCAGACCCCCTTCTCGCTGAGCTGAGCTGGCGGGTTTTGGAGCTGTCAGGAAGCGCGCCCTTGTCGGGGCAAAAATGGGGATAATCCTATTTTCTGCTATTAACTACCTGTTAACAGGCAGTTAATAGGCTTTAATCCCTTCCTGCCTCCAAGGAGACGGGACCCGATGCGGGATGGCTACCCACCTCCTGGGAAGATGGCATGGAGGCGGGTTGGGGGCGGGTTTGCACGCTGACTTTCATTTATTAGCCCATATTTTTTCAAATGCCAATTCATTTTGTCCCGGATAATTGTCTCTAAAAGTTTCCCCACCACTGACGTTAGGCTGACTGGCCTGTGGTTACTGGGTTTATCCCTCTCCCCTGTTTTGAACAGGGGTGTTACATTCGCAATCCTCCTATCCTCTGGCAACACCGCCATATCCACGGAGGATTGGAAGATTCCAAACTTACTTCCCTCAGTAATCTAGGATGGGTCCCATCTGGTCCGGGTGACTTTTCTACATTGAAGACTGCCAACCTTTTAAGTGCATCTTCTGTATCTATTTTTATCCTATCCAATATCGCTACTCCCTCCTCCATTACTGCTACATTGGCAGCATCTTCTTCTCTGGTGAAGACAGATGGAAAGCCATGCCTTCTGTCTCCACAAGAAGATCTCCTTTTTAGTCCCTAATCGGCTCACCCTTCCTTTGACGGCAATTTTACTACAAATGCAAGTTTCTTTCTTTTTTTAGAACAAAATGGCCACCCAATAGCAGGCAACACCACTGGTTGCTGAGCACATTTGTCATCAATGGCACTTTCCCTCTGTAACCATGTGTACAGTTATATCTGATCAGTAAACTAGTTCAGAACAGTATGGGGGTGATGTCGCCAATACAGTATGGGGGTGATGTCGCCAATGGGGGCGCGTTGGAGGCGGGACTGCTGCTTGTCGGGTTTTAGTCCCGCCTCCATCGACTTGTGGCCAACCCACGCTATTTTCCCTTGATTGACCTTGTTAAGCCCGCCCAGCGGGCTTAGCAGGCCGATTAAGGGGAAGCCAGTTACAGAGAACGTCAGCGTATGATGTTTCATCTGTCAAAAATTTTTGACAGATGAATTATCATTGTTTGACAGCTCTGTGAAGCTGTCAAAACCTGACATTCTCTGTTGTTTGATGAGTCCTTGTATTCAAGACTCATCAAACCTCTTTTGTGAGCAGAAATTAGATGGTTGTTGCATTGGAGAATGCAGCAGTCATCTGTCATCTCTGCCGGTGAGATGCGAGACTCTCTGCATACCCAACGATTGAAGCCTGCAGGAAGAAACAAAGGTAAGGAAACATTTTCTATCACTTTCCACTCACCTCACATACTTACCTCTCCACACTTGCACCCATCACTTACCTCCACAGTGCACTTTTGCACCCCTCCGACCCCTGCAGACCCACTGCTCGCCTTGGTGACCCTGGCAGGTTTGGGAGCCTTCGGGAAGCCTGCACTTGTGTGGGTAAAATGGGAATAATCCTCTTATCTGCCTGTTAACTACCTGTTAACAGGCAGTTACGTGGCTGTAATCCCCTTCCCGCCTCCAGGAGATGGGACCCAGCGCGGGTCGGCTACCCGCCTCCTGGGAAGATGGCACAGAGGCGGGATGGGCACCCGCCCCCAGATTCTGCCATTTTCCCAGCAGTCCCGCCTCCAAACCACCTCCCCAGGGCTGGCAAAATCTAGCCCTATAAATCATCCCTGACCATTACTAGGCCATACACAGTAACTCGTAGCTCAGAATTTTAGGAGCCAGCTCAAAGTCTTAGGTGCACACCTGAAGAATGGTCACTTGAGTAAAGAACCAAGGGCATTAGAGCCAGCCCTGACTCTGCCCTCACCCAACATCCATACGTGCACTTTTCCAGCGAGTGTCACTGAATTCCCGTCACAATTAGGAATCCTGGTTGTTTCTTTTTCCAGCCTCCCTCGTCTGGACAGGTTGAGGCCAATTCTAAATCTCCCCCCCCACTCACTTCCACCCTTGGCAACAATTTGAAAGTCTAAGAATGACCTTGCGCAGACTGGGGTGAGATAAAACTTCAATATTTAAAGGTTTTGACACCACAGCACTTTGTTACATTAAGATTTCTGAATAATTCTAAGAATTATTTCCGAAAGATGTCAGTGTGTTTCTAGGCATATTGAAAACTAAATTCTCTTCAAAGGTGCGTCAGTCCTGCCTGATAAGCTGCTTCCATTAAATACTCTTCGTAACATAATAAAAATGTCAAATTAAAACTAAGCAAATCTTACATTTTATGACTTTGAACTTTCTCTTTTTCCACTACCGCGACAGTTGGCATTTGGGAAAAGTGATGAATTGTCTCCCAGCTGTCTCTTCGTGTCAGAACTTCCATGTAATGTTTTTGAACTTCATTCCCTGCACGGTACGTTGATAATGGACTTCAAATGTCCCTGATGATACACCAATACTTTTTCACTCTGTCTCTACACCCATTGTTCATACCTGATACTTTGCACTCATGAAGCTTGAAAAGTACACTATCATACACTAAATTTGAATTCACTTCTTCCTCCATTCTTTACCCATTACCCAACCACTACTTGATGATTTACCTCATCTCCTCTCCTACTGTTTTTTAAAAAAAAGAACATCTTAGGTTCGTTAGACACTTTACAAATCTATGTTGGCTCTCTAATCAGCTCAAATTTCTCTAAGTGCTCAGTCACTCTTTGGGTGGTCGGGGTGTAACCACGGTTAGACTTTTTTAAAGCGAGAATCCAGGTGAAGGAATAAGGGTCCATAGTGCAGTACACCAAGGATAATGGTCGCGATTCTGTAAATGGATGCGGCTTGGGAGCGGGTCAGCTGGTTTCCGGCTTCCAGTCCCGCCCCCAACTGCATCCGGGTCATGGACGTGATTTCCCATTGATTGACCTTGCTAAGCCCGCACTGCGGGCTTGCTGGCCAAGTAAGAGGAAGCCGGTCAGATGACATAATTTGATGACGCGTCATCTGCTGGTTTTCTTAAAGGGACCATGCTCAATTTTTTTTGACAGCTCAGTTCTCAGTGTTTGACAGCATTGCGGTGCTGCAAACACTGACAATCATTGTACAAAGGTGAGCTCTTGCACCCAGGCTCTCCAGTGACTCCCTCCTTAGGCTAGAATAGATGGCAGCTGCAGGTGAGGTTACAGAAGCGATCTGTCACTGGTGAGAGAGGTTCTCCCAATGAGTTGGGACTAGACATCTAATTCAAAACTTGTTACCTACAGAAAATTGTAAATGCATTAAAAATGATTTTCCCAACATTTTCTTACCTCTGAAACTCACCAATATACCATTGGATCCTTCACACCACTTCTGCAGCTGTCATCAATGCAGAAACACTACAGCAGACTCACAACGCACCACACTTACCTGGCGTGGTGTCCGAACATTGGGAAACCTGAGGCAAAAGCGGCAAAATTGAAAAAGAGCCAGTTAACAAGTATCAAATACCTGTTAACAGGCAGGTAAGTGGCTTTAATCCTCTTCCTGCACAAATCGGGGTCCCAACACTTGGGAAGATTGATTGGAGGCGGGTTGACAGCAGGTTTCCTACCCGCTGTCAATCTTTGCGATTTTGACAGTGGTCCCACCTCCAAACCTGCCCCCTGAGCGCCGGCAAAATTCCGGCCAATGTGTCAGCCGTGGCACTCTCGCCTCTGAGTCAGAAGGTCGTGTGGGGTGGGGTATATTTACATATCAGGTTCAGTCTACTTACATCATGGCCCCAGTCCAGGAGGTCAAGGTTTGAGCTGGACTTTCTCAATGGAGATGTGCTGGAGACGGGACTTCTGGTTTCTGGGTTTCAGTCCCACCCCTAGCGATGTCTGACCAACACATGCTATTTTCCCTTGATTGACCTTGTTAAGCCCGCCCTACGGGCTTACCGGCCAATTAAGGGAAAGCCAGTGACAGATGACATCAGCGTATGACACTTCATCTGTCGAAAATTCTTTGACAGATAAATTGTCAGTGTTTGACAGATTTGAGAAGCTGTCAAACACTGACAATTTCTGTTCTAAGGTGAGCCCTTGCACAGAGGCCCACCAAGACCTCTCTCCTCTGTAGAAATCAGATGGCTGCTGAATCTGAGAATGCAGCAGCCATTCTGTCATCTCTGCTGTTGAGATGAGGAACCTCCGGATCCTCAAATGTTGAAGCCTGCAGAAAGAAGCAAAGGTAAGGAAACTTTTTCCAACACTTTACACTCACCTCTCATACTTACCTGTCCACACTTGCACCCATCACTCACCTCTACAGCTGACATTTTGACCCCTCTCACCTCCGCAGACCCGCAGTTCGCCTCGCTGACCCTGGCGGGGTTTCCCGATGTCGGGAAGCCCACATCAGCAGACGTAAAATGGTGAAAGGCCTCTTAACTGACTGTTAACTACCTGTTAACAGGCAATTAATTGGCTCTAATCCCCTTCCTGCCTCGAGGAGACGGGTCCCTGCGCGAGACGGGGACCTGCCTCCCGGGAAGATGGTTCGGAGACGGGTTGGCAGTGGGGTTGGGACCCGCTCCCAATTTTTCCCATTTTCCCAGCAGTCCTGCCTCCAAACCCACCTCCTCAGGGCTGGTAAAATCCAGCCCATAGTGTCCCAGCCAGGATCAATTCATTCAGCACAGACCATAAACTTAACTTGCCCTGTTATGGTTTGCAAGGCTTAGTGCTGCATCGGAGGTGGCTCTTTCCACCAGATAACTGGGGAAGGTAGGTGCAAGTCTTCAAACAGAAACAATTAATTTAATGAGTGTCAGAGGCTGAATAGTTAACCTGCTGGAGTTCTGATTAGCCTCATAATGCAAAGTGCTTTGATTGATTCAAGACATAAGCAAAGCAACACAAATGCATTTGAAATAAATGTGAGTTATTGCTAATATACTTCATGATTAATAGAAAACGAAAACAAATTGCAGAAGACAGTACTAAGGCGGGTATTTGCATTATTCATGAAGTAAGTAAGGCATTTGCATGTAGGTTAAGTCTCCTTGTGAATGTGCTCTTAATTATGAACCACGTGTGATTGAGTTCATATTTGTGAGCTTGCCAGAGCCTGGGCAACAATGACTGATTTAGTTTATTTATAATTAGACTTATTCTCAGTTTTGTTTGAGATCTTCTGAAGTTAGAAGAAACACTTACAATCTATGGCCTGGATTTTGTCAATGGGGAGCTTTTGGAGGCGGGACTCCCACTTGTCGGGTTTCAGTCCCGCCTCCATCGACTTCTGGCCAACCCACGCTATTTTCCCTTGATTGACCTTGTTAAGCCCGTCCAGCGGGCTTAGCAGGCCAATTAAGGGGAAGCCGGTTACAGAGAACGTCAGCGTATGACGTTTCATCTGTCAAAATTTTTTGACAGATGAATTGTCATCGTTTGACAGCTCTGTGAAACTGTCAAACACTGACATTCTCTGTTGTTTGATGAGTCCTTGTATTCAAGACTCATCAAACCTCTTTCTTTAGCAGAAATTAGATGGTTGTTGCATTGGATAATGCAGCAGCCATCTGTCATCTCTGCCGGTGAGGTGCGAGACTCTCCGCATCCCCAACTGTTGAAGCCTGCAGGAAGAAACAAAGGTAAGTAAACATTTTCTATCACTTTCCACTTAACTCACATACTCACCTCTCCACACTTGCACCCATCACTCACCTTCACAGCGCACTTTTGCACCCCTCCGACCCCCGCAGACCCACTACTCGCCTCGGTGACCCTGGCGGGTCTCGGAGCCTTCGGGAAGCCCGCACTGTGCGGGTAAAATGGGGATAATCCTCTTAACTACCTGTTAATAGGCAGTTAAGTGGTTGTAATCCCCTCCCCGCCTCCAGGAGACGGGACCCGGCGCGGGACGGCTACTCACCTCCTGGGAAGATGGTACGGAGGTGGGTTGTGGGCGGGATGGGTGCCCACCCCCAGATTCTGTCCTTTTCCCGGCAGTCCCACCTCCAGACCTGCCTCCCCAGGGCTGGCAAGATCGCGCCCCTTGGCAGAAAACTCTGGGTTTCAAGTATTGGAGGGGGACAAGTTGTCATGAGTTCCTCAAGGTAAGCAACACATGTCTATGGCAGCTGAATCTTTTCCATGTTAACTCCACCAAATTCAAAAAACATTATCCTAAGGTATGACACCAGATGAAGCAAGATTTCTTTTTCAGTTGAGAAACATAGTGAAGGGCTAAGACCCATAGTCCAGGACAACTAGAAACAACAACAACTTGCATTTATACAGTGCCGTTAACATAGTAAAACAGCACAAGGCGCTGCACAGGAGCGTAAACAAACAACATTTGACACAGCAGGGTTGAAAAGAGTAGAAGAGAAGATGAGATAAATCAAGAATTAATAAATGTAAGAAATCACACAACACCAGGTTATAGTCCAACAGCTTTATTTGAAATCACAAGCTTTCGGAGCGCTGCTCCTTCTTCAGGTGAAGTGGAGAAATGCATAAAGACACAGCTTATATAGTCAGAGAATAATGTCAGATGTTTACAGGTAACCTTTCCAACTGCCATTAATCACACCTCGGCAGAGAGATAATCACAGCAGTCAAAGGTGTGAATGGTGTCCAAACAGGTCAGTCAGGGAAACATTACATCAAAGAACAATGAGGTGGGGTCACAAGGGGTCAAATATTGCAGATGCTGGGGTCTGTATGAAAAACAAAAAAACAGACAAAAAACATTTTTTTTTTTTTTTTTGGCTGGAAATCACAGCAGGTCCGGCCGCATCCGTGTAGAGAGAACAAGCCAATGTCGACTCGAGTCTGGATGACCCTGCATCAGGTGGGGTTACATGTAGCGGACTATTGCAAAGAAGTATACCGACAACTGGACAACCAGGAACACTACAGACAGTTACCTGCAGATCCGACCAAAGAACACACACATCAACTCGACAGACTGATCAAAACCTTCGACCCAGACCTTCAAAGCACCCTACATGCTCTCATCCCACGTACTCCCCGCGTGGGAGACTTCTACTGCCTCCCAAAGATACACAAAGCCAACACACCTGGACGTCCTATCGCATCAGGCAACGGAACCCTGTGTGAGAATCTCTCTGGATATGTCGAGGGCATCCTGAAACCCATCGTACAGGGAACCCCCAGCTTCTGTCGCGACACTACAGACTTCTTACAGAAGCTCAGCACCCACGGACCAGTTGAACCAGGAACACTCCTCGCCACGATGGACGTCTCGGCACTCTACACCAGTATCCCCCACGATGACGGCATCGCTGCGACAGCCTCAGTACTCAACACCAACAACAGCCAATCTCCAGACGCCATCCTACAACTCATCCGCTTCATCCTTGACCACAATGTCTTCACCTTCGACAACCAGTTCTTTACTCAAACACACGGAACAGCCATGGGGACCAAATTCGCACCCCAATACGCAAACATCTTCATGCACAAGTTCGAGCAAGACTTCTTCGCTGCACAGGATCTCCAACCAACGCTATACACCAGATACATCGACGACATTTTCTTCCTATGGACCCACGGCGAAGAATCACTGAAAAGACTACACGATAACATCAACAAGTTCCATCCCACCATCAAACTCACCATGAACTACTCCTCAGAATCAATCTCATTCCTGGACACACGAATCTCCATCAAAGACGGACACCTCAGCACTTCACTCTACCGCAAGCCCACGGACAACCTCACGATGCTTCACTTCTCCAGCTTCCACCCTAACCACGTTAAAGAAGCCATCCCCTATGGACAAGCCCTGCGAATACACAGGATCTGCTCAGACGAGGAGGAACGCGATGGACACCTACAGACACTGAAAGACGCCCTTGTAAGAACGGGATATGACGCTCGACTCGTCGATCGACAGTTCCGACAGGCCACAGCGAAAAATCGCATAGACCTCCTCAGAAGACAAACACGGGACACAACCAACAGAGTACCCTTCGTCGTCCAGTACTTCCCCGGAGCGGAGAAACTACGCCATGTTCTTCGCAGCCTTCAACATGTCATCGATGACGACGAACACCTCGCTAAGGCCATCCCCACGCCTCCACTACTCGCTTTCAAACAGCCGCCTAACCTCAAACAGACCATCGTTCGCAGCAAATTACCCAGCTTCCAGGAGAACAGCGACCACGACACCACACAACCCTGCCACAGCAACCTCTGCAAGACATGCCAGATCATCAACACAGATACCATCATCACACGTGAGGACACCACCCACCAGGTACATGGTACATACTCATGTGACTCGGCCAACGTTGTCTACCTCATACGTTGCAGGAAAGGATGCCCCGGAGCATGGTACATCGGCGAGACCATGCAGACACTGCGACAACGGATGAACGGACACCGTGCAACAATCACCAGGCAGGAGTGTTCCCTCCCAGTCGGGGAACACTTCAGCAGTCAAGGACATTCAGCCTCCGATCTTCGGGTAAGCATTCTCCAAGGTGGCCTTCGAGACACACGACAACGCAAAATCGTCGAGCAGAAACTGATAGCCAAGTTCCGCACCCATGAGGACGGCCTCAACAGAGATCTTGGGTTCATGTCACGCTACATGTAACCCCACCTGATGCAGGGTCATCCAGACTCGAGTCGACATTGGCTTGTTCTCTCTACACGGATGCAGCCGGACCTGCTGTGATTTCCAGCCAAAAAAAATAAAAAATGTTTTTTGTCTGTTTTTTTGTTTTTCATACAGACCCCAGCATCTGCAATATTTGACCCCTTGTGACCCCACCTCATTGTTCTTTGATGTAATGTTTCCCTGACTGACCTGTTTGGACACCATTCACACCTTTGACTGCTGTGATTATCTCTCTGCCGAGGTGTGATTAATGGCAGTTGGAAAGGTTACCTGTAAACATCTGACATGATTCTCTGACTATATAAGCTGTGTCTTTATGCATTTCTCCACTTCACCTGAAGAAGGAGCAGCGCTCCGAAAGCTTGTGATTTCAAATAAAGCTGTTGGACTATAACCTGGTGTTGTGTGACTTTTTACGTTTGTCCACCCCAGTCCAACTCCGGCATCTCCACACCAAGAATTAATAGTTAGAGCTTGGATTTTAAAAGACTGTACGTAGTACGAGGAAAGGGATGACTTAGGAACAGGAGTAGCCATTCCTCTCCTTGAGCCTGTTACCCAGGAAGTAAGAAGTTTTGAGGTACTTCTGAGAAAGAAGAAGTTACTCTGATAAAAAATGGAAGAGAAAGAGATTTGCGATTTCAACAGAATGAGATGAAAGAAGGAAGAAGAGTGTATAAGAAGGCATGGCTTATTGGAGCTTGCAGGGAAATGAAAGAGGAAAATTCTGAAGACCAACGGCCAGGCCAGTCTGAATCATTCACAGCAAGCTTTCCCGACAATCCTGAACCAGGATGATATTTGTATTTCTCGTGTTATTCTTCTGGCTATCAGAACAAAATATTGCTAAATCTAAGAGACATTTGCGCTGAGTGCATCCCGGTTTGGAATTGAAGATACTGGCTAGTCTTGTTTGACTCAGAACTCAAAAGTACAAAAGTCAAGCTCTAAATTTCATCTATATCAACATGATTTAAAGCTAGTTCTGAAAGGTGAAAGGGTATTGATGCAAGACAATCTGCAAGCCAATTCCCCCAAACTATTACAATATCATTGTTCTGATTTTCATTTATTAAGAACAGGAGAAAACATGAACAGGAAATGGCTGTTCAATCCACTAAGAGCGTTCCACCGACAGTGAAATTGGTTGAAGTGGGCAGAGTGCTCCTGAAATGGCATTTTAAAGCACAACACTGATATACCTATCAATTCATCCAATGAAAAGCGACGAGTTAAGAAAGTAACTATAGGTTTTTATTGGCTAAATAACAGAGCCCACCCTCGTGGGTGATCGGATCCAACAAGGAGGAATACCAGCCAGTCGACCACCTTTATACCTGGGCAGGTAGGTGGAGCCATGGGCGGAGTCAGCAGTGGTCAGCCCAGGTATAACAGCGTGACAAGAGGCGACCTCGTATAGTGATGCAACAGTGTGAACAGTGATAACCATAGAGTAACGATATAACAGTGATAACTATAGTGTAACGATAGTGAACGACAAAAGTGGTTTACCACATTCACCCCTTGGTTAGATTTGAGTCCGGCGGGGTGATGTGTACTACCAGTTCTGGTATGTCAGTCTGTCCGGAGGCCTTGTAAGCCTTTCCGATCGTCGCAGCGGCGGTGTTGCATTCTCCGGTGGTGATGCTGGTGTCTGCGTGGTCGGCGGGGGCTCGTGGGGTTCCGGCATGCCGTCTACCTGAGCTGGAATCGGGGGGGGGGGGTGGGGGGGGGCGAAGGTGGTGTCTCTGGAATGCCCGAGGGTGCGAGGTCTCGCAAGGAGACTGTGTCCTCCCGCCCGTCTGGGTATGCCACATAGGCGTACTGAGGGTTGGCGTGCAGGAGGTTCACCCTCTCGACCAGGGGGTCCGTTTTATGGGCCCTCACGTGCTTTCGCAGCAGGACGGGCCCCGGAGAGGTCAGCCAGGTTGGTAGTGTGGTTCCCGTAGTCGACTTCCTGGGGAAAACAAACATTCGTTCATGGGGGGTGGCGTTAATGGCAGTGCAGAGTAGTGACCGGGTGGAATGCAGCGCTGCCGGGAGGACTTCCTGCCAGCGGGAGGTTGGGAGGCCCTTAGACTTTAAGGCTAAGAGGACGGCCTTCCATACAGTCGCGTTCTCTCTTTCCACCTGGCCGTTCCCTCGAGGGTTGTAGCTGGTGGTCCTGCTTGCAGCAATACCTCTTGCTAGTAGGAACTGGCGGAGTTCCTCGCTCATGAAGGAGGAGCCCCGGTCACTATGTATATAGTTTGGGAACCCGAACAAGGCGAAGAGGTCGTTCAGGCATTTAATGACCGTGGTACTGGTCATGTCTGGGCAGGGGAAGGCGAAGGGGAAACAGGAGTACTCATCAACAATGTTGAGGAAGTACACATTATGGTCAGAGGACGGGAGGGGCCCCTTAAAATCGATGCTCAAGCGCTCGAAGGGGCGGGTGGCCTTGATCAGGCTTGCTCTGTCCGGCCTAAAGAAATGCGGTTTGCACTCGGCACAGGTCTGGCAGTTCCTGGTCATGGTCCTGACCTCCTCGATGGAGTAGGGCAGGTTGCGGGCCTTAATGAAGTGGTAAAGTCTGGTGACTCCGGGGTGGCAGAGGTCGTTGTGGAGGGTCTGAAGTCTATCAATTTGCGCGTTGGCGCATGTAATTCGTGATAGAGCATCAGGGGGTTTGTTCAGCTTACCTGGCCGGTGCAAGATATCATAATCATAGGTGGAGAGTTCGATTCTCCACCTCAAGATCTTGTCGTTCTTGATTTTACCCCTCAGCTTGTTATTAAACATAAAAGCGACCGAACGCTGGTCGGTGAGGAGGGTAAATCGTTTGCCTGCCAGGTAGTGCCTCCAGCGTCGTACAGCCTCCACAATCGCCTGGGCCTCCTTCTCGACCAACGAGTGTCGGATCTCAGGGCCCTGTAGGGTCCTTGAGAAGAAGGCCACCGGTCTCCCCTCCTGGTTAAGGGTAGCGGCTAGGGCGAAGTCGGATGCATCGCTCTCCACTTGGAAGGGGATGGACTCATCCACCGCGTGCATTGTGGCCTTAGCAATGTCTCCCTTAATGAGGGAGAAGGCAGCGCATGCTTCCTCCGTAAGGGGGAAGGATGTGGACTTCATGAGGGGTCTGGCTTTGTCCGCATAATTGGGCACCCATTGGGCATAGTAGGCGAAGAGCCCCAGGGTTCTCTTCAGCGCCTTTGGGCAGTGGGGGAGGGGTAACTCCATGAGGGGGCGCATTCTTTCGGGGTCGGGGCTGATGAGTCCGTCCTCTACTACGCAGCCGAGGATGGCAAGGCGTGAGGTGTTAAACACACATTTCTCCTTATTGTAGGTGAGGTTCAGCCGTTGGGCCGTACGGAGGAATCTCTCCAGATTAACATCATGGTCCTGCCGGTCGCGGCCGCAGATGGTGACGTTATCTAGATAGGGGAACGTGGCGTGCAGCCCGTTCTGGTCAACCATCCGGTCCATCTCCCTTTGGAAGACCGAAACCCCGTTGGTGACGCCGAAGGGAACCCTAAGGAAGTGGTAGAGGCGGCCATTCGCCTCGAAGGCGGTATACTGGCGGTCCTCAGGGCGGATAGGGAGTTGGTGGTAGGCCGACTTAAGGTCGATGGTAGAGAATACTCGGTATTGTGCAATCTGATTGACCATATCAGATATGCGGGGAAGGGGGTATGCGTCCAGCTGGGTGTACCGGTTTATGGTCTGGCTGTAGTCGATGACCAGGCGGTTTTTATTGCCGGTCTTAACGACCACGACCTGGGCACGCCAGGGGCTGCTGCTCCCCTCGATGATGCCCTCCTTCAGGAGACGCTGCACCTCAAAGCTAATGAAGGCTCTGTCCCCGGCGCTGTACCGCCTGCTCTTGGTAGCGACGGGTTTGCAGTCGGGGGTGAGGTTGGCGAACAGGGAAGGTGGCGGGACCTTGAGGGTGGATAGGCCGCAGGTGTTATGCGGTGGGCGGTTTAAAGGCTGCTGGTTGTCGACTGTGAGTGGGGGGAGGGGTCCGCCGTATGCTAGAGTGACGCTTTGGAGGTGGGATTGGAAGTCCAGCCCTAGTAGGATGGCAGCGCAGAGCTGGGGGAGGACGAGGAGTTTAAAATTTTTATACTCCGTGCCCTTAACCAACAGGGTCATGACACAGTAGCCGCTGATGTCTGTGGCGTGGGACCTCGATGCCATCGAGATCCGATTGCGCGTTGGCCGGACAGTGAGGGAGTAGTGGCTCACCGTGTCTGGGTGGATGAAACTCTCCGTGCTTCCGCTGTCGAACAGGCAGGTCGTGGCGCGGCCGTTTACTTTGATGTCCATCATGGACTTGGACAGGTGGTGCGGGCGGGCTTGGTCCAGTGTGACGGAGGCTAGTGTGTGGCTCAGCGAGCTGCCGTAGTCTGCGGGTGAGGCGGTGGTCGAGTCCGGAGGCGAGGTGGCGGTCGAGCGTGGAGGGTAAAATGGCGGCGCCCACGAGGTTGGACAAAATGGCGGAGAAGATGGCTGCCCCCACAACTCACATGTGGCACTGCTGGTGTCGGTTGCCTGGATCAAAGATGGCCACCCCCATGACTCACACGTGGGGATGCTGGCATCTGTGGCCTTGATGGAAGATGGCCGCCCCCACAACTCGCATGAGGCACTGCTGGCCTCTGTTGGTCTCTGTTGGCCTCTGCAGGCCTTAGCAAAGTGGCCTTTCTTCAGGCAGCTTGAGCACGTTGCGTTTCTCGCTGGGCAGCGCGCCCTAGGATGTTTCGCCTGGCCGCAGAAGAAGCAGCCGGCGGCCCGATCGCGGGGGTCTGAAGTCGCAGCCGGTACCAGGGGTGGCGGTCCCGATCGGGTCCGGGACGCCGACGCAGAGGTAGGTCCCAGGGGCGGCGCTGCGAGGGGTATCGCGGTCGGGGTCGGTCCCGAGTCCCAGGGTCGCAAATTACTGTACCTGGAGTATGCCTCGAGGTCCCGATGGGCCACTTCTAGGGAGCGAGCGAGGGCTGCAGCTGTGTTCAGGTCAAGGTCCTTTGCTTCAAGAAGTCTTTGCCGTGCGTAGTCGGACCGCAGGCCTTTCACGAAGGCATCGCGGACATTATCTTCAGTATTTTCTGCCGCTGATACCGCTTTAAAGTCACAGTCCCTGCCGAGTGCTTGTAGCGCCCGTAAAAATTCATCTACCGACTCTCCTGGCTGTTGCGGGCGGGATCTTAGGAGGTGTCTGGCATACATGGAGTTTACCGGGCTCCGGTACTGTTGCTTCAGCAGGTTGATGGCGGCTTTGTATGTTTTAAGGTCCCGGATGAGTGCGAATACTTTAGGGCTCACTTGGGCGGTCAGAACTCTTAGCATGGATTTCTGAGGCACGCCGGATTCTCCCAGGTAGGATTCGAAACAGCTCAGCCAGTGTTCGAAGTCGAGGGCTGAGTTTGCTGCCTGTGGGTTTAGATCCAGGTACGGTGGTTGGAGGGCTCGCAGCCAGGCTGGCTGCTGTGGCTGTTGTAGCTGGTCGCTTGGCTGGTCGCTTGGCTGGTCGTTTGACTGGTCGTTTGACTGCTCAAGTGTCGACATTTTAAAATTTAGCCAATAAAATTGATATACCTATCAATTCATCCAATGAAAAGTGACGAGTTAAGAAAGTAACTATAGGTTTTTATTGACTAAATAACAGAGCCCACCCTCGTGGGTGATCGGATCCAACAAGGAGGAATACCAGCCAGTCGACCACCTTTATACCTGGGCAGGTAGGTGGAGCCATGGGCGGAGTCAGCAGTGGTCAGCCCAGGTATAACAGCGTGACAAGAGGCGACCTCGTATAGTGATACAACAGTGTGAACAGTGATAACCATAGAGTAACGATATAACAGTGATAACTATAGTGTAACGATAGTGAACGACAAAAGTGGTTTACCACAAACACTAACCCATTCTTTAAGTTGATTATCTAGTTAAGGACTTTTAAAAAAAACAGAATGGTACCCAAAAGAAGGAAACCGCTAAGTTTATTTCAAAATATTTGGTATCCATTCAAATAATCCATCTGCGGCAAGAGTTCAGTTATGGCGAGTGCACGGAGACACAGTGCTAGGCATTTATATAACACCTCTAATGTAGAAAAATGACCCATAGTGCTTCACAGAGGTGTAATCAATGGATGTTAAGCTAACGAAGGAGAGAATAGGAGAGGTGACCAAAAGCTTGGTCATCAAGTGTTATTAAGGAAGGTCTTAAAGGAGGAGGGGGAACTGGAGCGGAAAAGAGGTTGAGGGAGGGAATTCTAGAGTGTGAGGCCGAGGTGGCTGAAGACACGGTTGGCAGTGGTAGGATCAAAGGTGGGAGGGGAGGCGCAAGAAGCTGGAGTTAGAGGAACTGAGAGTTTGAAGGGGTTGTAAGCCTGCAGGAGGTTAGAGATAAGGAGGGTAGAGGCTGTGGAGAGATTCAAACAGGAGGATGAGAATTTAAAGTTTTTGGCATTGGGAGATTGGGAACCAATGTAAGTCAATGAGGAATGGGGTGATGGGACTGCAGGATAGGGTACAGGCAGCAGAGTTTTGGATGAACTGACATTTACAGTGGGTGAACATTAGAATAGCCAAGTCTGGAAGTGACAAAGGCATTGATTGGGGTTAAGTGGCAGTTAAGTTTGGCTAGGATCGGAGGTGGGTGATGTGATGCAGATGGATGTAGGCAGTCATTGTGATGGAGAGGATGCCGGGTCAGAGCTTAGCTTGGGGTTGAATACAACGCCAAGGTCGCAAACACTCTGGTTTACCAAGACAGTAGGCAAGGAGGGGCCTGGAGTCAGTTGCAAGCATGCAGAGTTTCTGGTGAATGCCTTCTGTCTTCTCACTGTTTAGCTGGAGATTGCGGCTTATCCAAGACTAGATATCGGACAAATAGGTTGACAGCAGAGGCAGTGGCGGGGCTGAGAGACGTGGTGGAGAGGTAAATGTGGATGTCATCATCATACATATAAAGCTGACATGATGTCTATGGATGATGTTGCCATGGATGGTAGGGCTGGAATGGGGATCCTCGGGGGCCTCCATAGATAATGATACAGAGGCGGGAAGAGAGGTCATTTTTCAAGATGATCTACCTACACTTGGATAGGTGATAGTGGAACCAAGCAAGGGCAATCCCATGAGCTGGTCAATGGAGGAGAGATGTTGGAGGAGAATGGTGTGGTCAACCATTAAAAAGGCTGCAGGAAGGTCGAAAGCACCACGATCATTGTTTGTAACTTTGGTTAGGGTTATTTGGTGCTGGGCAGGGGTGGAAACCTGATTGGAAAGATTCAAACGGGAGAGATGGGCACAGATTTTGGAGGCACCAACACATTCAAGGAATTTGCAGAGTGGTTGGAACTTTGCAGAGGTCAAGGCTTTTTAGGATGGGGGTGATGATGATAGTTTGTAAGGGGGAACCATTTACAATGTCAACTCAACTTTCTTTTTCCTTTATTCATTCATGGGATGTGAGCGCCACTGGCAGGGCCAGCATTTATTGCCCATGTAAGGTGTTTGGTTTCCTCGTCCTTACAAGGGTTCTTTGACTTTGGGTTTTACAGGAACAAAATCGTAGACAACACAAAGGTTTAGGTTCAATCCAAAACACAGACAAAAACCTGTTGTGGATTGTAGGCCTGGATCGGAGGTGACCTGTCCCCGTCCTCCTTTATCTGACTGGAGCTGCCTACACAGCGCAAACCCCTTGGAGAGTCAACTGATATTTACAACCACCCATCCGGCTGGTCGTGGCCGGCGTCGATTGCAGACTGGGAGCTGGAGATGACCGTCTTCCTTTCCTTCTTACACCTGGCAGTTGCTGTAATCAGAGCTAGCTTCCAAGAGAGAGAGCAAGAGAGTTGTGGCGTGGTTCCTTTTTACAGCTCTTCCGTCACGCCTTTTCGCGTCTGGGCCTTCCCCCAACACTTGTTTTCCAATACACACCTAGTAATCCAAACCACAGGATATGTACAGGGCTGAGGGATGGAAGATAATTCCTTATCTTGTCTCCCCCCCTCCCCCCCAACTGTGGTACATATTTAATGTGATTTAGTCTTACTGCTGATGTGTTTTGCCCAAGGTTAAAGTGTTTTCCATTGAGGCCAGGAAGTCCATTGTTCCAGCGAAACTGGTATCATTGTCTTATCCATTGAAGATCCATCGAAACTCATTAAAACACAAAGGCCTAGAAATTCAGTTGTTTGCGCCAGCCGCTAGCGCCTTAGGAGGAGGAGATGTGGGGCGCTAGGCGGCTAGCGGCCGGGCGCAGCGCGATCTGCGCCTCTCCCCAACTTCAGTAAAGATTTAGCGGCAGCACAAAGCCTTTGCGCGCGCTCAGCTGCGCGCGCAGATCCTGACGTCATTTCATCGTGCAATGCCCTTTGTGCGCCCCAAACCAGAAATTCAGTGGCGCCGACCTATTGTGCGCCTGGCGCCCCTAGCGACTGGTAGAGGGGAACGGTTCCCAGTCGCTGTGGGGCGCGGGGGGCGCAAATTAAAGGGCACTCCTCCTGCAGTAGAAAAGGCAGCCATTTTGCAAAACTCCTTCTTTGTGAGAGACGGATCTTTGCAGAGAGACAAATGTAGAGAGCTTTCTGGTTTGGCTCAACACTCGCACAGGTACTTGTGGCTTCAGGCCACAGCTTTGCACTTGTCTTTAACTTCAGAGCCATATCATTGATTGGAAACATATAATGGGGGCTGCAATGGGTGCAAACGTTGGCCTTCTCCATTGCATTCAAAGGGCTCAGAGACGCCGTGAGAGAGTGGCAGTCAAACAAATCCACCCTCCCCCTTTAAGAGCTCACCGGCGCCAGAGTGTCTGCCGTCAATTAGCAACTCGCCGCACCTGCGCTGCGCCCGCCCTCGGGGGTTTCGCCCCGGGCCGCCGGCTTAACGCCTAATGATAGTCGTGCATCGCCTGTTTTAGCGCAGCAGCAACCTCTTGGGGCGATGCCACTGAATATCGGCGAAGGTGGCGCGAAGTTGCGCCGGGCGCAAACTTTAGCGGCCGCCCGGCTGTAGCGCCCCAAACGTGGCTATACTGAATTTCTAGGCCAAAGTCTCATTGTCTAAAGTTAAATCACCTATTCACCGTTAAGTCACCTGTCGAGACGCACATTGTCCAAACTAAATGTCTTTTCCAAAGTTAAATTAAACTTTTAGGTGTGTCTGTGCTTCTAGGTTTAACTGTATCATGCCCTTACCACTGGGCCAAACAGGCTTCCAGCATTTTGCTATTGTAGAGGTTTTTTTTTAAATCTACACCCATCCCTAATTACCCTTAACTAAATGGCTTTCTAGGCCATTTCAGAGGGCTGTAAGAGTCAACCATATTGCTGTGGGTCTGGAGTCACAATATAGGCCAGACCGGGTAAGGGCGGCAGATTTCCTTCCCTAAAGGACATGAGTGAGCCAGATGGGTTTTTACGCCAATCTGGTAGTTCCATGGACTCGCTTTTTATTCCAGGTTTATTTATTAACTGAATTTACATCCCCCAGCTGCCGTGGTGGGATTTCAACTCACGTCTCTGGATCATTAGTCCAGGCCTCTAGATTACTAGTACAGTAACAAAACCACTATGCTACCATTCCCTTCATGGGAGTCAGGAAGGGACGTTTGGTGGTCAACGGTTTAGCGGGAATGGGGGGGGGTCAAGGGAATAGAAGGTGGGTCTCAATAAGCTGGGAGAGGGGATCAGGGCCGAGGGGTGGTCGGGGGGGGCGGGGGGAGATGTGAGAGAAACTAGAGATAGATAGAGAGTCAAGGATAGGGCAGGGCAGTTGGGGTGAACCTGGGGTACAGTTTGGCTTAGTGAGCAAGGAGGAAGATGGGAAGCAGCAAAGGCAGCTGAATGAATGGTCTCTATCACAGGGACAAAGTGGGTGGATTTTAACCCCCCAAGGACGGGTGGATTGGGGGCGGATGGGAAGGTCAAAATTCTCAAATTCGACCCCAACCCAACCACTTCTTGCTTTAACGGAGGCGGGTAGGGGCGCGGACAACCAATCTGCCCTCAGGAGGTGGGTTGGTCCCTGAAATCTTTTAAGGGGGCTGCATATCTCCATTTTAACTGAATTTTTATTTTTAACGAATGAAGGCCGGGATTTACAGGCCTCGGACATCCCGGCAGGTGAGGTGAGAAGGGCTGGATCCATAAGGTAGGATCATTTATTGCACTGCTTGTGGGCAAGGAGGAGCAGGTGCATTTCCCCCAGGCTCAACAAGCTTAGCTCCACACAATCGGACCTCCATGATCAGCCGTCCCCCACCCACTATCCTCCCCCACCCCCCGCGCATTCGGCCGACCCTTCCCTGCGATGTCTTACTCACGTCCCGTGATGTCCGACCCTCCACCCCACCGCAATGCCAGACTTACCTGACATCCGCTCCCCAGCTGCTTTCCAGCCCGACAGACAACCAGCCGTTAAATGCGGCGGGACGTGGGGGGAAACCCCGGATCAGGCATATTCCCAGACGTTCCCTTTCAACTAAAGTTTGAGTTAGCCGAATCCTAAAGACGCTTAATTAGGTCTAAAGGTCCAGACTATCTCTCCCTAAAGGAAAGGAACAACCTGAAGATGTTACCATCCTCCAGATAGCACTTTTAATAAGTTTAGCTAGACTGCAACGTTCCGGATATTATGAGGGTCCGGAAAACTCCCCCAGAATTCTGCAACTCCTCTCCAAAGAGTGTACAGAGATTGAGTTCGCGAGTTTGATACAGAAGTACTATGTGAGACAATTCTAAAAATATATAGATTTATTAAAGAACCGACATGTAATTACAGTAGGTGTTTCAATCCCAACATTAACAGTTCCAAATACAAAAATCTTACAATTCTATTATCAGAGATCCTTATTCTCAAATCTTAACTTCGCTAGTTTTACAGTTCTTAGTTTATTCCAGGATATCCACCAAAATCAAATACAATACCTTGATCCTCGAGATACAAAGGGTTGAAGACTTACAGAGCTTGCCTCTGAAGCCTGAGAATTGCTTTGCCCCTTTACAGCGAATCTATCATCCCATTTGAAAGTTCAATTTTTATACCCTTTCTCAGTGGTATTTCCTTTGAAGTTTTCTGCTAATGTAAGCTAATTATCTCTAGTCATTTTTCTGTTGACCCCTGCTGTTTTTACAGTTGGATTAGCTTGTAGCATGAACAATTATGTCTCTACACTTAGGCATTCGAAACTTATCATTAAAAACGGTGTGGAGCAGGTGCATCTATTTGATGTCATTTTTACCAAAGTCTTCTGTTTGTGTCTTTTTACGACGTGTAAATTAAAAACACCTCAACCGGGTGCACCATTGTCTTCTTAGTTACCTCAACTGGTTGTAACACAGACTCATGTCTCCCGTGTTTCATTTGATGTTATTTTTACAAAGGCATATGTTTCTTTAATTTTATGTGATTCTTTCCAAACTGTTGGTTTAAGACACCTTAACAGGGTATACCATTGTGTTCTTTCCCAGGCTTCAGACTATCAGGAATCTCCAACCTCCTGTTTCAATAAGGCTATTGATTCAGTGTCAACAACTTATCTTATCTCAATAGCCTGTATGCTGTTTACAACTTCTCCATTGTTAGGTTTTTAGAGTTTCAAGCACAGTTTTCATGTTTTAATAAACTCAGAATTCTTTTACAGACTGCTGTATTTTTCTGAATAGGTATATTGCTTATTCCTTCACAAGTTGGGCAACTGCCCCTTGAAAATTAAAGGCCTAATGAATTTCATGATTGTCTGGACTACTGAACGAATGTGATGTTTTGACTTTGAATAGACCTGTAAGTATTATTTGAATGAATGAATCTGTAGATCTCCCTCACTTCTCAAATGGTGACTCTAACTCATACAAAAATGGAACAAGTCAGTTGCATTGAAGCATTTTAATTGTGATCAAGGATCAGTGTTTAAAAGGGAAAGTGTCTTCTGTAGTGTATGTACCTTTAAGAGAGAACTACTTTTACAGCTCCTGTATACTGTAGTACCGGCAGTGACCACACCTGTATATAAGCCTTGAGCCTGCCTCTGTACTCCCAGTCTTGAGACTACCCTACTCCAGTAAACACCTGTTGATTGTTAAGTTACAGCCTCCGTGTAGTTCTTGGGGAAACATCCTATTTAAAGAATCACGGATCTAACAGTGGTGACGAGGTTGATTCGAATCTGCCTGCAACTCTGCATTTCCCATCAAGGAGTCGCTCCGGGAGGACGGTGGAAGAAAGTCGAGGCCAGAAGCACGGGCGTCGACCACGAGCAACCACCCAGTCATCCGGCAGCAAGTAAACATTGCAGGAGTGGCTGTTGAGAGCCGGGCTTGGTTCCCCAGCCACGACGATCCAGCAACAGACTGGCAACTGCTGCAGCTCACACCCTTCCCGGACAGCGGTGGCGGGAGCCGACCGACAGCGTAGAAAAGCCGAGCAGCATCGACGGGGTACGAGAGAGGGTGAAGCGCACAGGGCGCGGCCGGGGGTTATAAAAAAAAATGAGCGGCATCGAGGAAAAACAAGCAGAGAGCGAGAGAGGGTAAAGCAGCAGCCGGGTTCAGGACCGAGTGACGGCAACGGGAAAGGCGCACAGGAGAATGCGCAGAGCACCGCCAGGGCTCAAGGGCTGAAACGTGTCTGCGGGGAGAAGAAGGGAGAGTGCGGGAGACGCCATTGAGCCACGGAGAAGAAGGGAGAAGCCCGTGGTGAAGAATTTCGAAAGCATAGTAGAAATCCTACAGGACCACTTAAGCCCCACACCGCTGCTGATAGCAGAAAGATTTAAGTTCCACAAAAGGAACCAGCATAAAGACGAAAGTAATGCTGAGTACTTAATGGAACTGCGCAAGTTATCGAAACACTGCCAGTTTGGAGCGGGACTATCAGATACGTTAAGGGACAAGTTTGTGTGTGGGCTTCAAAGTGAAGGAACCCAGAAACGGCTTCTATCAGAAAAGGATCTTACGCTGGACAAGGCTTTCAGCATGGCAGTATCACACGAAGCAGCCGCACGGGGCGCTGCAGAGATACAATGGAGACCGCAAGAATACGGCACCAATGAAATGTCATATGGAGCAGGGAAGTGTTATCGTTGCGGCAGAACAACACACGATCAGAAGGATTGTTGGTTCAAGGACCAAGTGTGCAGACAGTGTGGAAAGACAGGACACATAGCAAGAGTCTGCAGGTCAGGGAAGAAAACCAACAGCAGGAAATCGCCACAGGAGAAGTACAAAAAGGTACATAAGGTGATGGACAGTAGTTCAGACGAACAGGGAAGTGATACAGACTCCGGAAGCAAGGAGCTGGGTTATCTGAAACTACATAAGGTAACCAAAATGGAGGATCACCAGACTATCTGGGTCACACTCAAGATAGACGGAGTCCAAGTGAAAATGGAATTGGACACTGGATCAGCCCTAACAGTCATAAACCAAAGGGACTACAAGCGGCTATTTCCACATATACCCTTGGAAGCTACAGAGATTGTCTTGAAGACGTACACGGGGCAAAAAGTCTACCCCAAAGGAAAAATAAGGGTGAAAGTGATATACAAAGGCCAGGAAATACCTAAAATGGACCTATATGTATTGCCAGATGGAGGACCACCACTACTAGGACGTGAATGGATCCGGAAGAGACAACTAGATTGGCATTCCATACAGGCACTGAAGGTTGAGGCCAAAAAGGATGACGACGCCACACCTGGACGACTGTCAAAAATGCTAACTGACACAAAAGAAGTGTTCCAGGAGGGACTCGGAACAGTAAAAGGCATAACAGCAACGATTAAAATAGAGGAAAATGCAGCCGTTGAAGCAGAGCTGGAAGGGTTGGAACGTTCAGGAGTACTGTCCAAAGTAGACTGGAGCGAGTGGGCTACACCCATCATCCCTGTAATGAAAAGGTCGTTGAGTAATACGCCTGGGGAACCAAAGAAGGTCCGCATCTGTGGGGATTTCAAGGTGACAGTGAACCCAGTCCTTCACACGGTACAATATCCGCTTCCACGGATTGAGGATATTTTTGCCTCGCTATCTGAGGGTAAACGCTTCGCCAAAATTGATCTAGCCCAGGCGTATTTGCAAATGGAAGTAGAAGAAGCCTCGAAACAATACCTCACGATCAACACTCATAAAGGTCTCTATCAATATAATCGACTGATTTTCGGAGTAGCATCAGCTCCGGCTATTTGGCAAAGGGCAATGAATCAAGTCCTGCAAGGAATTCCAGGGACCCAGTGTTATTTGGACGACATCCTGGTCACGGGCGAAAATGACAGTGAGCACCTCGCCAACCTGGAGAAGGTGCTCGCTAGATTAAAGGAATATGGGCTACGAGCTAATCGCCACAAGTGCGAGTTTTTCCAGAAGCAAATCTCGTATTGTGGCCACGTTATTGATGAAGAGGGGTTACATAAGTCCCCTGAAAAGATTGAGGCAGTAGTCAAGGTTCCAGCACCGGAAAATGTGTCACAACTGAGGTCGTTCCTCGGGTTGGTGAACTACTACCATAAATTCTTACCAAATTTGTCTACAGTAGTACACCCACTGAATACCCTACTGCAAACGGGGGTACTATGGAAGTGGAATGACGAATGTAAACGAGCTTTCCAGAAGTGCAAAGATTTGATCACATCAAAAGAGGTGTTGGCCCATTTCAACCCAGCACTACCAATCTGGTTGGCATGTGATGCATCACCCTATGGTATTGGAGCGGTGTTGTCGCACAAATTCCCGGACGGGTTGGAGAGGCCAGTAGCCTTTGCGTCTCGGTCACTAACCTCAGCCGAGTGCAACTACACCCAGATCGACAGGGAGGCCCTCAGCCTGGTATGGGGAGTAAAAAAATTCAACCACTATCTGCATGGACAGAAGTTCACCTTGCTGACTGACCACCAACCACTTGTCTCCATCTTTAATCCAAAGAAGGGCGTTCCGGTGATTACTGCACAACGGTTACAAAGATGGTCCCTTTTTCTAGGGGCGAACCAATATGAAATAGAATATAAAGGCACGAAACAGCACGGAAATGCTGATGGGCTATCACGCTTGCCACTGCCTACTGTGGAGGAAGCACCAGCAGTGGACCCTATCGAGATATTTTATTTTATTCGTCAATAATTGAATGATTGCCAGTAACTAACGCGGATATAGAGAAGGAGACCCGCAATGATCCGACACTGTCTCGGGTATATGATTTGACGATGAGGGGATGGCCAACACATGGCGACTCACTGTTGCCAGCATTCTCATCCAGAAGAGAACAGCTGTCAGTATGCCAGGGGACAGTGATGTGTGGATCCCGAGTGGTAATTCCACCCAAGTTAAGGGAGAGAGTGCTAAATGAGCTTCACGAAGGTCATCTGGGAGGGGTGAAAATGAAAAGCCTTGCTAGGGCTTATGTGTGGTGGCCGGGGATTGATCAACAAATCGAGGACCTAACTAAGAGCTGCTCAGGATGCCAGAAGGTCCAAAATGCACCACCACATGCCCCTCTACACCCATGGGAGTGGCCCTCCTCTCCATGGCAACGGGTGCATATTGATTTCGCTGGTCCATTCATGGACTCAATGTTTTTAATAGCCGTGGATGCGCACTCGAAATGGCCTGAGGTGATCCAAATGTCCTCCACCACCACGGAGAAAACTATTGCAGTCCTACGGACCATCTTTGCCAGGAACGGCTTGCCAGTGCAGATTTGCTCTGATAACGGACCACAGTTTGTGTCCGAAGAGTTTCGAAGATTTATGAAAAGGAATGGGGTAAGGCATTACACCTCCGCCCCGTATCATCCAGCCACCAATGGATTGGCTGAGAGGTTTGTACAAACCTTTAAAAAAGCAGTAAGGGCCATGTGCGATGACGGCATTCCACTGCAGCATAAGGTGGACAATTTCCTGTTAGCCTACAGAAATGCGACACATACAATCACCAACCAGACCTCGGCCATGATGTTCTTTAACCGAAGGTTGAGATCTCGCCTGGATTTGCTCAGACCAAATGTGCGAAGAAATGTCGAGGATAAACAATTCCAGCACATCAATGAGAAGCCGACAAGGAGCTTCAATGTAGGACAACCAGTCTTGGCCCATGATTACCGAACAGAGAAATGGCAACCCGGAACGATATGCACACGGCAGGGGCCATTAATGTACACAGTGGATGTCGGGGAGAACATTGTGAGACGCCACGTCGACCAAATCTTAGTGTCACAGGAACGAGTCAACCCCATGTCTCGCGTACCTGGGAATGAACCCGACATACCGGCAGCATCTACCTCAGAAACAGTAGCAGTGGAAACCGATGGAAAGGGGCCAGAATCGCCTCCGCACCAAGAACAAGAACCTCAGGAAAGGCGCTATCCAGAAAGGATCAGGAAGCTGCCCCAAAGACTGAATTTATAAATGGACTATTTCTGTTTAATGTGCATGTTAAAGTGTTAATTGTTATTTGAGTGTTATGGGTACTGTTAATGTAAAAGGGGAGGAATTGTAGTGTATGTACCTTTAAGAGAGAACTACTTTTACAGCTCCTGTATACTGTAGTACCGGCAGTGACCACACCTGTATATAAGCCTTGAGCCTGCCTCTGTACTCCCAGTCTTGAGACTACCCTACTCCAGTAAACACCTGTTGATTGTTAAGTTACAGCCTCCGTGTAGTTCTTGGGGAAACATCATATTTAAAGAATCATGGATCTAACATCTTCTTCTGGCAAATCTTTAATGGGAGGAAGGAGACGAGTCGGAAGAGCCTTGTGCCATTTTCATCACATATGTTGCACACCAAGTGATGTGACAATGTGTTGACATGATTTGTGTTATTATATAATGGATTTCTAAATAAAGAAGGTTAGCCTATTACTTTTTCATGAATACACTGCCCTTTTAAAAATAATGTGATGGGAAGAGAACAGTTGTATTTAGTAATAAATAAGCAGCAGTTGATGCCTTGGCTTCTACCCACGATAAACACGCTCTGGTGGCTAATTAAGGATTTCAAGCAACAAGTTCTGAGGTTATCAAAAATTAATGAAAATTGATTGACCCAGTCCCTAGCTTCCTCATCTCTAGCACTGGACAGGATGTGCTGTGCACAACATGGATTCTGTAGAGCCACTTCATTTAATAATGGAGCTGTTAAGTAGCTTTTCTGCTGGTCGAGGAAGGTTGACTAATGGGCAGTTCATCAGATATTCGAAGCCACAGAGAACAACATGACATTTGGTTAAAGGCAAACCACCCACATCCAGAGGATGTCAAAGTTTAAGAATTCTAACCTCGGTGGCATGTTTGATTAAAACACTATTCATTCACCCTTGGGTTTGAATCCAGCTAAAGTAGTGGGAAGAAAGCCTTCTCTCTTTAGTGACTGCAAGAGTTCTGGTTGAATAGAGACTGGGCACTGTCATCCCATCAGTCCGCAGAACAAAACTATCCACAACTCAACGCACTAAACTGCTGATAAGTTAACTCTATCGGGCAGGGACAGAGGCTGGAACACAGCTCGTCTCGATAGCTCAGTACCATATCACTCCCTACGATTACTCACTCAGCCATTGGGAACATTTACAAAAGAAAATAAGATTTTACAAATAGCAGATTTATTCACTGAGTTGAGATGTACTTATTTCTTAGTCCTTTTATTTCAGTCAGATGATAATGCACGCAAGCCTCAATCTGGGGCACTATAACATAATCTAAGCTGACACTCCAGTGAAGTACGAAGAGAGTGCTGCATTGTCAATGTTGCTATTCTGTAGATGAGACATTAGACAGAGGCTAACTGTGGTGAAGAGCAAAGTGCTTTCATAGTGGATGACTTCACACTTCCCCACATTGAACTCCATCTGCCTTTGTTTCTCCCCACCCATTACATCCCTTTGTAACTTCCTGCTCCCAATCTACACAACTTACTGTGCCTTCTAACTTAGTATCATCTGCCAATTTGGAGATACAACTCTCTATTCCTTCCACCAAGACAGGACACTGGGAGAACTCCCTGCTCTTCTTCAAATTGTGCCATGGGAATTTTAACATTACATGAACCACAGCTTAATGTCTTGTCTGAAGCACTTCTCATTTCTCTTTCTGATACTGAATTGTCTTTGTATTTGTATCATTTTTTGCTTTTTATTTTCGATTATTCGGTTTTTATAACATTTTCATATTGCCTGTATGACTATAAATTGCGTTCAGTGAGGAAGGTTGGGGGGCATGCTCATGTAGAAATAAAGATATATTTTGCTGAGAATAAACATCTGTTAATAAGCCATTAGACAATATCGTTCTTGTTAAATTGCAACAGCTGAAGAAGGATTTTGTTTGAAATAAGCATATGAGGGAGAAGGGAATAGAGGACTATGCTGAAAGTTAGATAAGGATATATGGAGGAGGCTCGAGAGGAGCATAAACATAAAGATAAGCCTGCTTCCGTGTTGCATACTCTATGTAATTCTATGTATTATTAATTTGTCCTTTTTTCTCTCCCTCTATCACCATGTTCTAGTGCAGAGCCTGTGCACTATGCGCTGGTATCTGACTTAACACCTTTTCCCCCGTCACAGGGAACATGGCATTTTAACAGATGTATACAAGTGTTATTTTCCACGACACAATCAGGAAGAGAGAAGGTGACTGAAAATGTGACCTGATCAAAACATGATCAAAATCGTTCACATTCCAGTAGAGTTGTGTGTTGGCCTGGAACTATCAGCAGTTTTCAGTTACAGAGGGAATCTACTTTCCTGTTTGCATGACAGGGTGAAAACAAAGGTCCTGAAATGAAACTGTGGGACACTAGCGTACAAAGGCTTAACGTTTCCTTCTCAAGTTCCTCCCTTTGCCTTTCGTGCCAATTAACTGCCTGTTAACAGGTAGTTAACAGGCAGTTTTTTGGCTAATCCTTATTTTGAGCCCTAAAGTGTGGGTTTCCCGATGGCTTCAAACCTCATCAGGGTCAGCGAGGCGAGCCGTGGATCTGCGGGGGTCAGAGCGGCCGAGATGTCCAGTGTGAAGCTGAGTGATGAGTGCAAGTGTGGAGAGGTAAGGGTGTGAGGTGAGTCTAAAGTGTTTTAATAAGATTACTTACCTTTGCTTCTTCCTCCAGGCTTCATCCCTTTAGGCTGCGGAGCTGCCTCATCTCACCGGCAGAGAAAGCAGAATGGCCGCTACATTCTTAAATGCCGCAGCCTTCTGCTTTCTGCTCAGGAACGCTTTCTAAGTGAGTCTTGAGTAAAGGACTCACCAAAGAACAGAGATTGTCAGTGTTTGACAGCTTCACAGTGCTGTCAAATGATGACAATTCATCTGTCAATAATTTTTGACAGATGGAACGTCATACGCTGACGTTCTCTGTCACCGGCTTTCCCTTAATTGGTCTGCTAAGCCCGCTGGGTGGGCTTAACAAGGCCAATCAAGGGAAAATAGAGTGGGTTGGCCGGACGTCAATGGAGGTGGGACTGAAACCCGACAAGCAGCAGTCCCTCCTCCATCACGCCCCCATTGATAAAATTACCCCCGAAGTGTCAGCAAACTACTCACCATGGGGCAGGGGAGGGGGGCTGTATCGCCAATTTCTTATCGCCTCCCTCCCCGAACATCTGTGCTTCCCAGCCAGAGGTCACTGGATGGTGATCAGGAGATGGAGCCTTGGGAAATGTTACACCTTCTCCTGTGTCCAAGGGGCCCTGAGGCCAATTGTAGTCACCCCTGCTGAGATCAGCAAACTCGGCAGAAAGCTGACACCTTCTTGCTCTATATTACTCAGTACCACACCAGGTGATGCACTTACCAACTGGGCATCCATTAGTCTTCTTTGTATTCTTATTCTCTTCTCGAAAGCAATGGTAGCCAGTGCATGCACGGATCATTGAGACCATGATTAAAAAGTCTCCGTTCTGTCCCATGGACTGAATGATGGTGTTTTTGCATAGTGACACCGAAACATAGAAAGTACGGTTAGATCACAGAGAAACTTAAATAAGTTATTTGCAAACTGTGAGCTTCCTTCCAGTGTTGTTAGTAAACTTCCAAAGGATTCCCTTTCAGCCAATGCTATATAAATGCGGTGCTGCTAAAAATGCAGATGGAATAGTTCAAACATTTTGATGCAAAATTGGATTCATGCCCTTAAAAGACAAATATCATCAATGAAAAGAAAGACTTGCATTTATATAGCGCCTTTCACGACCACTGGACATCTCAAAGCGCTTTACAGCCAATGAAGTATGTTTTGAAGTGTAGTCACTGTTGTAATGTGGGAAATGCAGCAGCCAATTTGCACACAGCAAGCTCCCACAAACAGCAATGTGATAATGACCAGATAATCTGCTTTTTTTTGTTATGTTGGTTGAGGGATAATTATTGGCCAGGACACCGGGGATACCTCCCCAACTCTTCTTCAAAGTAGTGCCATGGGATCCTTTTACGTCCACCTGAGAGAGTAGACGGGGCCTCGGTTTAACGTCTGATCTGAAAGATGGCACCTCTGACAGTGCAACACTCCCTCAGCACTGCACTGGAGTGTCAGCCTAGCTTTATGTGCTCAAAGTCCCTGGAGTGGGACTTGAACTCACAACTTTCTGAATCAAGAGGCGAGGGTGCTACCAAGTTTTTTTTTAATAATATACTTTATTGAACATTAAGAACATTTACAACATCGTGATCATTTCATTGTATCGTACAAATCAATTCCGCCACACTGCACAGCCATTCTGCCACCACATTTTAACATCAAAACCTGAAGTTTAATTTGTCTCCTGTAACATATATTAATCGATTGTACTTTAAAAATTGATTATAAAATACTATCTTTAAATTCCTTTCTGAATAAAACATCCACAGAGCCTTATAATGATCTTTTAGCTTATATTTAAAATATTCTTTTAGATTGATTCTTCTCCCCTTAAAAAACAGAGCATTTCTTCTTTGCACAATCACGAATCTACCCAAACTGAACATTAAATTAATTGCCGCTCTGCTAAACTTGGGCAGACTCTCCTGCAATCCCCATCTCAAAATTGAGTCCCACGGGATTCCCATTCTCGCTCTTCGGTCCCCACCCAGCAAAAAGACTTCACACAACTGTTGAACATAGTACTTAAAATCATTTAACTGCGGACATAACACCAGTAAATGGGACAGAGTCTCATCCCGTGTCCCACAAACTGGGCAAGTTGACACCTCCACTCGTCCAATCGTGCACAAGACCGTCATGGTAAAAATCCGGTTATGAGCCAATTTGAAATCCAGTTCAATCCACTCTGGACATTTAAAATTCGCCCACACTCCCTTCCAAATCCTGTTGAAGTCCAGCTGTGGATAATACATTTTTCACACATATAATACCAGCTTTTATAAAAGCTTGATTAAATAAAACCTCTCCTTCAATGTTGACTCACCTGTTCAAAAATAAGGGCTGTTCTAAAAATTCCTCAGCCCCCTTGGGCATAAACTGCACACTTTTTAAAAATTGGGCCCAAGTCTCGACAACCCCCTTAAAAAACATAGGGAGAAGTTTAATCAATTTCAAAAACATATTGTGGTATTCCATATACAATATCCCCTGCCCTCCTATCCCACTTCATTTTAAAAAATGCTCAAAACAACTCTTCCAAAAACTTGTATTTGACTTCTGAAGAAATCTCTTCACCCATTTGATTTTAAAGGATTTTTTCTTCAAATCAATATCTGGGAAATTGAGTCCTCCCTGATTTCTCCGTCCAATGATGGTAATATAAGCCACCAAGGCTGGTTTCCCTTCCCATAAAGACCTCACACAAGCCTCTCGGATGGACTTTTCCACCCACTCAGGAATATCCTCCACTGTCAATAAGTACCAGAGCTTAGATAGCAGGAGAGCAGACAGCACTGTCGCTCTTCCTTGCACTTTCAATCACCATCTTCCCAAAATCTTTGTAATTTTCATAACCTTCGGTTCCCAATTTAATCGATCCACTTCATCCCTGTCTTTCTTGCACCCCATATGCACCCCCAGAACTTCCAAAACCTCCACCACCTGAAAGGGACATTCCTCCAACCATTGCCCCTTACCCCTTCCTGCAACCAGGAATTGGGACTTACTATAATTCACTCTGGCTCCTGAAGCTCTACAATATTCCTCCACTACCTCCATAGCTTTCCTCACTGACTCCCCATTTCTCAATGTTAAGATTGTGTCATCTGCATATTGGTGTATCACCGACACCAGCCCAGAACTGGGAACCACAATCCCAACTACACCTTATTTCTTTCGCATCATATAACCTAATGGTTCTGCTACCAATGTGTACAACAATGGGGAAAGGGGACAACCCTGTCTCACTGATCTCTGTATCGGAAAATACTTGGATAAAAAAACATTACATTTAACACAGCTAAATATGTTTGAATAAAAAATCCTTATCCACTCAATGAAATTTTCTCCGAAACCAAATGCTTCCAAAACCTTCAATAATAACTCATGAGAGACCCTATCAAAGGCTTTCTCTTGATCTATCTTTAATACATAAGCCTCCCTCCCACTCTCTTCCATGAGCTCTATCGCATCTCGGATTGAGACCACAGAGTCTGCGATGTCCCGGCCTATGACTCCATAGGACTGAGAGGGCCAAACTATCTGCGGTAACACCTCCTTCAAACGAATTGCCATAACCCTCACCAAGATCATATAATCCCCATTTAATAATGTGATGGGCCTCCAATTCTTCAGATCCCTTCTGTCCCCTTTATTTTTATAAGCTATGCTTATGACACCTCTCCTCATAGGTGGGGCCAGGCTTCCCTCAATTTTAATTTCCTTAAAAACTTCTAAGAGCAATGGACTTAAAATCTCAAAAAATTCTTTATAAAATTCTGCACTTAGTCCATTGGACCCTGGGCTTCCCCCGCCCCCCTTCATTCTACTTATTGCTACTTTTATTTCCGCTAATCCTACTTCTTTGTCACACATGCTTCTCTCATCCTCCTTTAAACCCTTTTCAATAAAAGCACTAACCTTCTCCATTGCCAAATTGGAAATGTCTTCTTTTGTATATAACTCTTGATAAAAGCTGCTAGCCGCCTCTAAAATCTCCCCATTTTCATGAATGCTCTTCTTCCCAATCTTCAACTCTCTAATTAATGATTATCTCTGTCGCAGCTTCTCTTGCTCTAGAAAATATCGCGTGTATCTTTCGCCCTCCAATGCATCTCTAGCCTTTGCGCGGAGAATGGCCCCCTTGCATTTTTCAGCTTGCAATAATTCCCACTCTTCCTTTAGCACCTGGAACTTAGTCTCAGCTCCCTTACCCCTCTGTCAACTGCTTTACAGACATCCATAAACCTTTTGTTTATATTCTCTTCTTGACGCCGGTTAGCTGCCGCTCTCTTTTTCCCATAACGTACCGAAAAAACTTTTACCTCATATTTGAAATTGTCCCACCAAACTCTTCTTTCTTTCAAGAACAAAGGTTCCTTCCGAGCACTCTTTATTATATTTAAAATCCCTTCCTTATAAGCAATTTCTTTCAGGTATTGATTGTTTAAAATCCACAGCCCTGATCCGATCTTAACTCTGCTGTTCCTAATTCTAAGAACCAAAGCCAAGTGATCACTAAAAAATTCATTTTTATAATAAATCTCGATCACCTCAGAACTTAACCCTTCTCGCATTAACACAAAATCTATTCGGCTCTGTTTTAAAACATCACCCACCCAACCTGTTCTGGAGAACTCCCTTTTTATGGGGTTCCGGTCCCTCCATTAGTCTCTCAAATTTAAATTTGCCATCATTTTTACAATCATCCCTCTGGAGTTATCATCCTTAAAGGTCATCTGGGCTGAAATGTCCATCCGAGATAAAAATACATTAAAATCCCCCACTATACAAGGATTTTCCACCTCTGCCACTTCAGTGAATAACGCCTGAAAAAACTCGCAACGCTTGCAATGGTCATTCGGTGCATAGATATTAAAGAAATCGCAATTAAATTCCTCCATTTTTACCCTTAGCCGTAAAAATCTCCCCTCAGTGTCCTTGTCCACCAAGGCAACATTCTCTTTTATGGACGGACTCACCAAAACAGCCACCCCTCTATGGTTATTGTTTGCACAACTTGCAAACACCTCTCCCTTCCAAACCTTCTGAACTCTTTCTAGGATATCCTCATCCCAAAACGTTTCTTGCAGACACAACTGGTCAGCGCCTTTAAAACCCTGCAACAACTGCTGTAATTTCTTCTCACCCCTCAGTCCGTTCACATTAATTGAGACCAATGTAATCATGGCTTCGAAGAAGGGAAGTATGCCTGATAATCTCCCCACCATTTAATCTCTGGCCCTTCCCTCCTCTCATGCTCCTTCCTAACTTTTCAGCCAGCTGTTGCTTTTTCCTGTAGACTCCGACTCTTTTTCACCTCCTGTTTGAACCTTTCCTGTTGTTTCAGCCTCTTCCTTGCATTAAGTTTGGCCAAGGAGCTGCCCTTTCTCCCTCCTTCTGCCCCTCACTGACCTTTCCCTTTGCACATGATGCCACCCCACCCCCCACTTCCATATCTCTGTCCCCCTCTAATTCCTCACTCTCAAGCTCTTCTGTAACCCTCTGTGCCTGCTCCCCGTCAGATACATAATCCTGCTCCCCGCCAGATACATCATCTCCCATAGAGAGTCTTCCTGCTATCGCGGTTTCTCCAACAGTGCCGCTCCCTTCGACCTCCTCTCCACCTCTGACCCTTGCTCCCTGATCCTTCTCTCTCTGGGACAATGGTGCACCTATATTGCTCCCTTCTGGCATCTTTGTCTCACTGCTCCCGTCCTGCTGCCCCTTTAAGGCTTTTGCCTCTTGCACCCTCTCCTTGTCTCGCCCCCTCCTGCTCACCGAGATGTCCAACTCCCCGGCACTCCGGACCCCTCAGCAGCCATCTGGCTGTTGTTTATGGGCCAAAAAGGCCCTAAAACCTGAAAAAAATCCAAAAAACCCACCAATTTTTTACAAACTCACTCCAACTCCCTGCAGCAATCAGGCAACCAGTAACACCGGCTCACTCCTAGCCCCTCCCACCTAGAGAGTGCATTACTTATATCTTAATTCCTGCTCTACATGCTGCTGTGGTGAACACTGGTATGAGGAGTGTTAGCCTTTCTAGGAGTGCAGTGGCATAATGTTAAAAGAGACACTTGTGTTCCCTAATGGTTCAGTGATACTGAGCCTTACAGACTAAGGAAGTCCATGTTTGGGGGAGGTATCACAGTCAGCGCACGTGTACACACACAAGTGCACACATGTGCACACACACACACACACCCACACACATGTACTCACATTGCTGGATGCTGACCATTAGTGGGAACCCTGGCTTATTTTTCCACCCTTCCCTACCGTAGGGTGCCGAGCCTCCTAACACCATCCCAGCTGACATCACCTAATTCAGAAAAGACCGGGGATGGCATTCGGAGCCTTCTTGGTCTTTATGGCTCAGCACTTTACAGAGCAGTGGAGAGCTGGCCTGAACATATTATATTGTACTGTTGGCTGAGGGTGGACTAGTTCTGGTGTCCATTACTTATATCTTAATTCCTGCTCTACCTGCTGCTGTGGTGAACGCTGGTATCAGGAGTGTTAGCCTTTCTCCCTCAATGTAACAAGTACAATTTACAACAGCAGAATGTAGTGAAGGAATTAAGATACATCCAAAGATGGTAATCGAGAGATTGTTTTCTGACTTTGCATTCCCAATGGAAAGCTTTTCCAACTGGAATTGTGTATTAGTGCGGTTTGCGTGGTTTTCTGACCATTTTAAAATAACATTCTCATAATTTGCTTTCTGTTTGAAGAGGATGAGGGGGATAGACCACACATGGCAAATGTTTAAGAGCTAAAAGCAAAAATGTTGAAATGATAGAGTAGACTTTCTGAGTCTTCACCCACAGGAAGATAGCTTGCCCACTGCCCACGTGTATTGGGAAATCACAGGCGTATGCTCACTGGTGGCAGGAAGGGTACCTTATCATGGTGGAGCACGCAGACAAGCTCACCTCATACGTTCAAAGTTATAATTATAAAAATGATAAAAGTAGTTACGCTTTCAAAGGCTTTTTCTCCCCCGCCTTTTCTTCCTACCTCATCTGAAGGTGCTGACTCTTGCTGGAGTATAGTTTCACAGCGGCCAACAGACTCCAGTATATCATGACAGTTCTCATTCTTCATGCCATGTCAATGAACACCAGGAAGATGTCCCATCATGGGAAGCATCACAACTGATCCCTATGCCTGACAGCCACACATGCGTACTTTACAGTTGGTATCACCCAACTCGCAATCAGGCGCAGGGTACCCTGGCTGAAAGTTCTCCTTCTGAGCTCAGGGTCACTTGGACAAATTGTAGCATCTCCAATGCCACCTCAGTCAAGATGAACTGAATCAGCAGAGAACAGTGAGCAGTCCTGATCTGTATGGTTCAGCCCCATCACACGCATTGCGTTTATTAATTGAAGCAATTGCGGGAGTGGGGAGAGCTCCTCAGGGTTGCACCTGTCCAAACCTGGGCCTTACCTATTGATTAGAGTATTGTACTCTCAGAGACACTCAGACACGACTGGCATTCACAATCAGAACTCTCCTTGGTGAGGGGGGATTATTAGTTTCAGCTGACTCATGAAGAAAGTCTTGCATTTATATAGCACCTCACCTCAGAAGAAGCACAAAATGCATCATATACAATGACTTACCATTAAGTGAAATAGCTGTCATAAGAACATAAGATGTAGGAGCATTTGACCCCTTGAGGTGCGGTCTCACCAACGCCCTGTACAGTTGTAACAGGACTTCCCTACTTTTATACTCCATTCCCTTTGCAATAAAGGCCAACATTCCATTTGCCTTCCTAATTACTTGCTGTACCTGCATGCTAACTTTTTGTGAATCATGTACAAGGACCCCAGATCCCTCTGCACCTCAGCATTTTGTAATCTCTCCCCATTTAAATAATAATTTGCTTATTTATTTTTCCTACCAAAGTAGATAACCTCGCATTTTCCCACATTATACTCCATCTGCCAGATTTTTGCCCACTCACTTAGCCTATCTATATCCCTTTGGAGATTCTTTGCGTCCTCCACAAAATTTGCTTTCCCACCTATCTTTGTATCTTCAGCAAATTTGGCTACATTACACTCGGTCCCTTCATCCAAGTCATTAATATAGATTGTAAATAGTTGAGGCCCCAGCACTGATCCCTGCGCCACCCCACTAGTTACAGTATGCTAACCTGAAAATGACCCATTTATCCCGACTCTCTGTTTTCTGTTAGTTAGCCAATCCTCTATCCATGCTAATATATTACCCCCAACCCCGTGAGCTCTTATCTTGTGCAGTAACCTTTTATGTGGCACCTTATCGAATGCCTTCTGGAAATCCAAATGCATGACATCAATGGGTTCCCCTTTATCCACCCTGCTCATTACATCCTCAAAGAACTCCAGCAAATTTGTCAAACACAATTTCCCTTTCATAAAACCATGCTGACACTGCTTGACTATATTATGATTTTCTAAATGTCCTGCTACCACTTCCTTTATGATGGACTCCAGTATTTTCCCAATGACAGATGTTAGACTAACTGGTCTATAGTTGCCTGCTTTCTGTCTCCCTCCTTTCTTAAATAGGGGCGTTACATTTGCGGTTTTCCAGTCCGCTGGGACCTCTCCAGAAGCCAGGGAATTTTGGTAGATTACAACCAATGCATCCACTATTCATGTAGCCAGAAAATGTGGCAGCCATTTTGCACACAGTAAGATCCCACAAACAGACAATGCGATGACTGACCTGTTAATTTGGTTTTTGCCTGCGCTGGTTCAAGGTATCACTTAGAGGAGAGAAGGAAAGTGAGCTAAGAGGAGCAGTGGGGACGGGGTGTGGGGGGAGGCGGGGGTAAACCGAGGTTGAACAGAGCACACTTTCCACAAATTGATGAATCTGAATTGGAGACACATTATTCACATTATTGAAAGACCTGTAAAATAAATTAAAACCAACTAGAGAAAATTTGGGCAATGTACACACCTATGTGAGGGTATTGCTCCCAGACCAGATGGCACTGTGTCATGCATCAGTGGCTCAGTTGGTAGCACCCTCCCTTCTGAGTCAGAACATACGGCACGGTGGCATAGTGGCTAGCACTGTTGCCTCACAGCGCCAGGGACCCGGGTTCGAATCCGGCCTCGGGTGACTGTCTGTGTGGAGTTTGCACATTCTCCCCGTGTTTGCGTGGGTTTCCTCCGGGTGCTCCGGTTTCCTCCCACAATCCAAAGATGTGCAGGTTAGGTTGATTGGCTATGATAAATTGACCCTTAGTGTTAGAGGGATTAAATATGTGGGGTTACGGGGATCGGGTGGGATGTGTGTCGGTGCAGGCTCGATGGGCCGAAATGGCCTCTATCTGCACTGTGGGGTTTCTGTGATTGTAGGTTCATATCCCACTCCAGAGAGTCCTGGCCAATATTTATCCCTCGATCACTAAAACAGATTATCTGGTCATTTATCACATTGCTGTTTGTGGGAGCTTGCGGTGTGCAAATTGGCTGCTGTGTTTTTCAACAGTGACTACACTTCAAAAGGTACTTCGTTGGCTGTAAAGTGCTTAGGGATGTCTGGTGGTCATGAACGCTGCTGTATAAATGCAAGTCTTTCTTTATAAGAACTCTTGCTGGGCTGTCTAAAGTGATTTGTGTTAACCTTCGTTGATGTGCTGTAATTCGTAATTTGGAGAACTTAGCTTATTTACATTGAAATGCCAAATGCAAAGTAAACGTACACTGAGTTCCATATTGTTAGAAAATAAATGGATACCTCACCAGAGAGCTCTTTGTCTCCAAAATGCCATACACTCCCTCATGGGATGCATCCCAAACATATTACACGCTGTGCTCACTGATCTACATTGGCTCCCGGCCTAGCAACGCCTCAATTTTAAAATTCTCATCCTAGTTTTCAAATTGATTCATGGCCTCGCCCCTCCCTATCTCTGTAGTCTCCTCCAGCCTCACAACACTCCGAGATCTCTGCGATCCTCCAATTCAGGCCTCTTGCGCATTCCTGATTTTAATCGCTCAACCATTGCCGGCCGTGCCTCCAGCTGCCAAGGCCCTAAGCCCTGGAATTCCCTCCCTAAACCTCTCGGCCTCTCTACCTCTCTCCCCTCCTTTAATACTCACCTTAAAACCTACCTCTTTGACCAAGCTTTTGGTCACCTGCCCTAATTTCTCCTTAGGTGGCTTGGTGTCAAACTTTGTATAATAGCACTTCCATGAAGCCCCTTAGGACATTTTACCACATTAAAGACGCTATATAAATGTAAGTTGTTGTTGTTTAAACTCCTACAGTGGCACCATCTATTACAGTCCAAAGATGTGCGGGTTAGGTTGATTGGCTATGATAAATTGACCCTTAGTGTTAGGGGGATTAAATACGTGGGGTTACGGGGATAGGGTGGGATATGTGTTGGTGTGTTGGTGTAGGGGTTACGGGGATCGGGTGGGATATGTGTCGGTGTAGGCTCGATGGGCCGAAATGGCCTCTATCTGCACTGTGGGGTTTCTGTGATTCTGTGATTCTGAGTACTACAACTACCATCATAGTAGAGAGCCGTTTTCTCCTCCCCCCTCCCTCCCCCGCCCCCCACACACCCATTTTTCTCTCCTACTCTCCTGAGGGTATTTACTCTTGCTGAGGTGCAGTTAACTCATCCATGTGTGAATGTTGGCAGCCTATTAGACCATGAAAAACATTCCAGACAAACACATTCCCACAAATCCAGTAGGAGTCACTGGATTAACATTATGTAGCTGCAGTCCTGATCAATTGATTTCCACTCTCCAGCACAGAGACACGAAGGCTAATTGTAGTCCTTTGAATGCCACATGGCTGCTGAGCTGGGATAAACTAAATGACACACATTGGGGATAGAGAGGGTACACAGGCGATTTACGAGGATGTTGCCAGGACTAGGGAATTTTAGCTATGAGGAAAGATTGGATAAGTTAGATTTGTTTTCTTTGGAACAGAGGAGGCTGAGGGGAGACTTGATTGAGGTCTAGATAGGAAGGACCTATTTCCCTTAGCAGAGAGGTCAATAACGAGGGGGCATAGATTTAAAGTAATTGGTGGAAGGATTAAAAGGGAGTTGAGGATAACTTTTATCACCCAGAGGGTGGTGGGGGTCTGGAACTCACTGCCTGAAAGGGTGGTCGAGGCAGAAACCCTCATCACATTTAAAAAGTACTTGGATATGCACTTGAAGTACCGTAACCTACAGGGCTACGGACCAAGAGCTGGAAAGTGGGATTAGGCTGGATGGCTCTTTTTCAGCCGGCACGGACACGATGGGCCGAATGACCTCCTTCTGTGCCGTAAATCTCTATGATTCTGTGAAGTCCAGGCTCTTTTGTACCACAATTGGATGAGGTGAGGGAAGATTACTGGTTATGTGGGGAAAGGGAGAAAAATTGGGGGAAAAAACAGAAGCGAGCAGAAATGATAAAATGAATCACTGGGGGAGAAATTCCCTATCTTAGTGCGTTAGGTGAAGAAATAGGTGGCCAACGCTCTTCCGCCAGCTGGTGGCGGGTTCAGCGGCGCCCTCCATTTTGGAAGTCCTGGTAGTGCAGGCGTTCTTAGGTAGCGCCCTGCAAAAAAAAAATGACGGAGTGGTGACATGCACGCCGACTTAACCTCACCACTGCAAACTTCGACCCTAGCGCTGAGTTCAGCGCTGGATCCTCAGCACGCCAACAAACCCAATGTGCAAGCAGGCTCACAGAGACGCTGTCAGCAGCTCTTAAAGTGACACACACACACACACACACACACACACACACACACACACACACATCTTTCAGGTAAGTTTGCATTTAAACTTTTGGGGGGGAAGAATTCGTTAGCGACCAGTCTGGGTCGCTAACATCACCTGGGCGCTAAATTTAGTTTTCGTGCCCCAAGAGGGAGGTGGAGCGCTAATTCAAGCGCACTAACCCCAAATATCGGGGCGGTGCGTTCTGCAGCGCTACGCACTGGGCCACGTAGCGCTGCTGCATGGAAGGGCTCTTCCCCCTCATTAAAGGGGAGGGCCCAAGCCCACAACTCTGCGGGCCCCTACCTGGACAGCCGGGGATCGGGGTGCCACGCCAGCAGCCTGGCACTCGAGGAGTGTCGGGCTGCCAGATCGTGGCACGGACCCCGCGTTCAAAGACGCAACGGGCTTCGACAAGTAAGTCGGACGATTTTTTCCCCCTGCCCACCACCTCCCCTTTACTTACCGCCCCCGCGAGCCGCCCGCCGCTCCGTTCCCGCCCCCTGAATTGGTCGCTGTCATCGCCTAGCGCAGGTTCAGGGGGCGCGGGCCAATTTTGCAAGCGGGGTGAAAACGGGGCCCACGTCATCACCGCCTGCGCAGTGGAGCGGGACGCTACCGGTTACCACTGCCGCTAAATGCCCGCTGAATTTATCGGGAGTCATTAGCAGAGCCGCGCCCGGGCGAAAAGTCATTTGTGCCCCATTAGCGCCCCCTGGAGGCACTAACGGAAGGTGCAAATGCACCAAATTTCTAGCCCTTGGACTTCTTTTTTGATTTTATTTAAGTAGTGGCTTGCTGCAATAGATGTTAAAAGTTTTTACGTGTGTAGTGAGTGCTGTTGGATGCTTGCAAGGCCTCGGATTGTAAAGGAGGGCCTCTGAGAAGACAGAAAATGTTGAAAATACTCCGCAAGTCAGGCAACATCCATGGAGAGAGAAACAGAGTTCACGTCTCAGGTTGAGATGCTGCCTGACCAGCTGAGTGTTTTCAGCATTTTATGCTGTCATTGCAGATTTATAGCATCCGCTCGCAGAGGGAAGAGGAAGAGGAAGACACAGAAGAGGAAGAAACAGAAGAGGAGGAAGCCCCTTTCTGGCCAGGATATCCGGGATGATCCGGGACATCCGCCTGTGGTCCTAGTAACGACAACCCTAATTCCCCTTTAAACATTTGTTCCACACCTTACCTTCCCTCTGTTACTGACCATCACAGCGTCCTCTTGGCCACGATGCTGAAATAAAACCTACCACAAAGCAAACTTTCCAATCCAACTTTATACATCTATCCATCTAATATAACATCAAGAAACCAACTCATCGCCCTTATGCATTCCCTTAGTGACTGTCTTGTGTGTGCCTTTGCCTATCCTACTGATGTCCCGCAGTGCTACCCCAGTGGCTGCTGCATGGCTGGTGGAAGGCTGCTGACTTTCAGTGGGGGGACACTGCAGATAGCCTTGCTGGTCAACCTTGAGGAGCTGGTGGCTGGAAGTATCAAATCAATCTACTTCTTCACTCTCCTCTCCCTCTTCTTGGTCAACCATTGACTGGGCAGGTTGTATTTCTTGGGTGTGTGAAATGAGGAAGGCACAAGGGTGGAGTTGGGGTGAAGGTGGGTGGGAAATCAAGAAGTGCATGTGAGAAGGAGGATAACGTATGAGGATACCAGCATCTTGTATCTTTTCAACCACCATTGGCCAAGTGCTCAGCCATGCCCCTGCCAAGAATGGCCAGCACCGTCTACTCCAAGAGGGTGAGGTGAGGCTAGGAATGGGAGATGAGCCTCGTGATTGGTACAGGTTGTTGGTAGTAAGTGATCGTGGTGGTGGGGGGAGGGTCGTGCAATGAGCAGTGTGTGAGGCTAGTGGTGCAGTTGGTAGGAGACGGCTTTTGAAGATGCACTGACTGACCTTGACCAGTGGTCTGAGGTCATGAAGCTTCTTTGGGCACTGGAGCCAGGTGGTGGGAGCGACACTGCTGGCAGTGACAGCCTCGGTGATGTACTCCCACATCGTTCTCTCTGGAGGGCTTCCTGGCCCCTGTGGGCAGAGGACCTCTCTTGCAGTGTTGACCCTCTGCCTAAGATGGAGTGCTGCGTGTGAGACCCTGGGTGTCCCTTCCCCGGCTTGCTGAGCCATTTATGTTAGTGCTGAAGCACTTCTTCATTTTTTTAGGTATGGAAGACTATTCAGTTTTAAGAGCTGAGGACTCCCATTTGAGTCTTATTTTTAATGTTTATGCTTTTTTTGAAAGGCAGGAAGGGCTGAAAAATGCATTTTTTCATTTGATTTTAATTTTAATTTGTTTTGAATGCATTGCCCCTTTAATTCATAGCCCTTTTAACTGCCCACAATTCTTTGCGAACTCCACAGCCTCGCTCCCAGAGGCTGTAAGAAGTTGCAACGCCAACTGTGGACGGGAACTTCGGGTCAAAGGCCTCCACTAATGCCACCAGGAGGGAATTACACTGTAAGTTACGCTGCGCTACAATTCTGTAGCCCCCAGCGCTGCGGCCATTTTCAGTGGCCATAAGCCTGAGGCCGCAGTGACATCAGCAGGTTTCTGTCGATATCAAATTTTTCCCCCACTGAATTTTCTATCGTTATATATGCAAAACTAGCTGTACAATATTTATACTAAGGGCTGGTAAATGAGGTCCAAAGGGAACAATGTTACACTATGGACAGTACTGATTACATCTTATCACTCAATTCTTTACTGTGTTATGCATTAAGTAAGCTATGGATGCCTGACAATATGCTCACAGTTGCCTAAATTTAGTTCATTAATGGCTAGACTGCTGTGTTGTTAAATCTAGTTTTCAGTCAAAGCTTGACACAAGTAACCTCAGAGGGATAAGCAGCTTGCATTTTCCCTTGAAGATATTTTCTATTGAAGTACATTGAAGTTTATCATTTCAAATTTGCAAAAGTCTTCAAGTTGCTGAATAATGGAGCGGGCATCTCATGGTATGCCCTGTTAGTTACACTTGTTCAAGCACATTTAGGTTTTAAACATTTTGCCCTCAACATTGCTGGAAGTGTGAGCTGATAACAGTGCAGTGAGGGCAACTGGGACCTTGGTGAACAACAGGACCAACAGTGTATCTCCTTAACCAGTGAAATTAAAGATTTGAAAAATAAATTGAGGAAGGGCTGAGAAAAAGGGTGAATTAGAGTGGCGTGAATTCAATGTCAAATCAGGAACAGAAGGAGAAATAAAGAGAGGGAAAGAAACATTGGATTAAGAGAGAGAGAGAAAAAAAGAGACAGTAAGGAAAAGTAAGAAAAAAATGTAAACCTTTAAAATTTGACATTTTTAAAATTTCCAACAACAATTCACAACCTGAAGGAATGAGACTCCACATTTTTACTTGTTCACTTTCTGGACAAGAGGGGTTGGTTGGCAGTCATTAAGAATTATCACGCCATTAAAAAGGTACTTACGCGGTTAATTGCTAGACTTAACTTACTGCGATGAGTTCAATGGGCAATGAATGTGCAAATGCAGCAACTTCATGAAAATTGTGGGGAAGTCACGGCGACATGCTCTTTTTGCGAAGCTCATGGCGGAGTGGCGCAAACCGGTCAGCAACAATGAGGTACCTCTTCCTTGCCACAACTTGCTGGCCGATTTGCCCATTAATAACGGCGAGCCTCATTCACATGCCGTCATTTTTTCAGCAAATTCTGGGCCATCATTTTGAAATGACCCCTCGACCTTTCAGAAACTATTGTCTCTCAGTTATCAGTGGAAGGCAACCTAACTATCTACTAGTGCCTCTCCTCTAATTACTTTTGGGTGCTACCTGATTTGAATATGTAACTACATTTCTCTCTGAGGGTCAAACCAAAGCCTGATGAAAGACTGGCCACTCATATGTTCTACATCATACTTTCCCTTTCCCTCTCAATGCTGGTCACTGAAACAACTAATCGTAGCTTTCCTTGACTTTCCAGTTGCAGTGCTATGATTGAGAAGCGCAGGGTTGTATCTTGACGTACAGTGACATCCTCCTGAGTCCATGTGCGCTCTTTCAAGGCTCCTTCCAAATAAATGACCTCAGGCAGCCCATCACCAATTCTCATTTTTTCCTTCATTGTTGCCCAATCAAAACCATCCAACAGATCCCGGAAGTAAATCAGGGAAGCACAACTTCCCATGTAAAATGTCGTTTGTTCCATGTGCTCTATCATTGAGCATCTCTCAGTGAAAGCTTAGCTCAGTTGGTAGCACCCTCGGTTCTCAGCCAGGAAGTTGGGGGTTCAAGCTCCACTTCAGGGTTTAAGCTTGGAACCTAGGTTTACATTCCAAGGAGTACTGCACTGTCAGAGGTGCCATCTTTTGGATGAGACGTTAAACTGAGGCCCTGTCTGCCTGTTCAGGCTGATGTAAAAGATCCCATGGCGCTATTTAATGAGCAGTGAGTTGTCCTGCCCAACATTTTTCCCTGTAATCCAACACCCTGTAAACAGATTAACTGGTCACTCACTCACTTGCTGTTTGTGGAACCTTGCTGTGCAAAAGCTGACTGCCATGTTACCTTAATAACTACAGTTCCAATGTAGATTTCAATGGGCATGAAACACCGTGGGACATCCTGAGGATGTTAAAGGTGTTATATAAATGGAAGTTTTCTTTCTTCATTCTACTTCATTAACTGGCCATGTTGAAGATCATTCAATAGTTCCAACTCCAGGACTGATATTATTCATTGAACATAAGAACGTAAGAAATAGGAGCAGGATCGGCCATTCGGCCCCTCGAGCCTGCTCCGTCATTCAATAAGATCATGGCTGATCTGATCTTGGCCTCAACTGCACTTTTCTGCCTGTTTACCCATAACCCTTGGCTCCCCTGTAGTTCAAATATCTGTCTATCTCTGCCTTGAATATATGCAATGACCCAGCCTTCGCAGCTCTCTGGGGTAGAGAATTCCAAAGATTCACGACCCACTGAGAAGAAATTCCTCCTCATCTCCATCTTAAATGGGTGACCCCTTATTCTGAAACTGTGCCCCCTCGTTCTAGATTCCCCCACGAGGGGAAACATCCTCTCAGCATCTACCCTGTCAAGCCGTCTCAGAATCTTATATGTTTCAGTAAGATCACCTCTCATTCTTCTAAACTCCAATGTGTATAGGCCCAACCTGCTCAACCTTTCCTCATAAGACAACCCCTTCATCTCAGGAATCAACCTCGTGAACCTTCGCTGAACTGCCTCCAATGCAAATATATCCCTCCTTAAATAAGGAGACCAAAACTGTACGCAGTCCTCCAGGTGCGGTCTCACCAATGCCCTATACAGTTGTAGCAGGACTTCCCTACTTTAATACTTCATCCCCCTTGCAATAAAGGCCAACATTCCATTTGCCTTCCTAATTACTTGCTGTACCTGCATGCTAACTTTTTGTGTTTCATGTACGAGGACCCCCAGATCCCTCTGTACCGCCGCGTTCTGTAGTCTCTCTCCATTTAAATAATATTTTGCTTTTCTATTCTTCCTACCAAAGTGGATAACCTCACATTTTCCCACATTATACTCCATCTGCCAAATTTTTGCCCACTCACTTAACCTATCTATATCCCTTTGCAGACCCTTTGTGTCCTCCTCACAACTTGCTTTCCCACCTATCTTTGTATCGTCAGCAAATTTGGTTACAGTACACTTGGTCCCTTCATCCAAGTCATTAATATAGATTGTAAATAGTTGAGGCCCCAGCACTGATCCCTGTGGCACCCCACTAGTTACAGTTTGCCCACCTGAAAATTACCCATTTATCCTGACTCTCTATTTTCTGTTAAGTTAGCCAATCCTTTATCCAATCTAATATATTACCCCCAACCCCGTGAGCTCTTATCTTGTGCAGTAACCTTTTAGGTGGCACCTTATCGAATGCTTTTTGGAAATCCAAATACACTACATCTACTGGTTCCCCTTTAACCATCCTGCTCGGTACATCCTCAAAGAACTCTAATAAATTTGTCAAACACGATTTCCCTTTCAGAAAACCATGTTGACTTTGCTTGATTGTACTGAGCCAGAAATTCGGGTCAGAGGCTTCCCGCGGGTGCAAGCCCCCGACCTGCACTTACCTAGCGCGCCTGCCGTTGTGTTGTGGGCCCGCGTGGGATTCCAATCCTGGGCCTGTTCCAGCTGCCGGCGCACAGTGCTTGCGTATCCCAGGGGCGCAGTTAATTCGAAGCGTCCCCATGGATCACGTAGGCCACGGAGAGCCAATCATAGCAGGGAATCTCTATTCATAGATTTGACAGGAAGACATGTCAAATCTATGAATAGAGATTGGCCCCAAAACCTAACTAAAACTTCAAATACATTTTTTTTTAAATCACATTTTTAAAATAACTATAAATTACATAAAATAACTATTTTAAACAATAATTTAAATTTTTGAAAAAATTAATTACAGTTTTTAACGGGGCTAAAAATAAACTTACCTTTCTTTTTAAAGTATTTAAAAATAATAAACCTGTGGTAAAAATGTTTTAACTTTACTTAATTCATCACTTACCTTGTTAAAAGCAGGCCTTGCACTGCTTTTTAAACACATAGCTGCTGGAGACTTACCCTCCCGGAGAAACCAGTAAAAAAACGGAAGTTCCAGGCGTACGCGCTGCCTCTCCGGTGCACGCGTTCGACCTGTGAACCCCTTCCTTCAAGGGAATGGAAGTTCCGGTATCCCGCGCATGTGCAGTGCATGCATGAAACCGGCACTTTCGTTGGCCCTACGCGTGAGTACCCAGCGCGTACTCACCCGTGGGGACCCGAATTTCTGGCCAATTATGATTTTCTAAATGTCCTGCTACTACTTCCTTAATAATGGATTCCAGCATTTTCCCAATGACAGATGTTAGACTAACTGGCCTATAGTTTTCTGCTTTCTGCCTCCCTCCTTTCTTGAATATGGGCGTTACATTTGCGGTTTTCCAATCTGCTGGGACCTTCCCAGAGTCTAGGGAAATTTACAACCATTGCGTCCACTATCTCTGCAGCCACTTTTTTTAAGACCCTAGAATGCAGGCCACCAGGTCCAGGGGACTTGTCAGCCTGTAGTCCCATTAGTTTGCCTAGTGATTTTTCTCCAGTGATAGTGATTGTTTTAAGTTCCTCCCTCCATTTTGTCTTTGGTGCAACAAATACGCCTGGTATTTCCGTAGGAGTTCTTCCGATCTCCCGCCACAACTTCACATGAAGGTCAGCGGAACCCCTGGGGAAAATGGAGCAAACAGCTAAAAACAGCTGTTTATGCCATTTCTCCAGGGTTCCTGCTGATATTCCGCCAAAGTTTCAGTTGCAGATCAGGTCGACCCCAGCGCTTTTTATGCTGTTTCTCTGGGCATTCTGCCAATCTTTCACTGAAGTTATGGCTCAGTCAGGAGAGCTCCTGTGGAACTTCAGGCCCTTAAAGTTTAAATCCCATTAATTTTTGAGCATCCCAGGTTGGTGATACAGACAGAATTTGGTGTTCAGATGTAGGATCTGTTCACCATTGTGCAAACATACATCCACTGACACTGCACAGTGCTTTGGATCATTCACCAAGCACTGGGCTACACTAGTAAATTTATCTTTAATATTTACAAAGTATTATAAAATATTTACAGTACAGAAACAGGCCATTCGGCCCAACAGGTCTGTGCCGGTGTTTATGCTCCACACAAGCCTCCTCTCACCCTTCTTCATCTCACCCAATCAAAATACCCTTCTATTTCTTTCTCCCTCATGTGCTTATCTAGCTTCCCCTTTAATGCATCTATGGTATTCACCTCAACCACTCCTTGTGGTAGTGAGTTCCACATTCCAACCACTCTCCAGCTAAATAAGTTTCTCCTGAATTCCCTATTGCATTTATTAGTGACTATATGATATTTTTGAAACATCTTCTCTACGTTTACCCTATCAAACCCTTTCATAATCTTAAGGACCTCTATCAGGTCACTCCTCAGTCTTCTCTTTTCTAGAGAAGACTGAATTTAGTTGATTCTCAAAATCATTACCAGAGGGAGTGGGCGAAATGGTAAGTTGGACGTTTGTCGTTGTTGTCGCCCTCAATGACGACCTGCTTTTCACCTCTAAAACATGGGTTTAAGTCCAGCCCATAGTAATGGGATGGAAGCATCTTGTGTCTGTTGGCTGTATGGGTTCTACCCAGAATGAGTTTGGGTCGTCTCGATCTAGCTTGTAATGAGGATGGGCTCACAGCACAAAACACTCCCAAGTGGTCAGAGGACGGATGATATAGGGAATGGGAAGAGTGGTCAGAGGACGGATGATATAGGGAATGGGAAGAGTGGTCAGAGGACGGATGATATAGGGAATGGGAAGAGTGGTCAGAGGATGGTTGATATAGGGAATGGGAAGAGTGTTACTCTGACGCAGGAAGAGTTGCATCTCTGAGGTTGAGACTCAGGCATAATGTTGGGGCAGAGCAGAGAGAGTTTTACTCTGCACCTATCCATGCTATTCCTGACCTAGCAATGTTTGGCACAGAAAGTGGGCGCCTGTGATCGAAAATATTAAATTCCCCAGCACTAACATCCATCTCCATTACAAGTTAAAAAAAAAATATCATCAGCACTTGGCTGGCTGAATGAAGTGTGGATACTGTATGCATGACTCTAATAAAAGGGGCAGGCTTTCACTTTCCAAAGATTCCATATGCTCCAATAACAACCTAATAAATAATTTGAATACACTGTGCAGGATTTCATAGTTGAACCCTAAGTTCTATAATGGGGAATTGGTTAGTCAATCGCCACTCAGGAAATTCGTATGCCCTCGGGCTGGGTTTAAACAGTGAGCACAATTCACCTGAAAATAAAATAACATGTAAAAATGAAAGTGTTGGTTTTGCTCAGCTGGTCTCTGGGGTCAGCAGGTTGTGGTTTCAAGCCCCACTCCGGGACTTGAGCACATAAGCTAGGCCGCTAGTCCAGTGAAGTACTGAGGAAGTGCTGCATTACCAGAGGTACCTTTCGTCGGATGAGATATTAATCTGAGACCCTGTCAGGTAAAATTCCATGACACTATTTGAAGAGGAGCAGGGAGTTGTCCTGGACAACACTCCTCCCACCAAACCACCAAACCAACACCACCAAAAATCAGATTAAGTGCAGTTTGTGGGACATCGCTGCGTGCAAAATAACTGCTGCATTTAACCCACATAAGAACACTAACTGCGCAATGCAATTCAATGAAACAGTTTGCTTTCTTTCTGAGAAATGTGATAAGATGCAATATAAATGCAGGTTCTTGGGAACACCATTTGCTTGCAGACTATGAGCTCCTTGCTAGGATTTTGAAATCATGCTCTGAAAAACTATTGGGTTAGGGAACATGATAAAAATCCCTGCAGGATTTACTGTTTCCCTAAGAGTTTCCATAGGATTTGTTTCACAATCATACTTAATCCCATACAACCTCAATAAGTGTTTGATCCAGATTCCCTAGAGTTTAGAAGAATGAGAGGTGATCTCATTGAAACATACAAAATTCTCACAGGGCTTGACAGGGTAGATACAGGGAGGATGTCTCCCCTGGCTGGGGAGTCTAGAACCAGGGGGTCACAGTCTCAGAAAAAGGGGTCGGACATTCAGGACTGAGATGAGGAGAAATTTCTTCACTCAGAGGGTGGTGAATCTTTTGGAATCCTCTACCCCAGAGGGCTCTGGAGGCTCAGTCATTGAGTATATTCAAGACTGAGATCTTTGGATACTAAGGGATATGGGGCTAGGTCGGGAAAGTGAAGTTGAGGTAGAAGATCAACCATGATCTCATTGAATGGCGGAGCAGGCTTGAAGGGCCAAATGGCCGACTCCTGCTCATATCTCTTATGTTCTTATGCCCCACAAACATTTTGGCAATTTTGACCAGTCACCACAGTCTACTTTTCATCTATTTTGTTGCTATGGGGACTATGATTCAGAGGAGCACAGACTCAAGCTACACTGTCCTGTTCCTCCATATAGCTGCCCAATAATGGCATGAACAATGTGGCCGAGGACAGTGCTCAGCCACAGAGACACATGATGCAGGGATGACTTGCTAAGAAAGGTATAAGGGGCCCAAAAGTCGGTGATGCCTTTCAATGGGAGGCAATGCAATCTAAGCAACAAAAGCGTCATCTATCAAATAACCAATATTTCGAAGTGTCGCTTCTAAAAACTTACTGCGCACTCAACTCTAAATCATCCTGTCCTTACAGAAAATAATGAACTCCTGTAGGACTAGTTGGAAATCATCCTATTTCACTTGCTGTTGTTGTCCCTCATTAGTAATCTGTTTAAAAGTCAATGCCAATCTCTCAAAATGTGTTGCTAATTAAGTGCATTAGACCCAGCAATATGTAAGTTGGCTGGTACAGTAATATGCCCCATGACTGCAATGAAGATATCCAGTGGTTTGTCTCTGTCCACATGTACATTGAAGGGATAATTACAGTCCTAGCCCTTTTGGGCTATTCCAGATCAGGTGTATTCCCCAGACGTTCACCTTCAACTTAAGTTAGAGATAGCCGAATTCCATAAGACGCTTAAATGGGTGTAAAGGTTCAGGCTATCTCTCCCTAAAGGAAAGGAACGACTGAAGGTGTTACCATCCTCCAGATAGTACTTTTAATAAGTTGAACTAGACTGTAACCTTCCGGATATTATAAGGGTCCGGAATACCCCCAGAATTCTGCAACTCCTTACAAAAGAGTGTACAGAATTTGTGGGTCCGTGAGTCTATACAGAATTACTCTTTGAGACAATTCTAAAAATATATAGTATTATTTAAGAGCTGACATTCAGTTAACATCTGTTGAATCTGTCGCAACATTAACAATTCAAAGTACAATTAGCTTACATTTCTTATTTCTCAGAGATCCTTATTTTTAAATCTTTACTTTGTTACATTTCTTATTTCTTAGAGATCCTTATTCTCAAATCTTTACTTCGTTACACTTCTTATTTCTTACTTATTTCTAAGTCCAGAACATCCACCAAAATCAATCTGACTTCCCGAGACTCATAGTTAAAGACTTACAGAGATGCCTCTGGAAAGTTGAGAAGTGCCCTGCCCGTTCAGCGTGTTCTGACTTCTGTTTGAAAAGCTCTTAATTTATACTCTTTTGGCAGTGGTTTCTTCTTTGATGTTCTCTGCTGATGTCAACTAATTGTCTTATTCTTTCTCTCTGTTTGAATGCTTTCTATTTTACTATCAATTCTACTATTGCATGCGTAATTATTTCTCTACTTTTAGGTGTTCCAAAAACCATCATAAAAACAATGACAGCTGTGGTTTCTGTTTGATGCCATTCTTATTGAAGATTCTTCATTCAATTCCTAATATTGGCTTTACTGGTTTTCTGCAGACATTTTGACTTTGTGGTATTCCAAGTTTAATACAAACACAATGCAATTGCTTGGTGTCTCTATTGAAGTTATATCTTCAAAGTCTTGTTGGTATGGTTTTATATTTACTATGTCTATAAATTAAAGACACTTCGACCAGAGTGGTTCATGCATTTCTAGCTATCTCAATTGGTTGCATATTTAATCTTATGGTTCCTGTTTTCCAAGTTTAACATAAATCTATTTGGCCAGCAGTTGTTTCTTTTACTTGATGTCATGTTTTCAAAGGCACATGCCTCTTTTAATGTTTGTATTTCTATTTCACGTGTTAGCTCTTCACACTTTAAACTGGGTCTTCTCATTGTGTCACCTCCAAACTCTAGACCTTTCGGAAGCAAGTCTTTGCTTTTCAATAGGGTCTTAGTTTCTTGGTCAATATCCCTTTCCCATTTCAATGCCTGTTTACAACTTTGTTATCAACCGATCTTATCTCAGAAGCCTGTATTCTGTTCACAGTCTTGTCTGCTGAGACTTGTGTCTTTGAGGCTTTAGATTTTTAAACCCAGTATATTCTGTATTAATAATATCAGAATTCTGATCATAGTATCGTGTATTTCTCTGAATAATGGCTATTCCTTCATAACATAGCTTCTTCTATCAGGAGACTGCTTTCAACACTACCACAAACCTTTATATATTTCCCCAGTTTTCTCCCCTCCTCTCCTGAAGGCTCTAACTCACACTGGGGCACAGTTCCACTCATGCCAGTTGGTCTCCATGGCTGACCCATTTGGCCATTCTTCATGTATGAGTGAGCGTAAGCTGGCTATTTGACCACAAAGGACACCACAGCCAAGGAAATTAACAAGCAGCAATGAGTTAAAACAACCATGTTCAAGCCTGTGTTTGTCTTCTATCCACGCACACACACAGGGGGCTGGATTTTGTCAATGGGGACGCATTGGGGGCAGGACTGCTGGTTTTCGGGTTTCCGTCCCGCTCCCAACGACATCTGACCAACCCATGCTATTTTCCCTTGATTGACCCTGTTAAGCGGGCTTACCGGCCAATTAAGGGAAAGCCGGTGACAGAGGATGTCAACGTATGATGTTTCATCTATCAAAAAAATTTTGACAGATGAATTGTCAGTGTTTGACAGCTTTGAGAAGCTGTCAAACACTGACAATCTCTGTTCTAAGGTGAGTCCTTGCACAGAAGGCTCACCAAAACCTCTTTCCACAGCAGAGATCAGATGGCTGCTCATCTGAGAATGCAGCAGCCATTCTGTCATCTCTGCTGTTGAGATGAGGCACCTCCGGATCCTCAAGGGTTGAAGCCTGCAGAAAGAAACAAAGGTAAGGAAACTTTTTCTAACACTTTACACTCACCTCTCATACTTACCTCTCCACACTTGCACCCATCACTCACCTCTACAGCAGACTGTTCGATCCCTCTCACCCCTGCAGACCCACTGTTCGCCTCACTGACCCTGGCGAGGTTCGCAGCCGTCGGGGAGCCCGCACTTGCAGAGGTAAAATGGGGAAAAGCCTGAAAACTGCCTGTTAACTACCTGTTAACAGGCTGTTAATTGGCTCTAATCCCCTTCCTGTCTCGAGGAGATGGGTCCCTGTGCGAGTCGGGGACCCGCCTCCCGGGAAGATGGCACGGAGGTGGGTTGGGAGCGGGTTCGGTGCCCACTCCCAGTTTCTGCCATTTTCCCGGCAGTCCTGCCTCCATACTCGCCTCCCCAGGGCTGGGAACATTCCCCCCAGGGTGTAGCTCTTGACTTTGTGCGATAGCGTAAAGTCTCTCCCATTTTTTATTTCCATTGACTTCAATAAAAAATTGGGAGAGGTGTAAAACGGGCTGCCGACTCACAATATCCCACAAAGTCAAGCTCTGCCCCGCAGACTCCAGAAGTGATCATTCGATAGTCATCAGGAGAGGGAGGGAGCCCCAGCTGATTTGCCCCTCCCAAATAGCCTCGGAACATTCAGGCCAAATGTAGCACCCCGACCAACAACTAGGCTGCGATGAGCTAACTCAGTACCAACCAAAGATTTAATTTGGAACCTCATTGATCTACACAGCTGAGCACCACAACAAGCAGCGCATTTACTAAATGAACTATTTCAGAAGCACAGCTATGGTCTTATTTATAGATTTACAGAAATGTATACGGACATACGAACAATGACCCACACAGTTGTGATAATTTGTGCATCACAATATATATACACTCCTCACCCCACCCAAAACCGTGGCTGGAATTTTCCCGTTGCCGTGCGTGTGTGTTTGAAGGCGGGTCGGCTGTAAAAATTGCGAAAATAAGCAGCGCTTCGGGATCCTGCCTCCTCGCGCCTTTAACTCAGGCGCGTTTGCCACTGCTCCACGGACCTGATTGGAGGAGGTGGGTGACCTAGTTAAAGCCATTAATTGCTTGTTATCAGACCCTTACCAGGGTTTTTAACTGCAGCTTCTGAATTTAACGGCATGAGCACGGGAAGCACGCAGCTCGGGAACCTCGTCGGTGATGGGGAGGCGGAAGCTCAGTGACCATTGTGCGAGAGCATTAATTGACAGCTGGGATAACTAGATAAATAGACACACCTTACACCTTGATGTAATAAAACTCACTACGCACTTGGTTTGAGCATAAAGCAAGGCTTTAATCAACTTGTTTCAGAACATGGAGGTCTAGTTGTACTTCACTAGTTCCTTGTCTTATAAAATGTCCCTGATAAGCTGGGGCTGACGCCCAAGTATTTATACTCCTTGGATGGCGCCACCAGCTGGCCATCCAGCATTATTTAACAAGTAGTTTCTTGATGAATGATGAGATTTATAACACACCTCATTAGTTACCTAAGGCAAAGGCTGTTGCTGACTCCATTCTGTGCACAGATTTAGGCCGCAAATTTAATTGCACTGAGGGGGCGGGTTTGGAGGCGGGTTGGTTGTGAAACTCGTAGAAAATCGTAGAAGTCAGCCGCTCGCAAACTGACCCGACACCAAACGGCGGGACAGGTTGTTAAGGCAGTTAACAGGTCGTTAACTGGCAGGATAATCCTATTTTAAAGGACTGGTCTGATTTTGGAGGTTTTTTAACATGCTGCCCACCTTCATAAAAACACACCAGCTGAATCGAGCCGGGTTGAGCGAGGACCTGAATTGTTGGCAGCTGCTCGAGCAGTTTAAAAGCGGTCCTGCAATCTCTCATTCTTTCACATGCCACAACTTAGTGCTTTGAGGTTTGGGAGACATTTTCCAGCTCAACTAATCTTGTGAGTGTTGAGGCTGAAATCCAAGTGCAGTGTGAGCTCCTTGGAATACCCTCTGGCCCCTTTGCCTGAGTGCACACAACCTCCATTCCTCGACTGAGATATATACCAGCGGTATGGGAACCATTTATTTCCTCTCATCCTGGTCCTCAGATTCGGAGAAAGAGCAGCTGTGGCAGCAGCACAACCAGGCACCGCTGCAGCACCAACAGCTTGAGCACCAACCTTCTCCTCAGCCACCTGATGCTGCACAGGGCAGAGGGCATCAGCACAGGCCTGCACCTTGCCACAGGAGATACCTCCAACACAGGGTTTACAGGCAGAGGATGAGCTTCCTCAACATGACTGAGCATCAGTGCCAAAGGAGGCTGAGACTTCCGCGAGACATAATCGCTGACATCTGCGCAATGCTGCACCAACACCTGGAGCCCAGAGGAGTGTGTTGACACTCCTTATCAGTGGCAGTCAAAGTCACCACCGCACTCAACTTCTTTGCTTTGGGCTCCTTCCAGGGATCAGCTGCAGACACCAGCGGCATCTCCCAGTCGGCCACACATGCCTGCATCACGCAGGCTACCAATGCCCTCTTTGCAAAGGCGCACAATTACATCCACTTCTCCATGGATGAAGCAAATGTAACCGCACGTGCAGTTGGCTTTGCAAATGTGGCAGGCTTTTCAAGGGTGCAGGGCATCGTAGACTGCACACATGTGGCCACTAGGGCACCCCATCACAACCCAGCTGAATTTGTCAACCGCAAAGGCTTCCACTCCCTTCACATCCAGCTGGTGTGTAACCACAGGAAGAACATCATGTATGTTTGCGCCAAGTTCCTGGCAGTTGCCATGACTCATTCATCCTGTGGCAGTCTACTGTGCCTCAGCTCTTCAATCCGCCAACCCAACTCTCCGGATGGCTACTTGGTTACAAGGGCTATCCCCATAAAAAGTGGCTCATGACACTGATGAGGAGGCCATCTAACGAGGCTGAGGAGTGTTACAATATGAGCCACATTTCCACCAGAAGCATTGTAGAGCAAACCATCGGGTTTCTAAAAATGCGATTTGGATGCCTCGACAGATCTGCTGGAGCCCTGCAGTATGCACCAGCCATGGTGTCCAGAGTGATCATCGTCTGCTGTGCCCTGCACAACAACGCACAGCAGCGTGGTTTAGCGCTCCCTGAGGAACAAGTGGCTCGGCGCAGAGCATCCTCGGAAGAAGAGGAGGAGGACGAGGAGGACGAGGAGGACGAGGAGGAGGCACACCTTGCAGGTCCGGATGTGGTGCAAAGAAAAACATTTATGTGTCCAATCAAAACAACTGAAACCCAATACACCCATGTGCATCTAATTTTGCGTCATTTTTCTTTTCCAAGTGCTCCTACGAGGTGCAACCCCTGTGGCTTCAGCAGAGGTAGAGGCAGGCTGCTCACTTCCCTGCTGCGACTGCGTAAACGCTTTTGGCGGACATCCTCTGGGATTTGGAATCTGTGATGGCCCCACCAAAGTCTACTCCTCCTGCGACTGTGCAGGGGCAGACTCGGACATCGCGATCCGAGGAGGCATCTGGGGCTCTGACTGAGGGGCAGGCAACAGGGGAGAAGTGGGAGCACTTTGAGAAGAGCCCCCACTTCCATGTTCCCTCTCACCATCATCCCTCTCATGGGCCACCCACACTTCCCTGCTAGCAAAGAGCTGGAGAGCACCTTCCTGCACAGCAGTGGGGCGATGAAGGCCCAAATCAACATTTATATCCCTCCTACAGAGGAGGTCTATGTGCACCTGCGATCTGTTGTCCACAGCTAGCATGTGCTCATGTGAGCGGCACATTTGCTGCTCCATGCAGGTGGCCATCCTTTCCATGGAGCAGCACATCGTCGCCATCGCCTGTGACATGGTGGTCCTCATGTTGGAGATGGACTCCACCATTCTCTGCACATTTGCAGACATCGCAGCTGCAAAAGATGCCAGAGCCTCATGCAATTGCTGCTGCCCCTCCAAGATCACCCTCTTTCTCGATGGCCCCCGAGGCTCAGCGTCTGCAAGTAGCTCAGCAGAGTTTAGAGTGGCCTGCGCCCTCCGGTGAGGTGTCTCCACTGTTGTCCCTGTCAACACCATCTGCTCTCGCTCACTTGTGAATTGTGAGACACCAGGTGACAACACTACTCTATGGCGCAAAGGGCCCACCGAGGTGTGCGTATCTGTGCTGGTACTGGGTGCGCTTGGGTTTGCTGACGCTGCACCCTCAGAGGCTGGAGGTTCCTTTGAGGAGTCGTCTTCCTCCTCCGGCTGGACAGTGGTGGGTCGGGGGGGGCGGCAGGGGCGGGGGGCTGGTGTTGCAGTTGATGGACCTGTGGGAGAGTAAAACAAAGTGTTTTATTAACAATGGACACTGTTACCATTTTGCACTTGATGATATTTCACTGGCTGCTGACATCAGTCACCATATGGGTGACTGTTGTATGCCATGTGACTTTATGGGATGTGATTCTGTCACCAGGTTGTTGGGAGGTCCCCCTCTCTCCATCTCCCACCACCAGCGTCTCTCGAGCTCCTGAAATTTCCAGAGCCACCTCCTCTGCTGCTGTGAGGTGTGCGATTACTGGAGGGCTGCCTCCCGTTCTCTCCCGCGTGTTCTGGGCTCTCTTCTCCTGCAAGGAGAGAAAGAAGAGAAGTTTAAGTGAGAGTGATGGAATGAGTGTAAGGAATGTGTGGGTTACATCTGTAAAGGGTGACTATGAGGGAGTGGGGTGCCAATGCCAAATGGCCTCCTTCTGTGGTGTTACTTGCTATGATTGCATTAGGGCGAGCGTGAGTGTGAGGGGGGGTTAGTTAGATGGGGATGTGAGTATGTACATAGAGAGAGGGTAGGGGGATGTGCAAGGTATGTTGGTGTGATTAATGATGTACAGGACTAGGCTTGGGAAGGCAGAGTGATGGGGATGTGTTGACAGGCACTTCAGGATGAGGGTGAGTGTGGCATTGCACTCACCTTTCCTGACCTCATGAGATCATTGAAGCGCTTCCAGCAGTGGATCCAGGTCCTCCTGACCACATCCCTGCTGTTTACCTCCTCAGCAATATCCAGCCAGGCTCTCCTTTGCCTGTCAGCAGGGAAGAGGATCTCCCTGTGCACTCTGACAACCTCCACAACAGTATGCAAGGAAGAATCTGAGAACTGGGGTACAGCCCTCTGCCTTTGGCTATCCATGTTCAAAAGTTTTCTCTCTCCTGTGGTCTTTCTTTCACACCGTCCACCCTCCCCTGGAAACCTTCAAGTGAGTTCAGTGCAAGGCTGCATTAAATATGGGCACTGGAAACGAGTCATCGATGACATCATCAGACCTGCACCATTTAATAGCGCCAGGAAACGCGCATGACTCTTTCAAGTTGGGCCATTAAGTGAAAGTTGCTCTGAGCAGCATTTTGCTCAGATCATCACGTTCTGGACTTGCTACACTGCCCGCCTGCATGCACCCAACCTACCGCAAAGGTGAAAATTCTGGCCCATGTGATCTCCTGGGAAAGGCAAGAAACCAGATAAAAACCCAGGTCAATTGGGGAAAAGATAAATCTGGGAAATTCCTCTCCGGCCCCCCTACGTGTTCAAAACTAGGCCAGGAGACAGTTGGCGAAAGATACAGTTTGGGTTTTGGAATGGGGGTAGGTGAAGACAGACGCATTACCAATGTCAGAAAAAATATCCCTGTTTCTTTCCTAAATCACTGTATTTTAATATTCTTCTTCTCCTCAGAAACAAGAAATTTGCGATCCAAGCATCAATAAAATATTTTAATTGTATTGACTGTCAACAATTTATTTTGGACTCTCACACTGATGTGCAAGATGTCTTGTTTTTCTATTAAAGTAGAAGAGGCTCACCGTGCATCACAAGCTTTTGACAAAGGCACTTAATTACCAAGAATCTGGGTGACAGCCTGAATGGTATCAAACCATTTGCCTATTGTTGTGCAGACATTGAAATATTGGAGAAAGTTCCATAGAAGCAGTTTCATTCTATTTTATGCAACCTTGCTTTCTGACAAGCAATCCTTCTCTCATTTCTAGTTGTCAACATCTCTCAATCCATTGCAACCCTTCCTGTCTTTCTGTCACTTACTATGGCTGCTGTGAACTTTCCTCTCTTATCACTCCTATACTCCAAATATTTGATTCTATACATTCTTCCTCCTCTTTTACATCCTCCTTATGTTGAAGTCTAGATTCATTGGGGGAGATTTTCAACTAGCCACCTGGACATAAAACTGGCGTTCTGAATCAACCGCCTAAATTGGAAACCGGCTGAGTTTAAGTTTATTTGAAAGTAATAGAAATGTAAATTGGACGGTTTCTGTAATGTAAATCGAGGCCCGTTTTACAGCAGGGCGACAAGTTGAAAATTTATCCTAAACTCAAACAGAAACTGCTGGAAATACTCAGCAGGCCAGGCAGCATCTGTGGAGAGAGAAACAGAGTTAACGGTTGGAATTTTGCTAGTGCTCAGCGGACGGGATCGGCGGCAGGTCGGCAGTTCAATGTGAATTGATTGACAGCGGGTCGGGAACCCGCTGTTAAATCGTGCACACTTGCATTTCCCAATGTTGGGTCTGCCAGCGCTGAGCAGACCCAACAGGCAGTGATGGGGGAGCCAATTTGAATGATTAGTGGCTTGTTTACGGCCACTTAACAATATTTTTCAACTTACCTTTTGAATTTGACAGCTCGCCCGTGGGTTTCAGGCTGTTGCTAGACCTCATCTGTGAAGCTGAGGCGGGAGGTCAGTGGCCATTGAATCAGCTGATGAGTTGACAGCTTCAAATGTCAAGTAAAAGCTCCCACCTTACAGAGATATCTTCCCTCAGCCACAATCTCTTCCTCATTTCATTTCCACAACAGATTTACCATGCTGCAAGTCTTTACACAAGTCTCCATCCAGTCTGACCTCATTACCTCTCTTACCATTGACAGATCGCTTCTGTCATCTCTACTTCACCTGCCATCTATTCCATCAGCATGGGTGCCCTTTATACTGTCTTACCTTGGTCTTCAGAATCCCACCACGATCAGCCCCAACACCAGCAGCACCAACAACAACACCAACCTTCTCCGCAATCAACTGATGCTGCACAGGATGGAGGGCATCAGCACCCGACCACATTACTGCCCAGGAGGCCAGGGATGGCCTCACCATGGCCAGATTTACTTCACTTGATGCTGTACACCTTGGCTGCCACATGATGTGCCAGGTTGGCACCACCCCACACCAACACCATAAAGCATCCCTACAATGTCTAAGCCATTCCTTTCACACTCATTACCATTGCAGGGGGTACCGTTATGTCTCACCATTCATTGCAACACACTGAGCCACTTCCAAAGGTGCACACAAATCTGTCCAAGAACGCAAAGTGTTGAAAATAAAGATTTCAATGTTTGACACCACATTAACAGAAACTTTTCATGAACATTGCATAAAACACCCAAGTGCCTACCCTTGTGTGTTGTTAGTTGATATGATTGCAACAGGATGAGGGCGAGTGTGAGGGGTGGCTTGTGAGATGGGGAAGTGATAATGTAGATAGAGAGGGATGGGTGGAGGTGCAAGGTAAGTAGGTGTAAGGATGTGCAGGAGTAGGGTAGGGACGGCAGAGTGATGGGGATGTGATGAGAGGCACAGCAGGATGAGGTTGAGCGTGGCTTTGTACCAATGTTTCGTGATCTACTGAGTTCATTGAAATTTTTGCAGCACTGCACCCAGGTCCTCCTGACCACATCGCTGCTTGTGCCCTCCTGTGCAATGTACAACCAGGCTGTGTTGATCTCCTGGGGAGGTCTCTTCCGCCCATTGGAAGGGAAGAGAACCTCCCTGTGTGCTGTGACTCCCTCCATAAGCATATGGAGGGAGTCATGGGAGAGCCTGGGTGCCCTGTGCCTTTCTGCAGTGATTGTCAGTGTTTGCAGCACCTCAATGCTGTAGAACACTGACAGCACAACTGTCAAAATCATTATGGACATGGTCCCTTTAAGGAAACCGACTGATGACATGTCATCAAATCACGTCACCAGACCCGCTTCCTCTAATTGGCCGGGAAACGCATTGGGCGGGTTTAACAAGCCCCATCAACATAAATTCATTTCGGAGGCCGGGATGGAGCCAACTGTGGGGTCGCGACCCACCACCAACGTCGTCCGCCACGGACCCGCCGAGGTGAGCAAAATCGCGGCCATTGTTTCAGGTCTGTGACCTTTCGTCAGAAAATCTATCCTGTTTTCTCTTACTCTAACTCATTTTTTCTTAGCTTCTGAGAGCTGTGTAACTCCTTAAGTCCTTCCTCCTATAATCTCCAGGCTTTTAAAAGCCAAACGTGCTATCACCTAGTGAGTATCTGATCGATCTCGCCTGCTCTTCTACACTTTTTAGCGTCTGTGGTGTTCTGCGTGACTGGCCATGGCTCTTTAACTGGGATTCTCAATTTAAAAAAAATAAAGTATTAAATCTCACCAGAAAAACTCAAAGTAAAATGTCTGTGTGTTGTTAATGTATTTTATTTTTATTTTGCCCTTGGGCACTTTGACTGGGAGGCTAAGTTGAAAGCCAAAGATCTCGTTCTGTGGCTTCAGCCAGTGCTGATTTGTGCGGAGTGCGTTAATTGTGTGTTGAGGTGGAATTGCTGCTCAGTTTTTTTATACTTTCTGACAGCTGGATGTCATTCCTATTCTGAGTTCTTGCTGAAGTAGGGATTTGAGCCTGGATTTGTCAACTTGGATTGTACCAGCATGCCTTCCCAAACATACATTCATATGTATCATTGATTGACATAAGTTTGCTATATTTTCACAGCTTCAGTTTTTTTTGTACTCTGTAAAAAGTATTTTCTCTTAATTTTCTCCCCTGTTGCTCCCTTCCTCTTCTCAAGGTGCTGACGTAGGCAGGAGTACAGCTCCACTGGCCCCAGACAACCTTTTGCTATTCCCCCAGGTGGCCATTCTTCGGTTTTGAGCTGGACAGTGATTGTCGGTCGGTTATTTAACACTGCGATGCATTAGTGTCCATCTTAATTCCCACCTTTGCTCGAAGCCATATGAGCAGTTTTCAACAAGGGTCACTTGATAGCAATCTGGAGAGGGAACCATGCTTTTCTTTCTTTTTTGTAACTCAGGGTTTCAATGATTAACTTTCGCACCCTCATGACTGCCCTGAATTTGCCGTATGTTTTAATCCATTATCTCCTGTTTGTCAATCTCTCACGCACCTCGCCCCCACCCCAAGAACTAGAAGAGTGGAATGGGCAACTGACCTCTCACCGGCAGCAATGTCTTGATACTTGCATAACCCACCTGCCAAGGCAGATCAATTAACATGTCAGGAAGTCTTGGAAATAAGATTGGTGACCTTTTGGCCAGAGACAACCTTATCACTACTTATGATACCAGAATGCCAAAGGCTAAGGGGGAAAAATTCGATTGCTTTGCGCCTCCCGTTAACGGGGCGCAAAGCAACTAGCGCCCGGGCATGGCGCTGCCAACGCCTCCCGCGAAATTCAGTGGGAGGTTAGCAGCGGCGCTAACCGTTAGCACCCCACGGCACTGCCAGCGATGATGTCATCATCGTGCGCAGCGCCCCGCTCGCACCCCGACTGCAATCTTCGGTAGCGCCCCCCAGACTTACCGCCAGATGCTATGTCCGACGGGGTCAGGGGGGCCTACCTGCGGCCGGGGCAGCGCTATTTAAAGGCGAGGTGCCGAGCGGCCATTTTTGTTGCTGGCTGCCTGCCAGCACCTGCCATCCCTGGCCTCCTGACCCACCTCCCCGCGGAGTGCCAGCTGCGCTCCATGAGCCCGGCACTTCTCTTGAGTGCCGAGCACTTTTGCCGGCACTCCGACCCCCAGTGATCCAGCTGGGACCCAGGTTGCGCTGTGCAAGGCCCCTCCCCTTTAAGAAGACAAGGAAGGCCTGCAATACCGCGGCACGTAGCACCGCGATATTCCCTCACAGCACCACAAGAAAGAGGTGGGGTGCACCCAGTATCGCCCTGCTTCCCTCTTGGGGCGCTACCACTCAATTTCGGCCGGGGGGGGGGCGCTAATTTTTCCAGGGTGCTAAACGGCGAAGTTAGCGCCCCAAAGGGGGCACGACTCAATTTTTCCCCCTAAGTTTGTTAACACTATATCAGCCATTCTTCCTCTCATTAAATACAATGACATTTCTATATCTAACAAATTGTATTGCTGTGTATAGGAAGAAAGCAAGAATGTAATTGGCCTAGAAATTGGATCACACGGCTCCTGTTTTTCAGGTGCTATGTGGCCTATAAAGGCCCCAAATTTGTGGGCAGGAAGCGGGTGCACACCCAGTCTTCACTTTCTCTGCGCCACACACCATATTGGGCAAGAACAAACAAGAAGCGCCCTTTATTCTCGACTGAAGTAGGTATTAGGTCCTTTGCATATATAAATAAGGGGCCTAACACCTAAGGGTCCCCAATCCAACCTTGGCTTGCCCTGAGGCAACCAGAGCCATCGACGGTTGCACTCGGGGAAAGCAGCCCTAGGGATCGCCTGCAATAAAGAAGGTAAATATCTTACCTGAACCCTCCAAATTGCCACCACTCCGGCACTGAGATCCCAAACTCCGATTTCACAGCTCCTCTCCACGGGATCTATGAACCCTGATTGTCCTCCTTTGGCCTCCGGACTCTCGATCCCCCCCCCCGACCAGATCCCGACCCGTGGCCCTGCCTCCTCTCACCTCCTGCCCTATCTCCGAGTGGACCACTGGACCCACTTACCTGAGGGCCACTGCGGTGCTTGCAGAGGCCCGATCTCTTCCCGGTCCTCTCCATTCACCAGCAGACTGTAGCACCAAACCAGCTCTTATGACAATGAGGCCCGTGGCCCGATATCAGGGGCACCTCAGACCTCACCATTCTAGTGCAGGGTATTTACCCGGTGCCCCCCAAGCGCTCAAAAATGTGCGCGCCTGAATTTCTGGGCCAGTATGTTTTATAGGTCATGGTCAATTTCTATGGAGAAAAAAAATTGAATATCCTGCAAGATATGTTATGCACATCACTAGTGTAATTACAGCCATGTTGCAAAACTGTGATAGTAATTGACTTTTCACCTTATATTTCTCTGTGACCATGGAGATGATATTTTGCAATTGTCATTGTAATTTTCTTACGCACTCAGCATATTTCCTGGAGTTTTTCCATGTGCTCTTGTGCATTTCCTCTGTGACTGAGCGTGTGTGGAATGGTATTATGCAAGTCTTGGCTGGTGTTGGATCAGAATGCAATTCCTATGGCAGTTTCAATATTGGGGGTGATTTTTAACTCTACTCGCTCAACAGAAACCTGGCGGGTGGGCAGTTAAAATCTCCCTGGCTTTTACCTGTCGCCATGATGGCAACATCTGCAATTTTAACCTGCTCTCCTGAGCAGGTGACAAGGACACCCGCCTGGAGCCAACAGGGTCCTTCTTTACATATGCGTGTTGTGGCCCGATGACATCATTGAGACCCGACTGTAATTTTAACTCAGGCCTGAGCGGGGAATCCACCTGCGGTTAAAATCGGGGCCATTATAATATCCCACAGCCTCTGGGTATTGTTATGTAATTACCATACATTTTAAAGTTTAGATCAACATGTTAGTTGCTGTGCTTTTTCGTAGAGACTGTGAATCGAGCTGTTATTGTCCAGTACCTTGAATGCCTAACCATACTGATTCTAAGGGGAATATTTTCTAGTCCTTATATAAAAGAAGTTTTCATTTGTTTTCTTTCTATATAATGCTTTCTTTTTACCTGAATTTAATTCAACTATTCTCAAAGCTGAAAAATGTTAAATCAATATTTTTGTGCCAAATTATTTACTGTTAGTATTGTGTATTATCATCACAGGATAGTCAGCATGTTTTTTTTTAAATTTGCTTATGGGATGTGGGCATCGCTGACAAGGCCAGCATTTATTGCCCATCCCTAGTTGCCCTTGAGAAGGTGGTGGTGAGCCGCCTTCTTGAACCGCTGCAGTCCAAGTGGTGAAGGTACTCCCACAGTGCTGTTAGGGAGGGAGTTCCAGGATTTTGACCCAGCGACGATGAAGGATCGGTGATATACTTCTAAGTCAGGATGGTGTGTGACTTGGAGGGGAACTTGGAGGTGGTGGTGTTCCCATGTGCCTGCTGCCCTTGTCCTTCTAGGTGGAAGAGGTCGCGGGTTTGGGAGGTGCTGCCGAAGAAGCCTTGGCGAGTTGCTGCAGTGCATCTTGTAGATGGTACACACTGCAGCCACGGTGCGCCGGTGGTGCAGGGAGTGAATGTTTAAGGTGGTGGATGGGGTGCCAATCAAGCGGGCTGCTTTGTCCTGGATGGTGTCGAGCTTCTTGAGCGTTGTTGGAGCTGCACTCATCCAGGCCAGTGGAGAGTATTGCATCACACTCCTGACTTGTGCCTTGTAGATGGTGGGAAGGTTGTAGATGGTTGCAGCAGATTAAAATAGAATGGTTTTGTTGTGTTTTGTTTGTAAAATTGAGAATGATGACAAAGTGGTTCGGAGCGCAGGTTGGTATCACAGCCCTTTGTAATGTTGCATGAATTATTACTGTTGCTTTAAGAAAGAACTTGCATTTATATATTGCCTTTCACATCCGCAGGGCACTCCAAAGTGCTTTCCAACCAATGGATTGCTTTACAAGTCGTATCGCTGTTGTTATTGCAACCAAAAATGTGCACAGCAAGGCCCCATGGACAGTAAATGAATGCATGACCAGTTAATCTGTTTTTGATGGTGTTGGTTGAGGGAGAGATGGTGGCCAAAACATGGAAAGAACTCATTGCTCTTCTTTGCTTAGAGCCATGGAATCTCTTACACCCACCTGAGCAGAATGTCCGGGACTCAGTTCAGTGTCTCTTTGTGAAAACAACGCAGCACTTCGTCAGTGCTGCATTCAAGTGTCATCCTAGGTTATGTGCGCAAGTCTACGACTCGCTCAAGATTAAGGCCTAGAAATTCAATGGTGCCGTGCCCATTTTTCAGGAGACTAAGCATCCCATACGGCGGGCCCGTCGCTCACGCTCATTACACACTGGAAGTGCCTCGTCCACCATATTAGCGAAGGCAGAAAAAGAGGCGCTTTGCCTATGCAAATTGGGGGCCTAACTCCTATTTGAGGCCCCTCTACGCAAAATTGGGCTTCCCTGAACTTAGCTGGCCCCAGGCTGGCTACATTCAGGAAAACATGGTCTATCATTGTACTTTGACTTTGTAAGGAATTACATATTTAAGTAATTCATCATTGGGTGGCTAAAATTACTACCAGTAATGACGGAATTTGCAGTGATCTAGAAAATGTCATTCTGTTAGTTCGGGGGCAGTGTATGTAGTCTGTGCATAATCTGGCCCCCTATGAACCTGAACACACCCCCACAGGAGCATGGCCTCCCCTGTTTTTACAAAACGGCTTGGCCCATCTGTTGAGCAGTTTATACCATACCTTGTTGGCTGTGTGTGTTTCATTTTTGCAGCGATGCCCAGACTTAGTCAGCATGTCCCCCAGGGACTGGCCTATCCATTCTCGAAAGAAAGCAGCTGTTGCTTGAGATTTCCCCCAGTGCCAGGCCGTAGATTAGTGCAGCTGGACAATCCCGCTCTGTGATTCACAACACACACAGTCGTCAGAAGGCTGATTCCTGCACTCACTCCTGTCATTGTATAACTAGTTTGTGATTGACTGGTTTTCAAACTGACGTACTGGGAGAGACTATTTTATGAAGCGGTTTGCTGTTACCATTTCATGCACTTGTTCCCAGAATAATCAGAGAATGAAATGAATTCAAACAATCAGTTTTGATGTAGGATGCTCCTTTTTATTAACACACAGGCCCCAGTGGTCACGACAGTAAAAACTCTGGTGGTCTCTACAGTTCTAGTCAATGCCCTGAAAGACACGTTCCTTTACTTTTCCGGATTTTCACATTTTTTCGCTTCTTCAGTCTCGTTTTCCGGTCACAGTTCTGGAACGTTCCTTTGTCGTTACGGGAGCCGTCCTTTCCGAGTCTGCACTCGAGGGCAACCCACCCTGAGGTGCACAGCTGGCGTGCGAGGCTGCCCGCTGGCAACGGGACCTCGGAGAATCAATCTTACTGTGGCTTCTTCATATCACAGCGATGTTGCCAGCAGTAGCCCTGGCCTCGTTGGCAGCTGCGATGCAAATGAGGCGGTGCTAATGCTTCAGGTGGCACAGGGCACCACCTCAAGAGACCATTTCTTTTCCACGGTGCCAGGGAAAGATTGCCGTTGGTGCCAACCACAAATGCCCACCTCCAGTGGCAGGCGCTGCCGCACAGCATGCCTTCCTTTCCGCTCGCAGGCAGGCTGGGCTGTTTATCTCACTCAAGCAGGCCTGCTCTCAGGGCTTCACATTGTTGACCTACATGGAACTACACGTATCTGGATCAATCAGATAAAGGGCAGACGTGGCTTGCTAGCGTGCTACTTCCATTTAGTGGCTCATCATCAGGAAATCAGGACATTTCTGCTGTCAGTTAGTTGTTGTGACACTCACGCAGGAACAAATACCTACAAATTAAATCCTGATAAACCTCAGAATATAAAGCAGGCAGTCGATTAAATTGTTATTTAGCTGTCTTCTCGTATACCACATTTTCAGTCCCTGTGTGAATTTAACTGATTACTCTGTGCAAGGGGCAAATTTAACTTCAGCGGCACCCTTTGTGCTTTACGAGGTTTGAAATGAAGTGTTGCAGCAATGGGCTTTATTGCTGCAGGAGTGTCTTTGTTGGATGTTAGATCTGTGTATCTTGATGTAGGTGTCCTTCAATAACTAGACAGAGACTGCAGAGGAACAATCAACAGGTGTTTACTGGATGAGGGTTACTCTAAAACTAACAGTACAGATCCCTATTCAGGGTTATATACAGGTGTGGTCACTGCCGGTACTACAGTATACAGGAGCTGTAAAAGTAGTCCTCCCCTTAAAGGTACATACACTACAATTCCTCCCCTTTTAGATTAACAGTACCATAACATTCATTTAACAATTAACACTTTTAACATGCAACATTAACTGAAAATCGTCCATTTATAAATTCAGTCTTTGGGGCGGCTTCCTGATCCTTTCTGGATAGCGCCTTTCCTGAGTGTCTTGCTCTTGGTGCGGAGGCGATTCTGGCCCCCTGTCGTCGGTTGGTTCATCAGCTTCCGATGCTACTGTTTCTGGGGTAGATGCTACCTGTATGTCGGGTTCATCACCAGGTACACGAGACATGGGGTTGACTCATTCCTGTGACACTAGGATCTGGTCGACATGGCGTCTCGCAATGTTCTCCCCAACATCCACTGTGTACATTAATGGCCCCTGCCGTGTGCATGTCGTTCCTGGTTGCCATTTCTCTGTTCGGTAGTTGCGGGCCAAGACTGGTTGCCCTACATTGAAGCTCCTTGTTGGCTTCTCATTGATGTGCTGGAATTGCTTATTCTCAACATTTCTTCGTACATTTGGTCTGAGCAAATCCAGACGAGATCTCAACCTTTGGTTAAAGAACATCATGGCCGGGGTCTGGTTGGTAACTGCATGTGTCGCATTTCTGTAGGCTAACAGGAAATTGTCCACCTTATGCTGCAGTGGAATGTCGTCATCGCACATGGCCCTTACTGCCTTTTTAAAGGTTTGTACGAACCTCTCAGCCAATCCATTTGTGGCTGGATGATACGGGGCGGATGTGTAATGCCTTACCCCATTCCTTCTCATAAATTTCCGAAACTCTTCGGACACAAACTGTGGTCCGTTATCAGAGCAAATCTGCTCTGGCAAGCCGTTCCTGGCAAATATGGTCCGTAGGACTGCAATCGTTTTCTCCGTGGTGGTGGAGGACATTTTGATCACCTCAGGCCATTTTGAGTGCGCATCCACGGCTATTAAAAACATTGAGTCCATGAATGGACCAGCAAAATCAATATGCACCCGTTGCCATGGAGATGAGGGCCACTCCCATGGGTGTAGAGGGGCATGTGGTGGTGCATTTTGGACCTTCTGGCATCCTGAGCAGCTCTTTGTCAGGTCCTCGATTTGCTGATCGATCCCCGGCCACCACACATAAGCCCTAGCAAGGCTTTTCATTTTCACCCCTCCCAGATGGCCTTCGTGAAGCTCATTGAGCACTCTCTCCCTTAACTTGGGTGGAATTACCACTCGGGATCCACACATCAAAGTCCCCTGGCATAGTGACAGCTGTTCTCTTCTAGATGAGAATGCTGGCAACAGTGAGTCGCCATGTGCTGGCCATCCCTTCACCGTTAGTCATATACCCGAGACAGTGTCGGGTCATTTCGTGTCTCCTTCTCTATATCCGCGTTAGTTACTGGCAAGCGTTCAATTATAGTCGAAGAAAATATTTCGACAGGGTCCACTGCTGGTGCTTCCTCCGCTGTAGGCAGTGGCAGGCGTGATAGCCCATCAGCGTTTCCATGCTGTTTCGTGCCCTTATACTCTATTTCATATTGGTTCGCCCCTAGAAAAAGGGACCATCTTTGTAGCCGTTGCGCAGTCATCACCGGAACGCCCTTCTTTGGATTAAAGATGGAAACAAGTGGTTGGTGGTCAGTCAGCAAGGTGAACTTCTGCCCGTGCAGATAGTGGTTGAACTTTTTTACTCCCCACACTAGGCTGAGGGCCTCCCTGTCTATCTGGGCGTAGTTACGCTCGGCTGAGGTTAGTGACCGAGACACAAAGGCTACTGGCCTCTCCGAGCCGTCCGGGAATTTTTGCAACAGCACTGCTCCAATACCATAGGGTGATGCATCACACGCCAAACGAATTGGTAGTGCTGGGTTGAAATGAGCCAACACCTCTTTTGATGTGATCAATTCTTTGCACTTCTGGAAAGCTCGTTTACATTCGTCATTCCACTTCCATGGTACCCCCGTTTGCAGTAGGGTGTTTAGTGGGTCTAGTACTGTAGACAAATTCGGCAAGAACTTATGGTAGTAGTTCACCAGCCCGAGGAACGACCTCAATTGTGACACATTTTACGGTGCTGGAGCCTTGACTACTGCCTCAATCTTTTCAGCGGACTTATGTAACCCCTCTTCATCAATAACGTGGCCACAATACGAGATCTGCTTCTGGAAAAACTCGCATTTGTGGCGATTAGCTCGGAGCCCATATTCCTTCAATCTAGTGATCACCTGCTCCAGGTTGGCAAGGTGATCACTGTCATTTTCGCCCGTAACCAGGATGTCGTCCAAATAACACTGGGTCCCTGGAATCCCTTGCAGGACTTGATCCATTGCCCTTTGCCAAATAGCCGGAGCTGATGCTACCCTGAACACCAGCCGGTTGTATTGGTAGAGACCTTTATGAGTGTTGATCGTGAGGTACTGTTTCGAGGCTTCTTCTACCTCCATTTGCAGGTACGCCTGGGCCAGATCAATCTTAGTGAAGCATTTTCCTCCAGATAGCGAGGCAAAAATATCTTCAATCCGCGGAAGCGGATATTGTACAGTGTGAAGGACTGGGTTCACTGTCACCTTAAAGTCCCCACAGATGCGAACCTTCTTTGGTTCCCCAGGCGTATTACTCAACAACCTCTTCATTACAGGAACGATGGGTGTAGCCCACTCGCTCCAGTCCACTTTGGACAGTACTCCTGAACGTTCCAAACCTTCCAGCTCTGCTTTGACGGCTGGGCGGATCGCATAAGGCACCGGTCTGGCCTTAAAAAACTTTGGGCTTGCATTTTCCTCTATTTTGATCATCGCTGTTATGCCTTTTAGTGTTCCGAGTCCCTCCTGGAACACTTCTTGTGCGTCAGTTAGCATTTTTGACAGTCGTCCATGTGGTGTATGTAACCTGTTCCACCTTAAGAGAACTTAAGCCTGTTCCACCTTAAGAGATGTACTACTTTCTCTGGCTGCTGTATACGTAATACTGGTGGTGACCACTGGTATATAAGTACTGTGTAGTGATATTGCTGTTAGTATAGCCCTGACCTCCAACTAGTAAAGACCTGTTGAAACGTTATTCTTGTAGTCTGTGTTAGTAATTAATCTTAAATACAACTAGAACACACAGACTTAACAGTGACGACGAGTCCGATTCTTACCCTGCGGCAGTTTATATCCACGGCGGCTTCGTCCACAGAACGGGCGTCGAAGAGAGGCATCCACCCTCATCACCCTGCTGGAAGACACGTCGCGCGGCAGGCATCGAGAACCCGGAGTGCAGAAGATATCCTGAACTCGAAGCCTCCATCAGCGGCAGTCAGCTATCTTCCTTCTAGCTCGGTGGTGGGTAAGCCGGTCAGCGACGCGAGCAGAAAGTCGGCCGCGTTGGCTGTACAGACGGGGAGGGAAGACGGAGGAATAAGGGCGGTGAGATCGATCGCGACCGGAGATAAGGGCCGGGCCGCATTCGGGCCAAAAGGTGCAGCGCGGGGACATCGATCGTGGCTGGTGATAAGGGCCGGGCCGCATTCGGGCCAAAAAAGGTGCAGCGTCTGGGGCGACTGAAGGCGCGAGAGCCGCGGTGAAGGCGAACGCAGCCGGTGCTAATAACCGGGCTGCAAGAAGGGCTGCGAGGCGCGACATCGGGGAAGCGCGAATGCCCGAGGGAGCCGCGGTGAAGCGGAGACAGCGTCGGGGGAGTTACTAACCGCTGGGAAAGGGGAGCAGCAGCGGCACGCCAAACGCCATTGCAGCCAGCGGGTGGAGAAGGCGAGCGCGGGAAAGACCGCCAAGCGCGGGAAACCGCCATTTTGTAGGCGGAGGACGAAGACAAGAGCGGGAAGCCACCATCTTGGAAAAAGGGAAATCACTAAAAAAATTGCAACGATGCCTAAACATGGGAACATTAATACCTTTGATAGCGACATCGAAGATTGGGCCACGTATGTAGAACGCATACAAAATTATTGTAAAGCAAATAAAATCCCAGATGATGAGAAAGCACTAACTTTATTAAACTTAATGGGTGCGAAGACATACGGGCAATTGAAACACCTTTTATCACCAGATGAACCGGCGGAGAAGACGTTCGAGGAGATTGTTACTGTCCTGAGAAATCATCTAAACCCCACGCCGCTGATGCTAGCGGAACGATTTAAATTTTACAGCAGAAAGCAGCTGAAAGATGAAAGCAATGCTGAATATTTAATGGAATTGCGTAAGCTAGCAAAGTACTGTCAGTTTGGAACGGGACTAACAGATGCGCTAAGAGATAAATTTGTGTGTGGATTATTAAAAGAAGATACACAAAAGCGACTGCTCGAGCAGAATGAGCTGATGCTTGAGAAAGCGGTCACTATGGCAGCATCACACGAAGCCACAGCGAGAGGCACGGCAGTAATGCAGCTACGGTCACCGGAACTCAGTACAAATCAATTGGTTTTGAGTACTGTAAAATGTTATCGTTGTGGAAAGACAACGCACGATCAGAACCAGTGTTGGTTTAAAAACCAAGAATGCAGAACATGTGGCAGGCTTGGCCACATAGCTAAAGTATGCCGGTCAGGAAAGAAGACCAGCAACAAAAAGTCACCGCAAGGAAAATACGCAAAGGTACACAAGGTGACAAAGAACAGTTCGAATGAACAGAAGTCAGATTCAGACGCCAGCAGTAATGAACTGGGTAGCTTAAGAGTACACAACGTTGGTAAGGATGCAGATCTCAGACAATTTGGGTCACTCTTCAAATAGCAGGAGTCCAAGTAAAGATGGAATTGGACACTGGATCGGCATTGACGGTCATGAATAAGAAAGATTGCAAAAGGTTATTCCAACATATTCCCCTACGGGATACAGAGATTATATTGAAAACATACACGGGGCAAAGAGTGTACCCCATCGGAAAGATAGAGGTAAAAGTGGTCCACAAGGGCAAAGAAAGCCAAGTAATGGACTTATATGTGCTACCTGAAGGAGGTCCACCACTACTGGGACGGGAGTGGATTAGGAAAATGAATATGGACTGGCACTCCTTGAAGGCACTAACGGTAGATTCCGGGGAAACAGATGTCAAACCTAAATGATTGTCCAGAATATTGGATGATGCTAAAGAGGTGTTCCAGCAGGGACTGGGAACACTGAGAGGAATTATGGCAAACATCAAGATTGATGAACATGCACACCCAAAATTTTTCAAAGCCAGACCGGTACCCTATGCAATACGACCTGCTGTAGAAGCGGAACTGGAAGCGCTAGAACGTTCAGGTGTACTGTCTAAGGTAGATTGGAGTGAGTGGGCTACGCCCATTGTTCCCGTTATGAAACGTCCTTCGAGCAACAAGCCAGGAGAACCAGGGAAAGTTCGCATCTGTGGAGACTTCAAGATCACCGTTAATCCGGTGCTTCACACGGTGCAGAATCCGCTTCCGCGGATTGAGGATATTTTTGCTTCGTTGTCTGGCGGGAAACACTTCACCAAGATAGACCTGGCGCAGGCGTACTTGCAGATGGAGGTTGAAGAAGAGTCATGCCAGTACCTCACGATCAACATGTATAGAGGTTTGTACCGGTATAATAGGCTGGTTTTTGGAGTGGCATCGGCTCCAGCAATTTGGCAGAGGGCCATGGAGCAGGTATTACAGGGAATTCCAGGCACACAATGTTACCTGGACGATATTCTGATTACAGGAGATGGTGATGAAGAACACCTCGCAAACTTGGAACGGTGCTCAACAGACTGAAAGAGTATGGACTTCGAGTTAATCGGCAGAAATGTGAGTTCTTTCAGAAGCGGATCTCATACTGTGGTCATGTCATTGACTGGGAGGGGCTTCATAAGTCTCCTGACAAGATAGAGGCAGTTGTAAAGGCTCCCGCTCCGGATAATGTCTCTCAGTTGAGGTCGTTTCTAGGATTGATTAACTATTACCATAAGTTTCTACCGAATCTATCCACGGTACTGCACCCGCTGAACGCTCTTTTACAGAAGGGGGTACCATGGGAATGGAGCGAAAACTGTAAGAAGGCATTTCGCAAAAGCAAAGAATTGATCACCTCAGAGGAAGTGTTGGCTCACTTCAACCCGACACTGCCTATTCGGTTGGCTTGTGATGCTTCTCCATATGGTATTGGGGCAGTACTCTCACACAAGTTGCCAAATGGCATGGAAAGGCCAGTCGCGTTTGCATCCAGATCATTGACCTCCGCTGAGCGCAACTATGCGCAGATCGATAGGGAGGCTCTCAGCCTTGTATGGGGAGTGAAGAAGTTTAATCATTACCTGCAGGGCCAAAAATTCACACTTCTGACAGACCATCAGCCGTTGGTATCCATTTTTAACCCTAAGAAGGGTGTTTCGGTGATGACAGCACAGAGACTCCAGAGATGGTCCCTTTTCTTAGGGGCACATCAATATCAAATAGAATTCAAAGGTACAAAGCAGCATGGCAATGCTGATGGGCTGTCGCGCCTGCCACTACCTGAAGAAGAAGAGACGACGAAAGTTGACCCTGTTGAGTTATTTCATTCAACCATCATCGAGTGTTTACCAGTCACCAATGCAAGTATTGAAAGAGAAACCAGGAACGACCCGACACTGTCCCAAGTCTACGAGGTGACAGTGAAGGGATGGCCAACACATGGTGATCCTCTGTTACCGGCATTCTCGGCAAGGCGAGACCAGCTGTCCGTCTGCCATGGTACTTTGATGTACGGGACAAGAGTGATTATTCCTCCCAAGTTAAGGGAAAGAGTTCTAAAGGAACTGCATGAAGGTCATCTGGGGGGATTTAAGATGAAAAGTCTTGCTAGGGCTTATGTATGGTGGCCGGGTATTGACCAACAGATAGAGGAGTTGACAAAAAGCTGCGCTGGGTGCCAAAAAGTGCAAAATGCACCTCCGATCGCACCGCTACACCCATGGGAATGGCCTTCAGCCCCATGGCAACACGTACATATTGACTTTGCTGGTCCATTCATGGACTCCATGTTCCTAATTGTGGTGGACGCACATTCCAAATGGCCAGAAGTGATCAAGATGAATACCACTACTTCAGAAAAGACAATTGCAGTGTTAAGAACAATATTCGCAAGGAACGGATTGCCAGAACAGATATGTTCGGACAACGGACCACAGTTCGTGTCGGAAGAATTCCAAAAATTCTTAAAGATGAATGGGGTGAAACATTATACCTCTGCCCCATATCATCCGGCGACAAACGGGTTGGCCGAGAGATTTGTCCAAACATTCAAAAAGGCAATAAAGGCCATGAACGATGATCAGATTCCGCTACAACACAAGGTGGACAATTTCCTAATGGCATATCGAAACACCGCTCATGCAGTAACTAACCAAAGTCCTGCCATGATGTTTTATAACAGGAGGTTGCGGTCCAGGTTGGACTTGTTAAAACCATATGTGCGGAGGGAAGTGGAAAACAAACAGTTCCGGCATATTAATAACAAGACCACTCGAAGTTTCGACGTAGGACAACCAGTGTTGGCAAGGGTCTATGGAAACGAAAAATGGCAGTCCGGAACAATTCGGGCCAGACAAGGACCTCTGATGTACACAGTAGATATTGGTAACAATGTGATAAGGCATCATGCGGATCAACTGGTAGAATCGAGAGCAAGGGTCGAACCCATGGTTGCGACAGAGACAACTGTGGAAGACGTTAATGAACCTGAAGCATCTACCTCGGCAGGGAATGTACCTGATGATGACGTCCAATACATAGGAAACCAACTAGAGGAGTCACCTCAGCAACAAGAATCAGAGACCGCTGAAAGGCGTTATCCAACCCGAATCAGAAGGCCTCCTGAGAGACTGAACCTTTGAACTGTTTATACCTGAAGTTATATATGTATATATGTTATTATGTTATGTTAAATGGGGATATGACTGTTAAGCTAAAAAGGGAGGATTGTGGTGTATGTAACCTGTTCCACCTTAAGAGAACTTAAGCCTGTTCCACCTTAAGAGATGTACTACTTTCTCTGGCTGCTGTATACGTAATACCGGTGGTGACCACCGGTATATAAGTACTGTGTAGTGATATTGCTGTTAGTATAGCCCTGACCTCCAACTAGTAAAGACCTGTTGAAACGTTATTCTTGTAGTCTGTGTCAGTAATTAATCTTAAATACAACTAGAACACACAGACTTAACAGTCCAGGTGTGACGTAATCATCCTTTTTGGCATCTACCGTCAGTGCTTGTATGGAATGCCAATCTAACTGTATCTTCCGGATCCATTCACGTCCTAGTAGTGATGGTCCTCCATCTGGCAATACATATAGGTCCATTTTTGGTGTTTCCTTGGCGTTATATATAACGTTCACCCTTATTTTTCCTTTGGGGTACACTTTTTGCCCCGTGTACGTCTTCAAGACAATCTCTGTATCTCTCAATGGTATATGTGAGAATAGCCGCTTGTAGTCCCTTCGGTTTATAACTGTTAGGGCTGATCCTGTGTCCAATTCCATTTTCACTTGGACTCCGTCTATCTTGAGCGTGACCCAGATAGTTTGGTGATCCTCCATTTTGATTACATGATGTAGTTTCAGACAACCCAGCTCCTTGCTTCCAGAGTCTGTATCACTTTTCTGTTCGTCTGAACTACTCTCCGTCACCTTATGTACCTTCTTGTACTTCTCCTGTGGAGATTTCTTGCTGCTGGTTTTCTTTCCCGACCTGCAGACTCTTGCTATGTGTCCTACTTTTCCACACTGTCTGCACACTTGGTCCTTGAAACAACAATCCTTATGGTCGTGTGTTGTTCTGCCACAGCGAAAGCACTTCACTGCTCCGTATGACATTTCATTTGTGCCATATTCTTGCGGTCTCCGTTATATCTCTGCAGCGTCCCGTGCGGCTGCTTCGTGTGATACTGCCATGCAGAATGCCTTGTCCAGCGTAAGATCCTTTTCTGATAGAAGCCGTTTCTGGGTTCCTTCACTTTGAAGCCCACACACAAACTTGTCCCTTAAAGTATCTGCTAGTCCCATTCCAAATTGGCAGTGTTTCGATAGCTTGCGCAGTTCTGTTAAATACTCAGCATTACTTTCATCTTTATGCTGGTTCCTTTTGTGAAACTTAAATCTTTCTGCTATCAGCAGCGGTGTGGGGTTTAAGTGGTCCTGTAGGATTGACACTATGCTTTCAAAATCCTTTTCCACTGGCTTCTCTGGGGTTACTAGGTTTCGCAGTAAGCCATATGTTTTTGCACCCATGGAATTCAACAATACCAGTGCTTTCCTGGCATCTGGCACTTCATTCGCCTTGCAGTACACTTCTATGCGTTCGACATATGTCGCCCAATCTTCGACTTCATTGTCAAACGCTGTGACACTGCCACTCTTCGGCATCCCTGGGTGTGGTTAGACTGGCTAAAAATGGCATCTCCCGTGCTTTCCTTTCTTCCCGCGCTCTCCCTTCTTCTCCGCTGTGGCTCAAAATGGCGTCTCCCGCGCTCTCCCTTCTTCTCCGCTGCGGCTCAAAAGTGGCGTCTCCCGCGCTCTCCCTTCTTCTCTGCTGCGGCTCAAATGGCGTCTCCCGCGCTTTCCTTTCTTCCCCGCGGACGCTGCTCAGCCCCTTGAACACCGGCTGCGCTCTGCGCGTTTTCCTGCATGCCTCTCTCGTTGACGCCGCTCGGTCCTGAACACCGGCTGCGCCCTGTGCGTTTTACCCTCTCTCTCTTCTCCCGTCGACGCCGCTCGGTCTTGAACACCGGCTGCGCTCTGCGCGTTTTCCTGCACGCCTCTCTCATTGACGCCGCTCGGTCCTGAACACCGGCTGCGCCCTGTGCGTTTTACCCTCTCTCCTCCCGTCGACGCCGCTCGGTCTTGAACACCGGCTGCGCCCTGTGCGTTTTACCCTCTCTCTCTTCTCCCGTCGACGCCGCTCGGCCTTGAACACCGGCTGCGCCCTGTGCGCTCTACCCTTTCTCTTATCCCGTCGACGCTGCTCGGCCTTTTTCTGTGCCATCAGTCGGTTCTAGCCGCCGCTGTCCGGGAAGGGTCTGCGCCGTACCAGTTGCCAGCCTGTTTCGCTGGACCACCGTGACTGGAGAACCAAGCCCAGCTCTCAACAGCCTCCTCTGCGATGCTCAAGTCTCCACTGGATGGTCGACGCCCGTACTTCTGGACTCGGCCTTCTTCTTGCACTGTTCTCCAGGAGCGAATCCCTGGGAGGTGATGCAGAGTTGCAGGTAGGTTCGAATTGACTCGTCGCCAATGTTAGATCCGTGTATCTTGATGTAGGTGTCCTTCAATAACTAGACAGAGACTGCAGAGGAACAATCAACAGGTGTTTACTGGATGAGGGTTACTCTAAAACTAACAGTACAGATCCCTACTCAGGGTTTATATACAGGTGTCGTCACTGCCAGTACTACAGTATACAGGAGCTGTAAAAGTAGTTCTCCCCTTAAAGGTACATACACTACATTGGACACGTGCCCGCATGCCATGAAATCTCACAGGCCATATACCTCTGTGTGTTTAAATGTGACATGCCGCTCAGCAATGTTCCCTCTAATTTTTGGGGGGGCCCGCGTGGTCCCTTTAAGGGGCCGCGCAGGTCCGCTGGAGCGCTGTGCGACTGTGCATTTTAAAAGGAGCATTGCCGCTCTGTTGTATCAAAGCACTACAAAGAGTAACAAGACCTTTACCACACGGACTGCAGTGCTTCAAGAAGAGGACCCACGACCGCTTTCCCAGGGCTGCTGATAAATGCCGGCCTTGCCCGCAGCGCCCACATCTCGAGAATGAAATTTTAAAAAGTCTTTCATCTATTGTCTGTGTTTTTATTGATTTGCCATAATGGGCTTAATTTGTTGCAATATTGGCTTTGAGTCAGGAAGTCACGGGTTCAAACCCCACTCCAGGACCTGAGCACAGTCTGGGGTGAAACTTCAGTGCAGTACTGAAGGAGTGCTGCACTGTCGGAGTTCCTGTCTTTTATATCATACGTTAAGCTGAGGCCTCGTTAGGTGGACAAAAAGATTCCATCGCACTAATTGAAGGAGAGCAGTGAGTTCTCCCAGTATCCTGACTAACATTCCTTTTACAACCAACAAAAACTAGTCATTCACCGTATCATAGAATAGTACAGTACAGAACGAGGCCATTCAGCCCATCGAATCTGCGCCAGATCTCATTTGCTGTTGGTGGGGTCTTGCTGTGTACATATTGGCTGATAGGCTTGCCTACATAACAACAGTGGCTGCACTTCAAAAAGTAATCTATTGCATGTGAAATGCTTCAAGATGTCATAAGGGTGTAAACAGATGCTATATAAATGCAATCTCATTCTTTCCATTTTTCATATATCTCAAACTATCGATGCTAATAGATGTGTTCAGATGATGTTTGAAATGTACTTAAAATATGCTCTTCCAATTGTTTGATGCCATTGAATCGTTTGATGAACTTTCAATTCAATTCAATTCAATTCAATTCAATTCAATTTTATTTGTCACATATGCAGCAGACGTGTGTACTGCACAATGAAATGTTGATTTTTATGAGTCCTCCCAACTTTCGTCTTGCAACACATTTCTAGGTACCTTGTACATGTTCAGTGACTGGTGGTCCAAGCTGTTCCTAGTTGAGAACAATTATTTAATTGAAATTTCAACACCAGAATCTCTTTAACTAGTTACACATATTCCACATATTATCCTTTGTCTCTTATAAAATATAGCTGTCAGTAGAAGTTTTCTGGGCAACGTGGTTTGTACCAGTAAGAATAACCTCCAAAATAAAGATAAACAGACCTATAGAGTAAGCATAGTGAAAAAAAAGTCACACTTGTAACCGTCTGACTAGTCTATTGGGGTAAATTTACAGGCTCACAATTTTCCATCTGTTCAAATAAATGGACAGAAAATCATGGACCTGCCAATTGGGCTCATGCCTGAATTTTTGATATGTGCTCCCAGTACTGATGCTTCACACTGAAACACCAAAGAAAGAAAGAACTCACATTTATATCATACCTGATCACACTGGCAGATGTCCCAAAGTAATGCTTTGGAACTACAGTGACTAATATGTAGGTAAACAGGACAGTCAATTTGCACTTAGCAAAGCCCCACAAGCAACAAATCAATAAATGGCTAGATCATCTGTTTATTGTGATATTGGTTGAAGGAGGAATGTTGACCTGGACACCAGGTTAAACTCTCTGCTCCTTTTTGTATTATGCCACGAGATCGTTGACATGCTCTTGAGCAGGCAGACAGGGCTTCAGGTTAACATCTCTTCCACTGCAGCATTGCAATGAAGTGTCTACTTCGATTATCTGCTCAAATTAATAGCAGGGCTTAAACCTAGTCAGAGGTTGAGCCAAAGTAACGCATAAAGACAAAGCTAGGTGGCAGTGTCAGTTGTGAAGAGGATGTGAAGAGGCTTCAAGGGGATCTCGATCAGACTCAATGAGTGGGCGAGAACATGGCAGATGGAAAATAATGTGGATAAATGTGAAGTTAACCACTTTGGTAGAAAAAACAGAAAGGCAGAGTATTTCCTAAATGGTGAAAGATTGGGGAATGCAGAGGCTCAAAGGGACCTGGGTGTTCTTGTACATGGTGTGGAGATGCCGGAGTTGGACTGGGGTGGACAAATGTAAGAAGTCACACAACACCAGGTTATAGTCCAACAGTTTTATTTGAAATCACAAGCTTTCGGAGCACTACTTCACCTGACGAAGTAGCAGCGCTCCGAAAGCTTGTGATTTCAAATAAAACTGTTGGACTATAACCTGGTGTTGTGTGACTTCTTACATTTCTTGTACATGAGTCACTGAAAGTGAATGTGCGGGTGCAGCAAGCCATTAGGAAGGCAAATGGTATGCTGGCCTTCATTACAAGAGGATTTGAGTACAGGAGTAAAGAAGTCTTACTCCAATTATATAGAGCCTTGGTGAGACCACACCTGGATTACTGTGTACAATTTTGGTCTCCTTACCTGAGGAAGGATATACTTGCCATAGAGGGAGTGCAATGAAGGTTGACAAGATTGATTCCTGGGATGGCGGGACTGTCGTATGAGAAGAGATTGAGTAAACTAGGCCTGTATTCTCTTGAATTCAGAAGAATGAGAGGGGATCTCATTGAAGCATACAAAATTACTTCAGGGCTTGATAGGGTGGCTGCTGGGAGAATGTTTCCCTTGGCTGGGGAGCCTCGAACCAGGGGCCACTGCCTCAGGATAAAGGGTGGGCCATTTAGGACTGAGATGAGAAGAAATTTCTCCACACAGATTGTGGTGAATCTTTGGAATTGTTTACCCCAGCAGGCTGTGGAATCTCAGTCATTGGGTATATTCAAAACAGAAGTCGATAGATTTCTGACTAGTAAAGGCATCAAGGGATATGGCGATAGGGCCGGTGAATGGAGTTGAGGCAGAAGATCAGCCATGATCTCACTGAATGGCGGAGCAGGCTCGAAGGGCCAAATGGCCAACTCCTGCTCCTATTTCTTATGTTCTTATGTTCTTATAAACAAAAAAGAAAACAGGAAATGCAGGGGGAACATTTTACTCAAAAGGTGGTCAGTATGTCGAACTGATTACCAGCATGGGTGGTAGAACAAACAACCTGAATGGGTTTCAAGAAGGAACTAGAAAGGTTCAAAAAATAGGAGGCCGGGGTCTTTGAACTGCATGAAGGGAATACAACGGATAGGTGGGTTAGATGGACCGAAGTTCTTCCCCTGCCTAAAACTGTTACTATATATGTTACTAAATGTACCCCCAAATTCTGTTATTATCAGAAGATCGATCACATAAAATAGACCCCTGCCTACTTGATGAGCCAAAATGTCTCTCAAATAATTCAGAAAATACACAAGTTTAAGAGACATTTTGATAAGATAAATCAGGAACACTATTTCCACTGGTCAGTCAGGAATTGGAGAGCATAAAAGAACGAAGGGAGAAATTCGGAATTTTGTTTCAGGTGGTTAGGATGTGGAATGCCTGACCAGAAACAGTGGCAGGCACAGAAGTCTTCATAAAAGGCTAACAGATAAATATTTGGGAAGAGGTTGTTTAAGAGAGTGGGGAAAGGGCAGTGGAGTGGGACTAAGTGGACAGGTCTTTCAGAGAAATGGCACAGGCATGATGGGCCAAGTGGCCTCCTTCTGTGCTGTGGGATTCAATGGTTCTGGGTCTGTTAGCACTTGCAATGAGAAAAAGACTGCTTAATGTTCAGGGGGAAGCTCCTTGTTGACACTAACAAGTTCGTTCTTATTTTTTCAGATGTTGATGGGCTTGCTGTGAACTTTCGGTATCTTCTGTTTTTACATCAGATTTCTAGGTAGGTTTATTTATAGTTTTGTCTGTCAAATGCCTCACCGTGCAATTCATTTTGTGAATAATTGATACCAGCCCCAGGTTGTGCACAATACTTGTAATGCTAATATTTACTGATTGACAGGATTATGTTCTCATTGAATAATATTCAGCAATGTGTTTATCAGTTTTCTCATAAATTGTAATGATCTCCAGTCATCAATGAACCCTTTTAGCTTAACAGAACTGACTCAGTAGAACTGCCTGAGTTTTGCCTCCAGGCTTGTTCAACAGGCTGTTGTATTCTTGAAGGGAGCTTGTGGACACCAGGGATATCAACAATAAGCAAAGCTATTTCTCATATTACAGTAAAATGTATAAAGGTACATCATTTTACATTCTGAAAGTCAAACTCCATGCAGTGATGTGAAAACATTTAAGTCACAGTGTGCTTGATATAAGTAAATTCTAATTCCCAGTTGCTCGGATTTCATTGGCATCTCCACAACAGAGTTTAACCTGTTTCCCCAACCTCAGACTGGTAATGCAAGCCATCAGAGGGAAGGACAATCAGGTAGGAAAGGTTTACTTTATCCTATATTTCATCAAGGTTCCATTCGAATCTAGTTGTGGTCCGTGACCTTTTTGTGTTTGATCTGAGGGTGCGCTGGGATTGCTTTGGGAGCAGTTTGGCAGTGTTCCGATCCGCTCTGAAGCGAGCCAACGAGAAAAAGCGCACGGCGTCTTACAAAGAATATTCATGTTCTTCCGACAAGTTATTATAACAATAGCACACAACAACGACAAAAGCAGCTTGTGCTCATATAACATAGAAAAATACGCCCCCGGTATGCTGCGCTGCCCCCCGCGCGGCCTGCCTCCCCCAATGCGCGGCCCATTCAAAGTGTTGTCCACGCGGGGTACCTACAATGCAAAAGCTGCTGCGCGGGACCTTGCAGATGACTGCGCGCTTGCGCAGCTTAGCGGGAACATTGCTCAAGGCGCTTCACAGCGACACAAGGAAAAGGTGAATGCCAAGCAAAAGGAGATATTAGGAGGGGGTAACAAAAAATTTGGTGGAAGAGGTGGGTTTTAAGAAGGGTCTTAAAAGAGAAGAGTGAGGTGGAGAGGGAAAGGGCTTTAGAGCGGGGTCTGCGCAGCTGAAGGTATGACCTCCACTGGTGGTGCGATGGGAGAGAGGGATGCGCACGAGTCGGAAGAATAGAGTTTTGGCCGGGGTGCGGTGGGTGGGGAGTGGGGGCGGCTGGAGGAGGTTACAGTGATAGGAAGGGTGAAGCCATGAAGGGATTTAAACACGAGGATGAGAATTTTAAATTTGAGACATTGAGAGAGCCAATGTAGGCCAACGAGGACAGGCACGATGACCAAGCAAGACATTACAAGCCAGGATACATTCAGACTCCAGGATACTGCACACCCTGCCAACTTCTTATATTGTAATCCAGCAATATAACCAACACATATGTTTGGCCTGAAATGATCGGGCTTTGAGTTCCTCAGAATAGAAAAGTGGGAAATCTGAGTGTTTTTCTGTAATGGATTATCATCATGTATTATATGTGTTATATGCATATTTATCATGATTTGACAAAGAAGCTGCTTATCTCTTCACTTTTTTAACTTTACAGTCTTAAGCTCTCTATTGGGTATGTGACAAGTTGCCATTTATCTTATATTCCACGGGCTTGCAAAGCAAGTCTTTTTTGTCATTGAATGCTCGTGCATGAAAACTGTTCAGTTCCATCTACCACCTCGAATCGGATGTCTACAAAATAGTTTCAACTAATTTTTTTACAGTAATCAAAATTTATGTAGATATGGGAATGAGCTTATAGGTAGATCTGGAACTATGAGGATTCACAATTCAGATTTGAAGGCAGAATACTAAAGAGAGAGGGTGACTTATGAGAAAGCACTTGCAAGATACTTTTCCTCAATCAGTTTTTCTCCCTCCCATTCCTCCCCTGAAGTAGGTCTATCAGAAGTACAAGGCCTCTGGTACACTACACAAGTGACCAATCTGCATGTGTGGATTTAGACAGTGAATATAAGATTGAACAGAATGGGCCTATATTCTCTGGAGTTTAGAAGAATGAGAGTTGATTTCATTGAAAGGTATAAAATTCTTAGAGGGCTCGGCAGGGTAGATGTTGAGAGGATGGGATCAATTTTCTGGCCGCCATTGGGCGGCTTTTCATGCGGCCGGGGGCCGAAAATCGATGAAAAAGCGGGTCGGGACCGGGTCGGGACCGGGTCGGGACCCACCCCCTGCCTGATTCCCCGGGGTCGGGACCCACCCCCCGCCTGATTCCCCGCCCCGTCCGACTTTCGGACCGCCGTTTCCCCGCGCCCCGCTTCAGTCCCGGCCGCCGCTGGCGGGACTGGTCATCGGCACACTAATTATCAATAATTACCTCGTTGAAGTCGATTTTCCGGGGCCGTTGCGACTTTGGGGCTTTCCCCACATCAAACCCGCCTGCGGGGAACCCCATTGTTGAGAGCTGGCGTGAAGCTTGCCGGCTTGCTTGCTGTCAGCTGCAGGTCAGGAGAAGCTGCGATTTAAAGGGCCAGCACTTGTATGTTGAAGGACCTTGTTGTTGCAGGTTTGGGGCTACTTCTTCAAGGCTTAGGCACAGCTGTGGAAGGTTGGAGCCTCACACACTTCTCCAATGCGATCTCCTGGGAAGCCCCTCTCGCCACCCTCACTCAGCGCTTCTTCAGCGGAGGCATCTACGAGAAGCATGGGACGCCTTTTTTTCCTTCCCTTCTTGCCATTAGAGGATCTCCAGCAGCAGAGGCGGCAGCAGCAGAACCAGGAACAGCAGGATCAGCAACAGGAGCACCAGGCTGCTGCTCACTCACCTGAAGCTGCACAGGCCAAAAGGGGCCAGCGCTTGGAAGTGGCTTGAGAGCACCTTGCTGCACTGAGGGGGCCATGGGGACCCATTTCTGCACTGGCAGTCCTACTCAGAAGGACTTCCATGAAGATCTGGTTTCTCTGTTCAACACATGGCCAACGCTCCTCAAGAGATGTCATTCTCTTATGAGCACTCACCATGTTTTCCGTACCCTGGCAAGTTATCTCCTCCATGGAGGTTGCCAACCTTTCCATGGTGATGCGTTCATGTGCCAATGACTCCACAAAGGCTCTGCTCATGGTCGCTATGGACTCCTCCATTCGCTCCACACTCGCAGCGACCCTGGAGACAAAACCTGCCAGAGACTCCTGCAGCAGTGCATGGAGATCCATCACCTCTTATCTTGCGGATGGACCCAGAGGCAGAGGGTCGACATACAGCGCAGCTGAGCTGAGCTGGCAGCATCCTGCGCCCTCCGACGAGGACTCTCCACTGCTGTCCTTGTCTCCAGAATCTGCTGAGGCTCACTTGTGAGCTGTGAAACACCAGGTGACAACACTACTCTATGTCCCAAAGGTCCCCCCGAGGTGTGAGTGTCTGCGCTGGTGCTGGGTGCGCTTACTTCTGCTGACGCTGCGCCCTCAGAGGTTGGAGCTTCCGCTGAGGAGTCTGGCTGCACAGCCTCTTCCTCCTCCACAGTGAGGACGGGGGCTCTGGATGGTACTGTGGGGGAATAAAGGAAGGAGTTAGAGATGTAATGCCAAGGTTCTTCTGGTGACTCCCAGCGAGTTGGCATCTGCTGACACCTGCATCCATGCAGCATTGGTCTCAGTGGGAGGCCTCTTCCTCCCTGACCTAGGGAAGAGGACCTCCCTGTGGGCCCTAACCCCATCCAATAATGCCTGTAGTGAAGCCTCGTCGAATTTGAAGGCAGCTCGGAGTCTGGCACTGGCCACAGCTGCTGCAGGCTCCTCTGCCATCCTGTATGGTTCGTTTGGAAGCCTTCAGAGGATGCAGTGCTTGCTATGGACCTTGAAAGCACCATGAATGATGACACCATACTGTGGGGATTTCTGACTCGAATTGGACAATTAGCAAGGCTTCCCACATGCTGGGAATTAATTGGCCAATTGAGGGAAAATTGCATGGAGCTGGCTGACACTTTTTTATGTGTGTCAGAAACCCCACATTCGGGGAAACCCGACCATTTCCCACACAAGCCGAAAATCAGGGCCGATGTTTCCCCTGGCTGGGGAGTCTAGAACCAGGGGTCACAGTCTCAGAATAAGGGGTCGGCCATTTAGGACTGAGATGGGGAGAAATTTCTTCACTCAGAGGGTAGTGAATCTTTGGAATTCTCTGCCCCAGAGGGCTGTGGAGGCTCAGTCGTTGAGTATATTCAAGGCTGAGATCGATAGATTTTTGGGCACTAAGAGAATCAAGGGATATGGGGATATGGCAGGAAAGTGGAGTTGATGTAGAAATTCAGCCATGAGCTTATTGAATGGCGGAGCAGGCTTGAGGGGCCGTGTGGCCTACTCCTGCTTCTATTTCTTTTATGTTCTTATTACAGTGTGCTATTTGATTGTGAAAGCCATCTTAATTGAGCCCATTCCTAGCCTCACCAAAGTCCACTCACATGTATTTCTATCAGGGGTTACTGGATAGTGACCAGGAACAAGAGCCCTGGCTGAATTTTCCCACCCAACATGGGGACGCTCAGCGCAGTCATTACTTCATTACTGTAATAGCTCAGATTGCCAAACTCAGCAGAGAACAAGAGGGTAATTTTACCCTAACCTGCCTGGAGGGTATCAGATTGGCCGCCTGACGTCAACAGAAAGTAAAATTGGTCGGTGTGTTAAATGGGCGGCTGATCCAAACCTGTCTGTTTCCTGCTGTAAGATCTTAATGATCTCTGAGTTCTTGGACAAGACACCAATAGGCAGCAGCCAGTATGTTACATCAATAGATCAAGATTTATTAAGCATACAGCGTAATATACTTATTAGGCAATAGTTTTAACGAGTAGCTCGCGGCTCTAGGTCTCTGGAACCTCTCGGACACAGATGATATCATCTTAAGTCTGTTCCTTTGTCCTCACTTTACGTCTGTGCAAAGTTGTTCTTTGAGTATTGAGGTTTTAACCCTTTTCTTAATAAAAGTTGGTTTGGCCAGTGTCCGTATATGGTCTTTAACAAAAACACCTTTATTAATTGGTTCGAATGGTCAAAATACCATCGTCACTCAGACTAAGGTAGCATCCCGCCTTTCCAGTATTTTTCCACCAACTTTGCCATGTTCAGAGTTATCTTATTCATAGTTTTTCACCCCATTGGAATTTACTTTATCTCTTTCATTTCTAGCTTCCCTGGTACAAGGCCTTTGTACCAAGGGCCAATATCAGCGCGGTTTCACTAGTCTTGAGGTATCCAAACTATCTCACTTTAATCGACCAGATAAATCCCTTATCTCCATGATCGCTCTCATTTTATGTGCTTATAATAATTATTATTTTTTAAATACCATTGCAATTAGTTTTGTTAAGCGAATTCTAAGTTCTATACAGCATTATAATGGCCCAGAAATTCGGGTCGGGGGCTTCCCGCGGGTGCAAGCCCCCGACCTGCACTTACCTTGCGCGCCGGCCGTTGAGCTGTGGGCCCACGTGGGATTCCGATCCTGGGCCTGCTCCAACTGCCGGAGCGCAGTGCTTGTGTATCCCAGGGGTGCAGTTAGTTCGATGCGTCCCCTGGGATCACGTGGGCCATGGAGAGCCAATGGTAGCAGGGAATGCTTCATTCATAAGTTTGACCTGTCAAACCTATAAATACTATAAGCCCCAAAACATCACTAAATCTTCAAATAAATTTTTTAAAAAATCACATTTTTAAAATAAACTATAAATGACATGAAGTAACTATTTTAAACAATAATTTAAATTTTTGAAAAAATTAATTACATTTTTTAACGGGGCTAAAAATAAACTTACCTTTCTTTAAAGTATTTAAAAATAATAAACCTGTGGAAAAAATGTTTTAATTTGAATTAATTCACCACTTACCTTGTAAAAAGCAGGCCTTGCGACTGCTTTTTACATGTCTAACTTCTGGAGACTTACCCCCACCCCGGGAAAACCTGCAAAAAAAACGTACGTTCGATGCGCACGCGCTGCCTCTCCTGTGCACACGTTCGACTTCTGAACCCCTTCTTTCAGGGGAACGGAAGTGCCGGTTTCCCGCGCATGCGCAGTGCATGCATGAAACCGGCACTTCCATTGGGCCTACGGGTCAGTAACCCGTGCGTACTCACCCGTGGAGACCCGAATTTCTGGGCCAATATGTTATTTAATGATTTAACCTTCACTCGTAGTCTGTGGCTGTTTGTTATCAAAACTTAGTCAAAACAGCGTTTGAATGTCCTTCACAGCTACATTTTGAACAAGTCTTAGCTTTCTTCGTTACTCAGGAGTAATTAAGGGAAATATTATTTGGTCAATGGCTACACTTGAAGTTATACATATATGATTCTCGTCTGTTAAATATCTTTAAATATCAGCCTTTCATACACTGCCGAGTGGGTTAGGTTAATATTACCTCTCAGGAATAAAACATAGTGGGGGGAAAATTTGTTTGATATGCGCTTCCCGTTAGCACCCAAGAGGGCACTATCAGGGTGCAAAGCAACTAGCGCCCGGGTGTGGCGCCACTAACACCTCCCTCGAAATTCAGCGGGAGGTTAGCGGCAGCGGTAACCGTTAGCACCCCACAGTGCTGCGCCTCCAGCAATGGCGTCATTGCTGTGCACGGCACCCCGCTCACGCCCCAGTAGCGCCCCCTGACTTGCCGCCGGACGCTATGTCCGACAGGGTCAGGGGGGCCTACCTGCGGCCGGGGCGGCGCAAATTAAAGGGGAGGTGCCGGGTGGCCATTTTTGTTGCTGGCCGCCTGCCAGCACCTGCCCCTGTTGCTGTCCCCGGCCTCCTGCGAAGCCCCCTCGCGGGGTGCCGGCTGCGCTCCGTGAACCCGGCACTCCTCTTGAGTGCCAGGCTCTTTTGCCAGCACTCCGATTCCTGGTGGCCCAACTGGTCCCCAGGTTGCGTTGCGCAAGGCCCCTCCCCTTTAATAAGGGGAGGAAGGCCTGCAATACCGCGTCGCGATGTGCCGCGATATTCACTTGCAGCGTCCCAAGCGGGAGGGGCAGCACTTCCAGTAGCGCCCACCTCCCTCTTGGGACGCTACCAGTGAATTTCGGGCACGGGGGTGCTAACTTTTTCGGGGCACTAAAGTAGCGCCCCGACGAAGTTAGCGCCCCAAAGGGGCCGCGACCCAATTTTGCCCCTAGTGAATCTTTCGGGTCTGTAAGATTTCATGTTGCCTCACGGACTCCGGTATTTATGGGGAGGCGGGGAGGGAGCGAGAGGAAGGAGTCCCAGATGGGAAACCTGGAAAAACAGGTTTCCAGGACGTCCGGCTGAAACTAACAGCAGGATGTATTTTAAATTTTTTCACCAGGTTTCCCACCTGACAGCCGGCCTGTTGACAGGCTGCTTGTCGGGCGGGAAAGCCCGTGGCTCAAGGCCGCAGACGAGAAGGAGAGAGGAGGTAGGGAGGGAGGGGGAGATCGTGGGCGGGTGGGCGGGGGGTGACGTGATCCTAGTTGGTCAGGGGGGGGTGGAAGATCGTGGTCGGGGGGAGAGATCGTGGTTGGGGAGGAGGAAGTCGCGGGGAGGAAGGAGCGATTGCGTTCAGGGGGAGATTGTGGAGGTGGGCGGTCGGTGATCGCGGGGATGGAAGCTGGTAAGCTTGTGGGGCCGGGGGAAACACTCCTGCTCCTCCTGGCCCACAAGCAGTGCTGTAACATCTCATGAATTCAAGCTTTCTTGCCTCCTTTTAGCTGCCAAGTTTCCCGAGGCCCAGGAAACCCAGCTGAAATGGGTAAAAAATAAAAAGCCTGTTAAAATGGAGGCACGCAGCCTTCTTAAAAGATTTTACTTACCAACCCACCTCCTGAGAGCTCCTGAGATTGGTCGCTTGCCCTCCCCCCCTCCCCCAACCTACCTCTGTTAAAACTGGAAGTGGACCAGTTGGGATCAGGTTTGTGATTTAAATATTTTTTTACTTCTCACCTGAACTCAACCCACTCATACTTGGGGATTAAAATTACCCTAATGGTTTCTATTTATCCAAAGAGCCATCAAGGGGGTTTCCATAATAATTATAGTCAAAATATTTCTAAATTCTGGGAGAAATATAACGTACAGGGACCGCACTGCACTATCACAAGGAAATAATGTTGGGTAGAAATCCTTAGATGTTATTTGGCAGCATCACCCATAGCCTCAGTCAGCCTGGTACTTGCAACAGTTCACTGGGACCAGCAGCTAATGTGTGCTCAGCCAGTAAAGCCAATTCAGGAACTCCCCAACGGGAAAGTGCCCTGCCCAGTAAGAAACTGAGCCATTCAGACTAAGGCGTTTACTGATTGAATCTCTGGACTAAACGGGTTGGTCTCACCCAGGGCAGCATGACTACTACAACCGACGACATGCACACTCTGTCATTACTGGTGTAATAGCAAACTTAGAAAGAAAGACTTGCATTTATATAGCGTCTTTCATGAACATCGGACGTCTCAAAACATTTTACAGCCAATGAAGTAATTTTTTGGAGTATAGTCACTGTTGTAATGTGGGAAACGCAGCAGCCAATTTGCACACAGTAAGCTCCCACAAACAGCAATGTGATAATGACCAGATAATCTGTTTTTGTTATGTTGATTGTCGAAATAGTACCATGGGATCTTTTATGTCCACCTGAGAGGGCAGAGGGGGCCTCGGTTTAATGTCTCATCTGAAAGGCAGAAACCTCTGACAGTGCAGCACTCCCTCAGCACTGCACTGGAGTGTCAGCCTAGATTTTTGTGCTCAAGTCCCTGGAGTGGGAATTGCCTCAGAGGCGAGGGTGCTACCCACTTTTTTTTGTAATATATACTTTATTAAACATTAAGAACATTTACAACATCGTGATCATTTCATTGTATCATACAAATCAATTCCGCCGCTCTGCACAGCCATTCCGCCACCACATTTTATCAAAACCTGAAGTTTAATTTGTCTCCTGTAACATATATGTGGTAAACCACTGTATACCTGTCTGTATGTGTAATGTGTATTCCACTAGGTACAGGTCTGGACATGCCTCGGCTGACTCCTCCCACTATTCCAGGTATATAAGTGACTACCTCCCAGTCCCTTAGTATTCTGGACGGGTCGACCACTCGAGACAAGACCTTCATTCTTTAGTTAATAAAAGCCTGGTTGTTACTCGCTTAACCTCAGTCTTTTGAGTAATTGATGGCACATCAATTTTATTAACTAAATTTTTTATAATGGAGAAGATCCTCACACCAGCATGCCTGGACCTGGACAGTCGGGAAGCGGACGCTTCCAACAAGTTTGCTCACTGGCTCACGTGCTTCGAGACATTCCTGACTGCCTCCACTGCGGTCGAAACGGATGCAGACAAACTGTCTGTCCTGATCGCCAAGGTGAACCACCGAGTGTACTCAGTCATCCAGGACGCGACCTCGTACACAGCCGCCCTCCAGCTCCTCAAGACCCAGTACACGCGCCCTGTGAACGAAGTATACGCCAGGCACCTTCTGGGGAGTCGCAAGCAACAACCTGGGGAATCGACTGAGGAATACCTCCAAGCACTGTCCGTGCTTGGCCGGGCCTGTGGGTGTAAGGCGGTAACGCCCGCTAAGTACACGGAGGAACTGATCCGGGATGCCTTCGTAGCGGGCCACAGGTCCAACTACAACCAACAGCGACTGCTGGAGCAGAGTGACCTCACCCTCGACAAAGCCTCCGAAATCGCTCTAACGCTGGACGCAGCCTACCGGGGCATGGATGCCTACTCCTCTACACCGTGGACGCCGCGGGGAACGACAACCTGGGACACGGTAGGACAGCCCCATAGCACCGTGCCACCCCAGCCACAGCCCAACAACGGCCCAACTACCGCAGCAGTGTCCCAAAGCCAGACAGCAGTACCCCAAGGCCAGAAATGCTACTTCTGTGGCCAGGCCAAACACCCCAGAGCGCGCTGCCCGGCGAAGAATGCGACCTGCTCGGGCTGCGGGAAAAAGGGACACTACGCCAGCGTCTGCAAGGCCAAAGCCACCCCGAACGCCAGCAGTGCCACGTGTGGGCCGGGCGAGCCGCCATCTTGGGCCCCCAACAGCGCCGCGTGTGGGCCGTGCGGGCCGCCATCTTGGGCCTCCCCAGCCATGTGCGAACCACTGCAGCAGCAGCCATCTTGGACGACTCCAGCCACATGGACACCGCCATCTTGGACACCAGCTGGGACGCAGCAGACCGCCAACCCCCCCCACATCTGATACCCGCAGCGACACACCGACCCCTACGCTGGCCTCTGTTACGCTGGACCAAACGAGACCGCACCAACTAGCTCGGTCCAAAATGGACGTTAAGGTAAACGGCCATGCAATAAACTGCCTTTTTGACTCCGGGAGCACAGAGAGCTTCATCCACCCCGACACGGTGCGGCGTTGCTCTCTCCCAGTCCTGCCTGCGCACCAGCGGATTTCTATGGCCTCCGAGTCCCAGTCAGCGGACATTGGCGGCTACTGCGTGGTGACACTAGTAGTAGACGGGACAGTATTCAATAATTTTAAACTCCTGGTCCTGCCCGACCTCTGCGCTGCCGTCCTACTGGGGTTGGATTTCCAGTGCCACCTCAAAAGCGTTACGATGGCGTACGGTGGCCCCCTCCCCCCACTCAGTCCACAGCCAGCAGCCTCCAAATTGCCCGCCGCGCACCAGATGCAACCTCTCCACACTCAGAGTCCCACCCCCCCGACTGTTTGCTAACCTCACCCCCGACTGTAAGCCCATCGCCACAAAGAGCAGGCGATACAGTGCCGGGGACAGGGTTTTCATCAAAACCGAAGTGGAGCGGCTCCTGAAGGAGGGGATTATTGAGGGCAGCTCCAGCCCCTGGTGAGCCCAGGTTGTGGTCGTTAAGACCGGCGAGAAACAACGCCTGGTCATCGACTACAGCCAAACAATAAACCGCTACACCCTGCTGGACGCCTACCCACTCCCCCGCATAGCTGACATGGTCAACCAGATCGCGCAGTACCACGTCTTTTCGACCATTGACCTGAAATCAGCGTACCACCAGCTCCCCATCCGCCCTGAAGACCGCCAGTATACTGCTTTTGAGGCAAACGGCCGCCTCTATCACTTCCTTAGGGTTCCCTTCGGCGTTACCAACGGGGTCTCCGTCTTCCAAAGGGAGATGGACCGGATGGTCGATCAAAATGCGCTGCAGGCCACTTTCCCTTACCTAGACAATGTGACCATCTGCAGCCATGACTTGCAGGACCATGACGCAAACCTCGAGAAATTCCTCCGCACCGCCCAACTCCTGAACCTGACATATAACACGGAGAAGTGCATATTCCGCACAGACCGCCTCGCCATCCTTGGCTGTGTTGTGGAACACGGGGTCATCGGTCCCGACCCGGACCGGATGCGTCCCCTTATGGAACTCCCACTGCCCCACTGCCTAAAAGCCCTGAAGAGGTGCCTAGGGTTTTTTTCCTACTACGCCCAGTGGGTCCCCTACTATGCAGACAAAGCCCGTCCGCTGATCAAATCCACCTCTTTTCCCCTGACGGCAGAGGCCCGCTTGGCCTTCCACCGTATCAAGGAGGACATTGCCAAAGCCACCATGCACGCAGTGGACGAATCCATCCCCTTCCAGGTGGAAAGCGATGCGTCCGACTTCGCCCTGGCCGCCACCCTTAATCAGGCGGGGAGACCTGTGGCATTCTTCTCACGAACCCTCCAGGGCCCGGAGACCAGACACTCCGCGGTCGAGAAGGAGGCCCAGGCTATTGTGGAGGCTGTGCGTCATTGGAGGCACTACCTGGCCGGAAAACGATTTACCCTGCTCACTGACCAGCGTTCAGTTGCTTTTATGTTCAACAACAAGCAGAGGGGCAAAATCAAAAATGACAAGATCTTGAGGTGGAGAATCGAACTTTCCACCTACAACTACGAGATCTTGTACCGGCCTGGGAAGCTCAATGAACCCCCAGATGCCCTATCGCGTGGCACCTGCGCCAGCGCGCAGATCGATAGGCTGAGGGCCCTCCACAATGACCTCTGCCACGCGGGGGTCACCAGGTTCTTCCACTTCATCAAGGCCCGCAACCTGCCTTACTCCATCGAGGAGGTCAGGACCATGACCAAGAACTGCCAAGTCTGCGCTGAGTGCAAACCGCACTTTTATAGACCAGACAGAGCCCACCTGATAAAAGCCACCCGCCCTTTCGAACGCCTGAGCATCGATTTTAAAGGGCCTCTCCCCTCCTCCGACCGCAATGTGTACTTCCTCAACATCATTGACGAGTACTCCCGTTTCCCATTCGCTATCCCCTGCTCGGACATGACCAGTGCCACGGTCATTAAATCTCTGAACAGCCTCTTCACCCTGTTCGGTTTCCCCAGCTATATCCATAGCGACCGGGGCTCATCGTTTATGAGCGACGAACTCCGCCAGTACCTGCTCGCTAGGGGTATAGCCACAAGCAGGACCACCAGTTACAACCCCCAGGGGAACGGACAGGTGGAAAGAGAGAATGCAACAGTTTGGAAGGCCGCCCTACTAGCCTTAAAGTCTAGGGGCCTCCAACCTCCCGCTGGCAGGAGGTGCTCCCCGATGCGCTCCACTCGATTCGGTCACTGCTCTGCACTGCCACCAATGCCACCCCTCACGAGAAAATGTTTGTCTTCCCAAGGAAGTCCACATCGGGGACATCGTTACCGCCATGGCTGACGTCCCCAGGGCCGGTACTACTGAGAAGACACGTGAGGGCCAATAAAATGGACCCCCTGGTCGAGAGGGTCGACCTCCTCCATGCCAACCCCCAGTACGCTTACATTGCGTACCCGGACGGGCGGGAGGACACAGTCTCCATACGAGACCTCGCACCCTCGGGGACCGCTGTAACCCACTGCCCATTACCACCCCCCCCCCACGACCCGATATCCAACCCCAGCAGCCGGCTCGCCTTGGACCGTCACCCACGAGGACTACACTCCAGGGCCCCAAGCCTACACGGGACGCGACGCCGGAAGCTCCACCACCCCTGCCGTCGCCACGTCGATCACAGCGGCAGACAAGACCTCCGGAGAGACTCCAATACACGAACTTTTAAATATACTTCACCCCGCCGGACTCATTTTTAAACAAGGGGTGAATGTGGTAAACCACTGTATACCTGTCTGTATGTGTAATGTGTATTCCACTAGGTACAGGTCTGGATATGCCTCGGCTGACTCCTCCCACTATTCCAGGTATATAAGTGACTACCTCCCAGTCCCTTAGTATTCTGGATGGGTCGACCACTCGAGACAAGACCTTCATTCTTTAGTTAATAAAAGCCTGGTTGTTACTCGCTTAACCTCAGTCTTTTGAGTAATTGATGGCGCATCAATATATTAATCAATTTCAATTTCAATTTCAATTTTATTGGTCACATAACTAAATACAAGAAGTGTAATCTAGTCAGTGAAATGCTTTTTCCTTGACGAGCTGAGAGCACCAAGCAGCAAGAACACTGAGCTGCCTGGTACGCACGGAGCTCGCAAGGACGGCAGCCATCTTCATCGGCGCCATCACAAAAAAACACATACCGACATATACACGCATACACACTTTACATATAAATAAAGCAGACATAAAATAAATGAAAGACATAAAAAGACAGCACATAAAATAAAATCGATTGTACTTTAAAAATTGATTGTAAAATACTATCTTTAAATTCCTTTCTGAATAAAATATCCACAGAGCCTTATAATAATTTTTTAGCTTATATTTAAAATACTCTTTTAGATTGATTCTCCTCCTCTTAAAAAACAGAGCATTCCTTCTTTGCACAATCATGAATCTAGCCAAACTGAACATTAAATTAATTGCCGCTCTGCTAAACTTGGGCAGACTCTCCTGCAATCCCCAACTCAAAATTGAGTCCCACAGGATTCCCATTCTCGCTCTTCGGTCCCCACCCAGCAAAAAAACTTCACACAACTGTTGAACATAGTACTTAAAATCATTTAACTGTGGACATAACACCAGTAAATGGGACAGAGTCTCATCCCGTGTCCCACACACTGGGCAAGTTGCCCCCTCCACTCGTCCAATCTTGCACAAGACCATCATGGTAAAAATCCGGTTAAGAGCCAATTTGAAATCCAGTTCAATCCACACTGGACATTTAAAATTCGCCCACACTCCCTTCCAAATCCTGTTGAAGTCCAGCTGTGGGTATATACTCTGCCAAAACTCCTGACCAGCAGGTGTCTTGAATCTCCATTCTCTAAATACCTCATAGAAATCTCGAGTATTACAGCTGTCAAATTGGACCAACTCGCCCCCTTTCTCCAGCAGAAAGCTTGGAAAAGCGGGACGCATTTTACTTCCTTTGGAGATTTCCGCATTTATTTCTTCCATCCAATCCTGTGGCATTGCCCTCACAATCTTCTCATACATGATTCCTATTGCTTTTTCCTCTACCTCCTGATCCTCCTCCCACACCATGTCCCTCACTATCGCTTCCGGCAACCAACCTGGCATGACCTCGTATAATACATCTTTCACACATATAATACCAGCTTTTATAAAAGCTTGATTAAATAAAACCTCTCCTTCGATGTTGACCCACCTGTTCAAAAATAAGGACTGTTCTAAAAATTCCTCAGCCCCCTTGGGCATAAACTGCACACTTTTTAAAAATTGGGCCCAAGTCTCTACAACCCCCTTATAAAACCTAGGGAGAAGTTTAATCGATTTCAAAAAAATATTATTGTATTCCATATACAATATCCCCTGCCCTCCTATCCCACTTCATTTTAAAAAATGCTCAAAACAACTCTTCCAAAAACTTGTATTTGACTTCTGAAGAAATCTCTTCACCCATTTGATTCTAAAGGATTTTTTCTTCAAATTAATAACTGGGAAATTGAGTCCTCCCTGATTTCTCCATCCAATGATGGTATTGTAAGCCACCAAGGCTGGTTTCCCTTCCCATAAAAACCTCACACAAGCCTCTCGGATGGACTTTTCCGCCCACTCAGGAATATCCTCCACCGTCAATAAGTACCATAGCTTAGATAGCAGGAGAGCAGACACCACTGTCGCTCTTCCTTGCACTTTCAACCACCTTCTTTCCCATCTTCCCAAAATCTTTTAAATTTTCATAACCTTCAGTTCCCAATTTAATCGATCCACTTCATCCCCATCTTTCTTGCACCCCATATGCGACCCCAGAACTTCCAAAACCTCCACCACCTTAAAGGGACTTTCCTCCAGCCATTCCCCCCTACCCCTCCCTGCAACCAGGCATTGGGACTTACTATAATTCACTCTGGCTCCTGAAGCTCTACAATATTCCTCCACTACATCCGTAGCTTTCCTCATTGACTCCCCATTTCTCAATGTTAAGGTTGTGTCATCTGCATGTTGGTGTATCACCGACACCAGCCCAGAACTGGGAACCACAATCCCAACTACACCTTGTTTTTTTTGCATCATGTAACCTAATGGTTCTGCTACCAATGTGTACAACAATGGGGACAGGGGACAACCCTGTCTCACTGATCTCTGTAAATTTCAAACTGAGTAAAAGTCTTTCCACCTCCTCTCGGCCACTGACCGTCACCTCGAACCCAACATTCGGCTTTGGTCGGCAGGCAAAGCAGCTTCCCTCGCCACAGTCCTCATGTACTGCTTGGATAATATCCCAAGCTCGTATCTCCTCATCCTCGCACTGAACCACCACCGTGTTTTCTTTGCCAAACCTCCTGGGGTCCCGGCCCAAGTCTTTGGGCCTTTTTCTTTCCCTTCCAACCACAGTTTCTCCCCTAATTAAATTCATCTTGGGAACGCTGTCCTCTGAGGGGCCCGGCACTCCGGACCCCTCAGCAGCCATCTGGCTGTTGTTTATGGGCCAAAAAAGCCCTAAAACCTGAAAAAAAAACCACCACCAATATTTTACAAACTCACTCCAACCCCCTGCAGAAATCAGGCAACCAGTAACACCTGCTCACTCCTAGCCTCTCCCACCTAGAGAGTGCTACCCACTGAGCCACAGCTGACACCTATGTTTTTATTAGTGGGCTATTAGCTATGAAGAAAAACAGGCATTCTCCAATCCTTAAACAAAGAATTTGAACGCTTCAACATCTAAGCATGACAATTACTATTTTGGCCAGCTTAAAAAGATAGCCTTTGAGCACTGACAGATCCTTAAGTGCGTTTCTCGGTAAACGGCAATCATGGAAACGATTCTGGTAACCTCCCTTTCCACATTTGCAGGGAATGTGTTACAAAATATTTACAGCACAGAAACAGGCCATTCAACACTACAGCTCAGTCAATGGATGTCACCCTTTATTTTGTGAATTCTACGTTACTTTCAGAGGGAAGACTGTTAAGGCGATGGTGGTTTTCGACTGTTAAGTTAGCAGATATATACTTGATTACCTATCTGAATGATTTCTAAAAGCATGCAGCATTTTCCTATTTGGTGTGAATTTGGGGACAGCCTAAGGCCTAAACTCTCACTTCCATGATTGTCAGGGAGCAGGTAGCTGAGGATGCCTTAAACTTAGTGCTATTCAGAAATACTGCAGTTCAATTCTTCCCCCTGCGTGGGTTAGTGGATACTTGAACCAACCACGTGGTACTAAGCTTTACCAATCAGGAAGGTCCCCGAGTCAACTCTTAGTCGGATTTAGCTGCTATCAGCCAGGTCAGCTGTTGGGACAGTAAAATTGGTCTCAGTAACCCCGGGCTAGGAAGAGGAAAATATCCGCTGGAATTCCTCCTCCTGATCCCCAACCATAGACCCATGGTGGAAAATGCGCACATGCTGACATAAGAGGGGGATAGGATTGGGCTTGTTTGTGCGGCCCTCCTTGGTCGCTCTCTCTAGCTTTACACAAGAATCATGGCCGTTAGATGAGATACCAAGGGACTGCTGCCACCACAGGACCACTTTCCAAGCTTCAATGAACACTTTCTGGAGAGGAGAAATATCAACTACTGCAGTAACGTCATGCAATATTCGGAACAAGTGTCGGCACTCCCAGGGCGGTAGATCTTTCGGTTCTTTCTATTCCCAGAACAAATTTAACCTGATAGATGGCTGCTAAATCTCTTGTTTTTAACAGCTGTTAATCTTCCTCAGTGAAATGAGTTTGACCTGTCTTATCCCAGTGAACCTGACCTCATGTAATGACACTACTCTCAACTGTGGTGTGATGGGCACTTACTTGGAAATCTCATGCAGACCAGACATTGGAATATCCCACAGGGGTTGGAAGCAACAAACCGATGTGGTGGATGGAGTGTTCCTGTGAGATTATGGTTTGCACATACCATTCAGAGTGATTGGAGGGGAGTTGTTGTGGGAATGCCCATTGCTGTCAGTGAATGCAAAGGGAAGGCAGATGTTCTATTGCTTACACTGACATACAAATGCACACAGGCATCAAATGCTCTCAGAACAAGTTGACTTGTTCTTGTCTGTGCCCTATTTTGATGCATTTGTTAATCGATTTAAGGTATACATGACAACAAATGTGCTGAAATAGCATATGGAAAAGCTTGATAGAGAGTATGCTAATGTGCTCGTTACAAAATACACAGAGAGTGGTTTCATCCCCGAAATCCTTTCAATTCGCAAGCAGTAAAAAAGAAAAGAAAATATTCATTTATATAGCACCATTCACATCCTTAGGACGTCCCAAAGCGCTTTACTGCTAATGAAACACTTTTGACGAGTAATCACTGTTGCAAAGAATACATTTAAAACATCTGCTCCAAATACAATGCAATGCAGGTTTTAACCTGGCAAGCTTATATCTGTTACCTTTTTACAACAAGCTTTAGTTGTCAGCAGTCGGGTTTCCTATTTCCTATTTTATCCTTGTTTTCCTTCCTCAATTAGGTGTCCTCATTCTAACTATACTTGCGGCACTGCTCCAGCACCAATCTCTGGTATTCAGTGTCCCAATGGTATCCTTTTATTCCCATGCGTTTTACAATCCACCAATAATTGTAGTGTGCAAGGTGTGAGCAATGTGCAACCCCACTCATCTCAGCTTCTCAAACAAATCGGTTTTGCAGAAGCTCCCAGTCCACTTTAGCAGAGGGCAAATGTGAAAATTGTGAAATGCATGGGGATTAACAAAATGGCAACCAATGGGGATCAGAAGATTGATGCCCATTGACAATGTAGTGTATGTACCCGTCTACCTTTAAGAGAACTATTGTATGTAACCGTCCACCTTTAAGAGAACTACTTTAGGTGTTGCACTACTTTGTTGGCTTCTGTATACTGTAATACCGACGGTGACCACACCGGTATATAAGTGCTGTGTCAGGATTTATTGGGCAGATTCGCCCTGACCTTCGAATAGTAAAGTCCTGTTTTAAGTTACTCTGGTAGTCTGTGTATTAATTAACTAAACAACCCACAGACTTTACAGTGGCGACGAGTCCGATCGTACCCTGCGGCAACAATACTTCCGAAGCAGTTAACGAGCGTCGAGAAGAGGCAACCGCCCTCGTCATTCTGCTGGGAGAAAACTCGAATCTGCAGAGCTGGAAAGGAGGAAGAATTCAGAGACAAAGACTTCCATCAGCAATAGGCACTGACTGTCCCTTCTGCCACGGTGAGGAGTGAGCCGATCAGCACGGGAAGCAAGCCGGCCACGGTGACTGTGAGTAAGGGAAAAGTAAAAAGAATAACCGGAGGATAAGGGCGGTGCATTCGACCACGGTCGAGGGGGAAAGGAGCCGGACAGAAGTCGGGCCCAGAGGCGCTGAGACTGGGGCAGCGTGGAGCAAGGAAGCCGCGGTACAGACAGGCTGGGGACGCAACGGCGTCGTGAGACAGCTAGACCGCGACCGGCGAAAAAGGCCGGGCAGCGACCGAAGCCACGAAGCGCTGCGACCGGGAGCGTAGGCACGGGAAGATATAAAAACTCATCTGCAGCCGGGGAGGGAAGCTCCGGACTGCGAGAGGGCTGGGAGGCGCGATTGGGAGCCGAGCGAGCGGGAGAGGCAGAGCCGACCAAGGGAGACTGAGCGAGAGCCAGCCCAGCGGCTGAAACTGTTCGCCGTCAACGGGGTGTACCCAGTGCCGGTTGCCCTGCCGAGAAAAGGGAAAGCACTGAAGCCGACGCACAGGCTGTGAACCTGAAAGCCAGCGGCCGTCGCCCGTGGGGAAAGTGTACCCCTCCCGCTAGGGAAGAAACGCGGGAAGCCGCCATTAGGCGGGGAAGAAGACAGAAGCGGGAAACTGCCATTGAAGTGGGCGGGGAGAGAAGATAAGCGCGGGAAACTGCCATTTTCGCGGGAACCGCCATCTTGGGAAAAAAAAAAAAAAAAGAAAATTTAAAGAAATAATTCGTGGTGTTATCAGGAAGAGAGGAAGATGCCTAAGCGTGGTAACATCAACGATTTTAATTCTGAGGTAGAAGACTGGGCCACGTATGTGGAACGCATTGAGATCTATTGTGAGGCCAATAAAATAGAAGAAGATGACAAAGCTATAACCTTGCTAAACTCGATGGGCGCGAAGACATACGGGCTCTTGAAGCATCTACTAGCACCAGCTAAACCGGCGGATCAGACTTTCGATGATATTGTGACTGTTCTGAAGGATCACTTGAACCCCACACCGTTGATGTTGGCGGAACGATTCAAATTCTATGCGAGAACGCAAAGGAAAGACGAAAGCAATGCAGAATACTTGGTCGAACTGCGTAGACTAGCGAAACACTGCCAGTTTGGAGGGAATCTGACAGAGGCATTGCGAGACAAATTCGTGTGTGGAATGTCGAAGGAAGAAACACAAAAACGACTGCTCGAAGAGAACGATCTTACACTTGAGAAGGCTGTCCTTATTGCTGCATCGAACGAAGCCGCAGCGAAAGGAACGGCGGAAATGCAGCTAAAGGCAGCGGCACTCAGGGTGCAGCAAATTACTTCGGGTACAACGAAATGCTATCGTTGTGGGAAGACAACACATGACCAGAACCAATGCTGGTTTAAAAACCAGGAATGTAGGAAATGTGGCAAGCTCGGTCACATAGCTAAGGTATGCCGGTCAGGAAAGAAGACCAACAATAATGAGTCACCACAAAAGAGGTACAGAAATTACATGAGGTGACTAGGAAGAGTCCGGAAGAACAGAATTCGGACTCACACTCCAACTGCAAGGAACTGAATAGTTTGAGAATTCACAATGTGAGTAATGAAGCTGACCGACAAGCTATCTGGATCACACTACAGATTGCAAAAGTCCAAGTGAAAGTGGAAGTGGACACCGGATCGGCGTTGACGGTCATGAATAAGCATGATTATAAAAAGTTATTCAAGCATATTCCCCTACGGGATACGGAACTAGTATTGAAGACATACACGGGGCACAAAGTATACCCCATCGGAAAGATAGAAGTCAAGGTGAGATACAAGGACAAAGAGCACCAAAGGATGGACCTGTATGTGTTGCCTGAGGGAGGTCCACCACTTCTGGGACGGGAGTGGACCAGGAAAATAAAGATAGACTGGCATTCACTAAACACCATGATGGTAGATTCCGGAAAGGAAGATGTCAAACCTGAACGGTTGTCCAGAATATTAGACGAAGCTAAAGAGGTATTCCAGCAAGGACTGGGAACACTGCGAGGAATTAAAGCAAAGGTTAAGATTGCAGAACATGCAAGCCCAAAATTTTTCAAAGCCAGATCGGTACCTTACGCGATACGACCTGCTGTGGAGGCAGAACTGGAAGAACTTGAACGATCAGGGGTACTGTCAAAAGTGGACTGGAGTGAGTGGGCCACGCCCATTGTTCTCGTCATGAAGTCTTCACCAAGTAACAAGCCAGGGGGACCGGGGAAGGTCCGCATCTGCGGAGACTTCAAGGTCACAGTGAATCCGGTGCTTCACACGGTACAAAACCCGCTTCCGCGGATTGAAGATATCTTTGCTTCGTTGGCTGGAGGGAAACACTTCACCAAGATAGACCTGGCACAGGCTTACTTACAAATGGAAGTCGAGGAAGAGTCGCATCAGTACCTCACCATCAACACACACAGAGGCTTGTATCGTTATAATAGACTGGTTTTTGGGGTAGCTTCGGCTCCAGCAATTTGGCAGAGGGCCATGGAGCAGGTATTACAAGGAATTCCAAGCACGCAGTGTTACTTAGACGATATCCTGATTACGGGAGAAGACGAGGAAGAACACCTCACAAATTTGAAACTGGTGCTCACTAGGTTGAAGGAATATGGCCTTCGAGTTAATCGCAAGAAATGTGAGTTCTTCCAAAAACGGATCTCGTACTGCGGTCATGTCATTGACCGAGAGGGGCTGCACAAGTCACCTGACAAGATAGAAGCTGTCGTGAAGGCCCCCGCTCCGGCAAACGTATCACAGTTAAGATCATTCTTGGGGTTGATTAATTATTATCACAAGTTTCTGCCGAATCTATCCACGGTGCTGCATCCGCTGAATGCTCTGTTGCGGAAAGAAGTACCATGGAAGTGGAGTGAGGAATGTAAAAAGGCCTTTCGCAGAAGCAAGGCGTTGATTACTTCTGAAGAAGTGTTGGCTCATTTCAACCCAACATTACCTCTTCGTCTAGCTTGTGATGCTTCCCCCTATGGAATTGGAGCAGTACTTTCACACAAGTTACCAAATGGCTCGGAAAGGCCAGTGGCATTCGCGTCCCGATCATTGACCTCCGCGGAGCGAAATTATGCTCAAATAGATAGGGAGGCCCTCAGCCTTGTGTGGGGCGTAAAGAAATTCAATCATTACCTGCAGGGCAAGAAGTTCACATTACTGACAGACCACCAGCCGTTGGTGTCCATATTCAACCCTAACAAGGCCGTTTCCACCATGACAGCGCAAAGGTTACAGAGGTGGTCTGTGTTACTTGGGGCACACCAATATGACATCGAATACAAAAGGTCCAAACAGCATGGAAATGCTGATGGGTTATCGCGCTTGCCATTGCCGATAGTAGAAGAAGCGACTACAGTGGACCCGGTAGAGATGTTCCACTCACCCATAGTGGAATGTCTACCAGTAACAAATTCGATGATCGAAAACAAAACGAGAAATGACCCGACTCTCTCACGAGTCTATGATTTAACGGTGGAGGGATGGCCAGCACAGGGCGAACCAACGCTGCCAGCATTTTCGCAGAGAAAAGAACAGCTGTCAGTGTGTCGAGGAACCCTGATGTGTGGATCTAGAGTGGTGATTCCACCCAAACTTCAACAGAAGGTGTTAAAGGAGCTGCACGAGGGACATCTGGGTGGAGTGAAAATGAAGAACCTAGCAAGAGCGTTTGTGTGGTGGCCAGGCATTGATGGGGACATCGAAGAAATCACTAAGAGCTGTCTAGGATGCCAGAAGGTCCAAAACGCGCCACCACAGGCTCCTCTGCATCCATGGGAGTGGCCCTCATCTCCTTGGCAAAGGGTACACATCGACTTTGCTGGTCCATTTATGGACTCAATGTTTCTAATAGCGGTGGATGCACACTCCAAGTGGCCGGAGGTAATAAAGATGTCCACCACCACCACGGAAAAAACCAACACAGTGTTAAGGACCATGTTTGCTAGGAATGGGCTGCCGGAACAGGTCTGTTCTGATAATGGACTGCAATTTGTGTCCGAAGAATTCAAGAAATTCTTAAAGAGCAATGGGGTTAAGCACTACACGTCAGCCCCATACCATCCTGCCTCCAATGGATTGGCTGAAAGGTTTGTCCAGACCTTCAAGAAGGCCATAAAGGCCATGGGTAATGAAGCCATTAACTTACAACATAAGGTGGATAGCTTCTTGTTGGCGTACAGGAATGCAACACATGCGGTCACAAATCAAACTCCAGCCATGATGTTTTTTAATAGACGACTAAGATGCCGGCTGGATTTGCTTAAGCCAAACGTCAGAAGGGACGTAGAGAACCGGCAATTCCAGGGCATGAATGAAAGGCCAACTAGATCTTTTCAGATAGGTCAACAAGTTTTGGCCCGGGACTACCGTACTGAGAAATGGCAGCCTGGAACTATTGGAAAAAGGCTAGGGCCGTTGATGTATACGGTGGACATTGGGGACAGTATAATAAGGCGCCATGTTGACCAGATCATAGGGTCAGCCACAAATGGCCAACCTACTCCACCACCTTACACGGTTAATGTTGAGACAGAGATACCCAGAACACCTACCTCCGATCTGGTAATACTGGAATCAGATGAACCTGACACTGTCCTTCAAGCCGAATCGACCTTGCCAGAAGCACCTACTAACCCGTCGGGTGTTACGACACCACCGAGGCGTTATCCGGACAGAGTCCGGAAACCTCCAGAGAGACTGAATCTGTGAACTGTCTTGCATAAAGTTGTATATATGTTATAATGTATGTTTAATGGGGAATCAGTATGTTGTAAGCTAAAAAGGGAGGATTGTAGTGTATGTACCCGTCTACCTTTAAGAGAACTATTGTATGTAACCGTCCACCTTTAAGAGAACTACTTTAGGTGTTGCACTACTTTGTTGGCTTCTGTATACTGTAATACCGACGGTGACCACACCGGTATATAAGTGCTGTGTCAGGATTTATTGGGCAGATTCGCCCTGACCTTCGAATAGTAAAGTCCTGTTTTAAGTTACTCTGGTAGTCTGTGTATTAATTAACTAAACAACCCACAGACTTTACAGACAACATTTGAATTCAGATACCAGGTGATAGCGTATCAGGGATCAGTTCTTGAACATTGAGTTATATTTGTGTTGATTTTGGCATGAATAGTCTGACCTCTCACCTTGCCTGTAGAAGCCTGCAATGCACTTTGACCTTTGTTGGTCTGTAAGCACTTCCCTTGACATTGGAAAGATTTGGATCAGAATAAAACATTCCAAACACATTGGTCCAGAACTTCGGGTCTCCACGGGTGAGTACGCACGGGGTACTCACCTGTAAGCCCAATGGAAGTGCCGGCTTCCTGCATGCACTGCGCATGCGTGGGAAACCGACACTTCCGTTCCCCTGAACGAAGGGGTTCAGAGTTCGAACGCGTGCGCAGGAGAGGCAGCGCGTGCGCATCGAATTTACATTTTTTTGCAGGTTTTCCCGGGAGGGTAGGTCTCCAGAAGTTATACATTTAAAAAGCAGGCATAAGGCCTGCTTTTTACAAGGTAAGTGGTGAATTAATTAAAATTAAAACATCTTTTCCACAGGTTTATTATTTTTAAATATTTTAAAGCAAGGTAAGTTTATTTTTAGCCTCATTAGAAAATAAAATTATTTTTTTCAAAAATTTAAATTATTGTTAAAAATAGTTATTTCATGTAATTTATAGTTTATTTAAAAAATGTGATGTTTTTTTAAATTTATTTGAAGATTTAGTGATGTTTTGGGGCCTGTAGTATTTGTAAGTTTTGACAGCTCTTCCTATCAAACTTATGAATGAAGCATTCCCTGCTACCATTGGCTCTCCATGGCCCACGTGATCCCAGGGGACACATCGAACTAACTGCGCCCCTGGGATATCAAGCACTGCGCGCCGGCAGTTGGAGGAGGCCCAGGATCGGAATCCCACGTGGGCCCACAGCTCAACGGCCGGCGCGCAAGCTAAGTGCAGGTCGGGGGCTTGCACCCGCGGGAAGCCCCCGACCCGAATTTCTGGGCCATTTTATGAAGTTGTTCCCTTCTTGGCAAAGCCACCTCTTAGTATAGACAGGTGATGAATTTGGTGCAATGTAAACAGACTCATAAGCTGGAATTTTCTTTCCCTGGATGGGTCCGGTGTGGGTGGTCGCCATGGTGGGTCGCGACCCCGTTCCTGCTTCCACCCCGCTGCAGAAATCGGCTTTGCTCGTTACACGACCCTATTAAATGGTGTGGGCCTGATGACATCAAACACTTGGAAACATGACTGCACAGAGGCAGAGGGCTGCACCCAGGTTCTCCGATGACTCCCTCCATATGCTTGTGGGAGGAATCAGAGCACCCAGAGAGGTCCTCTTCCCTTCAAATGGGCGGAAGAGACCTCCCCAGGAGACAAAGAGAGCTTGGCTCCAAATTACAGAGGAGGCCAACAGCAGGGATGTGGTCAGGAGGACCTGGGTGCAGTGCCGGAAAGGTTTCAATGATCTCATTAGATCAGGAAAGGTGAGTACAAAGCCACACTCAACTTCATCCTGCTGTGCCTCTCATCACATCCCCATCACTCTGCCTTCCCAACCCTGTTCCTGCACATCATCACTCACACCAACATACCTTGCACATCCATCCGTCCCTCTCTACCTACATTATCACATCCCCATCATACTAGCCACCCCTCACACTCACCCTCATCCTAATGCAATCATATCAACTAACAACACACAAGGAGGCCACTTGGAATTGTTACCCCAATCCACTATAGTCTCCCTCTAAAGCTGTAAGCCATCCATTCCTTACACTCATTTCATCACACTCACGCAACCTTCTCTTCTTTCCCTCCTTGCAGGAACAGAGAGCCCACAATAAGAGGGAGGGGGAGAGAACTGGAGATGGCACTCCATCATTGGCCACCCTAACAACAACAGTGGAGGCTGCCTTGGAAGTCTCTGGAGTCGCCGAGCAGCTGGAGGTGAGAGATAGAGAGAGGGGGACATCTCAGCAACCTGGTGACAGAATTAAATATTATACAGCCACATGGCATACAGCCGTCACTCATATGGGGACTGATGTCATCAGCCACTGAATGGTCATCATGTGCATAATGGTATCTGTACCCATTCTTCATATGACATTTCTAACTCATCTCGTTACTCTCCCACAGGTCCATCAAGAGCCCCCGCCCCCCACTGTCCAGGAGTAAGAGGAAGACGACTCCTCAGAGGAGCCTCCAGCCTCTGAGGGTGCTCCATCACCAGACATGAGCACACCCAGCACCAGCGCAGATACGCACACCTCGGTGGGTCCCACGTGAGATAGAGTAGTGTTGTCACCTGGTGAATCACAACTCACAAGTGAGCAAGAGCAGATGGTGAAGACAGGGACAGCAGTGGAGACTCCTCGCTGGAGGTCACAGGACACTCCCAACTCTGCTCAGCTGCATGTGGACACTGAGCCTCGGGGGCCATCCAGAAAGAGCGCGATGCTGCAGGTGCAGCAAGAAGTGCAGGAGGCTCTGACAGGTTTTGCGACCGCGATGTCTTCAAATATTCAGAGAATGGAGGAGTCCATCTCCAACATAAGCAACAACGTGTCGCAAGCGATGGTGACTGTAAGCTCTTCCATGGAAAGGATGGCCACCTGCATGGAACAGCTAATGCGTCATTCACAGGAGCACATGGTCTCTATGGAGAACAGATGGCAGAGGCTCATAGGCCTCCTTTCTAGGAGGGATGTCAACATAGACTCGGGTCCTCATTGCCCCACTGCTGTGCAGTAAGGTGCTCCCTAGCTCCTTGCTAGCAGGGAAGTGCGGGTGGCCCATGAGAGGGATGATGGTGAGAGGGGACATGAAAGTGTGGGCTCCCCTCAAAGCACTCACACTTCTCCCCCGTTGCCTCCCCCTCAGTCAGAGCCCCACATGCCTCCTTGGATCGCGATGGCCGAGTCTACCCCTGCACATTCACAGGAGGAGCAGACTTTGGCGGGGCCATCACAGGCTCCAAAACCCAAAGGACATCTGCCAAGAGTGTCTAAGCAGTTGGAGCAGGGAAGTGAGCAGCCTGCTGAAGCCACAGAGGGAGCACCTTGTAGAAGCACACGTAAGAGAAAGATGATACACAAGTAGATTCACAAGGGTAGCCACTTAGATGTTTCATTCAATGTTAATGTCAAGTTTCCATTAATGTGATCTCAACCATAAAAATCTTTATTTTCACCACTTTCCGGTCTTGGACAAATTTCTGTGCACCTTTGGAAGTGGCTTAGTGAGTTGCAGTGACTGGTGAGACATAACGTTACTTCCAGCAATGGTGGTCAGTGTGAAAGGAATGGCTTGGTCATTGTAGGGATCCTTCATGGTGTTTGATGCGCTATCAATTACTCAAAAGACTGAGGTTAAGCGAGTAACTAACAGGCTTTTATTAACAAGAGAATGAAGGTGTGCCTCGAGTGGTCGACCAGTCCAGAATACAGAGGGACTGTGGAGCAGTCACCTTTATACCTGGACTCGTGGGATGAGTCAGCCGAGGCATGTACAGGCATGCACACAGTGGAATACAAACACCCACACAGGCAGGTATAACAGTGGTTTACCACATTCACCCCTTGTTTAAAAATGAGTCCGGTGGGGTGAAGTGTATTAAAAGTTTGTGTATTGGAGTCTCTCCGGAGGTCTTGTCTGCCGCTGTGACCGACGTGGCGACGGCAGGGGTAGTGAAGCTTCCGGCATCGAGTCCCGCGTGGGCTGGGGCACTGGTGTGTAGTCCTCGTGGGTGTCGAGCGGGTCGCGGGGCCCAGGCGTGCCGTCTGCTGGGGTTGGATATTGGATCGTGGGGGGGGTTGGTAGTGGGTTACTGGGGCCCCCGAGGGTGCGAGGTCTCTTATGGAGACTGTGTCCTCCCGCCCGTCCGGGTACGCAATGTAAGCATACTGGGGGTTGGCATGGAGGAGGTCGACCCTCTCGACCAGGGGGTCCGTTTTATGGGTCCTCACGTGTCTTCTCAGTAGGACCGGCCCTGGGGACGTCAGCCATGGCGGTAGCGATGTCCCCGATGTGGACTTCCTTGGGAAGACAAACATTTTCTCATGAGGGGTGGCGTTAGTGGCAGTGCAGAGCAGTGACCGAATAGAGTGGAGCGCATCAGGGAGCACATCCTGCAAGCGGGAGGTCGGAAGGCCCCTAGACTTTAAGGCCAGCAGGGCGGCCTTCCAAACTGTCGCATTCTCTCTTTCCACCTGTCCGTTCCCCCGGGGGTTGTAACTGGTGGTCCTGCTTGTGGCAATACCCCTAGCGAGCAGGTACTGGCGGAGTTCGTCGCTCATAAACGATGAGCCCCGGTCGCTATGGATATAGCTGGGGAAACCGAACAGGGTGAAGAGGTCGTTCAGACATTTAATGACCGTGGCACTGGTCATGTCCGGGCAGGGGATGGCGAACGGGAAACGGGAGTACTCATCAATAATGTTGAGGAAGTACACATTGCGGTCGGAGGAGGGGAGAGGCCCTTTAAAATCAACGCTCAGGCGCTCGAAGGGGCGAGTGGCTTTTATCAGGTGAGCCCTGTCTGGTCTATAAAAGTGCGGTTTGCACTCAGCGCAGACTTGGCAGTTCCTGGTCATGGTCCTGACCTCCTCAATGGAGTAAGGCAGGTTGCGGGCCTTGATGAAGTGGAAGAACCTGGTGACCCCCACGTGGCAGAGGTCATTGTGGAGGGCCCGCAGTCTATCGATCTGCGCGCTGGCGCAGGTGCCACGCGATAGAGCATCTGGGGGTTCATTGAGCTTCCCGGGCCGGTACAAGATCTCGTAATTGTAGGTGGAAAGTTCGATTCTCCACCTCAAGATCTTGTCGTTTTTGATTTTGCCCCTCTGCTTGTTGTTAAACATAAAAGCAACTGAACGCTGGTCAGTGAGCAGGGTAAATCGTTTTCCGGCCAGGTAGTGCCTCCAATGACGCACAGCCTCCACAATAGCCTGGGCCTCCTTCTCAACAGCGGAGTGTCTGGTCTCCGGGCCCTGGAGGGTTCGTGAAAAGAAGGCCACGCGTCTCCCCGCCTGATTAAGGGTAGCGGCCAGGGCAAAGTCGGACGCGTCGCTTTCCACCTGGAAGGGGATGGATTCGTCCACTGCGTGCATGGTGGCTTTGGCAATGTCTTCCTTGATATGGTGGAAGGCTAAGCGGGCCTCTGCCGTCAAGGGAAAAGAGGTGGACTTCATCAGCGGATGGGCCTTGTCCGCATAGTAGGGGACCCACTGGGCGTAATAGGAGAAAAACCCTAGGCACCTCTTCAGGGCCTTGAGGCAGTGGGGCAGTGGGAGTTCCATAAGGGGACGCATCCGGTCGGGGTCGGGACCGATGACTCCGTGTTCCACAACACAGCCAAGGATGGCGAGGCGGGTTGTGCGGAATATGCACTTCTCCTTGTTATACGTCAGGTTCAGGAGTTGGGCGGTGCAGAGGAATTTTTCGAGGTTTGCGTCATGGTCCTGCAAGTCATGGCCGCAGATAGTCACATTGTCCAGATATGGGAAAGTGGCCTGCAACGCATTTTGATCGACCATCCGGTCCATCTCCCTTTGGAAGACGGAGACCCCATTGGTGACGCCAAAGGGAACCCTAAGGAAGTGATCGAGGTGGCCGTTTGCCTCAAAGGCAGTATACTGGTGGTCCTCAGGGCGGATAGGGAGCTGGTGGTACGCTGATTTCAGGTCAATGGTCGAGAAGACGCGGTACTGCGCGATCTGGTTGACCATATCAGCTATGCGGGGGAGTGGGTAAGCGTCCAGCAGGGTGTAGCGATTTATTGTCTGGCTGTAGTCGATGACCAGGCGCTGCTTCTCGCTGGTCTTAACGACCACAACCTGGGCTCGCCAGGGGCTGGTGCTGCCCTCATTAATCCCCTCCTTCAGGAGCCGCTCCACTTCGGTTTTAATGAAAACCCTGTCCCCGGCACTGTATCGCCTGCTCTTTGTGGCGATGGGCTTACAGTCGGGGGTGAGGTTAGCAAACAGTAGGGGGGGCTGACTCTGAGTGTGGAGAGGTTGCACCTGGTGCGCGGCGGGCAGTTTGGAAGCTGCTGGCTGCGGACTGTGAGTGAGGGGAGGGGTCCACCGTACGCCATCGTAACACTTTTAAGGTGGCACTGAAAATCTAACCCCAGTAGAACGGCAGCGCAGAGGTGGGGCAGGACCAGAAGTTTAAAATTATCGTACACAGTCCCGTCTACTAAGAGTGTCACCACGCAGTAGCCGCCAATGTCCGCCAACTGGGACTCGGGGGCCATAGAAATCCGCTGGTGCGCAGGCAGGACTGGGAGAGAGCAACGCCGCACCGTGTCGGGGTGGATGAAGCTCTCCGTGCTCCCAGAGTCAAAAAGGCAGGTTGTTTTGTGACCATTTACCTTAATGTCCATTGTGGACCGGGCCAGTTGGTGCGGTCTCGCTTGGTCCAGCGTAACGGAGGCCAGCGTAGGGGTCGGTGTGTCACTGCGGGTATCAGATGAGGCGGTGTTGGGGGCCTGCTGCGTCCCGGCTGGCGTCCAAGATGGCGGCGTCCATGATCCCCATGTGGCTGGAGGCGTCCAAAATGGCTGCTGTTCCGGTGGTTCGCACATGGCTGGGGAGGCCCAAGATGGTGGCCCGCACGGCCCACACGCGGCGCTGCTGGGGTTCGGGGTGGCTTTGGCCCTGCAGACGCTGGCGTAGTGTCCCTTCTTCCCGCAGCCCTAGCAGATCGCATTTTTCGCCGGGCAGCGCGCTCTGGGGTGTTTGGCCTGGCCACAGAAGTAGCATTTCTGGCCTTGGGACACTGCTGCGGTAGTTGGGCCGTTGCTGGGATGTGGCTGGGGTGGCACGGCGCTATGAGACGGTCCTACCGTGTCCCAGGCTGTCGTTCCCTGCGGCGTCCATGGTGCAGAGGAGTAGGCATCCATGCCCCGGTAGGCTGCGTCCAATGATAGTGTGAGTTCAGAGGCCTTGTTGAGGTCGAGGTCACTCTGCTCCAACAGTCGCTGTCGGGTGTAATTGGACCTGTGGCCCGCTACAAAAGCGTCCCGGATAAGTTCCTCTGTGTACACGGCGGCCTTTACATTCTTACAACCACAGGCCCGGCCAAGCACAGACAGTGCCTGAAGGTATTCCTCGGTCGATTCCCCAGGTTGTTGTTTACGACTCCCCAGGAGGTGCCTGGCGTACACCTTGTTCACTGGGCGCGTGTACTGGTCCTTGAGGAGCTTGAGAGCAGCCGTGTACGAGGTCGCGTCCTGGATGACCGAGTGCGCTCGGTGGTTCACTTTGGAGGTCAGGACATCCAGTTTGTCCTCATCCGATTTGACCGTTGCAGCGGAGGCGATCAGGAATCTTTCAAAGCACCTAAGCCAGTGAGCAAACTTGGCGGATGCGTCCACCTCCCGATGGTCTAAGTCCAGGCATGCTGGTGTGAGGATCTTCTCCATTATAAAAAAATCTTGTTAATAAAATTGATGCGCTATCAATTACTCAAAAGACTGAAGTTAAGCGAGTAACTAACAGGCTTTTATTAACAAGAGAATGAAGGTGTGCCTCGAGTGGTCGACCAGTCCAGAATACAGAGGGACTGTGGAGAAGTCACCTTTATACCTGGACTCGTGGGAGGATTCAGCCGAGGCATGTACAGACATGTACACAGTGGAATACAAACACCCACACAGGCAGGTATAACAGTGGTTTACCACAGTGTTGCTGTGGGGTGGAGTCAACCTGGCGCAACATGTGGCAGCCATACGGGTGTACTGCGTAGTTAAGTAAATCTGGCCTTCCGGGCAGCAATGTATTCGGGTGCTGGTGGGATCTGGCCCAGAGATTCCTCCTGCTCCTCCTCCTCCTCCTCCTCCTCTTCCAGATGATGCTCCTTGCCATAAATCTCATAATCGAGAAACTACCTATGAAATAACACTGGACGGCAAGCTGGTGGCGCTGTCCAAGGAGTATAAATACTCGGGCGTTGGCCCCAGCTTGCCAGGAACATTTTGTAAGACAAGGAACTAGTGAAGTACAACTAGGCCTCCATGTTCTGAAACAAGTTGATTAAAGCCTTGCTTTATACTCAAACCAAGTGCGTAGTGAGTTTTATTACGTCACTCCTCCTCCTCCTCTTCCAGATGATGCTCCTCCTCCTCCTCCTCTGAAGAGGCTGTGCACTCAGAGCCTTGCCTCGCTGCTGCGCTTTGTTGTACAGGGTGCAACAGACCATGACGATTCTGGAGACCCTGGCTGCTGCGTACTGAAGGGCTCCTCCAGATCGGTCAAGGCGTCTGAAGTGCATTTTGAGCATGCCTATTGTCTGCTCTATGACACATCTGGTGGAAATGTGGCTTTCATTATATCTCTCCTCGGCCTCAGTATTTGGCCTCCTCAAAGGTTTCATGAGCCACATCTTCAGTGGATAGCCCTTGTCTCCAAACAGCCAGCGGAAAGTCTGTTTGGAGGAGTGAAGAGCTGAGAGAGGGTGGACTGGCGAAGGACGAAAGAGTCATGGCAGCTGCCAGGGAATTTGGCACACACATGCATGGCGATCTTCCTATGGTTGCAGACCAGCTGCACATTGAGTGGGTCGAAACCCTTGTGGTTGACAAAGACTCCTGGGTGATGTTGGGGTGCCCTGATGGCCACATGTTTTGCTGTCGATGAGGCCCTGCACCCGTGGGAAGCCAGCCAGAGTGACAAAGATGAACGCCCGCTCAGTAACACTGGCTTCATCAGTGATAAAGTTGATGTAATTGGCTGACTTGTCAAAAAGGGCATTGGTGACCTGTGTGATGCATCTGTGGGCGGCCGACTGCGAGATACCACAAATGTCTGCTGCAGATCCCTGGTAGGAGCCTGAGGTGAAGAAGTTGAGGGTGCTGGTGACTTTGACAGCTAATGGTAAGGCATGTCCACCCACTCCTTTGGGCTGCAGGTCTTGCTCCAGCAAACTGCAAATGTCTGCGATGACCTGGCATGAAAGCCTAAGCCTCCTTTGGCACTACTGCTCAGTCATGTTGAGGAAGCTCATCCTCTGCCTGTATACCCTGTGTTGGGGATACCACCTCTGGCACGGTGCAGCCCTGTGCTGATGCCCTCTGTCCTGTGCAGCATCAGGTGGTTGTGGAGAAGGTTGGAACTGCTGGTGGGCCTGGTGCTGCTGGTGGTGGGGCTCATTGTGATCCTATTCTGAGGACCAAGGTGAGACAGTATACATGGCACCCATGCTGATAGAATAGATGGCAGGTCAATGTGCAACCAGGCTGCGTTGGTCTCCTGGGGACACAATGATGTCTTTATAACAGCTCCTTGTGGAAAATCATTCAATGCTCCAGTAACCTTCTGCACAAAGACATTTCCTCTGAACTCGCTGCTCACTGCTTATGGAGGGAGTCACAGCACACTGGGAGGTCCTCTTTCCTTCCCATGGGCAGAAGAGACCTTCCCAGGAGACCAACACAGCCTGGTTGCACATTGCACAGGAGGACACAAGCAGGGATGTGGTCAGGAGGACCAGGCTGCAGTGGCGCAAACCTTTCAATGATCTCAGTAGATCATGAAACGTTACTGCAAAGCCACACTCAACACTGGATAGAGAGTTTACTCCAAACACTTGCAACCTGCATAAAGCTCAGCCTGTCTTCCAAATGCAGTAAGCAACAGCTTCTGAGCTTGGAAAGTGAACAGCTGTGAGATGGGAGCTTTTATACCACATTTGCAGCTGTCAAGTAATGAGCTGATCCCATGCTCCTACAACTCCCGACCTCCTTACCTGACATGATCCCCGAGCAGCGTGGTCCCCGTGGGTGACCTCGTAAAATGGTAAGGTGAGCTCAAAATACTTTGTAATGGGCTGTTAACAAAGTCAGAATGACCTGAATTGCCTCCCGCGCCGCTGTGTGTTGGGTCTGTTTAGTCCCGACAGACCCGACATCTGGGGAAAGTCGCCTGGCGGCGGGTTGACAGTGGGGTCCCGACCTGCTGTCAAATAAAAACATTTTCCCACCCGACCCACCACCGAACGTGCCCACTGACAACCCCCCCCCAAAAAATATTCCCCCTTATATCTTTGACTGACTGCCTGGGAAAGGTTTGCAAAGTGAGCAAAAACATTGACCAATGGACTGTACACACAAGTTCAGTGCTCAACCCAGCCATGCTCGAGCCATCCATGGTGCTCTCTGGTGGTGTTCTTCATATTGGCTTCTGTCGGGGGGGGGTGCGCGATGAGGGCTTTGCTCCATCTGGACGCATCTGCAAAACCCACCTCTTCAAAGCTGTCACAGTGCTCCCCGGAACAGCAATGGCACCTCACTTACTTTATACAGTTGCTGCTGAAGTTAAAACTGACATCAGCAGCATTGCAGTAAAAGCAAATGGCCATTCATTCTGCATCTGCGCTGTACTGATGCAAATACCTGCGACAGGAGCTGACCTTAATTCTACAACCCTGCCCACAGCCTCTGCTCCTTGGTCCCATCTCCCACTATTAGATGCTCAATTTTCAACCATTCCACCTTGCCTTCTGCAATTCTCTCCCATAGATTTTTGTGTTCTTCTTTCTTATGTTCTTATGAACCACTTTGCCTGGCTCGTTCCTCCTAAGAACCTTCTCTTTGACTCCCTCCTTTCCTCCCACCTCGTTTTTCTCATTTCTTAAACACTACGAGCCGTTACTTTTTAACACGAGGAAAGATGCACAACTCGGTGTTGTTGCTGCAGACAGTTACAGAGCCACAGGACACGCGCTGCCTGTGAGAGTAGTGAAGGTATCAGCTGCCTATCTCCTCTTTCTCCTGCCAGCCTTTCAGATCCCAACAGGGTGTAGTGCTTGGATAAGCCAAGCTGTTGTGTCCAAATGTATCAGCCAAATATAATCACTCCACTTGCAATTGGTGGGGTTGAGGGATGGGAGGAGAGGTCTCTTTTCCAGCCAGAGCCAGGCCTGCCCTGTACACTGTGTTTTCATGCTCACTGTAACCCTTTCTCTCTATTGCCAAGTTCAAATGGAGGTCAGGAAACGTAGTTCAAAAATGATTAATTTTGGTTGCAGCACTGTGCTGCCAACCGTTCACTCCCTTCTTCCATTGAAAACCCCAGATGACGAGCTAAGGCCAATATCACAGGACATCTGCAAGGCTGGTCAGTGCAGATAAGATGAGTTAAATCATCAAGTGGTGATTAAGTGAAGCCAAGTTTGCATTTTATTTGTTATAATTAATAATTCCTTCTGTTATAATTATTAATTCATTTTGTTCTTTCCCTACATTATAGCAGTGACTACACTTTCAAAAGTACTTAATTAGCTGTGTGGGATATCCTGAGGACATGAATGTTAAGTCTGTGTGTTATAGTGATAATTACTACACAGACTACAAGAGTAAATTCAATAGGTCTTTACTGGTTGGAGGTAGGGACTATACTGAATACAATATTACTACACAGTGCTTATATACCGGTGTGGTCACCACCGGTATTACGTATACAGCAGCCAGAGAAAGTAGTACATCTCTTAAGGTGGAACAGGCTTAAGTTCTCTTAAGGTGGAACAGGTTACATACACCAAAATCCTCCCTTTTTAGCTTAACAGTCATATCCCCATTTAACATAACATAATAACATATATACATATATAACTTCAGGTATAACAGTTCAAAGGTTCAGTCTCTCAGGAGGCTTTCTGATGCGGCTTGGATAACGCCTCTCAGTAGTCTCTGATTCTTGTTGTTGAGGTGCCTCCTCTATTTGGTTTCCAATGTATTGGGTGTCATCATCATCAAGTACATTCCCTGCCGAGGTAGATGCTTCAGGTTCATTAACGTCTTCCACAGTTGTCTCTGTCACAACCATGGGTTCGACCCTTGCTCTCGACTCTACCAGTTGATCCGCATGACGCCTTATCACATTATGACCAATATCTACTGTGTACATCAGAGGTCCTTGTCTGGTCCGAATTGTTCCGGACTGCAATTTTTCGTTTCCATAGCCCCTTGCCAACACTGGTTGTCCTACGTCGAAAGTTCGAGTGGTCTTGTTGTTAATATGCCGAAACTGTTTGTTTTCCACTTCCCTCCGCACATTTGGTTTTAACAAGTCCAACTTGGACCGCAACCTCCTGTTATAAAACATCATGGCAGGACTTTGGTTAGTCACTGCATGATCGGCGTTTCGATATGACATCAGGAACTTGTCGACCTTGTGTTGCAGCGGAATCTGATCATCGTTCATGGCCTTAATTGCCTTTTTGAATGTCTGGACAAATCTTTCAGCCAACCCGTTTGTCGCCGGATGATATGGGGCAGAGGTATAATGTTTTACTCCATTCTTCTTTAAGAATTGTCGGAATTCTTCCGATACAAACTGTGGTCCGTTGTCCGAACAGATCTGTTCTGGCAATCCGTTCCTTGCGAATATTGTTCTTAACACCGCAATTGTCTTTTCTGAAGTAGTGGTATTCATCTTGATGACTTCTGGCCATTTGGAATGTGCGTCCACCGCGATTAGGAACATGGAGTCCATGAATGGACCAGCAAAGTCAATGTGTACGCGTTGCCATGGGGCTGAAGGCCATTCCCATGGGTGTAGCGGTGCTATCGGAGGTGCATTTCCACTTTTTGGCACCCAGCGCAGCTTTTCGTTAACTCCTCAATCTGTTGGTCAATACCCGGCCACCATACATAAGCCCTAGCAAGACTTTTCATTTTAACTCCCCCCAGATGACCTTCATGCAGTTCGTTTAAAACTCTTTCCCTTAACTTGGGAGGAATAATCACTCTTGTCCCGTACATCAAGGTACCATGGCAGACGAACAGCTGGTCTCGCCTTGCCGAAAATGCCGGTAACAGAGGATCACCCCGTGTTGGCCATCCTTTCACTGTCACCTCGTAGACTCTGGACAGTGCCGGGTCGTTCCTGGTTTCTCTTTCAATACTTGCATTGGTGACTGGTAAACACTCGATGATGGTCGAATGAAATAACTCAACAGGGTCAACTTTCGTCGTCTCTTCTTCTTCAGGTAGTGGCAGGCGCGACAGCCCATCAGCATTGCCATGCTGTTTCGTACCTTTGAATTCTATTTGATATTGATGTGCCCCTAGGAAAAGAGACCATCTCTGGAGATGCTGCGCTGTCATCACCGAAACACCCTTCTTAGGGTTAAAAATGGATACCAACGGTTGATGGTCTGTCAGAAGTGTGAATTTTTGGCCCTGCAGGTAATGATTAAACTTCTTCACTCCCCATACAAGGCTAAGAGCCTCCCTATCGATCTGTGCATAGTTGCGCTCAGCGGAGGTCAATGATCTGGATGCAAACGTGACTGGCCTTTCCGTGCCATTTGGCAACTTGTCTGAGAGTACTGCCCCAATACCATATGGAGAAGCATCACAAGCCAACCGAATAGGCAGTGTCGGGTTGAAGTGAGCCAACACTTCCTCTGAGGTGATCAATTCTTTGCTTTTGCGAAATGCCTTCTTACAGTTTTCGCCCCATTCCCATGGTACCCCTTTCTGTAAAAGAGCGTTTAACGGGTGCAGTACCGTGGATAGATTTGGCAGAAATTTATGGTAATAGTTAATTAATCCTAGAAACGACCTCAACTGAGAGACATTCTCTGGAGCGGGAGCCTTTACAACTGCCTCAATCTTGTCAGGAGACTTATGAAGCCCCTCCCGGTCAATGACATGGCCACAGTACGAGATCCGCTTCTGGAAGAACTCACATTTCTGCCGATTTACTCTAAGTCCATACTCTTTCAGTCTGTTGAGCACCAGTTCCAAGTTTGCGAGATGTTGTTCATCACCATCACCTGTGATCAGAATATCGTCCAGGTAACATTGTGTGCCTGGAATTCCCTGTAATACCTGCTCCATGGCCCTCTGCCAAATTGCTGGAGCCGATGCCACTCCAAAAACCAGCCTATTGTACCGGTACAACCCTCGATGCGTGTTGATCGTGAGGTATTGGCGTGACTCTTCCTCAACCTCCATCTGCAAGTACGCCTGCGCCAGGTCTATCTTGGTGAAGTGTTTCCCGCCAGACAATGAAACGAAAATATCCTCAATCCGTGGAAGCGCATACTGCACCGTGTGAAGCACCGGATTAACGGTGATTTTGAAATCTCCACAGATGCGAACCTTCCCTGGATCTCCTGGCTTGTTGCTCGCAGGACGTTTCATAACGGGAACAATGGGCATAGCCCACTCACTCCAATCTACCTTAGACAGTACACCTGAACATTCTAGTGCTTCCAGTTCCGCTTCAACAGTAGGTCGCATTGCATAGGGTACCGGTCTGGCTTTAAAAAATTTTGGTTGTGCATGTTCATCAATCTTGATGTTTGCCGTAATTCCTCTCAGTGTTCCCAGTCCCTGCTGGAACACCTCTTTAGCATCATCCAATATTCTGGACAATCGTTTAGGTTTGACATCTGTTTCCCCGGAATCTACCGTTAGTGCCTTCAAGGAGTGCCAGTCCATATTCATTTTCCTAATCCACTCCCGTCCTAATAGTGGTGGACCTCCTTCAGGTAGCACATATAAGTCCATTACTTGGCTTTCTTCGCCCTTGTGGACCACTTCTACCTCTATTTTTCCGATGGGGTACACTCTCTGCCCCGTGTATGTTTTCAATATAATCTCCGTATCCTGTAGGGGAATATATTGGAATAACCTTCTGTAATCTTTCTTATTCATGACCGTCAATGCCGATCCAGTGTCCAATTCCATTTTTACTTGGACTCCTGCTATCTGAAGAGTGACCCAAATTGTCTGGAGATCTGCATCCTTACCAACGTTGTGTACTCTTAAGCTATCCAGTTCATTACTGCTAGCGTCTGAATCTGACTTCTGTTCGGTCAAACTGTTCTTTGTCATCTTGTGTACCTTTGCGTATTTTCCTTGCGGTGACTTTTTGTTGCTGGTCTTCTTTCCTGACCGGCATACTTTAGCTATGTGGCCAAGCCTGCCACATGTTCTGCATTCTTGGTTTTTAAACCAACACTGGTTCTGATCGTGCGTTGTCTTTCCACAACGATAACATTTGACAGAACTCAAACCCAATTGTCTTGTACCGAGTTCCGGTGACCGTAGCTGCATTACTGCCGTGCCTCTCACTGCGGCTTCGTGTGCTGCTGCCATAGTGACCGCCTTCTCAAGCGTCAGCTCATTCTCCTCGAGCAGTCGCTTTTGTGTATCCTGTTTAAATAAACCACACACAAATTTATCTCGTAGTGCCTCTGTCAGTCTCGTTCCAAACTGACAATATTTTGCTAGCTTACGTAATTCCATCAAATATTCAGCATTGCTTTCATTCTGCAGCTGCCTTCTGTCGTAAAATTTAAATCTTTCCGCTAGCATCAGCGGCGTGGGGTTTAGATGATTTTTCAGGACAGTAACAATCTCCTCGAACGTCTTATCCGCCGGTTCATCTGGTGATACAAGGTTTTTCAATTGCCCGTATGTCTTCGCACCCATTAAATTTAATAATGTTAGTGCTTTATCTGCATCAGGAATTTTATTTGCCTTACAATAATTTTGTATGCGTTCTACATACATGGCCCAATCTTCGATGTCACTATCAAAGGTATTAATGTTCCCATGTTTAGGCATCATTGCAATTTATTGTATTTTTATGTTATCCAAGATGGCGGCTTCCCTATCTTGTCGTCGTCCTCCGCCCACAAAATGGCGGTTTTCCCGTGCTTGGTGGTCTTCAACCGTCCCCCGACGCTGTCTCTGCTTCACCGCGGCTCTCGCGCCTTCAGTTTCCCCAGACGCTGCGCCTTTTAGCCCGAATGCAGCCCTTATCTCCGGTCGCGATCGATGTCCCCGCGCTGCGCCTCTCGCTCGAAAGTGGCCCGGCCCTTATCTCCGGTCGCGATCGATCTCACCGCCCTTATTCCTCCGTCTTCCCAGCCCCGTCTGTACAGCCAACGCTGTTGACTTTCTGTCGCGTCGCTGCCCGGCTTACCCACCACCGAGGTAGAAAGAAGAAGCTGACAGTCGCTGATGGAGGCTTCGAGGTCAGGATGTCTTCTGCACTCCGGTTTCTCGATGCCTGCCGCTTGACGTGTCTTCCAGTAGGGTGATGAGGGTGGAAACCTCTCTTCGACGTCCTGTCTGTGGACGAAGCCGCCGTGGAAATAACTGCCGCAGGGTAAGAATCGGACTCGTCGCCGCTGTTAAGTCTGTGTGTTATAGTGATAATTACTACACAGACTACAAGAGTAAATTCAACAGGTCTTTACTGGTTGGAGGTAGGGACTATACTGAATACAATATTACTACACAGTGCTTATATACCGGTGTGGTCACCACCGGTATTACGTATACAGCAGCCAGAGAAAGTAGTACATCTCTTAAGGTGGAACAGGCTTAAGTTCTCTTAAGGTGGAACAGGTTACATACACCACAGTGAAAGGTACTATATAAATTCCTTCCTTCCTTCCTTCCTCCTTCCCTCCCTCCCTCCCTCCCTCAGTGGCATTAAACTCGAAGCGCTGAGCATTAACAGGTGCAGTCTAATCACAAGTCATCATTGCCACAGGCTCTTTCTAGTTCTTAAAGGGGAGGTTCCTTGATGCTGTAGAACATCATTCTCAGCATTGCGGGCTGTGCAGCTGCCTCAGCAAGCACAAGCAGGCCAAGTAGAAGGAGCTGGAAGACTCAAGAAGCTGAACTGATGGCACATCCGTGCCCCAAGGAGAGAGCCTGCAGATTCAGTGATGAGCCATTGGAGGCATTGGTCTTCACTGTGGAGAGATGGAGGGCGGCACTGTACCCAACAATTGGCAGGAGGCCCTCGCTGCAAGTCTTCCGCACCATGTGGAGGGACGTAGCCCAGCACATCGCAGGCCCCACACACAGTGCAGGAAGAAATTTAACGACCTTACTCGGATGGTCAGGGTGAGTCAATCCTTCAACAAATGCTACCTACCACCATCTGTACCACAATCTTCACACACTGCCCAAAGCATCAGACCCCCAGCACTCACCCACCAACAATCTCTAGCTACCAACACTCACACCCATATCTCACACCTTGCACACAATGACAGTTATTCAGCTATGGCAGGCACATCACCCAAACACATTGCTCCACACTCACTCACACACTTTCCTTTCTCCTGCAGGCCAAGGTGGGGCACAACAGGAGGGAGCAGGAGCACACAGGCGGGGGACAAGCCGACACCCAACCATTGTCTGAGCTGGAGAATCGAGTGCTGCAGATTATTGGGCACCAGGTGGTGGGCGCCATGGCAACCAGCGACGTTAACCCCCTTGGAGACAACAATGGTATGTTCATCCCTACTCCTTCTTCTCACATTCCCCCTTCCCCCTCACCCCAAAAGCGTTGTGCGCTTTCCAGCTAATCATGCTGTCTCCATGCATTTCTCCCTTCCTGCCCCCCTCCCCTCACCTTAATCCGACTCTTGTGGCTTTATGCTTTCAGATAATCAGCAAATAGCTGAGCAGCCTGTCCCTGAGGGCACCGTGGAGAGCGAGGCGGGAGAAGAGGAGGAGGAAGAACACACCGCGTCACTGCATGTCTCACCTGCAGGCACCAGCTCAGAGACTGGCACTACGTATTCTTTAGAGGCTAGTATAGCCGGGGGATCTGCAGAGAGTGAGGCACTGGAAATGAGCAGGCTGCAGCAAGGCCAGGGGGAAAGGGTAGCTCAGGAGCCAGCTCCCCGGAGGGCCAGTTCACGCGCGAGTTCTGCTGCACAGGACTCAGATGAGGACCTCGATGGGGAGGCCTTTAGAAGAAGGGTGATGGGCATGCACATGGAGATGATAGGTGCAATGGCAAGGGTGCCCGACAGCCTCTCAGCAATGATAAGGAGTGTGGAGGAGTCCACCTCCAACATTGCACAAGGCTCTGCACACACCATGGAGCCCATCATTTCCAATCTGGAAAGGATGGCAGACTCCCAGAGAGACCATGGCAAACCAGACCTGATGGCCTGTGTGATGGGTGACTGGAAGCTTCCATTGCAGCACAGGCGGAAGCGACACAACGTCTTAGTGCTGTAATGCAGTCTATGCTTGGTGCCATTCAATCTCAGACTGCTCAGATGCAGTCTCAGCTTGATGCCTATCAAGCTCTGGCTGCTGCCATCATGGCTGGGTCTACCACTGTCGACTGGGGCTTTCACGGTGTCACAGCAAGCCAGTAATCTGTGCTGCAACAGATTGCCCGGGATGCTGAGTTGCTGCCCTGGGGTAGTGGCAGCGGGTCAATGGAGCAGGAAGCTGCTGTACTCTCTCAGGATGACAGCATTCCTGCTCCCACCCTGCCCCTCCACCATTGCCCTTGTTGCTGCCTGTCAATCAGCCAGCCCAGACTGCTGCCGCCCATGCTGAGGTGCTGCAGTTTGCAGCCGGGCCTTCCCGGTCCAGAGCTGGTCGAGGACGTCCTGCAAGGCCATCTGAAGTCTCCCGCACGGACACTCAGCAGCCTTCCACCTGCCGTGCTGCAGCCACTAGTGGGCCAACACTTCGTAGGAGCACTAGAGTAGGCAAACGCACAGTAACGCATTGCAGCCTTGGTCCAAACATGGACAAAGGAGCTGAATTCCAGAGGTGAGGTGAGAATGACTGCCCTTGACAGCAAGGCATCATTTGACCGAGTGTGGCATCAAGGAGCCCCAGTAAAACTGAAGTCAATGGGAATCTGGGGAAAAACTCTCCACTGGCTGGAGTCATACCTAGCACAAAGGAAGATGGTTGTGGTGCTTGAAGGTCAATCATCACAGCCCCAGGACATCGCTGCAGGAGTTCCTCAGGGCAGTGTCCTAGGCTCAACCATCTTCAGCTGACCTTCCCTCCAACATAAGGTCAGAAATGGGGATGTTTGCTGATGACTGCACAGTGTTCAGTGCCATTCACAACTTCTCAGATAATGAAGCAGTCCATGCCCGCATGCAACAAGACCTGGACGACGTTCAGGCTTGGGCTGATAAGTGGCAGGTAACATTCACGCCACAGAAGTACCAGGCAATGACTATCTCTAACAAGCGAGCCTCTAACCACCGCCCCTTGACATTCAATGGCATTACCATCACCGAATCCACCACCATCAACATCCTGGGGGGTCACCATTGACCAGAAAATTAACTGGACCATCCACATAAATACTGTGGCAACAAGAGCAGGTCAGAGGCTGGGTATTCTGTGGCGAGTTTCTCACCTCCTGACTCCCCAAGGTCTTTCCATCATCTACAAGGCACAAGTAAGGAGTGTGATGGAATACTCTCCACTTGCCTGAATGAGTGCAGCTCCAACAACACTCAAGAAGCTCGACACAATCCAGGACAAAGCAGCCCACTTGATTGGCACACTATCCACCACCTTAAACCTTCACTCCCTCCACCACCGGCGTACCTTGGCTGCAGTGTGTACCATCTACAAGGTGCACTGCAGCAACTCGCCAAGGCTTCTTCGACAGCACCTCCCAAACCCACAACCTAGAAGGACAAGGGCAGCAGGTGCATGGGAACACCACCACCTCCAAATTCCCCTCCAAGTCACACGCCATCCTGACTTAGAAGTATATTGCCGATCCTTCATCATCACTGGATAAAAATCCTGGAAATCCCTCACTAACAGCACTGTGGGAGCACATTCACCACACAGATTGCAACGGTTCAAAAAGGCGGCTCACCACCACCTTCTCGAGGGCAATTAGGGATGGGCCATAAATGCTGGCCTTGCCAGCGACGCCCACATCCCATAAAACAAATATAAAAAAAACAAAAAAACGAGAGGCACTAAGGGATTGCACAGGGTGAATGGTTAATGATATGTAATGATGTATTCACTGATTATTGCTAAATGTATTAATTGGCTTTGGATGATTTTGTACTGTCTCTCATTTTAGCTGTGTGCTGTGATTGGGATGGAATGATGGGGATGTGGTAAGCAATGAGGTTCTGGGGTTTAATTTACTGGAACTGCAGTCTGATGAGGCGGTCACGGACCACCCTTCCGGAAGGTCGATTGAGTGGCTGCCTCCACCCTCGCCCTTGTTCCTCCTCCTCCTCCTCATCCTCCCCTCTCTCTCCCTCCTCCTGAGGTGGTCCTGCAATGCCTGCTGGCAAGGGCTGGGCCCTCATGATGGCCAGATTATGGAGCATGCAGCACACCACAAAATGTGATACTGGCTCCACCGAGTACTGGAGGGCTCCTCCCGAGCGGTCAATGCAGCGGAACCATTGCTTGAGCACCCTGATGATCTGCTCAATGATGTTCCTGGTGGCAGCATGGCTGTCATTATATGAGTGCTGGGCAGGAGTGTTGGGATTACAGAGGGGAGTCATGAGCCAGGTGGAGAGCGGATACCCCATGTCTCCAAGCAACCAGCCACGAGCTTGATGTGATGACTGGAAGAGTGCTGGCACACCGGTCTGGCGCAGGATGAAGGCATCGTGGCTGCTGCCAGGATAGCGGGCATTGATGCTGAGGATTTACTGTCTGTGGTCGCACACCAACTGGACATTAAGTGAGTGGTAGCCTTTGCGGTTACAGAAGATCTCAGGATTGTTATGCAATGCCCGCAAAGCCACATGGGTGCAGTCAATGGTGCCCTGCACCATGGGAATCCTGTTATCCTGGCAAAGCCACATGCACGCTTGTCCTGCTTCTCTCTGGTAATGGGAAAGGAAATGTAGTCCCTTCTCCTACTGTAGAGAACCCTTGTGACCTCCCGGATGCAGCGATGGACGGCGAACTGTAAGATATTACCTATATCTACTGTTGCAGACTGGAAGGATCTGCTTGCAAAGAAATTGAGGGCGACGGTGACCTTGACTGCCACTCAGAGTGTCGTCCTCATCCTGATCTGAGGCTCGAGGTCAGGTTGCAGGAGGTGGCAGAGTTCTGTGACCATCTCCTTACTGAAGCAGAGCCTTCTAAGACACTGCTCCTGGCTTAATTGGAGGTAGGAGAATTGCTCTCGAAAGACCCTTGGAGGGCAAGGCCTCCTGGTGAGAGCCCTGATGGCACTCCTCCCTCTGGCCACATGTTCCAATCTTTCTCGCCACCTCTGCTCCCTCCGCAGTAGATCCTGGAGGACGCGGTTGACTGCCAGTACAGCCCCCATTAATGTAAGGAAGTGCAGCACTTTGATATTTTGTGAGAATAAATGTAACTAACATTTAGAAGCCGCAACACTTCGGAGACTAAAGAACCTCTGAATGGCTGAATTCAACTCTATATCAAGATCAGTCTGAACTATCTCAAACTGACAAGGAAGCAGTGAAACAGCACTAACCTGACAGCTGCAACTCATTACTGAGGATCCCTTTAAGTAGAGCACCTGCCTGCTTGATGCCTCTTCCCCCTGTCGCTGTCAGAACCAGGCACTAAGGCAAGGGGTAAAACTCAATTTGGCAGATCGGGCATACAGTGAGTGTTGCATGTTCACTGAGGTCACGATCTGCCTGGCCCTGAAGTCCCCAGCGCTATCTTGTAGTGGTGGCGCTACGGGGGAGGGGGGACCAAATTTGGCGTGTGGCACTGGATTCACCTCGCCATGGTGCTACTGCCTCAGTGCCCCGTTAGCGCCTCCGCCAGTCGCTAACTGGAGGCGCTAAGGTGCCGAATATCTCTCCCTTAATATTTATTTGGGGCCGTCAGTTACCTCCTCCCATGCTAATCCATTTGTTGTTTGGCATTTGTTTCCGTCCCTGTGACGTTCCTTACACAGCAGCGTTACAACCGCTGTGAATCTTTGTCCCATCCCTCTGTCAGTGACGTTCAGTATTACATTTCTCTTTTATTCTTTGGGCCAGGCACCTTTTCTTTTATTCAGTAATGGGATGTGGGCCAGCTTTTATTGCCCACCCCTAATTGCCCTTGAGAAGGTGGTGGTGAGCCACCTTCTTGAACCGCTGCAGCCTGTGTGGGGAAGGCACTCCCACAGTGCTGTTAGGGAGGGAGTTCCAGGATTTTGACCCAGTGACGATGAAGGAACGGCCGATATATTTCCAAGTCAGGATGGTGTGTGACTTGGAGGGGAACTTGGAGGTGGTGGTGTTCCCATGCACCTGCTGCCCTTGTCCTTCTAGGTGGAAGAGGTCGCGGGTTTGGGATGTGCTGTCGAAGAAGCCTTGGCGAGTTGCTGCAGTGCATCTTGTAGTTGGTTTCTTCCCTACAGCCCTTTCAGAGAGTTTTGCAGTTTTACTCAATATCATCCCGAGATCACTTTCTTGATCTACTCTGTCCCATTTATCACACACTTCAGCTCCCCAGATCTTTTTCTGAGCTGCATGTTGCATCACTGTTACATTTAAAACAAGCTATAACCTCACAGTGTCGTTCGTGTTCTGCTCACTTTATCAGTGTTCTGTATCACTCATGGTTAAACCTTTAGACCTGTCTCCAGATCAGCACACTCTCCCACTGTGCCATTTATCTTACAGTAGAACAACTGAATGGTTCTTCTGATCAGCACATAGTATCACTGTTCCACTCAACATACACTATAACTGCTTGCTCTCTCATGATGAGAGCGCACTGTTGCACTGGGAGGGGAGGCCCGAGATCAGGAGGGCTGGGGGGAGGAGGCTCGAGATCGGGAGGGATGGAAGGGGAAGCCCGAGATCGGGAGGGCTGGGAGGAGATGGCCCAAGATCAGGAGGGCTGGGAGGGGAGGCCCGGGAGGAGAGGCCCGAGATCGGGAGGGCTGGGAGGGGAGGCCCGAGATCGGGAGGGCTGGGAGGAGGAGGCCTGAGATCGGGAGGGCTGGGCGGAGATGGCCCAAGATCGGGAGAGCTGGGAGGGGAGGCCCGAGATCGGGAGGGCTGTGAGGAGGAGGCCCGAGATCAGGAGGGCTGGGGGAGGAGGCCCGAGATCGGAGGGCTGGGGGGAGGAGGCCCGAGATCGGGAGGGCTGGGAGGAGGAGGCCCAAGATCGGGAGGGCTGGGAGGAGGAGGCCCGAGATCGGGAGGGCTGGAGGGAGGAGGCCCGAGATCAACAGGGCTGGGGGGAGGAGGCCCGAGATCGACAGGGCTGGGGCATAGAGGCTGGAGATCGGGACTGCGGAAGGCCGAAGGCTTCCTTGAAGGATCTGAGGTGAGCACTCCTGCTCCACCTAGCCCACAAGGATTGCTGATAAAAGCCACTTATCTTGGGGAGTCGGCAGCCCCCGCCTCGGTTCAGCTGCCGGGGATCCCACAGGTGGGGCCTCTCCCTCACTTATTGTTAAATTTAAGTCACGCCACCGGTGATGTCATCAAGCCTCGACTTCAGTATGTTAATTAAGCCTCCACCTGCCTTTTGTGAGAGCCACATCTATGACTTGAATTCTGCACTTTAAAAGTTAAAGGGGTAGGAATGGGGTCGGGTTAACTGATCCTGACCCCCCCCCCTCCCCCACCGCCGACCCTCTTCCCCACTTTGTGTGTGGCGGGGGTTAAAATCGAAGCCATAATGTCAATGTCTATCTTGCTGATTCCCTGATTGGACACTCCCACCAAGAACTGGTGCTCACAGAGGCTGCTGGTCGGGAAATCGTGGACCTGAGGCTCCCCAAGCAGAGTTCACCGTCACTGCCACTCCTCACTGCTCGGAGGATCAGCCCTTAACTTCCATCACAATCCAGAACCAAATACTTCGAGAAAAGAAGTTGCTCGGACACATTCCTTTCTTAAATACAAAAGGTGAGAACTCTTATAACTACAACCGCACAATGTTCTTTCCTGATTTCACAGCAACTTTGGTGAAATTTGTGCTCCTCGAGGCAACAGACGTTGACGCTGGGGAATGGAACACCTTTTCACTTATAGTACATAGTGAAGAACCCTATGAGTTAGCTGCAGAATATTACTCCCCGTACAAGGCCTCATCTAATACTCCCAGGCTAAGCACCCAATGGGTTAAGTGCAAAGTAGTTACATAGGATTACATAGGATATACTGCACAGAAACAGATCATTCGGCCCAACCAGTCCATACTAGCATTTATGCTCCACTCGAGCCTCCTCCCATCCTTCCTCATCTAACTCTATCAGCTTAACCCTCTAGTCCCTTCTCCCTCATATGCTTGTCTAGCCTCCCCTTAAATGCATCTATACTATTCGCTTCAACCACTCCCTGTGGTAGCGAGTTCAACATTCTCACCACTCTCTGGGTAAAGAAGATTCTTCTGAATTCCCGATTTGATTTCTTGGTCGCTATCTTATATTGATGGCCCCTTGACAGCACCATGAGCAGTTTTGAGTTTTTAGTGATGGTGATTAAAGGATAAACATTGTGAGACTCGCTGAAGTGTTCTTGCAGAGAGCCGGCATGGGCTCGACGGGCCGAATGGCCTCCTTCTGTGCTGTAACCATTCGATGATTCTAGTTCCCCACAAGTGGAAGCACGCGCTCTGTGTCCACTCTATCAAAACCTTTCGTAATTTTAAAGGCCTCTATTAGGTCAACCTTCAGCCTTCTCTTTTGAAGAGAAATGAGACCCAGCCTGTTCACCATCCCAGCCTACGACTCCCAGGTCATGATTTAATTGCAGAACAAAGCTTTCTGTACTTGACCCAGCAATGTGGGATGGTTTCCTCCATGCACTCTGTGTAACAAAGTCATAAACCTGTTTGCAGTTTTGTGACACACAGAATATGGAGGCAATCTGTCTCCAATGCGCCTGTTACCTTTTGGGATCATTTAGCCTTCTTACCCTAGATTATTTCAGTGCTCATATTTTAAATCCTCTCACGGGTGGGCTTCAACTCCCCACAACTTCCAGAGTGTCTCTCCTTGCTTTGAGATTTAGGTAAGCTTTCACGGTGGCATAGTGGTTACCACTGTTGCCTCACAGCGCCAGGGACCCGGGTTCAAATCTGGCCTCGGGCGACTGTCTGTGTGGAGTTTGCACATTCTCCCTGTGTCTGCGTGGGTTTTCTCCGGGTGCTCCGGTTTCCTCCCACAGTCCAAAGATGTGTGGGTTAGGTTGATTTGGCTATGATAAATTGACCCTTAGTGTGTTAGGGGATTAAATACGTGGGGTTACGGGGTTAGGGTGGGAAATGTGTCGGTGCAGGCTCGATGGGCTGAAATGGCCTCTATCTGCATTGTGGGGATTGTGTGATTCTGTGAACATGCTCAGGAAACAAACAACAAACCCCTGTAAATGCTATTAGCTACTTGGCTTATGCCTCCATAAGGTCTCTCTGAGGAAGTGGCGGTGCATCATAAGCGACCACATCATAAGCTTAAAATACCAAGCAAATTTATTTTACCAATGGTGCAAGAGAGGAGATAGCAAAGGCTTTGAAGACAGTTTCTCAATCCTCCTTAAATATGCAAATTGTGTCAGGGGAATTAAAGGATAGTCAATGTAACATCTGTGTCCTAAAGGGAGAGGATAAGCTTTTGATTAGGTAACTAGAGTCTGGTTAGTCTAACACCAGTGGTGGGCAAACTCCATAATTCAAGGTAATTTTTTACAGTCAATGAAAGGTGCAGATGAACATAAAGACCTTGGGGTTAAAATAGATAATTCCTTGAAAGTGTAATTACAAGTGGATAAAACCAAAAAAAAAGCCAATAGCATTTTGGGGTTTTTAAAAGAGGGGCAAAGACTACCAGAGTAAAGAAGTAATGATACATTTATATAAGGTATTGGTTGAAAGAAAAGAAAGACTTGAATTTATATAGCGCCTTGGCCTCAGGACGTCCCAAAACGCTTTATGTAATGTATGTACCTTTAAGGGGAGAACTACTTTTTACAGCTCCTGTATACTGTAGTACCGGCAGTGACCACACCTGTATAAAAACCCTGAGTAGGGATCTGTACAGTTAGTTCTAGAGTAACCCTCATTCAGTAAACACCTGTTGATCGTTCCCTGCAGTCTCTTGTCTAATTATTGAAGGACACAACATCAAGATACACGGATCTAACATTGGCGACGAGCAGATTCAAACCTACCTGCAACTCTGCATCACCTCCCAGGGATTTGCTCCTGGAGAACAGTGGAAGAAGGCCGAGTCCAGAAGCACAGGCGTCAAACACGGGAAACCCCCCAGTCATCCAGCGGAGATTTGAGCGTCGCAGGGGAGGCTGTCGAGAGCCAGGCTTGGCTTTCCAGTCACGGTGGTCCAGCAAAATGGGCTGGCAACAGGTACTGCGCAGACCCTACCCGGACAGCGGCGGCTAGAGCCGACCGACGGCACAGAAAAAGGCCGAGAAGCGTCGACGGAGGAGAGAGAGAGGGTAGAGCGCACAGGGAGCAGCCGATGTTCAGGACCGAGCGGTGTCAACGGGGGAGAGAGGCGAGAGAGAGCAGAGCGCAGCCGGTGTTCAAGGGCCAAGCAGCGTCAGCGGGGAAGAAAGGAAAGCGCCGGAGACGCCATTTTAAGCCGCAGCGGGGAAGAAAGGAAAGCGCGGTAGACGCCATTTTAAGCCAGTCTAACCACACCCAAAAATGCCAAAGAGTGGCAGTATCACAGCGTTCGACAATGAAGTCGAAGATTGGACGACATATGTCGAACGCATAGAAGTATGCTGCAAGGCGAATGAAGTGCCAGATGACAAGAAAGCGCTGGTATTGTTGAATTCAATGGGTGCAAAAACGTATGGCTTACTACGAAACCTAGTAACCTCAGAGAAGCCAGCAGAAAAGGATTTTGAAAACATAGTGTCAATCCTACAGGACCACTTAAACACCACACCGCTGCTGATAGCAGAAAGATTTAAGTTTCACAAAAGGAACCAGCATAAAGATGAAAGTAATGCTGAGTATTTAACGGAACTGTGCAAGCTATCGAAACACTGCCAGTTTGGAACGGGACTAGCAGGTACTTTAAGGGACAAGTTTGTGTGTGGGCTTCAAAGTGAAGGAACCCAGAAACGGCTTCTATCAGAAAAGGATCTTACGCTGGACAATGCGCATTGCAGTATCACACGAAGCAGCAGCACAGGGCGTGGCAGAGTTACAACGGAGACCGCAAGAATATGGCACAAATGAAATGTCATACGGAACAGTGAAGTGCTATTGCTGCGGCAGAACAACACACGACCATAAGGATTGCTGGGTCAAGGACAAAGGGTGCAGACAGTGTGGGAAAGTAGGACACATAGCAAGAGTCTGCAGGTCGGGAAAGAAAACCAGCAGCAAGAAATCTCCACAGGAGAAGTACAAGAAGGTACATAAGGTGACGGAGAGTGGTTCAGACGAACAGAAAAGTGATACAGATTCCGGAAGCAAGGAGCGGGGTTGTCTGAAATTACATAATGTGATCAAAACGGAGGATCACCAAACTATCTGGGTCACGCTCAAGATAGCAGGAGTCCAAGTGAAAATGGAATTGGACACAGGATCAGCCCTAACAGTCATAAACTGAAGGGACTACAAGCGTCTATTCTCACATATACCCTTGAGAGATACAAAGATTGTCTTGAAGACGTACACGGGGCAAAAAGTCTACCTCAATGGAAAAATAAGGGTGAACGTTTTATATAACGGCAAGGAAACACCAAAAATGGACCTATATGTATTGCCAGATGGAGGATCACCACTACTAGGACGTGAATGGATCCGGAAGATACAGCTAGATTGGCATTCCATACAAGCACTGACTGTAGATGCCAAAAAGGATGACGACGTCACACCTGGTCGACTGTCAAAAATGCTAACTGATGCACAAGAAGTGTTCCAGCAGGGACTCGGAACACTAAAAGGCATAACAGCGATGATCAAAATAGAGGAAAATACAAGCCCAAAGTTTTTTAAGGCCAGACCGCTACCTTATGTGATCCGCCCAGCCGTCGAAGCAGAGCTGGAAGGTTTGGAACGTTCAGGAGTACTGTCCAAAGTGGACTGGAGTGAGTGGGCTACACCCATCGTTCCTGTAATCAAGAGGTCGTTGAGTAATACGCCTGGGAACCAAAGAAGCTTCGCATCTGTGGGGACTTTAAGGTGACAGTGAACCCAGTCCTTCACACTGTACAATATCCGCTTCCGCGGATTGAAGATATTTTCGCCTCGCAATCGGGAGGGAAACGCTTCACTAAGATTGATCTGGCCCAGGCGAACCTGCAAATGGAGGTAGAAGAAGCCTCGAAACAGTACCTCACGATCAACACTCATAAAGGTCTCCACCAATACAACCGGCTGGTGTTCGGGGTAGCATCAGCTCCGGCTATTTGGCAAAGGGCAATGGAACAAGTCCTGCAAGGGATTCCAGGGACCCAGTGTTATTTGGACGACATCCTGGTCACGGGCGAAAATGACAGTGATCACCTCGCCAACCTGGAGCAGGTGCTCACTAGATTGAAGGAATATGGGCTCCGAGCTAATCGCCACAATTGCAAGTTTTTCCAGAAGCAGATCTCGTATTGTGGCCACGTTATTGATGAAGAGGGGTTACATAAGTCCGCTGAAAAGATTGAAGCAGTAGTCAAGGCTCCAGCACCAGAAAATGTGTCACAACTGAGGTCGTTCCTCAGGCTGGTGAACCACTACCATAAGTTCTTGCCGAATTTGTCTACCGTACTACATCCACTGAACACCCTACTGCAAACGGGGGTACCATGGAAGTGGAGTGACGAATGTAAACGAGCTTTCCAGAAGAGCAAAGCATTGATCACATCAAAAGAGGTGTTGGCTCATTCAACCCAGCACTACCAATTCGGTTGGCGTGTGATGCATCACCCTATGGCATTGGAGCGGTGCTGTCGCACAAATTCCCGGATGGCTCGGAGAGGCCAGTAGCCTTTGCGTCTCGGTCACTAACCTCAGCCGAGCGTAACTACGCCCAGATTGACAGGGAGGCCCTCAGCCTAGTGTGGGGAGTGAAAAAGTTCAATCACTATCTGCACCGGCAGAAGTTCACCTTGCTGACTGACCACCAACCACTTGTCTCCATCTTTAATCCAAAGAAGGGCGTTCCAGTGATGACTGCGCAACGGCTATAAAGAAGGTCCCTTTTTCTAGGGGCGCACCAATATGAAATCGAGTATAAGGGCACGAAACAGCATGGAAACGCTGATGGGCTATCACGCCTGCCACGGCCTACTGCGGAGGAAGCACCAGCAGTGGATCCTGTCGAAATATTTCTTTCGACTATAATTGAATGCTTGCCAGTAACTAACGCTAGAATAGAGAAGGAGACCCGAAATGACCCGACACTGTCTCGGGTATATGATTTGATGGTGAAGGGATGGCCAGCACATGGCGACTCACTGTTGCCAGCATTCTCATCCAGAAGAGAACAGCTGTCAGTATGCCAGGGGACCTTGATGGGTGGATCCCAAGTGGTAATTCCACCCAAGTTAAGGGAGAGAGTGCTCAATGAGCTTCACGAAGGTCATCTGGGAGGGGTGAAAATGAAAAGCCTTGCTAGGGCTTATGTGTGGTGGCCGGGGATCGATCAGCAAATCGAGGACCTGACAAAGAGCTGCTCAGGATGCCAGAAGGTCCAAAATGCACCACCACATGCCCCTCTACACCCATGGGAGTGGCCCTCATCTCCATGGCAATGGGTGCATATTGATTTTGCTGGTCCATTCACGGACTCAATGTTTTTAATAGCCATGGATGCGCACTCGAAATGGCCTGAGGTGATCAAAATGTCCTCCACCACCACGGAGAAAACTATTGCAGTCCTACGGACCATTTTTGCCAACAACGGCTTGCCAGAGCAGATTTGCTCTGATAACGGACCACAGTTTGTGTCCGAAGAGCTTCGAAGATTTATGAAAAGGAATGGGGTAAGGCATTACGCATCTGCCCCGTACCATCCAGCCACAAATGGATTGGCTGAGAGGTTCGTACAAACCTTTAAAAAGCAGTAAAGGCCATGTGTGATGACGACATTCCACTGCAGCATAAGGTGGACAATTTCCTGTTAGCCTACAGAAATGCGACACATGCAGTCACCAACCAGGCCCCAGCCATGATGTTCTTTAACCGAAGGTTGAGATCTCGTCTGGATTTGCTCAGACCAAATGTACGAAGAGATGTTGAAAATAAGCAATTCCAGCACATCAATGAGAAGCCGACAAGGAGCTTCAATGTAGGGCAACCAGTCTTGGCCCGCGACTACCGAACAGAGAAATGGCAACCAGGAACGATATGCACACGGCAGGGGCCACTAATGTACACAGTGGATGTTGGGGAGAACATTGTGAGACACCATGTTGACCAGATCCTAGAGTCACAGGAACGAGTCAACCCCATGTCTCGCCCATACGTACCTGGTGATGAACCCGATGTACAGGTAGCATCTACCCCAGAAACAGTAGCATCGGAAGCGGATGAACCAACCGACGACAGGGGGCCAGAATCGCCTCCGCACCAAGAGCAGGACACTCGGGAAAGGCGCTATCCAGAAAGGATCAGGAATCCTCCCCAAAGACTGAATTTATAAATAGACTATTTTCAGTTAATTTTGCATATTAAAAGTGTTAATTGTAATTAGTTTGATATTTAATTGTTAAATGAGTGTTATGGTACTTGTTCTGGACCGATGGACATTATGTGACATTCTGGACATTTTACATGCAATAGCACCCTCTAGTGGCGGCTATTGTGTTAACAGTTTGTATGCTGGAAAGGTCATCTGTTCCTTTCTTCCTGTGTGAGGTCATTTGACCTTTGTTCCTTTCTTCCTGTGAGAGGTCATTTGACCTTCCTACCTTTCTTCCTGTTGACCCCAGGAAGCAGTTTTGCCAGGAAGAACCTGACTTGAGTAATGGAGAATTTGCTATGAGAGGTTCCATTACAATCCAGTGTAATCTGACTTCATATGTTAGGCCAAGCGCAATATCTTTTCACAAATTTGTTCAAGTAAAAGCTTCAAAACAGCAAACGGCTTCAGGAAGAATTATTTTGAATGAGTGTTTAACTTGCTGGATAGCTAGATAGGAGCACGTCTAGCACGGCCAGTACAGTGAAAAGATATCAGTGAAAAGATAGCAATACGGCTAGCAGTGAAAAGATATCAGTGAAAAGATAGCAATACGGCTAGCTGTGAAGAGCGGGGCAGGAGGAACCCAGTGTAAGCCTTAACCTCGAAGAGCACATCTACCTCACATCAACATGTCAGAAGATAATAACGAAAATGCTTTGCAGCAAGTAGAAGACCTTAAACAGGCAGACGAAACTGTAGAACGTGACAATCGGTCTATAAGCTCCGGTTACTACAGATCGCAAGTTGGTTCACGGTCATCGGGTGGTTCTAGAGTAAGCATAGCCATCGCCAAAGCACGGGCTAAGCTAGTAGCAGCTCAAGCCAGAGCTGCGCATACGGACAGTGAAATAGAAATAAAAGTAAGACAGGCCCGTCTCCAAGCTGAACACCAAGCAGAACAGGCCCAGCACCAAGCAGAACAGGCCCGACTCCAAGCTGAATTCCAAGCGGAACAGGCCCATCACCAAGCGGAACGCCAGGCTGAACAGGCCCGTCTCCAAGCCACATTAGAGGCTCTGCAGCAACAAAAAGAGATAGGTGCTGCATTAGCCGAGACACAAGTATTCGAGGCAATTTTGGAGGGAGCTGATCACAAGACAGCTTGCAAACCTTTAATTCCCATTCCGTGGCAGAGTCCACGACAGCGCACCATAGATTACGTGAGCGACCATGCCGACATACAGTTTACAGGAGAAAGGGATGGAGGCCCGCACATCTCTACAGACGCAAACACTTCGTATAACATGCCACAAGTTGCCAACCAAGGTCAAAGCAGACGGCGTGCCTCAAGCCGCAGAGTCTCCGCCAGCAGAACGGAAGACACGGTGCAAAGGAATAAGACGCCGAATAGAGAAAGTCAGAGGCAAATCCCCTCTCGGTCCCTTGAGACCCCCAACAGAGCCCCCAGCCAAGGCAACCCTGGCACAGGTCCCAGCACCTACGACCTCGCCAAATACCTTGCACGCACCCAGCTGGTGACTTCGGGGTTAATCAAGTTTGATGACAGGCCAGAGAATTATCGGACTTGGAAGTCTTGCTTCCACGATGCCATATCGGGCTTAGACCTGTCGGCAGGAGAAGAGCTCGGCCTCCTTATCAAATGGCTCGGCCCAGAGTCCGCCGGACAGGCCTGCAGGATAAAAGCGGTCAATGTGGGGCAGCTGCCAGAGGGGTTGAAGAAGGCTTGGGTGAGGCTGGAAGAAAGCTACGGCTCGCCCGAAGCCATTGAAAGGGCTCTCTTTGACAGGTTGGAGAACTTTCCGAGGTTGACGAGTAAGGAACCCCAGAAGCTCCGCGACCTTGGAGATCTGCTGTCGGAACTCGAAGCCGCAAAGCAGGACGGCTACCTACCCGGTCTATCGTACTTAGACACTTCCAGAGGGGTAAGTCCCATCATTGAGAAGCTTCCATTTAACCTGCAGGAGAAGTGGATAACGTTTGGATCAAAGTTCAAGCTAAAGCACAACGTGGCGTTCCCACCATTCTCTGCGTTCGTTAAATTCATCCGTAAAGAAGCCAAAGCCAGGAACGACCCCAGCTTCAACTTCTTCTCCTCCCAACCAGCACTTGCCAGAAGAGACAAGTTCGACAGACATGGAAAGACACCAATATCTGTCCACAGAATGCAAGTGTCTTCAACTGAGCACACAAAGATTCAGAAGAAGCCTGAGGATATGAGCAAACAATGCCCTATCCACAACAAGCCCCATCCTTTAAAGAAGTGCAGAGGCTTCAGGGAGATGTCCCTGGAAGATCGGAAACAATATCTTAAAAAGAACTCTATATGTTTCAGGTGCTGCTCGCCCACGAGCCATCTCGCCAAGAACTGCAAGGTGGATGCAAAATGCAGTGAATGTGAAAGTGATCGGCACGTTTCAGCATTACACCCAGGCCCAGCTCCTTGGAAGTCAGAAACGCCTCCTCCCGCATCAGAGCACGGCGGGGAGAGAGAGGGAGCTGCTGGTACGGAGATTACATCCAGGTGCACCGAGGTGTGTGGAGAAGGAGTGAGCGCAAGTGCATGCTCCAAGATATGCCTCGTTAATGTGTACCCTGCAGGATGTCGCCAAGAATCTGAGAAGAAGCCATCTCAGGTGAGCACACTCAAGACTTCCATCTTGGAGAATAGTCGTCCAAGCTACCTTACCCCATGCAGTAGACAGATCCGCGTGGTGTTTGACTCCAGTGCACCATATCAGGGAGTCTCTCTCAACGACGTACTCCTCACAGGGCCCGATCTTAACAACAGCCTTTTGGGAGTGCTCATGAGATTCAGGAAAGAGCCCGTCGCCATCACTGCCGATATCCAGCACATGTTTCATTGCTTCGTGGTGAGAGAAGACCACAGAGACTTCCTCCGCTTCCTGTGGTATCGGGACAATGACCCTAATAGAGACATTGTGGACTACAGAATGTGTGTCCATGTCTTTGGGAATAGCCCATCCCCTGCTGTCGCCATATACGGACTAAGGAGGGCTGCCAAGGAAGAAGACGACGACTTTGGCAGTGACGTGAGAGGGTTCATCGAACGAGAGTTCTATGTCGACGACGCACTGAAGTCATTCCCGACCGAAGCAGAGGCCATCAGTACCCTTGGACGAGCCCAGGAACTACTTGCACTATCCAACCTCAGGCTGCATAAGATAACCTCTAACAGACCAGCAGTGATGGAGGCATTCCCCCCTGAAGATCGTGCTAAGGACGTCAAGGACCTAGACCTCTTCACTGATGACCTCCCCCTACAGCGTAGCCTAGGGGTGTCGTGGAACATAGCAACAGACACATTCACGTTCCAAGTCCTAGACGCCAAGAAACCCTTCACACGTAGAGGAGTGCTCTCTACAGTCAACAGCCTATACGACCCTCTTGGCTTCTTAGCCCCTGTCACCATACAAGGCAGGTTGCTCCTCAGGGAACTCTCCACACGCGCTGAAGAGTGGGATTCACCTCTCCCTGAAGAGATGGAAGCAGAGTGGGACAGATGGAGAGACTCACTCCAAGACTTACAGGAGATCCGAATACCTCGCTGCTATTCGTCTTTCTCTCCCTTAAATGCCCAATTCAAAGAGCTTTGTGTCTTTGCAGACGCATCCGCTAAGGCCATTGCAAGTGTGGCTTATCTGAAGGTCACCACTCAAGAAGGACAAAGCAAAATCGGCTTCGTTTTTGATAGAGGCAAGTTGGCACCCCAGCCAGACCTCACCATACCCAGGTTGGAACTGTGCGTAGCAGAACGCAACCTACCCCCTCACAGCAGTCTAATGAAGCTGCATCCTATCATCGACACCGACGGACCGTCTTCGAGGTGGTTCTTCTTTTGTCGCCAGAGGACTCCAGTGACAATTACAGTTCGGACTATGTGGAGTCGTTAATGACCCCAGACGGGGAGTGTTCTGGACCGATGGACATTATGTGACATTCTGGACATTTTACATGCAATAGCACCCTCTAGTGGCGGTTATTGTGTTAACAGTTTGTATGCTGGAAAGGTCATCTGTTCCTTTCTTCCTGTGTGAGGTCATTTGACCTTTGTTCCTTTCTTCCTGTGAGAGGTCATTTGACCTTCCTACCTTTCTTCCTGTTGACCCCAGGAAGCAGTTTTGCCAGGAAGAACCTGACTTGAGTAATGGAGAATTTGCTATGAGAGGTTCCATTACAATCCAGTGTAATCTGACTTCATATGTTAGGCCAAGCGCAATATCTTTTCACAAATTTGTTCAAGTAAAAGCTTCAAAACAGCAAACGGCTTCAGGAAGAATTATTTTGAATGAGTGTTTAACTTGCTGGATAGCTAGATAGGAGCACGTCTAGTGCGGCCAGTACAGTACTGTTAATCTGAAAGGGGAGGAATTGTAATGTTTGTACCTTTAAGGGGAGAACTACTTTTTACAGCTCCTGTATACTGTAGTACCGGCAGTGACCACACCTGTATATAAACCCTGAGTAGTGATCTGTATATTTAGTTCTAGAGTAACCCTCATTCAGTAAACACCCGTTGATCGTTCCCTGCAGTCTCTTGTCTAATTATTGAAGGACACAACATCAAGATACACGGACCTAACACTTTACATCCAAAGAAGTACTTTTGAAGTGTAGTCACTGTTATAATGTAGGAAACACAGCAGCCAATTTGTGCACAGCAAGCTCCCACAAACAGCAATGTGATACTGACCAGATAATCTGTTTTTAGTAATGTTGATTAAAGGATAAATATTGGCCAGGACACCGGGGATAAATCCCCTGCTCTTTTCTTTTATTCGTTTGTGGGATATGGGCGTTGCTGGCAAGCCCAGCATTTATTGCCCATCCCTAATTGCCCTTGAGAAGGTGGTGGTGAGCCGCCTTCTTGAACCGCTGCAGTCCGTGTGGTGAAGGTACTCCCACAGTGCCGTTAGGGAGGGAGTTCCAGGATTTTGACCCAGCAACGATGAAGGATCGACGATATACTTCTAAGTCAGGATGGTGTGTGACTTGGAGGGGAACTTGGAGGTGGTGGTGTTCCCATGCACCCGCTGCCATTGTCCTTCTAGGTGGAAGAGGTCGCAGGTTTGGGAGGTGCTGCCGAAGAAGCCTTGGCGAGTTGCTGCAGTGCATCTTGTAGATGGTACACACTGCAGCCACGGTACGCTGGTGGTGGAGGGAGTGAATGCTTAAGGTGGTGGATGGGGTGCCAATCAAGCGGGCTGCTTTGTCCTGGATGGTGTCGAGCTCTTGAGTGTTGTTGGAGCTGCACTCATCCAGGCAAGTGGAAAGTATTCCATCACACTCCTTACTTGTACCTTGTAGATGGTGGAAAGGATTTGGGGAGTCAGGAGGTAAGACACTCGCCGCAGAATTTGCCACAGTATTTATGAAATACTGCCATGGGATCTTTTACATTCACCTGAGAGAACAGACGGGACCTCGGTTGAAAGTCTTATCCAAAAGTTTGCAGTTTTGTGAGCACTCCATTATAGAAAGGACATTAAAGCCATAGAGAGCTTAGAATGTATAGTTATGATAAATCTGAATTCATATTTTGATACGTTTACTTTCGCAATAATACTTGGGAGCAGAAACAAAAGATATGATGAGGGTCTTGAGATACAATACTGGGACTATTTCCGCACCAGCAGAGAAGGCTAAGAGGAGATTTAATTGTGATTATCAAAATGATGAAGGGTTTTGACAGGGTGACCGGAGGAAAGACTATTTCCTTTCCTTGGGGAGTCAGTGACAAAGGATCATCAATTTAAAATAATCACTAAGAGAGAGGTTAGGAGACATTTATTTTTGTAGGGAGTTGTAAAAGCATGGAATGCTTTACCACAGGGAGTAGTTGAGGCAGAGATCATTGCATCTTTCAAAGGAAAAGCGAGATCTTCCTGGCCTGTAGGCATTATAATCCACATTGGCAGTGCCGTAATCAATGAGTCATTAGGGAATGTAAATTTAAATTCAGATACTGCTACATTTGCTACCAGATAAGTAGACACCTGGGAAAGTTATGCTCCAATTGCTACTTATAGTGAAATCCTAAACACATTCTCGTACTTGCCTTTACGGTACCTATTTGCATTTATATAACACATTTCGTGCACAATGTCTGTTCTCTCGCGCTGCACTAAATTGACTGATCTCACCTGGGCTATTAAAAAGAGCACTGAAATTAACCTCAGCACCCCCATAGATCCACAGAGGTTTACAGCACAGAAGGGGGCCATTTGATCCATTGTGGCTTTTTGTCAGAACAATGCAGAACTAATCTCATTGCTCTGCTCTCTCCCCGAGGCCCTATATCTACTTCTGCTTCAAATATTTATTCGCGTTTGCCTTCATGTATTTAGTGTGATAGAGGGATAGGTTCAATATTGGAAATAGATTTGATTTACTTCCACTGGTCCTTAGAACTTGGCTGACAGGCATGCAATTTGGAGCTGATCACAGGCTTGTACTAAACTGATGGCAAAGTCGTTACATATTGGCACTTGATAGGGATTTGGCTTCTTTTTGGTAAGAAGCACCCTAATATTTACTTCAACTGGCTATGAGTTATGACAGAAATATTTGAAAGAGCAATAGGTCAGATACAGAATGGGTTGAAACTGGATAGGACACAAGTTAAAATGTAAACAGTGTACTTTCCGCCTGATTCCAGTCCTGCAGACATTTTAACGCCATTTTTTTCGGGCGTCTGCGGCGTTCACCTGACTCAGATGGCAACCACATAAATTGGGGTCCTATTATTTGTATAAAACCCCATGCAATTTTAGCGCTACATGGGTGCCCCGCTCAGTAAAACAGCAAGGAGGCCTGTAAAGTAAGTGTTAAAGTTTTCTTTATGTGACCACGAGGAGCAGGAGCACTCCACCAGACTCCACAAAGAAGGTTTGGATCACTGCTGCCCGGGGAGAAACCCTTCTGAACTCACCCCCACCACTTACCTGACTGCAGGCCTGGTATTCTCCAGTCAGCCCAGCATCCTGCGGTCAGCCCAGCATCCTCCGGCCAGCCTGGTATTCTCCAGTCAGCCCAGCATCCTCCGGTCAGCCCAGCATCCTCTGGCCAGCCTGGTAGTCTCCGGCCAGCCTGGTATCCTCCAGCCAGCCTGGTATTCTCCGGTCAGCCCAGCATCCTCCGGCCGGCCTGGTATTCACCGGTCAGCCCAGCATCCTGTGGTCAGCCTGGTATTCTCCAGTCAGCCCAGCATCCTGCGGTCAGCCTGGTATTCTCCGACCAGTGTAAGGGGTTTTCCTGAGAGATGTCCCTGAGGTTTCTCTCTCTAGAGGCCTCTCTCTCTTGCACAGTAAAACCTTGAGTGGTTCGACCCACTCGCCCCTTAGATTCTATACTCTGGACTTTGGGGCAGGAACTACAATGTAGAGAAAAACTCTTGTAGACTAAGTTTGATGAAACAAAATGAAATTTTATTGCATAAGGAAAAATATCAAATCAAATGCAAGCAGATAAGAGAGTACATGGGAGGGAAAAACACACAAATCATAACGACACAGTACTAACTAAGGCAAATACAGGCATCTTATACTCTACAAAGATCATCATGAAATAAGGAAACACGGAACATCGAGGGACAACAACTCATGTTAATTGTACCCTTAAATCAACCCCCTTAATTAAACCTATCTAGATCTGATTGTGAAGGGCCAGAAACATGGTCACCAATCCTACTAGGAAGTGCAAGGTTTTGAAATCGAGTCTGTGTTTGGTCCTTTCATCCGTTTCGTATCCACGTGGATCGTGGAGCCCCTGCGAGCTGCGCCACACCTCTCTCCTGAGGTGGGGGTCGGGGACGGCTGGACACCGGCGGGCCTGGATGTCGGCGGGGTCGAGGATCGTCGGCTCGACCCTGGTCAGAGGAGCCTTGGGCTGGCTCCCATCGCTTCTTCAGTTTGTTTTTATCTCTTCTCCTTCCAACCGGGGTGGCTGGAAGGTTTCTTCTCTTGGGGTTTTTATTTTTTTGTTTCTTCTCCCAAGTTGGGTCGATGGCCTCTCGTTCTGGCAACGGCCCGGGGATGGTCGATGATCTCCCGATGTGTTTCCCCGGGGCGGGACGTTGGCTTCGAGACGGCCTTCTTGATGTTGGCTTTCTTCTTCCTCCTCCGAGTGCCTGCTTCTTCTTCTGAGTATCCGGATTCAAGCTTCTCCTCTAACTGCCGAAAAGTCTTCCAGATATACCTTTCTCCCAGAAGCTTCCATCTCCCGGCCAAAATCAGGTTAGTCTTTGTTTAACTTTTGGCAGGCTGGGAGCACAGCGGGGTAGTTATTATATTTTTTAATGTTTTCGATGGCCGGTAAAGGCCCATCTCTGGTCTGGAATGACCTTCATTGTTTTTAATGTCCTGCTGATCTCGTTATCTAGTCCTGGGTGCTGTTCTCATGAATATGAAATTGTCCCCTTTTGTCTGGGTCAACATTTAGACGGCCTCTGTCTCCAGGCCGATCTTGACTGGATCTGCATCTAATCCATATGCATACGTATGGGTCTGGTTTCGTTCTCTCAGAAACGGCTTCCAGAACTTACTGTGGGTTGAATCCACAAAGCTGTCTGAGGTTGCGCAGGAACCATTTTAAAGTGTCCCAATAAGCCGGTCACATGGTATGGTGGCCATTTTGTATGCCCCTTTTTCTGGGCTTCTTTTAAAACAGTCTTTAAAATCATGGCCTCTTCTGCCATTTGACCCTTATTAATACAAAGTCCAATTTTGTGAATCCTACACCAGCCTGGTATTCTCCGGTCAGCCCAGCATCCTGCGGTCAGCCTGGTATTCTCCGGTCAGCCTGGTATTCTCCGACCAGCCTGGTATTCTCCGGTCAGCCCAGCATCCTGCGGTCAGCCTGGTATTCTCCGGTCAGCCTGGCATCCTCCGGCCAGCCTGGTATTCTCCGGCCAGCCTGGTATTCTCCGGTCAGCCTGGCATCCTCCGGCCAGCCTGGTATTCTCCGGCCAGCCTGGTATTCTCTGGTCGGCCTGGTATTCTCCGGTCAGCCTGGTATTCTCCGGCCAGCCTGGTATTCTCCGGTCAGCCTGGTATTCTCCGGCCAGCCTGGTATTCTCCGGTCAGCCTGGTATTCTCCGGCCAGCCTGGTATTCTCCGGTCAGCCTGGTATTCTCCGGTCAGCCTGGTATTCTCCGACCAGCCTGGTATTCTCCGGTCAGCCCAGCATCCTGCGGTCAGCCTGGTATTCTCCGGTCAGCCTGGCATCCTCCGGCCAGCCTGGTATTCTCCGGCCAGCCTGGTATTCTCCGGCCAGCCTGGCATCCTCCGGCCAGCCTGGTATTCTCCGGCCAGCCTGGTATTCTCTGGTCGGCCTGGTATTCTCCGGTCAACCTGGTATTCTCCGGCCAGCCTGGTATTCTCCGGTCAGCCTGGTATTCTCCGGCCAGCCTGGTATTCTCCGGTCAGCCTGGTATTCTCCGGCCAGCCTGGTATTCTCCAGTCAGCCCAGCACCCTCCGGTCAGCCTGGTATTCTCCGGCCAGCCTGGTATTCTCCGGCCAGCCTGGTATTCTCCGGTCAGCCTGGTATTCTCCGGCCAGCCTGGTATTCTCCGGTCAGCCTGGTATTCTCCAGCCAGCCTGGTATTCTCCGGTCAGCCCAGCATCCTCTGGCCAGCCTGGTTTTCACCGGTCAGCCCAGCATCCTTCGGTCAGCCTGGTATTCACCGGTCAGCCCAGCATCCTGCGGTCAGCCTGGTATTCTCTGACTAGCCTGGTATTCTCTGGCCAGCCTGGTATTCTCCGGCCAGCCTGGCATCCTCCGACTGGCCGGGCATCCTGTGCATTGCCTGATCTTCGCAATACGAAAGCCAGCGAGCTTCCTCCTGACGCCCTTTTGGGCAGTTGGCTGGCAGGATATAAATGAGGCCTGGCTGTTAAAATGGAGCAGGCCTCCCGCTGCAGCTCTGGGGCAAGCTGCCCACGTGTCCCGAGGGGTCGAGCTACCTGCTCGGGAGTTAAACTTCCCCTAAAGATTTTAAATCGCTGATACTTTTTAGATTTCTTTCATGCTAGAAAACATCAAACATTAATAGCTGATGACATTTTCATCAGCACTTTTAATATTTTAAATGTCTATTTTTGTTGAAATGTTTAATTATTACAAATAAGTACTTATTTATAATAACATCTGCTCAGTGATTGGCTGACCTGTTGTTGAATCTGATAAGCCAGAAAATGCAGCAACTAAAATGAAAGAATCAACCTTTTCTGGGAAAGAGGGGGTGAGGGCTTCCAAAACTGGTATCACCCTTTCAGGTTTTGGTGTACTTATAATTTTTGTCTTTCCAGCCTTGACTCAAAGGTAACAAGTTTGTCACTGAATCAGAAGGCTGTGGGTTCAGGCCTCAGTCCAGGGACTTGAGCACCTAATGTAAACTGGCACTCTAGTGCCGTGCTGCGGGAGTGCTGCACTGTTGGAGGTGCCATCATTTGGGCTAGATCTTAAACGGAAGCCCCGTCTGTCCTCTCAAGTGGACATAAAAGATCCCATGGCATTAATTGAAGAAGCACAGGGGAGTTCTGGCGTCCTGGCCAAAAGTTATCCCTCAACCAACACCTAAAACAAGATTCTCTGGATTTTTACCTGGACTTGGCTGTGTGCAGGTTGGCTGCTGCATTTGGCTCCACTGCAACAGTGGTTGCACTTCAAATGCTTCATTCGCTGCAAAGCACCCTTCCTTCCTTCCTTCTTTCCCCTTCCCTTCTACTTCCTTCCCCTCGCTTCCTTCCCCTTCCTTCCTTCCTACCTCTCCCTCCCTCCTTTTCCTTGCTTCCCCCTCCCTTTCTTCCTCCAACGCAAATAAAAGAATATCAGTATACCTAGAACATGATCTATAACAATCTTGCATCTTACTGGACCTTCAGTGTAATTCTCTGTTCTCCCATTTCACGGATTTATATTCAGGGCCATGTTTTGAGATGCTGGAATTTTTTGAAGCTGTTGGTCTGCCTCTGCTAGTTTTCAGAATGATAGTGGGATTGTTCGGATATTGTAAATTGATTTGATTAAATTCCACTGAACCCTAGAGCCTAACTAGGGCTCATTCATGTTGGAGCTGATCTTGGACTTGTAACTCGAGCAAATTGATGGCAGGGGCTTTCAGTGTTGGGATTCGTCCTCCTCGTGGTGGTAGGATCTTCTCCAGTTAAGTTCATTCATCTTTCATTAAACTAGAGCTGTGTTTCAATGCCAGTGTTTGACTTGGATGGGATGTTACGCTCTGCAGGAGTTGGGTGTCATCTACTCGGTCTGAGCCCAGATGAAGTTTGGATGTTCCTACTGGTTGATGGAATGCTAGTCTAAGGTAATAACTTTATACTTAAAACTGTTTCAATTAGCCCTGTTGTATAACCACACCTTGCACTTGGTATTCATGCCAAGGTCCCAAGAAGGGCACTCAAGATGCAGACTGAGTGCTGGTTAGAAACATCACTTGGAGGTTAAAAAATGAGCATGAGTGTAAGATGGCTTCCTCTAACTGGAAAGTAACCCAGCCTGGTGAGACTATGACGACAAAGAAGCCATGGGCATAAGCCACCTTTTGTGCTTCCTACTCAATCTTCACGTTGAGAGTTGAAGCCATTGATCAGGAGAATGGTGCATCCAAGAGTAGATAATAAAATCTGGCTTTGGTACTTGAAAGTTTGGCAAAAATAAAATCAACAGCAGATGGTGAACATTAAACTGCTGGCAAGAGGACTTTACTCTCCTCAAGAAATACTTCTGTCCAATGATTCCAAATCTTACAGCTGGAAGATTGTCAGCCCATGCTTCAGAACAGAGAGAATCTCTGCTACCATCTGTGGCATTGTCTTTCCAAAAGAGAGCAAAACCAGGGATGAATAAAGGCTCATTGACTATCTACCCCATTAAGAAATAGATGGCAATATGTCACAGAAAGGAAGTTGTCCCTGGGAAGGAATCAGAATCGTTATTCTGGTTAACCTTCTGCCATAAATATATAACCAGTGCCATTCTGTGATATTTGCTTTATGAAGGAGAATGTTTGTCAAGTAACAACCTTGAATGAAAGAACTCGTTTCTCAGTCATATTCCAACCTGGGCATGATCATTAAAGAGGAACTTCACTCAGGAAGCTGTGAGAAGTACTTTAAATCAGATTTACCGCTAGCACAGAATTTACAAAATAATTCTCAAAGAACGACCCCTCTTTAAGAGGATGGTGAAGATATGGAACAGACTGCCCAGGGAGACACAGGAAGTAGAATCAGCAGATTCAACTGGATTATTTTTTAGCAAAAGTAGGATTGAGGGGTATAGTGTGGGGGTTTTGAACTATGGGACTGGCTAGATGAATACCCCTGGGGGTAGAAATTCATTGGCCCCCAGTTTTGGGGCGTGAAGAGGGCGATGTGCTCGCAGCACGAGTCTGAGCCGGGAGGCCTGAGGCAGGCCCAAAATTGGGACTCGGGCCTCAGTAATATGAAATGGACGAGCTGCTGGCACCTGTTGTACCTCCACAGTTGGCTCACCCATTTGTGGAAAATGAATATTGGAACGCTTGCCTCGCTGGCTGGGGGAAGGTGGAGTGGCAGTGGGGGGCGTGGGGGGGGGACGACAGTTGAGAAACTGCAGTGTCAAGGGGAACATTCCTGCTTCTCCTTGCTCCACAGCAACGTCTTTTAAAATAAATGGCCTAGAAATTCAGTGGAGCCCCAAAAGGGGCGCCAAGCTCGCCTGGGCGGCGGAATTACCGTTGCGAACGGAGCCGTTGCGCCCGCCGGAAATTCAGTTTGAGCGCCCCAAGAGGGACTCGGAGCGCTGCTCGAGGCGCCCCGCGTCCCTCTTGGGGCGCTGAAACTGAATATCGCAGCGCAACGTGCCGCAGCACCACGCGCTGCGGCACGGCGCGCTGCGGTACTGCAGGCCTTCCTCCCCTTCTTAAGGGGGAGGGGCCTGCACCAGCGCGATGACCGATCGCGAGTGCCGGCAAAAGAGCCCGGCAGCGAGGAGAAGTGCCGGGCTCTCGGGACACAGCCGGCACTGCCCGGGGGGGGGGGGGGGAGCAGGAGGCCGGGGACGGAGGTGCTGGCAGGCGGCCACCGAAAAAAATGGCCGCCCCGCACTTCCACCTTAATTTGCGCCACTACCGCCACAGGTAGGCCCCGTGAACCGGGCGCGATTTGCGACCGGCGTTACAGAGGCGGGCGCGACCAAATATCGCGATCGGGGCAGTAGCGGGGCTCTGCACACACCAATGACGTCATCGGTGGCAGCGCAGCGCTGCAGGCTAACGCCGCCATTAGCGCCCCGCTAAATATCGTGGGAGGCATGGCCAGTGGCGCTAAAGCCACTGAGTGCCCTCTTTAGGTGCTAACTGGTGGCGCAGCCTGTTGGATCCGTGGTTCAGTGGATATGCTGTTATTAAATAATCACACGGATGCTGTACATTAACAATAAACAGGTCTTTACTGGAGGAGGGTAGTCTCAAGACTGGGGGTACAGAGGCATGCGCAAAGCTTATATACAGGTGTGGTCACTGCCGGTACTACAGTATACAGGAGCTGTAAAAGTAGTTCTGACTTAAAGGCACATACACTACACAGCCCACCGAATTTCTAGGCCTATATATTTTTAAAAACTTCCCTTTTGTTGCCAACCGTTGCTCGGGCTGGGGCAGCAGCTGAGGAATCTGGAGCAGAGCAGGCCCGACACCTGCTCTGTGATATCCAGCTGCCCGGAGGAGGCCGAAACCTTACTATATAAGGGGCCTAACACCTGTTTTAGACAGCCACCAGACACCTGAAAAATGGCCCAGTCCAATATCAGGTCAGGTGTCCTTTGGGGACGGGATTTTGGTCCTCAAAATTGGCCTTCATTGCACCCAGTTTGCGCCCATAAAGCGAGTGCAACGAGGTCCAACTTCTACTCCCAGTGCCCTTTTCTGATCTCTATATATTACTGTGTACTATCACAATAAACCTCACAGCTTTTAAATAGCAGTTTAATTATTAACCCAGGCTCACTGAGTTTTGAGCAGCAGATTTTAAGCCCTTCATTCGGGAAAATAAAGTAGCCAATGCATTAATAAGTTATAACATAATTACAGCACTGGTATTACAGACTGAAGCAGATATTTGACTGACAGAAAACAGTATACAGGAAACTTTCATTTAACCGGAGGTTAAATGTCCGGAAAGCTCTATCTACCGGCAAAATTCAGGAGCCGTTTCCTATAAGTTTTTTTACTTCTCGTTGCTTTTCTTTTCCAGTCAGGCTCTGCAAGGTCTAGCTGAAGCTGTTGCTTAGCTACAGAGACGCTTTTAAGCTGCAGTCGACTGTTTTGAAGCTGTTGCTAAGCAACAGGGTTTGTTGATTCACACGGAGCTCAAAAGCTCCGTATGTTTTAACATTAGCGCTGGTTTCTACGTCAGTTTTGATGGTACGGCACCAGCTCGGTCCCGTCAGTGCCGGATACCAGAAAGTTTCCTGTAACTGGTTGAAGCAGCAGCTCACAGAGTACTTTGCATTTTGCTGTGTCAAATTCTTCACTCCCTCCTTTTCCAAAAGTATTAGCTCATGCTGAGATCGTCAGTCCTCAGCGGCCTCACCCAAGGAGGCATTCTTTGTGTACTATTCCAGCTTGAGGGGGAATCATAGACTAACTGATCCTGTCTTCAGCTAATGTCGACACAAGAACATTGGCATCAAAGGTCCAGGACAATGATCAGCAGCAAGAAGCCGACTTGAATTTTCCCTACTTAGTCCAGGGGTACTGAGGCCAAGAGTGGTGCCCCTATTACTACCCTAGTGTCGTACATGAGGTCTCACTTACCAAGACAGATAGAATGGAGTAGGGGAGCAGATGGACCTCAGTGTGCAGATCCACAGACCAGTAAAGCTGGCGGAATGCTAGGCAATAAAATCCTTGGTTTTGTATCGAGGGTCATAGGGCTCGATTTTCCAAGCTCCGAGTAGGCGAGTTTGGAGGCAGGAGTGGTGGGAAAATTGCAGAATCGGGGGGGCAGGAACCCATCCCGCCTCCAACCCCGCCTCCGTGCCAATGTCCCAGGAGGCGGGTATCCGACCTGTGCTGGGAGCTGCCTCCCCGAGGCGGGAAGGGGATTCGTGCCAATTAACTGCCTGTTAACAGGTAGTTAACAGGCAGTTTTTTGCTTAATCTCTATTTTTAGCCCTGAAGTGTGGGCTTCCCGACGGCTCTGAACTACGACAAGTTAGTGAGGCAGACCGTCGGTCTGCAGGGGTTGGAGGGGTCGAGATGTCCGTTGTGCAGGTGAGTGATGGGTGCAGGTGTGCAGAGGTAAGTGTGTGAGGTGTGTGTAAAGTGTTTTAATAAGTTTTACTTACCTTTACTTTCTCCTGCAGGCTTCCTTTCTTCAGTTCTTGGGAGTCCCTCAGCTCACCGGCACAGAAAGCAGAATGGCCGCTGAACTGTCAAAAGCTGCAGCCTCTGCTTTCTGGTCTGGAGAGATCTCTAACTGAGTCTGAGTAGAAGGACTCAAGTTAGAAGACTGATTGTCAGTGTTTGACAGCTTCACAGAGCTGTCAAACGCTGAATTTTCATCTGTCAAAAGCTCTTGTCGATGGAGGCGGGGCTACAACCCAAAAAGTGGGAGTCCCGCCTCCAAAAGCACCCCATTGACAAAATCGAGCCCATAGAATACAAAAGCAAAGGGATCTTGGACTTGTACAAGACCTTAGGATGCAGTTGGAGCATTGTACACAGTTTTGACCATCCCATTATAGGAAGGATATAAAAGCAATGAAAAAGATGCAGTGTAGATTCACTAGGATATTGCCAGAAATGAGGGGTTACAGTTATGCAAAGAGACTTGAGAAGTTAGGGCTCGGGTTCCCAATCCTCCCGCTTCGGGCGGGAGTCTACCGGAATGGGTAACTGGTCTCCCGAGCTCAGCCGCTGGTGCCTCGGGAGAAACGGTCCTTGAATGTGCGGTGCACATACGCGCAGTACCCTGGGGGCCTCCGATCAGAAAATACAGCCCATTGTGTTATGTTCTGGGAGTCGGGCAGCTTTGGTGCTTCTCCCTGAGGATGGAGCCTCACCTCCCTGATGCTGGGCTTCAGTGGTTGGCTGTGTGCGTCAGTGAATTGAATTAGGTTTGGTTTTGGTTTTATTTATTAACTTTATAGCTTGCTGTGTAGTGTAAAAAGTCATAAAATTGCACGAGAACTTTAGTTAGAGGTTATTTATAGCGATGATGTTTCTGTTGAGTCAGTGGTATTGACTTGATGTTTCTCAGTGTGGTCGATACTGTAGAAACATCGCAGAAGTAGCTTTTATTTAAAGATTACTTATCCTTCAATCTTTCTATTCTTTTATATTCTTTCTCTGATTTATAAATTATGCTATTCATCTCACTATAAAACAAAAGGTCAAATATTTTAATCGGGGCTTAGTGATACTAAGACACTCAACTAAGGTAAATACAGTAACATTAGCGAACAGTGGACAAAAATCACATGATCAAATATCATGTGATTAAACATCACATGAGCAGTGTCATGTGATCAAATGCCATGTGATCAAAACTCCAGGAATACGTCAAACTAGTGTTGGCAACCCTAGTTGCGACAGGAGCTGAAAGGCTGGGCTGAATCTTGCCGGCGCTCTGAGGATGGGTTCGGAGGCGGGTCCGCTGTTAAAATGGCAGTGATTGAGAGCGGGGCGGAGGTCCGCTCTGAACCCGCCTCCTTGTTAATTTCCCAAGTGCCGGCTCTGCCTGCGGTTTGCAGACCCAGCACTAAATGGCAGGTCAGGCAATTGAAATACTTAAGAAGCTGCTTAAAGATATTTGAGCAGCATTTTATCAGGTCCTAATGATTTTTCCATGTTTTTTACGAGGTTCCCGATGCTCAGGGATCACGTCAGGTAAGTGTGTTGAGTTCTCAATGACTCCATTGCTGTGAAGAGTTGACAGTTGCAAATCTATCTATCTTTCTATATATATAAAGCGGTTCTTCTGTCTGTCATTCCGTCTGTCTGTCTGTATTGAATAAACTCAAAAGTTATAGAGTGTACCTACACGTGTGTTACATCGAAAGAAAGCTTACGATTCCACAACCGTCATAAGCGTATTTATGTTTCGGCGAGACAAAAATTGCGCCCGCGGTATCCAAAAAACTTTCAACATTCCGCTCATTATCCGCTCATTAGCATCGAGTGACGTCGAGGTCGACCAATCGTACGGTCGAGCGACCCGACTGTCGACCAATCGCTGCGTGGTGGGGGCGGGTTCCTGGCGCATGCGGGCGGGCCCTCCTAGAGTCGAGTGACGGGACGATTGACCAATCCTACGCTTCGGTGACCTGACGGTCCACCAATCGGTGCGTGTGTGGGCGGGCCTTATCGTTCTGAACCGAGGTGAGTCGCCGCCATCTTGATTCCAAACTTTTCATTTCTTTTTCCCGCTTTCTGCGTGTTTCTTTTCAAATCTACATTTCCAGCAAAAAAAAAGTTGCTTTTTAAAACACAAATTGTTTTTTAAAAAAGTTAATTAATTTGTAAATCTTTTCTGTAACATCTAGAATTTTCCTACCTTTAACCGTTTTTCCAGGCCTGTAAGCCTGGGCCTCTGTTGCCCAGCCACGCCCGAGCTAGGCACCTCCCGTCACGCTGAACAAGCGGCTCGCGATCGCCGCCATCTTTGTGAAGGCTGGAGGGGGTGGGCCTGAGCCGAGCGTCGCCACCACGCCGCCATGTTAGTAAAGGCGGGTGGGGCAGGAGTCAGCGCAGCGCAACTTGAGTCCGGCCGGGCCTCACGCAGTAGGCTGCGCAGCGGCGTCTCTCTCTCTGCTCTTGAAGCCGGCTCGGGCGGGGGCGGGGCTCAGGAGAGCGGGCCTCTGGAGATCGGGGGGTGGGGGGGGCGAGCCTCGGTAGATTGGGGGGGGGGGCGAGCCTCGGGAGATCAGGTGCGGGGGGGGGCGAGCCTCGGGAGATCGGGGGGGGGCGAGCCTCGGGAGATCGGGGTGGGGGGGGGCGAGCCTCGGGAGATCGGGGGGGGCGAGCCTCGGGAGATCGGGGGGGTCGGGGCTCGGGAGATCGGGCCTCGTGAGATCGGGCCTTGGGAGGGCGGGGCTCGGGGACTCCCCCCCCTCCCCCCTCTCCCCCTCCCCTCCCCCCTCTCCCCCCCCTCTCCCCCTCCCTCCCCTCCCCCTCCCCTCTCCCCCCCTCTCCCCCTCCCCCTCCCCCTCCCCCCTCCCCCACCCCTCCCCCACACCCCCCCACTCCCCCCACCCCCTCCCCCCCTCCCCTCCCCTCTCCCCTCCCCCCGCTCCCCCTCCCCTCCTCTCCCCTCCCCCTCCTCTCCCCCTCCCCTCCTCCCCCTCCTCCCCTCCCCCCCTCCTCCCCCTCCCCCTCCCCTCCTCCCCTCCTCCCCCTCCTCCCCCCCTCCTCCCCTCCCCCCTCCCCTCCCCCCCTCCCCTCCTCCCCTCCTCCCCTCCCCTTCCACCCTCTTCCTCTCCCCCCTCTCCCCCCTTCCCCCCCTCTTCCCCCCAGTCGCTCTCTCTCTTCCCCCCAGTCGCTCTCTCTCTTCCCCCAGTCGCTCTCTCTCTCTCTCTTCCAACAACAACATGCCCTCGAAAAAGCCTCGGCACCGCCGGGCACTCCAGCGAGTGTGCTATAAAAGCTACCATTTCACAGCTGTTCAATCTTAGAAGCTGGAGCCTTCAGGATTTGGAATACACTTTTCAGTATTATGGAGGTTTGAAGTGTTTGGAGTAAATGCTCTATCCAGTGTCACCTCCTTAGAGTAACCTCTCTCACCATTGACAGATCGCTTCTGTCATCTCAACTTCAGCTGGCATCTATTCCAGCCCTTGAAAAAATCTCACCTTGGTCCTCAGAATCCCACCATGATCAGCCCCAACACCAGCAGCACCTGGCGCACCAGCAACAATACCAACCTTCTCCACAATCACCTGATGCTGCACATAAAACAGGGCATCAGCACCTGAGCATATTGCTGGCCGGGAGGCTGGGATGGCATCACCATGGCCAGATTTACTTCAGTTGACACTGTACACCCTGGCTGCCACATGATGCGCCAGGTTGGCACCACTCCACACCAGCACCATAAAGCATCCCTACAATGCCCAAGCCATTCCTTTCACACTCATCACCATTGGGGGTGGTACCGTTATGTCTCACCATTCACTGCAACTCACTAAGCCACTTCCAAAGGTGGGCACAGATCTATCCAAGAAGGCAAGGTGTTGAAAATAAAGATTTCAATGTTTGACAACACATCAACAGAAACTTTACATAATCATTGGCAATAACACGCAACTGCCTACCCTTGTGTGTTGTTAGTTGGTATGATTGCACTAGGATGAGGGTGAATGTGAGGGGTGGCTAGTGGGATGGGAATGTGATAATGTAGATAGAGAGAGATGGGTGGAGGTGCAAGGTAAGTAGGTGTGAGTAAGGATGTGCAGGAGTAGAGTAGGGAAGGCAGAGTGATGGGATGTGATGAGTGGCACAGGAGGATGAGGTTGAGTGTAATGCTTTATGATCTACTGAGGTCATTGAAAGGTTTGCACCACTGCAGCCTGGTCCTCCTGACTACATCCCTCCTGTGCAATGTGCAACCAGGCTGCGTTGGTGTCCTGGGTAGATCTCTTCCACCTATTGGAAGGGAAGAGAACCTCCCTGCTTGCTGTGACTCCCTCCATAAGCATATGGAGGGAGTCATGGGACAGAATGGGTGCAGCCATGCATCTTTGTGCAGTGCTTGTTAGTGTTTGCAGCACCTTAATGCTGCAGAACACTGACAGCACAACTGTCAAAATGATTGTGGACATGGCCCCTTTAAGGAAACTGGCTGATGACGCATCATCAAATGATGTCATCATACCCGCTTCCTATTAATTGGCCGGGAACCTCGCAGGGCGGGTTTAACAAGCCCCATCAAGTTAAAATCTTGTTGGAGGCCGGGATCGAGACAGATGCGGGGTCCCCACACGCCACGGACTTCGCCCGCCCCGGACCCGCCGAGGTTGGAAAGATCCAGCCCATTAAGTGGTGACCAGATAGACATCTTCAAGATTATGAACGATTATGATAAGATAAATAGTGATGTGGTCGAAATACAATGAGCAGGCATAATTTAAGAAAATCACAAAAAGAACTAAAGAGGTTAATAAAAATTCATTTGCGCAGAGGATGTTTACAATGTTGAATTCTCTGCCACAAACCATTGTTGAAGCAGAGTCCTTTTGAAAGGGAATTAATTGCATGATAAAGAGAAATGTTAAAGATAGGAAATCAAGAAACAGAGTAGGATTAGACTAACTGGCTCATGTGGAGATAAACACCAGTACAGACCTGGTGGGCTGGAACGCCTGTTTTTATGCTGATCAGATTGTGCGATTTAGGCTTGACATTTGGTGGCCATCACTGTCTTTACAGCTTCAGTCACGCTGTCCAAAAAATTACACAAGTCTCGAAACCCACCGAAAAGATCAGAGGCCATTCTTACATTATACAAAGTGGCCTCCCCTATATACTTGTCCAGCTTCCACTGCTCCAGATCAAGGAGGGAAACCTGCCATTCTCAAAGCTAAAAAAAGGGGAGAACTTTGTCTCTGCGCGTTTAGATTTAACTGAAGGCCCAGCGTCAACTCACGAGACTGACATAAAAGTCTCCAATACCATCGGGCCTCCAAAGGTTGGGTCATTTGAAAAATAAAATAGAAAGAACCTGCATTTATACAGCACCTTTCATGACCTCAGGACGTCCCAAAGCACTTTACAGCCAATTAAGGACTTTTGAAGTGTAGTCACTGTTGTGATGTAGGAAGCACTGAAGAACGTCATGTTGGGTCAACAGCAGTCCATCAATATAAAACCAGCTAGACAGCCGGCAGCGTATTTAATGATTGCAGTTTGAGATAAAGCAGGACTAGCCTGTTATCATTTATCTTTTTAATAATTGAATTACCATTGTCAGAATCTCTATTCATGTAATATTAATATTTGCCATTCTTTCTATTTTTGGCAGTGAAATCCTAATATGTTGATCTCCTTGGAATCACTTAAAAAGTTTGAGACAGTTGAGATGATTTTAATTCCAGTCACAAGCAAAATTACCATTGTAACAAATCTTTCTGCACATAGGGCTGAATTTAATTATATGCTGCATTGGTAACGTCTATTGTTCCAGCATCATTCAGTGATGAGCTCTTATCATCACTGTTTGATCAGTGGACTATTTTATATTCACACCAAGCCTTTGCACATTGGGAACGCAGATAAACAGTCACACTCGGGAGAGTCTGTGCTGAATCTGTGATCTTGTTAACTGATTCTGAACTGATAATCGATTATCCACAGCATCCTGGGCAAGGGTGGGGACAGTCTATCCGGGATACCAGTCCTCATTGCTATCCAGTCATCCCTACTGGACAATGCATTGTATGGTCATTAACTAAGGGCAGAATTGGGCTCACTTGTGATGCCCCCCATGACTGCTGAAGGCTGAAATTGAAAGGGATATAGGGTTGGATTTTGCCAGCCGAGACAAGTTGGGGGCGGGACTGCTGCCTTCTGGGTTCTTGTCCCGCCCCCAGCGACGTCTGATGAACAGACGCTATTTTGCCCTGATTGGCCTTGTTAAGCCCGCCCTGCAGGCTTGCCAGCCAATTAAGGGAAAGTCGGTGTCAGATGACGTCAGTGCATGACGCTTCATCTGCCGGTTTTCTTAAAGGGACAGCCCCATAATTTATTGACAGATGAATTGTCAGTGTTTGACAGCATTGAGGTGCTGTCAAACACTGACAATCACTGTCCAAAGGTGAACCCTTGCACCTAGGCTCACCAACGATTCTCTCCGTAGGAGAAAACAGATGGCAGCTGCATGTGAGATTGCAGAAGCCATCTGTCAATTCTCCTGATCAGATGAGGCTTCACAGAAACATCAAATCTTGTCACCTGCAGATACATATAAATAGAATAAAAATATTTCTCACTACATTCTCTCACCTGTCTTACATACCTGTGCACAATTGCACCCATCACACTACCTCTGCAGTTGTCATTTGCATACTTACACTGCAGCAGACCCACAGCTCGCCTCGCTGATCCTGACGGGGTTTCCTGCCGTCAGGAAGCCCGTATCAGCAGGCTGAAAATTGGGAACAGCCTCTAAACTGCCTGTTAGCTACCTGTTAACAGGCAGATAATTGGCTCCAATCCCCTTCCCGCCGCTAGGAGACGGGTCCCTGCGTGAGTTGGGGACCCGCCTCCTGGGAAGATGGTTCGGAGGTGGGTTGGGAGTGGGTTTGGGACCCACTCCAAATTTTTCCCATTTTCCCAGCAGTCCCGCCTCCAAACCCACCTCCTCAGGGTTGGGAAAATCCAGCCCATAGGCATTTTGGTAAACTCAATGCTAACCATGTCCAATCACTGCAGGGCAACAATTAGCAATACAAATAGAGTGCTGAATTGTATTGCCAAAACAGCAGATCCCAAGTTGGAGGAAGCCATGCTTAAGCCGTACAGTGCTCAGATCAGACCATACCTTGACTATTTCTGGATACCCAGATACATTCAAGCTCTGAAGGCAGTACAGAGAAAAGCCATGAGACTGATCTTAACATCAGAGAACTGAGTAAAAACTGCAGAAATATGGGCTTGTCGACCTAAAAGAAGATGACTGATGGGCGATCTTATCAAGATATGTGAGGTAGAAAACAGTAGAGAATAGTTAGATCCGGAACATTATTTTAAACTAAATTCTGACAGGAGGATAAGGAAATAGAGGTTCAAACAATTAAAAGGCAAATTTAGGACTGATGTCAGGAAGTTCTTGATACAAAGAGTGACCAAGACACAGAATGGACTTCTGGGTTGGGGAGTGGAGACAGAGGTTCTGGAGTCATTGGGGAAGCAGTTGGATGCTGCGATGAACCGTCTATCTAGTTGGATAAAGCAGGGTGCGTCAAATGACATTCCTCATTGGATTCTTTCTTGTATTTTGTGAATACGTGAGTCTAGAATGGCCACTTGGCTTGGGTTCTGCAGGGCACTTTATGCCCACAGAACCATGCGCCAACGAAAGTCAGTGCCTGGAGGTGGTGATAAAATTAGAAGAGTAAACTTGACATGCTGGCTTATGATAAAGTAAACCTTGAAATCCTGTTTGCAATATTAACATATGTATGCATAATAATGTGATCATACCACATTTCTTTTTTAAAAGGGTTAATACCTCCTTTCAAATAGTGGACAAAGTAATGTCATACAAAGACCTTTAGGATTTGTACAATAATATTGCACAGGGTCATTTCTAGGCTATGAGAGCTCCAACTAAACCTACCTTTCATCCAAGGCTTGATTGTTCATCCCAAAAATCGCTGGGTTGCTCCCTAGAAGAGGTTGGATTTTGACAAGCATTAAAACGTGACAATATTTATTTCTCTGAAGTCAGCTTTGCATTGATGACTAAACCATCTGCCAGGTTCGAATAACAGATGGCGATGGGAGTTACAGTGAATAAAATGTAATTACTAATCGAATTGAAGAGGTGAGGGGTGATTATTATGCTTATTATACAGTTGGTTTTAGTCCAAGAAATAAGGGGGAGATCTGCATTTCCTCGTCAGTTTTAGAATTCCAGGCACACCATCACCTCTGTATTGGCAGTAGCCCAGTTTTTAAGTTTGTTCTTGTTAAGCAAACAATTTGTTACAATATGTGCATTTATCCACTTTAATTCTTCTCACTATTTTCTACCCTCCTCCATTGAAGTCATTCCTACATTTGTTTCCCACATTACAACAGTGACTACACTTCAGAAGTACTTCATTGGCTGTAAAGTGCTTTGGGACGTCCTGTGGTCATGAAAGGTGCGATATAAATGCAAGTTCTTTCTTTCTTAACTGAGTAAACAATGGTGAGGAGATCTGACATAACGGTCTCCATTGGATGTGACTATTTGGGAATAGGTTTTATGATTTAAAGCCTTTGGTGTAGAGTTTCATGTGATGCAAGCACAAATCAAGAATTCAACTCGTTTGATTTTCCAGTAAGTACCACTTGATGTTTTATAAAAATATTGTCTAATTGACACACCTTCAAAGAGCACAAAGTGAAAATGTGACGCAGAGCACGAGGTGAAGGTGACACAGAGCATGAGGTGAAGGTGACACAGAGCACGAGGTGAAGGTGACACAGAGCACGAGGTGAAGGTGACACAGAGCACGAGGTGATGGTGACACAGAGCACGAGTTGAAGGTGTGACACAGAACACGAGGTAAAGGTGACACAGAGCACGAGGTGAAATTGACACAGAGCACGAGATGAAGGTGACACAGAGCACGAGTTGAAGGTGACACAGAGCACGAGGTGAAGGTGGCACAGAGCACGAGTTGAAGGTGACACAGAGCACGAGGTGAAGGTGACACAGAGCACAAGGTGAAGGTGTGACACAGAGCACGAGTTGAAGGTGTGACACAGAGCACGAGGTGAAGGTGACACAGAGCACGAGGTAAAGGTAACACAGAGCACGAGGTGAAGGTGTGAAAGCTGTGAGATGTGGGTGTGAGGTTTGTAGCAGTGCTAAGTGTGTGAGGGTGAGGTTAAGCTATGAATGTGAGGTATGAGTCCTGTTCGATAGAGATCGTTGGTAGGTGAGTGATGGGGTGTGTTGCATTGAACAGTGTGTGAGGCTGGTGATGCAGTTGGAGGGCTACGGCATTTGAAGATGAATTCACTGAACTTGACCACTCGTGTGAGGTCATTGAACTTCTTGCGCATTTCATCTAGGTCCTCGGGGCTTGACTCCTGGCATTGAACGCAACGGCAATCTGCTCCCGCTACCTTTGCAGAGTTTGTCTGAAGGGCCCCCTGGCCCTCTATGGATAGAGGACCTCTCTCCCCCTGTCCACCTCCTCCACCAAGACCGCCAGTGCAGCGTTAGAGAATCTTGGAGCATGCTTTTGCCCCTGTGCACCAACATTCAGTCTTCTTTGTGCTCAGAGTCTTCTCCACAAAGAGTTCCAGCACCTGCTCCAGCCAGAATGCACCTCCCCTTTAAGAGGTGCAGGTTGGCTTTAAGTAGTTCATGCTAGTTTTAAGTAGGGCTGGCCTCGCACAAACTTGGGGCCCCCTGATGAGGCATGCAGCCGCTCAGCAGTGAATAGAGCCCTAGCTGCACGCACCAACCATTTAAATTAGCAGGCAGCACATAGTTTGCATGGTGCCTGCATCGGAAGCAACGGGTTAATTACGCATCGCGAACCCTGTGCCCGTTTTCGGGGGCTGTCCAATTTAGCCCCCCAAAGAGTTAGAGTAGGAGCGATACGATGATGAGTCTTGACTTGAATACAGTGAGGATACAGGGATGAAGAAAAGTGCGTCGGCTCGCCTCTTAGGTAGAGCAAGAGAGTTCAGAGGAACACTGATCTTAGTATCAAATAGAAAGAGACAATACATTTTTGTTTGCATGTAATTACATGACATGATTGACATGAATCAGTCATTCAAAAGAAAGACTTATGAAATAATACTGAGCGGGCTGCGGGTTGCGCTGTCCAGGGAGAGTATAAACACTCGGGCACGGGCCCAGCTTGCGCAGGACATTCTTAACAGGAACTAGTGAAGGACACAACTAGACCTCCATGTTGTAAAACAGTTGATTAAAGCTTTGTTTAATGCTTAGACCAAGTGCCTAGTAGTTTTCTTACGTCAATGATGGTCTAAGTAATGTCAAACTATTGTGTCAGTTATCTGTGATGACTTTTTGATAAACGTGATCCTTGGCCCATCTCCCTATCCATAGGAAAAAATAGCGAACTACTTCATGATGATAGTGCTCCTTTAATGCTGATGGGACAAATGTAACCAATAATGGCTGTGATGGACATGGAAACCTGAGGACTGGCCCATCAATTCTCTGGTATGACCCAGGCAGATTCTATTAATGCTGTTAAATCATACCTGCAACTTATTAGAAGGTAAATTAGTTTGCTTCTTTTTCAGTGGGAATGGGTTGAATTTTGTGTTTATCAGGGTGAGGGATATTACTATTGGAAAACAGGGCACATTTTCCACTTTTGGCACCAGTGTCCGCATCAAGTGCAAGTCAGATGCAAGGCAAAATGATTCGACTTGTGCAAACGTCCCCCGCCCCAGCATTTCCACTTCTAATCCTTTAACTCTCTAACACTCACGTTGCTGGTAATCAGTGCTCCCTCTGTTTTCCACCTCTCCTGACTCGATCCCAAAGGAGCCAGGACAAATCATTGTGCAGGAAATCATGGGAGTGCGATTGTACATCCTGACACAGCGATACCCCCAACACACCAATACCTCCGATGTGACCCCTGACAAACTGCCACCGTCCAGGCTCAGTAACCTTGACATCCTTGCCCATTTCTCAGCATCATAGGTAGATGTTGACATCAATTCAAGTGTAAATTGAATAGAATCTCCCTAGTGACAGAAAAACTATAACCTTGTTAATATTAAAGAGGCCTGAGGGACTAAAAGTATATCATTTTCTGCCTTTAAATAACAAAGTTCAGATAATATAAGTTCATCGTCGCTGACATTGTCACATCAGGCAATATGGGAAGAGAATCTCCTCACACTTATTAATGATTCTGTATATAGAACATTTAGATTAATTTTATAACTGAATGGCACCGAATTCATTTCGCCACAAGAGCAAAAAAATGTTTATTATTTGACCTTTCAAGTAATTGAAAATGCTGCAAAGAGATCATAAAGAGCTGACTGGTTCTTCTCCCCCATCTCCCCAAAGGATATGACATGCCAACAACTTTCTGATATCTTACTCAAGTGGCCTTTCCCATCCCGGGGGCGGAGTGGGGTGTCGAGACCAACTTTAGCTCCTCCTCTCGCTGCAGCTGGTTGTGATCAGTTAGCTCAGCATATGCTGAGGATGAAACTTGGTGCGGTTCTGGAGATTTTTTTTAAACTAGTAGGTCTCTTAAACCTGACTACCTTGAAATTAATCTATAGACCAAAAACGGCCAATTTTAAGCAGCCCTGATGTACCACCCCCACTTTCTCCCACTGAAGTATTAACAGGCATTAAAAGAAGCACATTCTGTGGATAAAGCAATTAATTATGAAGAAGCAACATCTTGAACTCGAGCTGCAACCTCCTAAAGATGGATTATGTTCTATTGATTTGCCTTCAGTGCTCTTATTCTCAGTAATGTAGATGCCGGGGGAAAATAAACATAAAAGTACATTGATTGCTTGACGGAATATTCATATCACATCTTTAATATCGACTGGCGTGCACAGAGGGTATGGGAAAGTTTACAAACTGTTGACCAAAGGATTTTAATGTTGCTCTGCCCTCTACTGTTAAGGAGCTGTGTGCTGTGAGTTAAGTGAGACAGCGTAAAACAGTCAAAGCTTTACTCGTCCCAAGTTGCCTTCTGTAACAAGGGGGGTAATCTTGACTTTGTCTGATAACGTAAAACAGGTGAATAGTGAATCAGCAGCCCATTTTAGACTGACTTTAAAAGTAGATTTTTCAATTTAAATTTGTCAGAATTTATTTTACTTTTTAGTGGCCGTTTACAGGGATTGAACATTGCTCTGGGGCTTATGTCCAAAATATATGCAAGGAAATAGGTTCTGTGTATCTCCATCTCCTCCTTTCTTTATTCTCCTCTTCCTTTCTATTTCTCTCAGTCTTTTCCTCTATCCACTTCCTTTTCCTCTCCCTCTTTCTTTTTCTCTCTTTCTTCTCTTTCTTTCTCTCTTACTTTCTTTCCTGCCCTTTCTCTTTCTAGACCTTTTTCTTTCTCTCTACTCCTTTCCTCTTTCTCGCTCTTCTTTCTTTATCTTTTTCTTCCTCTTTCTCACGCTTTCATTATCTATCTCCCCTCTTTGTTTCTCTTTCTTCCTTCTTTATTTCTCCCCTTCCTCTCCTTCTCTCGTTTTGATTATCTTTCTCTACTTTTGTTTCTCTCTCCTTTCTCCCTCTTCCTTTCTCTCTCCTTTCCCTTTTGGGGACAAATGGGAGCGATTTTAACCCTACTCACTCAGCAGAAACCTGGCGGGCAGGCAGTTAAAATCGCCCTGGCTCTTACCTGTCCGAAAGCCGCCACGATCACAACATCTGCAATTTAACCTGCTCTCCTGAACAGGCAGCAAGGACACACGCCCGTGGAGCCAACAGGGTCCTTCTTTACACATGCATGTTGTGGCCTAATGACATCATTGAGACCCAGTCTTTTTAACTCAGGCCTGAGCGGGGAATCCACCTGGAGTTAAAGTCGGGGACCCTGGCTACTAATATTGCAACATGTTCAGTAACAGTTGCAGACACATGCAGGAGAAATTCGCCAATGGACAATCATATGGTGGAAGTATTTAAGTTAGGAATAAATGGGTTAATGCCTGCCTTAAAATAACACTGCAGGAATCACCCAAAGCTCACTAGCTGAACATTTCCCTGATCAAGTTTGCAATAGTGCAAGGATCATTACAACTGCACATTTAGATGAAAATTCTGTTACTGATTCCATTCCAAATCATATTTGCTGGTAAATCACAGTAGAATCAAATCACTTATTCTTCTGAGGAACAATAGGCTGGATTTTGCTGGGGTTCAGCGGGCGCGATTGGTGGCGATGGGAAAGTGGCTTTTTTTCCCCAGCGGGTCAGGACCCCGCTGTGAAACCGCCGCCATGCACATTTCCCCGATGTCGGGTCTGTCAACGCTGAGCAGACCCGACACGCAGTGGCGGGGGACCCAATTCAGGTCATTATCACCTTGTTTAGAGGTGATTAAGAATACATTAGAGCTCACCTTTTGATTTTATGTGCTTGCCCACAGGGTCCTTGCTGCTCGGGGATCACGTCTGTGAAGCTGAGGTGGGTGATGAATAGCCATTGAATCAGCTGTTGAGCTGATAGCTTCAAATGTAAAGTAAAAGCTCCCACCTTACAGAAATATCTTCCCTCAGCCACAATCTCTTCCTCACTACATTTCCACAACAGGTTCACCATGCTGCAAGTCTTTACACAAGTCTCCATCCAGTCTGACCTCATTACCTCTCTCACCATTGACAGATCACTTCTGTCATCTCTACTTCACCTGCCATCTATTCCATCAGCATCGGTGCCCTTAAAACTATCTCACCTTGGTCCTCAGAATCCCACGATGTTCAGCTCCAACACCAGCAGCACCAGATACACCAGCAACACCAACAACAACGCCAATCTTCTCTGCAATCACCGGATGCTGCACAGGACGGAGGGCATCAGCACCCGACCACATTGCTGCCTGGGAGGCCAGGGATGGCCTCACCATGGCCAGATTTACTTCACTTCATGCTGTACACCCTGGCTGCCACATGATGTGCCAGGTTGGCATCCCCCCCTCACACCCCAACACTAACACCATAAAGCATCCATGCAATGTCCAAGCCATTCCTTTCACACGCATCACCATTGTGGGGGGTACCATTATGTCTCACCATTCATTGCAACTCACTAAGCCACTTCTAAAGGTGCACATGAATCTGTCCAAGAACGCAAAGTGCTGAAAATAAAGGTTTCAATGTTTGAGAGCACATTAACAGAAACTTTACATGAACATTGGATAAAACACCCAAGTGCCTACCCTTGTGTGTTGTTAGTTGATATGATTGCACTAGGATGAGGGTGAGTGTGATGGGGAAGTGATAATTAGATAGAGAGGAATGGGTGGAGGTGCAAGATAAGCTGGTGTGAGTAAGGATGTGCAGGAGTAGGGTAGGGTAGGCAGAGTGATGGGGATGTGATGAGAGGCACAGCAGGATGAGGTTGAGTGTGGCTTTGTACTAATGTTTCGTGATCTACTGAGATCATTGAAATGTTTGCGCCACTGCCTGACCACATCACTGCTTGTACCCTCCTCTGCAATGTGAAACCAGGCTGCGTTGATCTCCTGGGGAGGCCTCTTTCGCCCATGGGAAGGGAAGAGGACCTCCCTGTGTGCTGTGACTCCCTCCATAAGCATATGGAGGGAGTCTTGGGACAGCCTGGGTGCAGCCGTGCATCTCTGGGCAGTGCTTGTCAGTGTTTGCAGTACCTCAATCCTGTAGAACACTGACAGCACAACTGTCAAAATAAAGTTGGCCCTGGTCCCTTTAAGGAAACCGGCTGATGATGCGTCATCAAATGATGTCACCAGACCCGCTTCCTCTAATTGGCCAGCAAATGAGCTGGGTGTGCTTTTAAAGCCCAATCAAGTGAAAATCATGTTGGACAGTGGGATGGAGCCATCAGTGGGGTCGCAACCCACCACCGACGTTGCCCGCAATGGACCCGCTGAGGTCAGCAAAATCGCGGCCGATGCCTTAATTAATTCGATTTTCTCTTTGAGTCCTCTAGTACCTCACACAAGTGGCTTTCTTCATGTCTGCACCTGTACAATTCGCCAGCTATTCCACCATAACGGTACCAGAGCCAAGCCTACTCCTATCCCATCCCACATCCGCAGTCCTGCATTTTCCGGTAGGATTCGCTGGACAGTGATCAGAAGTGAGTGATATTTTCCCCTCCCCATACCAAGGACACTCAGACCAGTTGTAGTGCCCCTACCAGCACACTGGCTGAGTTAACTCAACACAGACCAGAGATCAGACCTGGGACCTCACTGGTTCATTACCGCACCAAACAGTGGCCAAATATACTTCCAGGAATGTTACAGATCTTTGAATAAAACACAACACTCGCGCTTAAACAGTGACTACGCTTTAAAAGTAATTCATTAACTGAAACACTCCTGAGGTCATGAAAGGTGCTACATTAATGCAAGCTCCTTTTTCCTTCATTGCACCTGCCCTGGGATGGATGCTTAATACTGACTCTAGCTGTGTGAAATAGAAATTGTTTCACTCATCAGCATCCTTCAGCTTGATGAGCACAAAAAATCATAAACAAAATTCATGAATAAAAAAGATCAAAATCAACAGATATATATATTCACTGAGTAAATGTTTTAAAAGGTTATTGCGGAAAATAAAAGCTCATGGTGTAGTGGGTAACATATTGGCATGGATAGAAGATTGGCTAGCTAACAGGAAACAGAGAGTAGGCATAAATGGGTCATTTTCTGGTTGGCAAGCTGTCACGAGTGGTGTGCCACAGGGATCAGTGCTGGGGCCTCAACTTTTTACAATTTATATAAATGACTTGGATGAAGGGACCAAAGGTATGGTTGCTAAATTTGCTGATGACACAAAGATGGGTAGGAAAGTAAATTGTGAAGAGGACATAAGGAGGCTAGAAAGGGATATAGATAAGTTAAGTGAGTGGGCAAAGATCTGGCAAATGGAGTATAATGTGGGAAAATGTGAAGTTGTCCATTTTGGCAGGAAGAATAAAAAAGAAGCATATGATCTAAATGGTGAGAGATTGCAGAGCTCTGAGATGCAGAGGGATCTGGGTGTCCTAGTGCATGAATCGCAAAAGGTTACTATGCAGGTACAGCAAATAATTAGAAAGCTAATAGAATGTTGCGAGGGGAATTGAATACAAAAGTAGGGAGGTTATGCTTCAGTTATACAGGGCATTGGTGAGACCACATCTGGAGTACTGTGTACAGTATTAGTCTCCTTATGTAAATGCGTTGGAAGCAGTTCAGAGAAGGTTTACTAGACTAATACCTGGAATGGGCGGGTTGTCTTATGAGGAAAGGTTGGGCAGGCTAGACTTGTATCCGCTGGAGTTTAGAAGAGTAAGAGGTGACTTGATTGAAACATATAAGATCCTGAGGGGTCTGGACAGGGTGGATGTGGAGAGGATGTTTCCTCTTGTGGGAGAATCTAGAACTAGGGGTCACTGTTTAAAAATAAGGAGTCGCCCATTTAAGACAGAGATGAGGAGAAATTTTTTCTCACAGAGGGTCGTGAGTCTTTGGAACTCTTTTCCTCAGCGGGCGGTGGAAGCAGAGTCTTTGAATATTTTTAAGGCAGAGGTAGATAGATTCTTGGTAAGCAAGGGGGTGAAAGGTTATCGGGGGTAGGCGGGAATGTGGAGTAATCCGATCAGCCATGATCTTATTGAATGGTGGAGCAGGCTCGAGGGGCCGAGTGGCCGACTCCTGCTCCTAATTCGTATGTTCTGTAAGATTAGGATCACAGGCTCACACACAGATTACCCAACAGGGCTTTAGAAGTTGCAAGGCTTGTATTAAAGAGCTACAGTTTTAAAGCATAATCAGATATTACATGTGGTTTAAGCCGAGTATAATAGACATACAACCCGTGACAGTAGGAGCGACCTACGACTCCCGAATCGGAATGCCACGACCAGACAGATGGGGAGGCAGTACGGTGGTCTCGGATTGGGTGGGTTCCTGCAGTCTGCTGCAGTGGTCACTTCCGTTGGGTCATCTCTCAAGCTGCTGGAGGTGTTAGGCCATCAGCCACCTCAGAGGCTAAACTTGACCAAGGTGTTAGGCCGTAGCCACCTCGGGGAAGCCTTCGCCCCTGACTGCCTGATTTCCCCTCTCGGTCGCCTATATTTATATTTATTTCGGTGGGCTGGTAATCACCTGGTGTCAATCGTTTGATCCCCATCCTATTGTCCAATTGTGAAGCGGGAAGGTAACCCTCGCTGTCCCTTTCTGCATGACTGACAAGGCCTCCCTCTTATCTTTCTGAGGAATGTTTTGTCAAGTTTCTTCAAGGGCATTTTATGGCTTCATGGCTCCTTATTATCTAGCAGGTGCTATCCTACCTGTTTCCTTGCATTTTACAATTCCCTTATCACTTCTATTTGTCTTTTGATGCTGGATATTCGACCTTGCTGGCATTTTTGCTATCTTTTTCCGCTTGCCTGTTGTCAGCCTCTGTTCTAAGAGTTAAAACCCATCTTTGAATCGAACAGCTATTTCTTACAGTTCGTATGAGATTACCAAAAGGCTAGCAGAGTAGTTTCCCAACATTACAACCGGGACTACACTTCAAAGAAGTAATTAATTGGTTGTAAAGCACTTTAGGATACCCTAAGTTCATGAAAGGTGTTATATGAATGCAAAAGCAAAATACCGGATGCTGGAAATCTGAAATATAAACAGAAAACACTGAAAACACTCAGCAGGTCAGGCAGCATCTGTGGAGAGAGAAACAGAGTTAACGTTTCAGGTCAGGATCATATAACTAGGGCTGTAGAGAGGGCTTTAAACTAACTAGTGGGGGGGAGGTTCCTAGAGAGCAAATAATAAAAATGACAACAGAGAAGGTCATAGACTTAGGTAGCAGTGGGGAAATTAAAAACCAGAGCATGTCAGGAAGGGGCAGAAGGTATGGAGTAAAAGGTAAAGAAATAAAAAGGGCAAAAGCAGGAACTAAGTGTCACAAAACATCTTTGAAAGTTCTCTATCTGAATGCACGTAGCATTAGATGAGTTAATGGCACAAATAACTACATATGGGTATGATCTTGTGGCCATTACAGAAACATGGCTGCAGGGTGACAATGCCTGGGAATTAAACATACCAGGTTATTTAACGATCAGGAAGGACAGGCAGGAAGGAAGGGGAGGTGGGGTGGCTATGTTAATAAAGGAAGGAATCACTGTAACACAGAGAAATGATATTGGGTCAAAAGATCAGGATAATGAAACAGTTTGGGTGGAGGTAAGGAATAATAAGGGGAAAAAAACACTAGTGGGCGTAGTCTATAGGCCTCCGAACAGTGGCAACCCTGTTGGACGGAGTATCAATCAGGAAATAGTTGAGGCTTGTAATAAGGGAACATATATAATTATGGGGGATTTCAACTATCATATTAATTGGACAAATCAAATTGGGCAGGGCAGCCTTGAGGATGAGTTCATTGAGTGTATTAGGGATGGGTTTCTTGAGCAGTATGTAACCGAACCGACCAGGGGGCAAGCAACCTTAGATCTGGTCCTGTGTAATGAGACGGGATTAATTAAAAATGTCCTAGTGAAGGATCCCCTTGGAATGAGTGACCATAACATGGTTGAATTCCATATTCAATTAGAGGGTGAGAAGGTTGGATCTCAAACAAGCGTGCTAAGCTTGAATAAAGGAGACTATGAAGGTATGAGAGCGGAATTGAGTAGAGTGGATTGGGAAAATAGATTAAAGGGTAAGACGATACATGATCAGTGGTGTACATTCAAGGAGTTATTTTACAACTTCCAAAAAAAATATATTCCACTGAGAAGAAAAGGGTGTAAAAGAAAAGACAGCCATCTGTGGCTAAGTAAAGAAATTAAGGATAGTATTCGACTAAAAACAAGGGCATATAAGGTAGCCAAATCTAGTGGGAGGATAGAGGATTGGGAAAACTTTAAAAGACAGCAAAAAATAACAAAAAGATTGATTAAGAAAGGGAAGATAGATTATGAAAGTAAATTAGCAAAAAATATAAAAACAGATAGTAAGAGTTTTTATAGTTATATAAAAAGAAAAAGGGTGGCTAAAGTAAATGTTGGTCCCTTAGAGGATGAGACCGGGAAATTAATGGTGGGAAATATGGAGATGGCAAAAACACTGAATGAATATTTTACATCAGTCTTTACAGTAGAAGACACTAAGAATATCCCAACACTGGACAAACAGGGGGCTAAAGGGGGGAGGAGGAGCTAAACACGATCAAAATCACTAAGGAAGTGGTACTCAGTAAAATAATGGGACTCAAGGCGGATAAATCACCTGGACCTGATGGCTTACATCCTAGGGTTTTGAGGGAAGTGGCGGTAGGGATTGTGGATGCATTGGTAATAATTTTCCAAAACTCCCTGGACTCGGCAAAGGTCTCGGCAGACTGGAAAACTGCTAATGTAACACCCTTATTTAAAAAGGGCAGTAGACAGAAGGCTGGAAATTATAGACCGGTTAGCCTAACATCTGTGGTAGGTAAAAATTTGGAGTCCATTATTAAGGAGACAGTAACAGGACATTTGGATAATCATAATTTAATAGGACAAAGTCAGCATGGTTTTATGAAGGGGAAGTCATGTTTGACAAATTTGCTGGAGTTCTTTGAGGAAGTAACGTATAGGGTGGATAAAGGGGAACCAGTGGACGTAGTGTATTTAGACTTCCAAAAGGCATTTGACAAGGTGCCACACAAAAGATTATTGCTTAAGATAAAAAATCACGGGATTGGGGGTAATATTCTGGCATGGATAGAGGATTGGCTATCTAACAGAAGGCAGAGAGTTGGGATAAATGGTTCATTCTCAGACTGGCAATCAGTAACTAGTGGTGTTCCGCAGGGGTCAGTGCTGGGTCCCCAACTCTTTACAATCTATATTAATGATTTGGAGGAGGGGACCGAGTGTAACATATCAAAGTTTGCAGATGATACTAAGATGGGGGGGAAAGTAGTGAGTGAGGAGGACATAAAAAACCTGCAAGGGGACATCGCCAGGCTAAGTAAGTGGGCAGAGATTTGGCAGATGGAATACAATACTGGAAAGTGTGAGGTTATGCACTTTGGCAGGAAAAATCGTAGAGCAAGTTATTATCTTAATGGCAAGAAACTGGAAAGTACTGAAGTACAAAGGGATCTGGGGGTCCTGGTGCACGAAACTCAAAAGGTTAGTATGCAGGTGCAGCAAGTGATTAAGAAGGCCAATGGAATGTTGGCTTTCATTGCTAGGGGGATAGAATATAAAAATAGGGAGGTATTGCTTCAGTTGTACAAGGTATTGGTGAGACCGCACCTGGAATACTGCGTACAGTTTTGGTGTCCATACTTAAGAAAGGACATACTTGCTCTCGAGTCAGTACAAAGAAGGTTCACTCGGTTAATCCCGGGGATGAGGGGATGGACATATGAGGAGAGGTTGAGTAGATTGGGACTCTACTCATTGGAGTTCAGAAGAATGAGAGGCGATCTTATTGAAACATATAAGATTGTGAAGGGGTTGGATCGGGTGGATGCGGGGAGGATGTTCCCGATGATGGGTGAAACTAGAACTAGGGGGCATAGTCTTAGAATAAGGGGCTGCTCTTTCAAAACTGAGATGAGGAGGAACTACTTCACTCAAAGGGTGGTAGGTCCATGGAATATGCTGCCCCAAAAAGCTGTAGAAGCTACATCATTACATAAATTTAAAACAGAAATAGACAGTTTCCTAGAAGTAAAGGGAATTAAGGGTTACGGGGAGCGGGCAGGAGTTTGGACATGAGTCTAGGTTCGGATCGGTCATGGCCCTGTGGGTAGCGGAGCGGGCCCAGGGGCCGTGTAGCCTGATCCTGCTCCTATTTCGTGTGTCTAATTCTGTTAGATTCAGGAGATGGTTCTGTGATAGGGGATTGGCGGTTAGGATCAGATCAGCCATGATCTTATTGAATGGCGGAGCAGGCTCGAGGGGCCGATTGGCCTACTCCTGCTCCTATTTCTTATGTTCTTATGTTCTTTCATCAGAACAGTTCTGATGCTGCCTGACCTGCTGAGCGTTTCCAGCATTTTCTGTTTTTATTTGAAAGCAAGCTCTTTCCCTTCCTTTCCTTTTATCGCCTTCTGGAGGAAGACCTATGGGGCTTGATGGGCCAAACGGCCTCCTTCTGTGCTGTATTATTCTATGATTCTGTGAGACATCTGTAAGGCTCAAGGATCACATGAACCTTTCTGACTGCAAATTGAAAACATGTAAATCTGTTTCGGAAAGGTAAACTAATCTTCTTTCAGAGATTTCCCTGAATAGGGTATTAATTTAGTAACCGATATCAGAGTTATCACATTTTATCCTGGATTGCTGCATTGTCATTGCCATGCTTTCTCAGCCCCCTCAGCCTTCTGCACTGTTCCTCTGTGTGGGAAAATATTTACTACAGCCCATGAAAGCAATCACTATTTGAATAACTGCATCTGTACCTTTAGCTGTTAATAACTGGGATATCATATCAGAAAGAAACTCAGACAATGGTGGGTGTGTAACTGGTGGCAGACAGGAAGCAAAGAGTTGGAATAAACGGCTCTTTTTCCGAGTGGCAGGCAGTGACTAGTAGAGTACCGCAGGGATCGGTCCTTGGACCCCAGCTATTCACAATATATATTAATGATCTAGACGAGGGAACTAGATGTAATATCTCCAAGTTTGCAGACGACACAAAGCTGGGTGGGCGTGTGTGCTGTGAGGAGGGTGCCAAGAAACTCCAGTACAATTTGAACAGGTTGGGTGATTGGGCAGATGCATGGTAGATGCAGTATAATGTGGATAAATGCGAGGTTATCCACTTTGGTGGCAAAAACAGGAAGACAAATTATCATCTGAATGGCAATAGATTGGGAAAAGGGGAAGTGCAACGTGACCTGGGTGTCCTTGTGCACCAGTCGCTGAAGGTAAGCATGCAGGTGCAGCAGGTGGTTAAGCAGGCAAATGGTATGTTGGCCTTCATAGCGAGAGGATTCGAGTACAGGAGCAAGGATGTCTTTCTGCAGTTGTATAGGGCCTTGGTGAGACCACACCTTGAGTATTGTGCACAGTTTTTGTCGCCTTATCTGAGGAAGGATGTTCTTGCCATGGAGGGAGTGCAGCGAAGATTCACCAGACTGATCCCTGGGATGGCAGGAATGACGTATGAAGAGAGATTGAGTCGATTAGGCTTATATTCGCTGGAGTTTAGAAGAATGAGAGGGGATCTCATTGAAACTTATATAATTCTAACAGGAATAGACAGACTAGATGCAGGAAGGATGTACCTGATGGCGAAGGAGCCCAAAACCAGGGGTCACAGTCTAAGGATAAGGGGTAAGCCATTTAGGACTGAGATGAGGAGGAATTTCTTCACCCGGAGAGTGGTGAACCTGTGGAATTCTCTACCACAGAAGGCAGTTGAGGCCAACGTATTAAATATATTCAAGAAGGAGTTAGATATATTTCTTAAGGCTAAAGGGATCAAGGGATATGGGGAGAAAGCAGGGACAGGGTACTGAATTTGGATGATCAGCCATGATCTCATTAAATGGCGGAACAGGCTCGAGGGGCCGAATGGCCTACTCCTGCTCCTATCTTCTATGTTTCTATGTTTCTGTGTACGCAGATCCTGCACTCCCAGTGCAAAACCATATTTACAGGGAGCATGAGTCAGAGAATTGTAGCACTATCCCATGCTGGGAAGGTGGGAATTAATCCTTATGTGTGGTGTAATCCTAGATTCCCTCTTTATTAAACGATTTACAATTTCATCACACAAAGAGCAACAAAGAGGCTTCCCTTAATTTTGGCTGAGGGAGGAGGTACCTCTATGAGTGATAAGGAACTCCTATGTAAACAGGGAATGTGGCTCAGTGGTTAAGTGCATGGTGCTCTACTGAGCCATGCAGACATTCAAGTTTCCTGGTTCAATCCCTGTTCTCTGCTGTAATTCACTGGTCTCAAACAGGTTGACAGTGGGGTGACACCATTGGTCTTAGTGTCACTGCTTCAGGGAAGAGGAAAGTGGGGCTGAGTTCCCAACCCTGATTGCTATCCAATGACCTCTGCTAGAAAGTCTGGGTATATGGATAGAACGGGGCTCAAATGTAGGGCTCTTCCTTGGTCAAACATGAAGAAATGGGCAAGGCAGTGAAAGTGGCCAGTGCCTGTGAAATCCTAGTCCAGTATCAGTCAGTGGAGCAAACTATTCTATTTTCTCTTCCTTGTTCACTAATTTTCACCCCTCCTGTCCTCTTCTCCTCAAAGTGTTGACTCCACATGGGTGTGTGGTTCCACAGGTGCCAGTCACCTTCTCGTACCTTGTCCAAATCTTCATTCTTCTCAACAGTGAAACGATCTGGCATAGCCAAGCCTGATTTTATCCTCACCCGACATTCGCACGCACACACTTTACGTCACGGATTGCTGAATGGCAGTCAGTCAGAAGTGGGAACCTTGGTCAAGTTTCCTCTTCCTATCCTGGGGCACTGAGCCCAATTGTAGCACTTCTCCTGTTCCCCCAGCTGAGATGATCAACTCAGGACAGGCCAGGGATCAACTCAGGAAGCTCTGGCTCTGCCACAACCAGCTAAAACCAAAAGACAATTAGTATAATGGGTTCAATTTGCTTTTATTGAAACTAACAATATATATATTATAACAGCCATGATCTAATAGTGGAACATGCTTGAGGGGCTGAATGGCCTACTCCTGTTTCTATGTTCCACTGCCTATTCACAAGCCTTATTTCAAGTTGCCACGATTTTTGGTCATGGATGTTTGTCAGATTTACCCATTGTAAATTGCTATGTCAACGTTTCACATTCAATTTTGCTGTGACAGCTCTCACTACGTAGTTTCAGGCTCTGGCCACTAGGTAGCTCTGTGGAGCGAGTTTCTCTATGTCGCCCTCTTGTATATAACAAAACTTATCTTCATCAACTAAATGTGGACAACATCATGGGCAAATGACTAGTTTTTTTTAATATAAAATTTAATTTACTATAAGAGCAACCAAGAACAAAAATGGCACTCACCCTATTAAAGCACATGCCTCTAGTACCCAAATTCATCCACTAGATTATCCAACTGCATTTTTGAATGACTCTGACATCATTGTCTTTGCTACCTTACCTATTACAGGGAATTTTTAACTGAATTCCCCCATGTTTATTTCTGGCTTTCCATTCGTTGCTTTTGAATGCAGTTATTCGCATGGCACGTGCTGATGGCATCATCAGAGGAACTGGCTTGAAAGAGTTACTGGGCCTCACAGTGTGATGGAACCAAATGAATGTTAATGGCTTGTTTCTCTGCTGATGCCAATTCAGTACCACTCATAGTCAAGCTCAGTAACTCTGCTAAGTCAATTCTCTCAATGTGCATCGATATTTAAAAAAAAACATTACCACCAAAATAAAAGGAAAAGAATTTGAAAGGTAATCATAATTAACTGTAAAAGTTTGCTTTTTAATCAGGTTACTGATGGTAACATTCACTCTGTTAAATTTCATTTTTCTCAAACCAATTCAATACTGTTTCGAAATTACAAGATTAGATCGGATGATAGCAACCCTTTGGCCCATTTGATCTCAGAGTACCAACCCTACTGTCTTCCCATTACATTATGTAGCTGTTTTTTAAATGACTCCAGTGCCCTGGCCTTAACCACCCTTCCCAACAAACTGTGCCAACCATTGATTGTCCTCCGTGTTATGAAGTACTTTCTGGCATCCTGCCTTGAACTTGCCCTTCATTGTCCTGTACAATACAATCAACTGCTGTCTATTTTCAGCGCCCAATATAATATTGGAAATGAATGATTCAGACTTCAGCCTTTCTGAATGGTGCATTTATATTGCAGAATTGCTGTAGCAAGTGGTACTGCCAATGTACCAGAAACTATCAGTTCTAATGGAGCCACTCGATTTATATGAAGAAAGAACTTGCATTTACCTAGCGCTTTTCACCACCTCAGCACATCCCAAGGTGCTTTATACCCAATGAAGCACTTTTGAAGTGTTGTCACTGTTTTAATGTAGGAAACGCAGCAGCCAATTTGCACACAGCAAGCTCCCACAAACAGCAATGAGATTATGACCAGATAAGCTGTTTTAGTAATATTGGTTGAGGGATAAATACTGGACAGTATACCGGGAGAACTCCCCTGCTCTTGTTCAAAATAGTGCCATGGGATCTTTTACCTGAGAGGGTAGATGGGGCCTAGGTGTAACGTCTCATCCGAAAGTCGGCACCTCCGACGGTGCAACACTCCCTCAGTACTGCACTGGAGTGTCAGCCTAGATTTTGTACTCATGTCTCTGGAGTGGGGCTTGAACTCACAACCTTCTGACTCCTCTTCATGAAGGTACTCACTTCTGCTGGGGTCTGGGAGGGTCCCTGCCATCCATAGGCCTGGTTCTATGGGTGGTGGGCACCTCCTCAATCACCTTGCCCATCTAATTTTGAATCTCACAAACGTTTCTGGAACATTGTGCAATATTCACGCATGTATTTCAGTTTCTTCTGCAATTTATTTGATGTATTTACAGCAGTGTTGTAGATAGAGAGAGAGAGAGAAGCTTGATTCACAAAACAAAAGAACAAAGGCAGTCATGTGAGTAGAGATGTAGGTTAATGCCATTGGGGGTATAGTCTGCTGAAACCTAATTAAAGCCTGGCTCTATTGAAAAGGTTAACACTCCCATGAAGTGCATTATTCTTTTAGGTAATAATTCTATAGACTTCACAGAATTGGAAGCAAGGCCTGGAGTGGATGAAAGTATCTCCACAATTGAGGTCAGATCTACAGTAGAAATTGTTATCTTATTCTGATGTTGGTCATGAGATACAAATGGGATATTAGGCAATTAATTTCTTCAATCATGAGGTGACCATAATACACTTGTGGTTTAACTAATCATTAAATAACCAGAAATAACAACAGAAAACGCTGGAAAAACTCAGCAGGCCAGACAGCATCCGTGGAGAGAGAAACAGAGTTAACGCTTCAAGTTCTGACGAAAGGTCTTCGACCTGAAACGTTAACTCTGTTTCTCTCTCCACCGATGCGGCCTGGCCTGCTGAGTTTTTCCAGCATTTTCTGTTGTTATTTCAGATTTCCAGCATCCGCAGTATTTTGCTATTGTACTATGCTATAAAATAACCAGATATGGATGAGGAAGGCCATTCTGGCCCGCCTTACCTAATCCATCCAGAAAGAACTTGGGGAACAAATTCAGTATTGACCATTTTGGGGCGCTAACATTGCCTGGGTGCTAACTTTAGCGCCCGGCACTAATTAGCGCTGGCGACCACGAAATTGAGTTTTAGCGCCACAAGAGGGAAGTGGAGCGCTAAATCAAGCCCTCCACTTCCTTCTTAGGGCGCTAACGTTGGAGAGCGGGGCGGAGACTGGGCCGTGCAGCGCTGCCGCGTTCAAAGGCTCCTTCCCTCCCTTAAAGGGAAGGGCCATCGCTGCAGGCCCAGCAATTTAAAAAGTACCTACCTGGACCACCAAGGCGGCCGTGATCCCGCACGATCAGCGTGCCGGGCTGATAGCTCGCGGGCAGGAACCCGCGAAAAAAGCTAGAACAAGAAAGGTAAGTTTTCTTTTTACTTACCTCGGTCACCTCGCCTTTAATCGTCACCCCGAAGCAGCCGGCTGCCCGATGCACGCCTCCTGCAGCTGTCGGTGTTTTCGCCCGGCGCTGCTGCAGGGGGCGGAAGTCAATTTCAGGTCCGGGGCGCTCCCGGGGCGATGCACACTGCGATGACGTCACATTCTCCGGGTGAAGGAGATCGGGATGTGACGCCGTAGCGCCACCACAAAACTCCCACCGAATATGGCAGGAGTCGATGTCATCGCCGCGCCCGGGTGCAAAGGCACCCAATTTCACCCCCCTTGTTTCTTAACTGAATCAATGTTTTTTGGTTCCAATACCACACTGAAAGTCCAATCCACATGTTGGATCCATTCCATGTTATAGATTATTCAAGCATTCTCAACTGTGGAAATATTGCTGTTTAATTATTCCTGTCAGTGGTCATATTAGCATCTGCTAAGCGCATATAACAGAAAGGTTATTTGGGCATTAGCTTGATTAGCACAAACTAGCATTTACATTGTGAAGTACCATGTAGTTACTTCCATGGTTTAAAATATTGCCTCTGTTTTTGCAGAGACACAAAGTGATCTGATAACATAGAGAGTGCTGCTGCTGCAAAAAAATGTGTAATTAAGAAGTTAGTTCACAAACATGAAAGTCTCCCCCATGATATGTTTATTTCATGATACTAAACAGTGCTACAGTAATTACAGATGCAATACAATTTCATTCAAGCAGTAGATCCTCAGTGAAAGCTTTAAGAGCAGATCTGACTGAAATATGCCAACCAGAGATTTTGTGGACTTTTGTCGTGAACTAAGAAGCTATTACATGCACTGGCCCAGAAATTCGATCACACCTGGAAACCTGTTTTCAGGCACTATCAAATTTCTAGGCCATAGTATTGTCATCACCCTTAACTCTTCCAGCTCCACTTCAGCACTTAGCTTGACACCTCCTGCTTGGATGTGACCTCATGACTCCCTTTGAAAATCATTAATGTTGTTAGTGCTGCATGCATTTGAAGTGGAGATTAATATTTTTATTCTGTTGGAGAAACTGTCAAAAAGTCACTGTATAGATTCTGTTTCTTTTTATTGTAAAGAAACTTAAGTGAAAGGCGATGGCCCATAGTGTAGCACACCAGTGAGATGGCACAGAGTAAGAGAGTAAATTAGTTAAGTCAAGAAGTAGTGATTGTGACACCAAGCTTGAGTTTATAGATTGTTGGTGCAAGGAAGGACTGAAGAACAAAAGGCGATTGGGGAGTCGTCTTCGGCAGCACCTCCCAAACCCATGACCTCTACCACCTAGAAGGACAAGGGCAGCAGTCACCTTCGAGTCCCCCTCTAAGTCACACACCATCCTGACTTGGAAATATATTGGCCGTTCCTTCATCGTCGCTGCGTCAAAATCCTGGAACTGCCTCCCTAACAGCACTGTGGGAGTACCTTCACCACACGGACTGCAGCGGTTCAAAAAGGTGGCTCACCACCACCTTTCTCGAGGGCAACTAGGGATGGGCAATAAATGCCGGCCTTGCCAGTGACGCCCACATCCCGTGAATGAATTTTTAAAAAGTGAAGGTGAGATAAATTTCAAGAATGTTCATAAGGATGAGGTGGGGAGATTTAATAGAAAGGAATAGAGCAAACAGTTCAGGGCAGGGGGACATCCTTGAAGAACTTACTTTGTCCATGAGACGTGGTGGTGCTAATACCCCAAGCAATTTAAGTAGGTCCACCACCTATTACTTCAACTTTCATATATTTATGATTCAGTTACATTTATTTTTCTTTAGTACTGTTACGATTTCTAGATCTGTGTTTGATATCCCAATGCACTATCGAGATTCAACACCATTGAGCAGGATATAATCTTGCAAGAGTTTTAGGATTTTTCAGCAATGTATTATTTTGTAAAACCAGCTTTAATTTTTTTAATATAATCATTCTTGGCATTGGTGTGGGACCGGAATCGCATATAGGCCGGACCAGGTAAAGGTGACAGGTTTCCTTCCACTAAAGGACATTAGTGAACCAGTTGGTTTTTTACAACAATCCGACAGCTTGATGGCAACTTTTACTGGCACCGGCTTTTTATTACTACAGGAAACTTTCGATCAACCGGCCCCTAAATAACCGGAACGCTCTATCCACCGGCAAAATTCAGGAGCCGGTTCAGATAACTCCATTTGTTGCTGTGCAAGGGTGTAGCTGAAGCTGTTGCTAAGCTACAGAGACACTTGCAACTTGTGCCAATTGTTTTGAAGCACAGGGTTTGTTGCTTTATACGGAGCTCTGAGCTCCGTATCTTTTACTATAGCGCTCGGTTATCCGGAATTGTTGATGAATCGGCAACACGTCGGTCCCGTCTGTGCCGTATACCAGAAAGTTTCCTGTAGATGTTTTTAAATTGAATTCAAATTCCCATGGTGGGAATTGACCCCACATTCTCCAGATTTATTAGGCTAGAGCCTCTGGATTACTAGTCCAGTAACATAACCACTACACCACCGTACCCATGTTACTGCACATAGTTTACTGAAAGGGAAAGAAAATAATGTGATAGCAATGGAAATGGGACTCTAAGTACAGATATCAATGGACCACCTAGCACAATGTAAGTGAGCTTCTGTGCAAAGTTAGGATGCTATGGGTGGACGTGTGTGCTGTGAAGCGGATGCAGAGAAACTCCAGTATGATTTGGACAGGTTGGGCGATTGGGCAGATGCATGGCAGATGCAGTATAATGTGGATAAATGCGAGGTTATCCACTTTGGTGGCAAAAACAGGAAGGCAGATTATTATCTGAATGGCAGTAGATTGGGAAAAGGGGAAGTGCAACGAGACCTGGGTGTTCTTGTGCACCAGTCGCTGAAGGTAAGCATGCAGGTGCAGCAGGTGGTTAAGAAGGCAAACAGTATGCTGGCCTTCATAGCGAGAGGATTTGAGTACAGGAGCAAGGATGTCTTGCTGCAGTTGTACAGGGCCTTGGTGAGACCACACCTTGAGTATTGTGTGCAGTTTTGGTCGCCTTATCTGAGGAAGGATGTTCTTGCCATGGAGGGAGTGCAGCGAAGATTCACCAGACTGATACCTGGGATGGCAGGAATGACATATGAAGAGAGATTGGGTCGATTAGGCTTATACTCGCTGGAGTTTAGAAGAATGAGAGGGGATCTCATTGAAACTTATAAAATTCTAACAGGACTAGACAGACTAGATGCAGGAAGGATGTTCCCGATGGCAGGGGAGTCCAGAACCAGGGGTCACAGTCTAAGGATAAGGGGTAAGCCATTTAGGACTGAGATGAGGAGGAATTTCTTCACCCAGAGAGTGGTGAACCTGTGGAATTCTCTACCACAGAAGACAGTTGAGGTCAATTCATTAAATATATTCAAGAAGGAGTTAGATATATTTCTTAAGGCTAAAGGGATCAAGGGATATGGGGAGAAAACAGGGACAGGGTACTGAATTTGGATGATCAGCCATGATCGCATTGAATGGCGGAGCAGGCTCGAGGGGCCGAATGGCCTACTCCTGCTCCTATCTTCTATGTTTCTATGTTTCTATGTTAGCCAAGCAATGATGGTGTGGTAATTTTACTTGCACACTTTATCTCATTAGCTATTACTCTCTTCAACCTTGGTAGTTTCCTGTATTACGGACTTTGACCTTTCACCTAGGCTTCTCAACAATGAACAAGACTGACTGTGCTGAATATAGGGTTTTCCCGCACTGTCTCCACAATATAGAATCATAGAATCATAGAATGATACAGCACAAAAGGAGGCCATTTGGCCCATCATGCCTGTGCCGGCTCTTTGGTAGAGCTATCCAATTAATCACACTCCCCTGCTCTTTCCCCATAGCCCTGTAAAAAAAATTTCCCTTCAAGTATTTATCCAATTCTCTTTTCAATCTTACTATTGAATCTGCCTCCACCGCCCTTTCAGGCAGCGCATTCCAGATCACAACAACTCGCTGCGTAAAAAAATGTTTCCTCATGTCGTCCCTGGTCCTTTAGCCAATCACCTTAAATCTGTGTCCTGTGGTTACCGACCCTTCTGCCACTGTAAACAGTTTCTCCTCATTTACTAATATATTTAATTATTTACTCATATATAAAATATACTTTATATATTTTATTTTAAAAGGTAACTTGCTTTCTGGCTCCAAGGTACAAGACCCTGAGCGCAAATGTGGTAAAAAATGACAATAAAGAGTACATTATATTTATACTCTTCCCACAAAGCAAGTGATTGACTTCATTTTTGATTTTCTTTGTAGAAAAGCTCCCAATCGTACTTGAACTAGAGCGATGGGGAAAAAGACCTCACCACAGGGAAACTCTATTGAGTCAACATTCAGATGATGTTGTACAGCAGTTGTAATAACACTCAAAGCTGCACCAATGATTGCACCATTCTGACCAGTAAAGAGCACCAATCAGATTTGACTAATGATATTCTAAGTCTGCACAGAGGAGGGCAGCAGGTATGGGACTAGAGTTAGCAGGGCTGAGCTATCAGCCGGATGGAACAATGACATTTAACGGGTGATTCAGTAACCCATCACTCACAGCAAGGACTGGCACTCGCAGGAAGTGCATCTGTGGAACCGTGTCCTGGAGAGAGTCAGTACTGGTCGGATGAGATGTCAAACTGAGGGCCCGTGTGCCCTCTCAGGTGGATGTAAAAGAACCCATGGCACTATTTTGAACAAGAGCAGGCGAGTTCTCCCTGATGTCCTGGTCAATAATTATCCCTCAACCAACACCTAAAAACAGACTATCTGGATATTACCTCATTACTTTTTGTGGGAGCTTGCTGTGCGCAAATTGGCTGGCACGTTCCCTACACATAACACTGCCTACACCTTAAAAATATTAATTGGCTGTAAAGCACTTTAGGATGTCCTGAGGTCATGGAAAGTGCTATAGAAATGCAAATTTCATCTTTCTTTATCTGTATTCCAGAGAGGGTCAGTACTGGTGGAACTGTATCCCAGAGAGAGTCGGTACTGCTGGAACTGCATCCCAGAGAGAGTCAGTACTGGTGGAACTGTATCCCAGAGAGAGTCGGTACTGGTGGAACTGTATCCCAGAGACAGTCGGTACTGGTGGAACTGTATCCCAGAGAGAGTCGGTACTTGTGGAACTGTATCCGAGAGAGTCGGTACTGGTGGAACTGTATCCCAGAGAGAGTCAGTACTGGTGGAACTGTATCCCAGAGAGAGTCAGTACTTGTGGAACGGTATCCCAGAGAGTCGGTACTTGTGGAACTGTATCCCAGAGACAGTCGGTACTTGTGGAACTGTATCCGAGAGAGTCGGTACTGGTGGAACTGTATCCCAGAGAGAGTCGGTACTTGTGAAACTGTATCCCAGAGAGAGTCAGTACTGGTGGAACTGTATCCCAGAGAGAGTCGGTACTTGTGGAACTGTATCCCAGAGAGAGTTGGTACTTGTGGAACTGTATCCCAGAGAGAGTCAGTACTGGTGGAACTGTATCTCAGATAGAGTCAGTACTTGTGGAACTGTATCCCAGAGAGAGTCAGTACTGGTGGAACTGTATCCCAGAGAGAGTCGGTACTTGTGGAACTGTATCCCAGAGAGAGTCGGTACTTGTGGAACTGTATCCCAGAGAGAGTCAGTACTGGTGGAACTGTATCCCAGATAGAGTCAGTACTTGTGGAACTGTATCCCAGAGAGAGTCAGTACTTGTGGAACTGTATCCCAGAGAGAGTCAGTACTTGTGGAACTGTATCCCAGAGAGAGTCAGTACTTGTGGAACTGTATCCCAGAGAGAGTCGGTACTGGTGGAACTGTATCCCAGAGAGAGTTGATACTGGTGGAACTGTATCCCAGAGAGAGTCGGTACTTGTGGAACTGTATCCCCGAAAGAGTCGATACTGGTGGAACTGTATCCCAGAGAGAGTCGGTACTTGTGGAACTGTATCCCAGAGAGAGTCGGTACTGGTGGAACTGTATCCCAGAGACAGTCGGTACTTGTGGAGCTGTATCCCAGAGAGAGTCGGTACTGGTGGAACTGTATCCCAGAGAGAGTCAATACTGGTGGAACTGTATCCCAGAGAGAGTCGGTACTGGTGGAACTGTATCCCAGAGAGAGTCGGTACTGGTGGAACTGTATCCCAGAGAGAGTCGGTACTGGTGGAACTGTATCCCAGAGAGAGTCGGTACTGGTGGAACTGTATCCCAGAGAGAGTCGGTACTGGTGGAACTGTATCCCAGAGAGAGCCGGTAATGGTGGAACTGTATCCCAGAGAGAGTCGGTACTGGTGGAACTGTATCCCAGAGAGAGTTGGTACTTGTGGAACTGTATCCCAGAGAGAGTCGGTACTTGTGGAACTGTATCCGAGAGAGTCGGTACTGGTGGAAATATATCCCAGAGAGTGTCAGTACTTGTGGAACTGTATCCCAGAGAGAGTCGGTACTGGTGGAAATGTATCCCAGAGAGAGTCGGTACTGGTGGAACTGTATCCCAGAGAGAGTCAGTACTGGTGGAACTGTATCCCAGAGATTGTCGGTACTTGTGGAACTGTATCCCAGAGAGAGTCAGTACTTGTGGAACTGTATCCCAGAGACAGTCAGTACTTGTGGAACTGTATCCCAGAAAGAGTCAGTACTTGTGGAACTGTATCCCAGAGAGAGTCAGTACTTGTGGAACTGTATCCCAGAGAGAGTCAGTACTTGTGGAACTGTATCCCAGAGAGAGTCAGTACTTGTGGAACTGTATCCCAGAGAGAGTCGGTACTGGTGGAACTGTATCCCAGAGAGAGTCGGTACTGGTGGAACTGTATCCCAGAGAGAGTCGGTACTGGTGGAACTGTATCCCAGAGAGAGTCGGTACTGGTGGAACTGTATCCCAGAGAGAGTCGGTACTGGTGGAACTGTATCCCAGAGAGAGTCGGTACTGGTGGAACTGTATCCCAGAGAGAGTCGGTACTGGTGGAACTGTATCCCAGAGAGAGTCGGTACTGGTGGAACTCTATCCCAGAGAGAGTCGGTACTTGTGGAACTGTATCCCAGAGAGAGTCGGTACTGGTGGAACTGTATGCCAGAGAGTGTCAGTACTGGTGGAACTGTATCCCGGAGAGAGTCGGTACTGGTGGAACTGTATCCCAGAGAGAGTCGGTACTTGTGGAACTGTGTCCCAGAGAGAGTCGGTACTGGTGGAACGGTATCTGAGAGGGAGTCAGTACATGTGGAACTGTATCCCAGAGAGAGTCAGTACATGTGGAACTGTATCTCAGAGAGCAAGAGCCAGTACATGTGGAACTGTATCCCAGAGAGAGTCAGTACATGTGGAACTGTATCTCAGAGAGCAAGAGCCAGCACATGTGGAACTCTATCCCAGAGAGAGCCAGTACATATGGAACTGTATCCCAGAGAGAGCCAGCACATGTGGAACTGTATCCCAGAGAGAGTCAACACATGTGGAACTGTATCCCAGAGAGAGCCAGTAGATGTGGAACTGTATCCCAGAAAGAGCCAGCACAAGTGGAACTGTATCCCAGAGAGATAGCCAGCACATGTGGAACTGTATCCCAGAGAGAGAGCCAGCACATGTGGAACTGTGTCCCAGAGAGAGCCAGTAGATGTGGAACTGTATCCCAGAAAGAGCCAGCACAAGTGGAACTGTATCCCAGAGAGAGAGTGCCAGCACATGTGGAACTGTATCCCAGAGAGAGTCAACACATGTGGCACTGTTTCCCTGAGAGTGGGACTGTCTGGGAAACAGTGGGACTGTATTTGTGGGACTGTATCCAAGAGAGTCAGTGGTTGTGGAACTGGTTCTAAGAGAGAGTCAGTGGTTGTGGAACCATATCCCAGAGAGAATCAGTACTTGTGGAACTGAATCTCAAAGAAAGTCAGCATCATCAGGAGATCTGGGGGAAAAAAATCTAAAATGTTTAAAATAAATAATTTTAAGAACAGCAGTAATTTAGTGCTATTATCCACCCTCAGATTCTCCCAAATTATTCTTTAAACTCATATCTCAGCCTTGACATCTGAGTTTAATCATAAATTCAATAATGCTTCTGCTGCATCCCACAGCAAACTTTGTTATATTTAGATATCTGTGGGGGTAGAGTGGAGGAACAGAGCAAAACTGAAACAAATATAGACATGTAAGGCAAATGCAGTCAGAGGAAAGTATGAGATTTTAACTCCAGGTGGATTTCCTGCTCAGGCCTGAGTTAAAATTGCAGTCGGGTCTCAATGATGTCAGTGGGCCGCAACATGCACGTGTAAAGAAGGACCCCGTTGGCTCCGGGCGGGTGTCCTTGCTGCCTGCTCAGGAGAGCAGGTCAAAACTGAAGATGTTAAGAAGGCAAATGGTATGTTGGCCTTCGTAGCGAGAGGGTTTGAGTACAGGAAGAAGGATGTCTTGCTGCAGTTGTACGGGGCCTTGGTGAGACCACATCTTGAGTATTGTGTGCAATTTTGGTCGCCTTATCTGAGGAAGGATGTTCTTGCCATGGAAGGAGTTCAGCGAAGATTCACCAGGCTGATACCTGGGATGGCAGGAATGGCGTATCAGGAGAGATTGGGTCGATTGGGCTTATACTCGCTGGAATTTAGAAGAATGAGAGGGGATCTCATCGAAACTTATGAAATTCTGACAGGACTGGACAGACTAGATGCTGGAAGGATGTTCCCGATGGTCGGGGAGTCCAGAACCAGGGGTCACAGTCTAAGGATAAGAGGTAAGCCATTTAGGACAGAAATGAGGAGGAATTTCTTCACCCAGAGAGTGGTGAACCTGTGGAATTCTCTACCACAGAAGGCAGTAGAGGCCAATTCATGAATATATTCAAGAAGGAGTTGGATATATTTCTTAAGGCTAAAGGGATCAAGGGGTATGGGGAGAAAGCAGGGACAGGGTACTGAATTTGGATGATCAGCCATGATCGCATTGAATGGCGGAGCAGGCTCGAGGGGCCAAATGGCCTACTCCTGCTCCTATCTTCTATGTTTATATGTTTCTATGTTGGGATCTTGGTGGCTTTCGGACCGGTAAGAGCCAGGGAGATTTTAACTACCCACCCGCCAGGTTTCTGCTACGCGAGTAGGGTTAACATCGCCCCCATCCAGACCAGTGATTTCCATTCCACATCCTACCCAGCAGTTGTTACCTCCTTGGTGTCTGCTTGCTTTAAGTTGCAGTTCTTTTTAATACAGTCTGATTTCCTTTTTATGTCCCTCTCCAACTCAGGGGCAAGAGGGAATGAAAGTAAAAAGGAAGAAGAGAGAGATGGGGGAGAGAGAATGATAAAAAGCATATGAAAGAGACAAAATGGGAACGCCAGAGACACAGAGCAACTGAGAGGGGGAGAGGGAGGGAGTAAAAGAGGAGAAACAGGGACTGTGAGAGACAAGGAAAAAAATGGAATGGGAGAGATAGGGAGAAAGGGAATGACAGAGGGGATATGGAGTGACAATGAGATTAAGGGATTGTGAGAGAGGGAATATGAGAGCAAGGGATTGAGATTTCTATTTTATATTCAAAAGCAAAGCATGTCAAAGCCTAACTTGATGGGTTAAGTTGTATGTTATACCAACTGTGGTTATAGTATAATATCAGTGAACATGCTATTATACAGTATTTAAAACATGTGGCTCTTTAATGATGTGGAATTAGCATTAAATGGTTGACTACCCTTAGTTAGTTCACTGCTAGAATGCTGAGCTCCTCCTGATAATCTCAATGGATAAATACACTACCTGGTGTGGAATTGATCAGGAAAATCTTGGCCCAGAAATTCGGGTCTCCACGGGTGAGTACGCATGGGGTACTCACCCATAAGCCCAATGGAAGTGCCGGTTTCCTGCATGCACTGCGCATGCGCGGGAAACCGGCACTTCCGTTCCCCTGAAAGAAGGGGTTCAGAGGTGGAACGCGTGTGCCGGAGAGGCAGCGCGTGCGCATCGAACTTAATTTTTTTTTACAGGTTTTCCCGGGAGGGTAAGTCTGCAGAAGTTAGACATTTAAAAAGCAGTCGCAAGGCCTGCTTTTTACAAGGTAAGTGGTGAATGAATTAAAATTAAAACATTTTTTCCACAGGTTTATTATTTTGAAATACTTTAAAGAAAGGTAAGTTTATTTTTAGCCCCGTTAGAAAATAAAATTATTTTTTTCAAAACTTTAAATTATTGTTTAAAATTGTTATTTCATGTAATTTATAGTTTATTTAAAAAATTTGATGTTTTTTTAAAATTTATTTTAAGGGTTAGTGATGTTTTGGGGCTTGTAGTATTTATAAGTTTGAAAGCCCTTCCTGTCAAACTTATGAATGAAGCATTCCCTGCTCCGATTGGCTCCCCATGGCCCACGTGATCCCAGGGGACGCATCGAACTAACTGCGCCCCTGGGATACGCAAGCACTGTGCGCCGGCAGTTGGAGGAGGCCCAGGATCGGAATCCCACGCTGGCGCACAGCACAACGGCCGGCGCGCTAGGTAAGTGCAGGTCGGAGGCTTGCACCCGCGGGAAGCCCCCGACCCGAATTTCTGGGCCCTTGTGTTCACTCTAGTCTGCCCTGAGTTGGCTGATCTTAGCCAGGGCTGCGGTCAGGGGATTATATTTGATCGCAATGACCCTGAAATAGGGAAAAAGAAACTAGGATTTTCCTCCCTGACTGCTATCATGTGATTCCTGCTGGAAAGCACAGATGCGTGGACATGTGGCGAGGAGACCTAGCTTGGTTATGACACCCTCCACTGTCTAATAGCCTACTGATATACACTGTCTAGTCTCACACAGTTAGAATAGCCACACTCACCTCTCACGGTGAGCATTTTAAAGTAACTATTTGTAAAGAAACACAAAGTCTGTAATTTTTAATAATTTGCATCCTTTATTTCATGCTTCTGCACTAACTTAGTTTCATTTTTGCATAGCAATTGTAGCCTTAAAGCTACTGTTGGAGATACTAGCCGATGAGTGCCGATGCATCCATATGACATTCCTCTGTCTAAGTGTCATTGCAGGAGTTAACCCGCCTGCTTTACATAGATTAACACCTCTGGCAAAATAGCTGACTGTAATGTCATTTGAATGCATTAGGCATTCATCTGTTAAATATCCCCAATAGTAATTTCAGGCCGTATAGGTGCCTGAACTGGGAACATTCTTAAAGGCACAGTAACTTTATATAGAACATTGGAGCCGCTTGGGTGGAGTACTGGAGATTTGGGAGACTCACAGAGCAGGACCCCGTGAGAAGGGAGGAGGGAAAGAAAGAAAAATGCATGGCCCTTGCTTTGCGATAATTACTAATCATGGGCAGGACTGGGAGAGACCATTGTGATGCACCGGGCTGGGCCTAAACTTCAAAAAATACCATACACTACCCTATGTCTCATCCCACTCAATTCCTTTCTTTATCGTACCAGTCTTGTCTTGAGTTTACCAATACCAAAATGCCTCAACTGACTAACCAGGTTATTTGCAAAGCAGTTCAATTTAAGCTGTCTATTCACTTTCCTCTTCTAATTTTGAGTCTGTGGCCACTTGTAAAATTCACATTCGATTTACCTACAGTATATCGCTTAGATTCTTCAATTCCGATAACAAGTTTGTTGCCAAAGTAAAGATAATTTTACCCCAGAATGACCTAACCGTGTGTAACAGCACCAGGTCATCTCTTAAAAGGCTTTTGCCAACGTTCTGAGTGCTTGGTCCTTTAACAAATAGTGGGAGCACCACAGGGCAGCTATAAGAGATTATTAATTGAGACATTTAGAAGAGAAGGTAGATTGGTAGTATATCCACAGAGTGCTGCTGAGGCTACCCATGTAAGAACAAAAGAACATAAGAATTAGGACAACGAGTAGGCCATTCGGCCCCTTGAGCCTGATCATTCATTAAGATCATGGCTGATGTTCAACCTCAACTCCACTTTCCTGTCCTATCCACATATCTCTTGATTCCCTTAGAGTCCAAAAATCTATCGCTCTCTGTCTTGAATATACTCAATGACTGAGCGTCCAAAGCCCTCTGGGGCAGAGAATGCCAAAGATTCACCACCCTCTGAGTGAAGAAATTTCTCCTCATCTCAGTCCTAAATGGCCGCCCTCTTACCTGAGACTGTGACCCCTGGTTCTACACTCTCCAGCCAGGGGAAACAACCTCTCAGCATCTACCCCGTCAAGCCCCCATTCTGATTGGCACATCGGAAACAAAAGACTGATATTAATCCTTTTCTAACACATCATAATTAGCATGGTATTTTATTGCAAGCTAATGCCTATAATATGATTATAATATTGAAATAAATTACATCAATAATCAGAATGCAAAGGGTTATTCTCAACATTTGATAGTGTAAAGGTGCTATTGTACTACAAGTACCAGTTTGAAATTGGTATCTGTTCAGAGAAAGGCAGGACAGGCAGGCTTGAGTTATACTATCAACTCTAGCATCAGTCTCTGACCAAGGTAAAATGCATGCCTCCTTGCATTCATGCACAAAAATCTGTTCAACGCCATCCGACTGTGTTTATGTCGACTGCCCTGGTTAACCCTATGCTTACGTTGCAGTGATTCAAAGTGAAGTTAAACAAGTTCTCAGGGGATCAGTATACCCGCTAAGGGTGCATTTATATTGCAGCAATAAACTCAGAGCGATTTGCACCCAAGATTGTTCTGGGTTTGGAGAATCAATTCACACTGACTGGAAAACCAAGTTCTTACTTCCTGGTTTGCAGCTCCTTCTGGTCATTATGTCCACATGATGATGTCATGATGCCCGAGGTGTATGTGCACACCCCCGTTTGTAACATTTACTAGCAATGAAAAAACAGTCTTTCATCCATTATCCCTAGGAGGGAAATTCATTATTTCCCAGAGTTTTTCCCTCAATCATGTTGTTGCTTCACTGTAGACCTTTGAACACAGTCCCTTTACTCTGTGCTGTGGGGTCTGCAGTTCAGGTGTAAAGCTCGCAGCTCCCCAGGGAGGTTATCACATCAGCAGCTCCAGTCTGATCTTCAGCGTCAATCTCTCTTTACATGCCACTTTCAGTATCGTGGCAAAGGGCAAACCTTATCGCTGTGACGCCATGGTTGTAACTGCGTCCGGAGAAACTTTATAAAACTTCCCTTTGCAACTGGGCTACAGTGCATGTGAAACAGACACAGCCATCGTGTAACAACAGAAAATGCTGGAAAAACTCAGCAGGCCAGGCAACATCAAAAGAGAGAAACAGAGTCAACGTTTTGGGTCGAAACCCTTCTTCAGAACTGAGAAAAAAAAGGCAGGAAATGAAACAGATTAAAAGGCAGTTTGGGGGCTGGGAAATGGGGGAGGGGATGAAAGAAGAGACATTAAGAGATATTCAAGGTGAGACGCGATGGTAATAGGACAGGTAAAGAAACAGACAATGGCTCTAGATGAAGTGTGAAATGCGCTGGCAGAGTGAGAGACAGCTGCCATGTGGGAGAGAGAAAAAAAAGGAAAAGGCACAAACCAAAAGTGTGGATAAAAAATATAAAACTATAATAGGGGCCGAGGTTATGGTCTGAAATTGTTGAACTCGATATTAAGTCCGGAAGGCTGTAAAGTGCCTAATCGGAAGATGAGGTGCTGTTCCTTGAGCTTACGCTGAGCTTCCGTGGAACAATGCAAGAGGCCGAGGACGGTGAGGTCCGAGTGGGAGTGGAGCGGAGAATTAAAGTGACAGGCGACCGGAAACTTGGGGTCACCCTTACGGACTGAATGGAGGTGTTCCGCAAAGCGGTCACCCAATCTGCGTTTCGTCTCCCCAAAGTAGAGGAGACCACATTGTGAGCAGCGAATACAGTATATTAGATTGCAAGAGGTACAAGTAAATCGCTGTTTCACCTGGAAGGGGTGTTTGGGGCCCTGGACAGTGGGAAGGGGGGAGGTATATGGGCAGGTGTTGCATCTCCTGTGCTTGCATGGGAAGGTGCTGCGCGAAGGGGAAGGGGTGCTGGGGGTGATAGAGGAGTGGACTAGGGTGTCGTGGAGGGAGCGGTCCCTACGGAATGCTGAAAGGGGAGGGGAAGATGCATTTGGTGGTGGGATCACGTTGGAGGTGGCGGAAATGGCGGAGGCTGGTGGGGTGAAAGGTGAGGGCAAGGGGAACCCTATGGTGGTTCCAGGAGGGAGGGGCAGGGGTGAGGGCAGAAGTGCGGGAGATAGAATGGACCCGGCTGAGGGCCGTGTCAACCACGGTAGAGAGGAATCCTCGGTTGAGGAAAAAGGAAGACATGTCGGAAGCACTGGTGTGGAAGGTGGCATCATCGGAGCAGATGCGGCGGAGATGGAGAAACTGGGAGAATGGAATAGAGTCCTCACAGGAGGCGGGGTGGGAGGAAGTGTAGTCCAGGTAGCTGTGGGAGCCAGTGGGCTTGTAGTGAATGTTGGTCAATAACCTATCCCCAGAGATGGAGACGGAGAAGTCGAGGAAGGGAATGCTGAACGGTTCCCTTTTTTATCAGTTCTGACGAAGGGTTTCGACTTGAAACGTTAACTCTGTTTCTCTCCACGGATGTTGCCGGGCCTGCTGAGTTTTTCCAGCATTTTCTGTTGTTATTTTGGATTTCCAGCATCCGCAGTATTTTGCTATCATATTACAGCCGTCATGTCGCTGGTCTCACACCTTTCTGTAACTTTGAGTAGATTCACACCTGAATGACAACACACACTTTGCAATGAATGTTTGCATTGATGCAAAATGCAATGTGCCATACCTACCCTACAACACAATAGAGGGGGGGGGGCAGTAACAAACCAACCAGGCACAATAATTATTAGTTTATCAGCCAAAATGCACCAAAATAAAGCATAGGTCATGGCAGCAGAGACTCCTCTTCCAACCAATGATATTTTCAAAGTCACTTTCATTCAAAATTCCATCAATCTTCTCAGTGTTAGAGCTATTAATATAACAAGGAGTAGAACTGTTCAACAGCCGGTTGGTATTTCTTGGTGTATTGCATCACATTTAGTTTATAGATAAATTGATTGGGGGTAATAGAAAGAAAAGACTTGCATTTACATGGTGCCTTTCATGACCTCAGGACATCCCAAAGCGCTTTGTAGCTAATGAAGTACTTTTTGAAGTGGAGTCACTGTTGTAATGTAGGAAACGCAGCAGCCAATTTGCGCACAGCAAGCTCCCACAAACAGCAATGTGATAATGGCCAGATAATCTGTTTTAGTGATGTTGATTTGAGGGATAAATATTGGCCAGGACACCGGGGAGAACTCCCCTGCTCTTCTTCGAAATAGGAAATCTTTCACATCCACCTGAGAGAGGAGACGGGGCCTTGGTTTAACGTCTCATCCGAAAGACGGAATTTTAATGATGTGTTTGGTTGCACAGGAGACTGTGGTTTACTTGTCTATTGCTAAAGATGGGAGTGTGTGCGCACCTGAGGAAGTGATCCTGTATGCTCCAAAAGTAATTGCCTCTGTCCATTGTGGAATCAACTACAGCTCATACACAGGGATGTTATGAAATGGCCTTGGGGAGAATGAGTTTTATATTCACTCAAACATGAAAGGCAGATGACTGGACTAAGATTAGCACAATGGTCCCCAACCATCACATAATGAACAGTTCATGTTGAAAACTGAAAACTAATTAGGACAGCACACCGTGACCCATCAGCACCTGAAAGGAGGAAATGCAGAAATAAAAACAGAAAATACTAGAGATACTCAGCAGGTCAGGCAGCATCCGTGGAGAGAGACACAGAGTCAACGTTTCAGGTCAATGACCTTTTGTCTGACGAAGGGTCATCCACCTGAAACGTTAACTCTGTTTCTCTCTCCACAGATGCTGCCTGACCTGCTGAGTGTCTCCAGCGTTTTCTGTTTTTATTTCAGATTTCCAGCATCCTGCAGTATTTGGCTTTTGTAGGAGAAAATACAGGTTCATGTTTACCATGCACCAGAACCTCTCACTGCCAACGCTGACTGTCCTGGAGCCCGAAAGTTGACCTGTCTTTCCTCTTCCCACGTGCTATGTATTTCCAGCATTTCAAATGCCAAATTTAGCATTTTTAAAACTTTAAATATACCCCATGTAACGTGCAACACTCTCAGCCTTTGTATCTAGTTTGCAACAACAAAAAACACTGCCCAGCGCTGCAATCTGTTCTAATGTTAAAGTGAATGGAAACATTTCATCTTGTATTGTCTGGGGGATGTGGTGCGAAAGGCTAATCCTCGGTTAATGGGGAGTGACTTGTGTGGGTGGCGTTCAGAGAATACTCTTGTGAGCGCCGATGTTTTAAGTCGTGGCATTAACGCTGATCGGCTTCTCACAAATGACATGACCACGGGCTGCAACGTAATCAATAATTTGACTGTTTGAGAAACAAATCGCGTGGCCGATGGAGTTACTTCTGAGAATACGCTCATCATTTAAAAGTCACTTTGCAGAGGGCGCTAATTATATCTTGTGTTAATTGCAGCGGCACCGCGCAGTTTGTATCTATGCATTAAACTGTAAAGCTGTGTAATATGAGAAGGGTTATAACACTCCTGTCTGGGATTAATATGCTTTAACTGTAGGTTATAATGATCTGCTTGGGTCGCATTAGCATGAATGAATTGACATCCCAAATATACAAGACAGTCTCTCAGATTTTGGAAGCAAACTCAGTGTTGTGTTCACAAAGAAAAACATAATTAACTTAAAACAGATTTCTACTGAGAACGAGACGCGCTGTACGTATTGCCAAAGTTACACCCATTTTGTGCTTTACAATTCCCAGGACCAAACGGGGTGCAGATAATACTTGTGCAATAATTTACATGAGTTATATAAAATGAAAGATCTTAAGCATTGCAATGTTTTTTTTTGCAGAAGTCCTGATAGAGTTAATATTTCTAAATGCATTGCGTAGTAGCCAGAACACCGGAGTAGACCTTTCCACTGGGCTCCCGTCTGATGAGCGTCTTCCCGAACTCTAACCTCACCCCAGGAAACATCAGTTGCATCTGACACTGGGTGCTGACAGGGCACAGGTTGTTATTCCGCTGCCAGTCATTTTTACAACAATGGGTAGCCCCACGGATAAGTTACAAATCGTCAATTTCCAACTCCCTCTGCCCACTCCCTAACCCCCAGTCACACCAAATACAATCCAGTTTTCTACAAATTCGAAATCAAATTCCACGGGTTAACAACGGGTTAATAATGATATCACTGGGGAGGGCCAACTGAATCTGAGGACATCCTCTTTGCACTCATGATTTAGCAACAAAAAAAAACCCAAATTGCATTGGAATTAAGTTTGCAGGCGGGGTGGGTATAAAGGGTTAAGGTTTTTGTACGGTCTATCCTTGCATTTCTGGGCTGGGTCTGGTAACTACATTTTCTGACGGAGTTGCAGAGGGCAGGTGGGAGAGACTGAATGGCATTGATGTTTCTAGACATTGTGGCAATAGTTGTGTTTCTCTTGTGAATCAACAGACAGGCGCACATTTCGTGAATTGCACTCCTACTGTTTAATATATTCATATCTTCCGCTTGACCCAACGATGATCAAAAATGCAATTTCTGCAAATTTAAGGCACCGTCATGTTTAACCGTGATAACAGTGGGCGTGTGTAGATGGAGAAAGGGCTGCACAGGTAATTCCCATTAATGCCAATAATTAATTTGATGTGCTTTGGACTTGCATTGCTCACGATCCTTCCTTTGGAAGAAGGTGGACAAAAAACCAATGCCAATTCATGTTTATACAAGTTTGGGAATTAAATTAAGGTGCAGAAATAGGTTGAGCGGTTCCTGCGTAGCTCTTGATTTTCGCTGAGAGCCAAGACTGGGAATCGATTATTGTCGGTAGCATTCGCTCCGACGGCGCTATTACCAGCAGTGAGATCAGTGTGTCAGAAGTTTGATGTACTGCAGCGGGTAATAGGTTAACAGGAATGATTGCAATGTTGAGGATTAATCCGGTGTGTGTATGGGTTGACACCTTTGCTTTTTTTTTGAAAGGGGTGGGTGGGGGGGGTGGGGGGAGGCTGAACTGACGTCAGCTTGAGCCAGACAAGGCTCTTTCCTCAGTCCCTCGGATGCTCACCATTGCATTGAGAGGCTCTGTGAGCTGAGCATGCGAGAGGAGGCTGCTCCAAAACACCGCCAGCTGACACCCCTCACTTCTCTTTCCTTCTGATCTCTCGTCCTCTCCAGTTTTCCCTCACCCTCTCTCATCTGTGTCAAGGCAGACTCCGTCCAGGGTGGGGGAGATCTGAATCACTCCCCAGCAATGGCCAGACAAGCAACAGCGTTTTGGGAATTACTTGCTCAAGAATGAATAGCAGGCGTCTCCTGCGAAGCTTGACATGGGATCTTAATATTCTTTGAAAGTGTCCGGGACGAAAATGGTCTCTCTCCCTTTGGCTTGCAAAGATACGGCTATGTGAGAAAGCAATGCTAACAGTATTCATCATGCTGCTAAAGCGCTTGTGGTAAGATCGTTTTCTGATGAATCCACTTGCAACTGGGAGGTTTGCCTGCTTTGTCTTTGCTTGCCTCTTGTTGTCCACCTGTAAGATTTTTTGGGGGATGGGAAGGGGGGAGGGTTGGAGGACTGTACCTTCTAATTTATTTATTTCTATGCTGTATTTACTGAAAGGCTAGGGAAAGTAAAGTAGTTGGGCTTTGGGAGAAAAACGGGACGCTGAACGGCAACCAAGTTGCTGAGATTTCCACTGGGCAGCGCTAGACACACACACACACATCCACACAGAGAGAGCGGAGCACATTCAGCACCAAGCAGGGTAGACAGCTCCAACAGCGGGCAGCCAACTTCAGCACCTACACTGGGCAGGCAAGGCTCCCAAGTCAAGAGTTGTAGAGAAATTACAATGCGAAAAAAAGGGACGATGAATCATTTAAAATAGGATACAATACTCGCACGAGAGAGGCGGTCTTTTCAATAATATTCCTGTGCGTATCTGTCGGGCATTGGATTATAATGAGATATTGGGTAGTGCTTTATATATTAATATATAAGGGCAGAGTGAAATCGATAAAATTGAGAGAGTTGTATGTATTTAGTATTATAAGTGCGTGTGAATATTGTATCCATAATATCAAAGTGTAATCGCCTATATATATAGACATATAGATACATATGATGTATAGTATAGATTTACATGCGCATGTCTGCCTCATGCTGAAGCTATGCAAAGCTATGTATATGTAAACCTCTACTATATATGGATAGATGAAAACATAGCACTTATATTTGATATACTTAGACAAGTATGTATATATGCTACGTGGTAACTAAGCCATTTACGATTGATATGAGTAGTTATAATATAAAAAGGTCGAAACTTGCTCAAGTTTTGCTAAAAACACGGTCAAATACTTTACAAAATAACAATGAACTCTACTAAATCAGGTCAGTTTAAAGTATCAGATATAATTACTGAAGTATTTAAGGCAAGTTGATTAATGCAATACCCTCTAAAGAGGAAAGAGTTAAATATAGGAAGGTGAATTGCAAGGAAAGATTGTAACTCAAAAAATGTTGAATAAAATTGAAATATGAATAAATCATAAAGGATGACAACAAGATGCTAAACATAAACTAGAGGCACAATGAATGGACACAGGATCAGCATTGGGTAGCTGGAGGAAAATCAGTCCAGGAATATTTTTGCAGAGAATTTGATCCAACATTGATGTTAAAGATATCATTCTGTTATAGTTTCATGATTTTATAGATAGCCTTTGACCCACGGTTTGAAAAGTTTTTTTTTTGCAGCACCCTTTCACATTCCCTCTTCTCCGGTCTGATAGCTAATGCATGAAACTGTGTCTCATTATCTGAAGCGGCGATCAGGGGGTTATAACAGAAATGGGGGAAAGCAGCAGGATTGCCAAGTGGGAGCTCTATGCAGATCAGAGGCGAATGAAAGCAGCTTTAAGAATAATGAGCTGTTCCAGGGAGTGACTGATCACAGAACATGCCAGCACTCAGAGAGAGAGAGAGAGAGAGAGAGAGAACCAGCTCAATTAAAGCTAGACTAAATATCTGCATTCTTTATTTCTAACCGTGCGTATATGTGAACTGTACACATGCATGTCTGTTCCTATGTAGACTCCCAGTTCCACTGTAAGCATCTAGCAGTGCATATGTGTGTACTTGTATACATGGATATATTAGCATAGAAAAGAACAACAATGATTTTAATTTGGAAATTATTCAGAATGTTGAGCAATGTGCTCAGAATCAGTTTCTATTGATGCCAAGATGTTAAAACTTGCCAGATAGAATAGAAGCTCAGCATTTAAAAAAATACTTGCTAATATCTCATCATTAGCATCTTGTTATGGTATGTCGATGTATATGTATATGTGTGTGTGTATACTACAAACATATATATGTATACATGCACATATACACGCACACAGACATAAGATAACAAGATGCTATATATATTAGTGTATTTTCTTTCCAGTCTTCCTATTTCTTCTGAAGACACTGACTCTTACTGGGGTATGATTGCGCAGGCACCAACAGCCCTCCTGTACCTTGCTCAAGTGCCTACCCTTCTTCTGTTAGCCTGGACACTGTAGGCTATTTGACTGTGGAAGGCATTACAGCTGAGCCTGATCTTGCTCTCACCTATTGTCCACACACATGCAGTTTCCAGTAGAGGTCAGTGCATGGTAATCAGCAGTGGACGATCTGGCTGATGTTTCCCTTTCTCAGTCTGAGGTCAGTCGTAATAACTAAAATGCTGCAAGCTTGAGGCCAGTTAACTCACACTGGGAATGAACCTGCGACCCTCTGTATGGCCTAGTACCATATGAGGTATTGCCTTTACCTGCTAGAACATCAGAGGAGCTTTGCAAATTCGTTTTTTTTATGTAAAGAATGTAGCTTTTTATGTAAGAATATGTGTACATGTGTTTATGGATATAGAGATACATATATTTATCTACAACTTTTTCTCTCTCAGTAGTTGTTCTTTGCACTACTGCACATCTAAAAGTATATATGCTTCATAAAGATGCATCATCTACCAAACCAGTATTGGCAGTCTGGTGAATTTATTTTTTTGAGCTTTGATGTGTGTTTCTGGTTCAGCTAGGTAAAGTTGTGTTCACACTCCAGTTGCTACATTGTTTTCGTACAGCACGGTGGCATAGTGGTTAGCACTGTTGCCTCACAGCGCCAGGGACCCGGGTTCGAATCCGGCCTCGGGTGACTGTCTGTGTGGAGTTTGCACATTCTCCCCGTGTTTGCGTGGGTTTCCTCCGGGTGCTCCGGTTTCCTCCCACAGTCCAAAGATGTGCGGGTTAGGTTGATTGGCTATGATAAATTGACACTTAGTGTTAGGGGGATTAAATATGTGGGGTTACGGGGATAGGGTGGGATATGTGTTGGTGTAGGGGTTACGGGGATCGGGTGGGATATGTGTCGGTGCAGGCTCGATGGGCCGAAATGGCCTCTATCTGCACTGTGGGGTTTCTGTGAAGTTCTGTGAAGATGTGCAATGACTGTACTGGCCCAGCTATAAATGCTTAGGTAGCACTGTGGGAGGGAAGACCAGAGTGAATTATCGGTTATGCCTGTTGGCAGGCCAGGTGGGTGGAGTGGTGTGTCAGATTGGGTCACTGTCTCACTTCCCACCCACTGCACGGTTCGGGGGAGGGTGCATGCTGGCTGTGTTGATTGGTTTCTCTTTATATAGAAGGCATTAGGGAATTGCTGGGCGCAATTCCGTTGATTAAGTCTCCCAGAAACAGACCAGGTTTTTTTTTTCTATTTCTGGACTGATGAATATTATTAGAGCTGAAATGCTTTCTTGCATGCATTCTCAGTCTTTGTGCATCTCTGTGGAGTGCTTTGGGGCTATAGAAATAAACAGTGTTGTCTTTGTTGTTGAATAACCAGACATCGAATCTGAATCAATAACCCAAGCTGCTCACAAACATTACAGGTGTTCTGTCTGCCCTGGAGGAAATGGTAAACCTCTGAAAGAAAGGGACATCAACGGTTAATACCTTTGCTATATGCAACTTTGCAATAGTCAGTACAGATGGGCGTTAAAAGGGCAGTTGATCTTAACCAAATTAAGTATCATTACTGGGAACTCTGCCTAAAATTATTTTTTCACAATTAGCTCCTGCTGTTTCTATCTTTTCTATTGAAAGAAGTCAGGCACAAAACTCAATAAGACATCAGTGCAATTAAATAAAATTGCTGCACTTCAATGGAGTGGACAAAGCACCAATTCAGAAGCAGGGCAGGTTGAAAGGCACAGTGTGACATTAGTAACTAACTCGTTAATTATTTGTATGAAATTCCTTTGTCTGCTGCAGTGTTAACTTTATTTTAATGTTCGGAAATAAAAACATAGGAGTGAATTAAAGGCTTGAGTTCATTAACCATTGGAGTTTTATATTTGCAATTTGATATCTATCTATTTATTCACTTGCAACTTACTTGCAGTCATCTATTTTATATATAGATATAAAAAATCATACGTTTTCACACACTCCCTGTCAACGTCTTCCATTATCAATTCCTAAGTTTCACATTTATACTGTAAACATCCTATGTAAACTTATCCTGCTGTAATTAGACTTTCCCACCAGTGAAGACACTGTAACGCCTCAGTTTTGCATCCTGCAGCTCATCAGCCTGGACTGTACAGAAATTCTAGGCTCCAACCAATTCTACTTTAGGTTGCTGTAGGTTTTGCTATATAACTATAAATGATAACATAAATTCATTAAATCAAGTTATCACATCAAAAATAAGGACAGAAACTAGAACTTTCAAATGGCCACTGAATCACAACTTCATACGTTGGTCCAATTATCGCCCACCCTGTAACCCTATTTCTCCTGAAGAGGACACTTGATCTTGATTCCCCCTGTGCAACATCAGGGGTGATCGACGAACATTGTACGTAATCTTATGACGTCAAGTTAGATAATGCTAAACATGGCAAGGAAATTTTCTCTCATTTTCTATGTTGCCCTTTTTGCTATTTTCCCACTTTCCTTTCTATGCTACCTAAGAGTTAAGGTGACAAACTTGTTTAACCTTTACACGTTAGAATTGTGTGCAAATGTAACAGGCTTTATAATTATTTATCAAGGCTTGTTTAAAATGATAATGGTATAGCCTGCTTGCTTTTGCCATGAGTTTTTGCTGAATGAAAGTGTTTACGTGACCTTCCCTCGTTCCTCTCTTCTGCCATAATTTATCACTCTGCGGTAAACCAGGATTTGCCCAGTCACTGAATTGTCAGAGGCATAGGAGTCAATTTGAATGTAATGATGGGTAGATCCTTGAATGAGTTGGACTGCTTCCCTCTAAGATCTGTTTGTCTTCAATACACATGCTATTATATGGCACCTGTCAAGATAATTACAGGCATATTTCTATTGGAAAGAAAATGGAAGAAACCATGTGTCGACTGTATTATAAAAGTTCAAAATTTCTAAATTATGTATAATCTTGTTTATCAGATTTCAAATTATTTTAAACATCCCTTTGCTGCCTCAAATACACTTTGATATATAAACTCTACAAACACTTGGACAAGCCATTACCTCACAAAGAGTGAACATTGCTTAAGGAAAAGGCGTATTGAGGAAAGGTTGAGTAGGATGGGCCTCTACTCATTGGAATTCAGAAGAATGAGAGGTGATCTTATCGAAACATATAAGATTGTGAGGGGGCTTGATTGGGTGGATGCGGGGAGGATGTTTCCACTGATGGGTGAGACTAGAACTAGGGGGCATAATCTTAGAATAAGGGGCTGCCGTTTCAAAACTGAGATGAGGAGAACTTCTTCACTCAGAGGGTGGTGAATCTATGGAATTTGCTACCTCAGAGAGCTGTGGAAGCTGCGACATTAAATAAATTTAAAACGGAGATAGTTTCCTAGCTGATAAGGGAATTAGGAGTTATGGGGAGCGGGCAGGGAAGTGGACGTGAGTCTAGGTTCGGATCAGCCATGATCCTATTGAATGGCAGAGCAGGCCCGAGGGGCCGTATGGCCTACTCCTGCTCCTACTTCTTATGTTCTTATGTTATGATTTACCTAAGAAACAATCCTTCTCTGACTCCTGGGCCCAGCGCAGCTGACTCGGGATGTGATCCCAATGCAGCGCACACTGCCCGCACCTATTGAGACCAGCGGCAGGACCGTGGCAAATTGGTCCGCTGACCTCATTAGGATCATTGGCGAACTGCAGGGGCCATCTTCGGCCACAGATTGAGCTCGCCGGCCATGGGGGCGTGGGTGGTGGTGGTACAAGATGGGTCAGTAGGGATGCCAGCCGAGAGCCTCAGGAGAGTCGGGGTGGGGACGGTCATCGGGAGGGGGCGAGCGGTGACCAGCAGCAGCCCGTGGGTTTGATATAGAGCACTCCTACTCCTCTTGACTCTACAATAAGGTAAGTAAAGAACATTCAACTGAACCTTGCTGGTGGCATCCTCCAGCGGTCCCTTTAAGAACCCCTGGTTTGGCTGGTGACCACCCATTTTGACCCTCTTGACGAAGGGGCCTGAAAAAGGCATTAGGCTCCCCATTTTGTATATGTAATTGGCCTAATGCTAGTTTCAGGCATGTGCCCTGAACACCTACTGAGCAGACCTAACCAAAATGGCAGACGCCACATTTCCGGTGCAGAATCAGCGCACGCCACCTGCCATGTTGGATGTCTGTAAAATGGCCACAGTGCGATCTAATTTCTAGGCCCCGGTCTCTAACTTCTGCCACTCTCTGTCACAATTGTTCTTGTCTTCCCTTTCTTTTGTATCAATAGTACTATGGTCAACACTCCTCTGAACTTTCCTCTTCGCTTCCTCCTAAGCTCCAAATACACCATCCAATCCAGCCTACCTCACTCTGCAGGTCTCACAGTAGAAATCAATATTGAAATAAAAGGGGAAAAAACTACAAATGCTGGAAATGTGAAATAAGAACAGGAAATTAGGGAAGTGCGCAACACGTGTTAACAGAAGACAGGTTAGACTTTCAGGTCTGTCCGTTTTTCAGTTGCGATGAAGGTTTGCACCTGAAACATTAACTTGTCTTTTTCCTTCACAGACACTTATGGACCTGTCACATATTTCCAGCACTTTATGTTTTTTTAAAAACTTTCTCTGCCTCCTACTTTCATTCAACAACAACTTACGTTTATACTGAGGCGCATCTTAGGGGTGAAAGTGGTTCTGATGCTGATGAGCAGCCCAAAGTTTCTGAGTTCAAAGCCCATGGCAAGTTGTGAAACTAAACTGAATAACTGTGGTAATTTGTGGGCTAGCCCCAGAACATGACCGTGAAGTCGCCTGGATTGTCCTACATGTGACTCCAGTCCCGTATTATGTCGTTGAATCTTTATGACCTCAGGAAAACGAGAACAATGCTCTCATTGCCCACATCCCAAGAATACATTTTTTTAAAGGAAACTGGACACCAAGCCAAAGAGGGGGAGATTAGGTGACCAAATACTTGCTCAAAGGAGGGGAGGTAAGTGGAAAGACAACGGTTTAGGGAGGCAATTCCAGGGTGTTGATCTAAGAGTCTGAAGGCATAGCCGCCAATGGTGGGGTGAAGGGTAGCGGGATGCATAAGAAGCTGGGGTCAGAAAAACAGAGAGCATGGGAGGGATGAGGCCACGGGGGGAGTAATAGGGAGGGATGAGGCCATGGAGGGAGTAATAGGGAGGGATGAGGCCATGGAGGGAGTAATAGGGAGGGATGAGGCCATGGAGGGAGTAATAGGGTGGGATGAGGCCATGGAGGGAGTAATAGGGAGGGATGAGGCTAGGAGGGAGTAATAGGGAGGGATGAGGCCACGGAGGGAGTTATAGGGAGGGATGAGGCCATGGAGGAAGTAATAGGGAGGGATGAGGCCATGGAGGAAGTAATAGGGAGGGATGAGGCTAGGAGGGAGTAATAGGGAGGGATGAGGCCATGGAGGGAGTAATAGGGAGGGATGAGGCCACGGAGGAAGTAATAGGGAGGGATGAGGCCATGGAGGGAGTAATAGGGAGGGATGAGGCCAGGAGGGAGTAATAGGGAGGGATGAGGCCACGGAGGAAGTAATAGGGAGGGATGAGGCCATGGAGGAAGTAATAGGGAGGGATGAGGCCATGGAGGGAGTAATAGGGAGGGATGAGGCCATGGAGGGAGTAATAGGGAGGGATGAGGCCATGGAGGGAGTAATAGGGAGGGATGAGGCCATGGAGGAAGTAATAGGGAGGGATGAGGCCATGGAGGGAGTAATAGAGAGGGATGAGGCTAGGAGGGAGTAATAGGGAGGGATGAGGCTAGGAGGGAGTAATAGGGAGGGATGAGGCCATGGAGGGAGTAATAGGGAGGGATGAGGCCAGGAGGGAGTAATAGGGAGGGATGAGTCCAAGAGGGAGTAATAGGGAGGGATGAGGCCATGGAGGGAGTAATAGGGAGGGATGAGGCCATGGAGGGAGTAATAGGGAGGGATGAGGCCATGGAGGGAGTAATAGGGAGGGATGAGGCCATGGAGGGAGTAATAGGGAGGGATGAGGCCATGGAGTGAGTAATAGGGAGGGATGAGGCCATGGAGGGAGTAATAGGGAGGGATGAGGCCATGGAGGGAGTAATAGGGAGGGATGAGGCCATGGAGGGAGTAATAGGGAGGGATGAGGCCATGGAGGGAGTAATAGGGAGGGATGAGGCCATGGAGGGAGTATTAGGGAGGGATGAGGCCATGGAGGGAATTAAACACAAGCATGAGGATTTAAAATTTGAGGTGTTGGTGAACTGGGAGCCAATTTAAGTCAACAAGGCTGGGTACGATGGGTGAGCAGGACTTGATTGTACAGGATTGATTCTCAGGATCTCAACCCCTTACCTCCGTCTTTTCCCGTTAGAAACAACAGATTTTCACAACCAAAAAATCCTGTCATGTAACCACTACTATTTGATTTACCCAGTCTTCTCTCCTAATCTGTTTAATGTTGATGTCCTGTCCGCGGAGCCTGTGCTATTCACTTAGGTCCCAACATTGGTATCCGTCATGTCTGCTTTCTAGTTTGGGTATGGTAATCAGATTGGTTGCTGCTGGAACATCCTGCAACCTCTTTGGACCAGACACAAAACTCTTAATTTAAATTAATGGTTAAAAGTCGTATGTAGGCTATGCCCAAACTTCCAACATGTGCATAGTGCCAAGTTGAGAAGTCACTTTCTTAAATATCCTTGGTACTTCTGTTGTTTATAAGATTTATTAATGACTTATAAAGAGGGAAGTTGAGTGCCTAAGTCTGCAGAAAATACCCTGTGGTAAATCAGGATGTTCGGAGAAGACAAATGCCATTTGTAGACACCTGCACTCACCTAAGAGCTGGGCTGATGAATTGCAAGCTACAATTAATATTGAGAAAAGCGATGCATAATTGGTGCTAAAATTAACAGTTGATAAAGGATTGAGGGGTATGAATAGTGTGTGGTACTTTGTGTACTTTAGAATTTTTAAAAATTCATTTACGGGGTGTGGGCGTCACTGACAAGGCCACCAGCCTTTGCTGGTTCTGTATGTGCCACAATCCTGATTGCACAGTGAAAATACATCATCAAATAAATCGCAGCAGGCAAAAAAAATTCAGGTATACTTGTTGGCTAGATGTTGGAAGTGCTTTAACATTGTGGGGTAGCAATGGCCAAGGTAAGTGGAATGTTACAGTGCGCAGCTAGCTCCATAAAGTGTTAACTCAAGGAGGTGCACTGAGACACTATGGTATTGCTGAGAACACACTTGAGAATATTGCGTGCAGTTTGGTCCATTTTCTCCACTTCTTTACTGAATGTGTTGACTCTTGCTAGGTTCGGTTCAACAGGGGTCAACAGCACTCCAGCACCCCTGTCAAGTGATCATTCTTCATGTGTAGCCTAGCCGGTGAGTGTCAGAAGGCTTTTTATTTCCATGGGGAGGAGGGATCTGGGTAGCATCACTAACTGAGCCTGATCCTATCTGCCTCCAAAGTTTACAAATAAATACACTTCTCCGCACTGTGCCAGACTAAGCTCAGCCTCTCGTCCATCAAAGTTTATGATTCAGCTGTTTGGCGTTCCTCAAAAAAATATACCATATATATGTATCGAGGACATAAAAAGGTAATCGGGCCAACAAAGGCTCACTTCTATCCATCAGCTGACTCGATCTCCATCTACCAAACCTCCCTTTTCCTACCTTGTAGAAGCAAAAACACAGAGACCTGTGGCCAATTCAGGAAATCCTTCATCACAAGTTCTTCTCTGTCCTCTTCATGGGTGATCAGGCAAGCCCAAGGAGATCTCCTGTAGCCAGATGCGGAGACGCAGTCAGGCACCAGGACTACTTTAACTGTGGCGAAGACTGTGACACTTGCACTAAACTATTCTGCCTCCTAGATATCTACATGGTCCATCATAAGCCTGAGGCAGTTTGCTGTCTATTGCAGCATCAAGGAGGTCAGAAATGCCATCTTCTGGCACTACAGCAACTTTATATCCAATTCAGCAAGGAATATCAGCAGCAGCAGAGGCAGTTTTATGATGGCAGTGACTTCCCTAGAGTGCAAGGCAGAATAGATTGAGCACGTGGCCATTTGAGTGTCAGCAGACTATGCAATGCCATGTCTGCATAGAAAGGGATTGTACACCGTGAATGTGTTTACATTGTGCGATCCTTGATCCATTAAGGCATTGCCCCCAAACCCCAGCGCCGAACAGGCATAAAGAGCTATTCAGTGACAGTCAGAGTTTCATTGAGCAGAACTTTGGAACTTTGAAGCATTGCTCTCCATGGGGAAGGGGAGTTGTCAGTACACTCCAAAACGTGTTTGTAGAATACTTGACAAAGTATTCAGTCTTGACAAAGGGTTTGGCCCGAAACGTTGACTCTATTTTCTCTCCACGGATGTTGCCTGGCCTGCTGAGTTTTTCCAACATTTACTGTTGTTATTTCGTAGAATAAGACTGATTACAGACTTCTAAAAGGAACAGATAAAACACATGGGATGGGAGGAAGATGAGGCTGTGTAGCCATCACCTGCAATAGAGGTGTCTGGGGATTGGGGTTGGGGCAGTGATAAGCTTGTCAGACTCTGATTGGTGACTTCTTCAATTGATACATAGGTATGGCACCTCCATGCAATCCATTCAGTTGCGCTGCCTTCTTTCTATACTGTTGCTGAGTGTCATTCCCAAATATACCCTTATCATTGCGCCTCCCCTGTGCTGTTTACATATTAATTCCAAATCAGGATGGTGTGTGACTTGAAGGGAAGCTTGGAGTTGATGGTGTTCCCATGCGCCTGCTGCCCTTGTCCTTCTAGGTGGGAGAGGTCGCGGGTTTGGGCAGTGCTGTTGAAGAAGCCTTGGTGAGTTGCTGCAGTGCATCTTGTAGATGGTACACACTGCAGCCACGGTGCGCCGGTGGTGGAGGGAGTGAATGTTTAAGGTGGTGGATGGGGTGCCAATCAAGCGGGCTGCTTTGCCTAGTGAAGTCAAATGTTTTCATTATGTCATAGCGTACACAAAGAATATAGGGTCAATTTTTCAAGGTAAGGTTTCTGGGCCAGCGCCTCACACACCAGTGTGGTTCGGAGAATGGGATGCATAGTCCAGTCTGCCTGATTCATGGTGCTCCTCATTTTTTTTGTCATTCATTTTAATGTTTGGTATATTCATGAATTGGCTGTTTCCAACATCCGCAGCCAATGTTCTGATCAACGCTCTCGACAAATGTACCCGTCTGTGTACAGTGATGTGTTGGAGTGCTGTCCTTGTGTGCATCCTGTGCTAGTGCAATGTCCTCTACCTTGTTCCTGTGAAAACCTAGTGGAAGGAGGGAATGCTGTAATGGGCTGCAAAGTTGGCTGAGTGTAGGTCCTTGGGAATCTGCTGTGGTACCTCTATGTGCCCGTGCCCTTGAGGGTTCAATAATTGCCGCAGCAATATTCAGTGATGCTTTCGGAGGAGGGGGTGGCTTAACGTTCTTTGGGTGACATTTTGCTGTGTTACTGGTGATCACATGAGATGCAAGCCCCTGTTGTTCAGGTATTGAATATATTCTGCTGCTAATGGGTGAGTCCTTACAGCGACCAATGGCCTGTGTGAGCTTAAGCTCTCTGAATCCTTCTGCGATACTTGTCTGTGATCTTGCTCCAACTGGTCCACAGTTGTTAAATGTGGCTTCTCAGTTAGATATAGTCCATCGCCAGCAGCAGGGTGAGCATCCATGAGAGATCCCGCCTGCATGAATTGTTGCCACTGACATTCATGTTGTACCAAAGGCCACCACCTCCTCCTGCCTGTTATATCGCCCACACTGTGTACAGGGCAGCACGGTGGCATAGTGGTTAGCACTGTTGCCTCACAGCGCCAGGGACCCGGGTTCAAATCCGGCCTCGGGTGACTGTCTGTGTGGAGTTTGCACATTCTCCCCGTGTTTGCGTGGGTTTTCTCCGGGTGCTCCGGTTTCCTCCCACAGTCCAAAGATGTGCGGGTTAGGTTGATTGGCGATGATAAAAATTGACCCTTAGTGTTAGGGGGGGATTAAATACGTGGGGTTACAGGGTTACGGGTATAGGGCTTGGGTGGGATGGCTGTCGGTGTAGGGACAGGGTGCTAGGGTTTGGATGATAAGCCATGATCTCGTTGAATGGCGGAGCAGGCTCGAAGGGCCGAATGGCCTACTCCTGCTCCTAGTTTCTATGTTTCTATCTGCCCCCGTCTCAGCCTCTCTGCTGCTGAAACCCCCATCCATGTGTTTCTCACTTCCAGACTTAACTGTTCCAATGCCCTCCTGGCCAGCCGGCCGGCCGGCCTCCCATTCTCCACTCTCTGTAAACTTCAGCTCATCCAAAACTCTGCTGCCGGCTTTCTATCCTCCACCAAGTCCTGCTCATCCATCACCCTTTTCCTTGCTGACCTGCGTTGGCTCCTGGTCCCTAACGCCTCCCATTTAAAATTCTCATCCTCGTCTTTAAATCCCTTCTTAGCCTCGTTCCTCTCTATCTTTGGAAAGTCCTACAGCCCACCTACCCACCACGCCCCCCCGCCCCTGACTCTGACCCTTTATACATCCCGTTCTCTCTTCGCCACACAATTGGTGGCCGTGCCTTCAGCCATCTAGACCCCACGCTCTGGAATTCCCCCTCCATCTCCCCACCTTCCTTTCCTCCTTTAAGGCCCTCCTTAAAACCCACCTCTTTGATTAAGCTTTTGGTCAGCCCTTCTAATATTTCCTTCTTAGTTGCAGCGCCCATTGTTGCCTGATTTTGCCTCTGTGAAATATCTTGGGATGTTTTACTATGTGAAATGCGTTATATAAAGGGCTGTTGTTGATGCTGTTGTTGCTAAGTTTATGGTTTAAGGACCTAACAATGCATGCTAGGTCAGTAACCAGAAGACATAGATTTTAAAATAATTGGCAAAAGAACCAGCTGGGGAAATTAGGAGAATTTTTTTTAACATAACTATTTTAATGATCTGGAATGCACTGCCTGAAAGGGCGGTGGAAGCAGATTTAATAGTAACGTTCAAAAGGGAATTAGATATATACATGGAAAGGAAAGCTTTGCAGGGCTACGGGGAAAGAGCAGAGGAGTGGGACTAATTGGTTAACTCTTTCAAAGAGGGGCTGAATGGCCTCCTTCTTGCACGATGGGCCGAATGGCCTCCTTCTACACTGTATTTGTCAGTTACTGTGCTAGCCATGCTGACGGCATCATTCATTGTGAAAATGGGACTATGTGCTACACAAGAAACTAAATAGTAGAAGCAGTCTCCATCCTTGACTTGACATCATCTATACCCTTAAGGGAAATGTGTCCGATCACATCCACTGTGGTCTCTTCAAAGCTGACTGGTTGGTAGATTGGAGTGTGCCGTTTCCAGCTGCCTCTTTTTTCCTTTTTTATTAAATTGCAGCTTATACTGTACAGGAAAAAAAAACGAACATTAGAGCAGTGGGTTCACGATGCAGTTTCTGTGGGTATGATTAGGATGTTATATAAATGAGCTAAGGCTGTTGATTTACATAAACTTGCAGCCTCATATCTATACTGACTTTTTCCTTAGAATGAAGCATTCACGCCCACCCCTCAAAGCCCCCCGAAGTTGCCTCTTCGCACCCATATAAATGTACCCGACACCCTTGCTATGTCTCCAACTTTCACGCTTCTCTTCACGTCTTGCACATCATTTTGTGCTTTCCACTAAATGCACTGGGCAGCCGACACTGTGAACGCCGTGCCAGTTATCTGTTGCCATGACTGCATTCTCTGCTGGATTCTCATAGGTTGCTCTGGTCCCCCCCCCAACTCTGTTCCTTTGCCTCTCCATTACACAAAAAAGACATCTTCTGTGACCATAGCCTTTCACTGTTGCCTCTTATCCTCCATCGCTAGCTGAAATTGCACACTCTACTGCAGCAAGATCCAACGTTTCACCCATATTAAATTGCTGAGACCCTCATTAACAGCTGGGAAAGATTATTGAAGGTGAGTTTTCACTGGCTGCAGGGAGTCTTGTTAAAGTTAAAAAAAAAAACCTGTGCATATGTGAGATCCACATCACACATTCGCCCCTGTACTGTGGGTCTGTTACAGACTCTATCAAATTACTTCACACTTTTTTTCAGTTACTAAGCATGACTTCAGCCCTAAAGTGTGGTCTAGACAAGGCACTGTAAAGCCTTGGCATAAATTCTGTACATGTGATTCTACAGTTCCTGGCTATAAAGTATCTTCTGAATCAGAAGGTTGTGCATTCAAGCTCCACTCTAGGACCTGTGTCTGTAGTCTAAGATATATTTCAGTGCAGTACTGAGGGAATGCAGCCTTATTGGAGCTGCCAATCTTCAGATCAGGCAACAAACTGAGGTCCTGCCTGCTTGTTCGGGTGGACATTGAAGCAGAGCAGAGTGATCCTCCGCGTATCTTGGCCAAAGATACAGGAACTGGTCACTTATTTTATCCCAGTTTGTGGGATCTTGCTGCGTGCATATCATTGCTGCATTTGCCTACATAACCACAGGGGCTGCACTTTGTTATGTTAAGCTCTGAGTGATATGATAGGTGCTGTATAAAGGCAAGTCGTTCTTTCAAATAGCTTCACCACATTATCTAGCCATTGAAAGGCATCTTAAACCAATGAAAAGAAGCTTTGGGAGCTAAACGTGTTCCCATTGGACTAATTGGAGGCAAGGGGAGCATGTTCCTTAAAATCAGGGTACAGGAGACTCTTTTTTATCCGGCACCGACGGGACCGGCGTGGTACTGGTTTATCAAAAAGTCCGGATTACAGAGCGGTATAGTAAAAGGTACCAGAGCCCCGTACACGGCCACAGTTCCAGGCGTCCCTGTTGCATGGCAACAGGTGCAGGAACCCCGGCCACAGACCAAGCGTCCCTGTTGCACAACAACAGGTGCAGGAACCCCGGTTACATGGCCACAGATCCAGGAACGGTCACTAATATGAAGTAAAACTTACCTGAACCTACTCCTGAATTTTGCCGGTTAACAGGGATTTCCGGTTATTTAGGTGCCGGTAAATCGAGAGTTTCCTGTATTTTCCAGCTGCTGTGTGTAGCGACATTGTGTTTCTAGAAAATTTGTTTGTGCGCTTTTTTAGAAATTCCAAGTTGACTGGCAAAACCCCCAGAATTTTTCTTATATAACTCAACTAGCCAACCTTTGGCGTAAAAAGCTCTCACCCACGCACAAGAGCTCTTGTCAAGCAAAAGACATACTTTCCAGAGTTCAATACGTACGGTACACTGCGATCCCACCGGCACAGTTCATAAATATATCATTTAATCCAAACTGGTGGTTCAGACTGGAATCCAATCAATAGTGCTGGCTTCTTCCCAGAGATTTCAGCTTGTCTCTTCAAGATGGGAGCCTGTACATTTGGCCTGTGTGATCTGAGGCTTGTGTCCTTTGTTGCGGGGAGCTGGCTTCACACAGATGGGCTGCATTCAAGTCTAATGCATTTCGGTGCTTGGGACTTAGGAGTTGGAAGGGGTAATATTACAAGGGAACACTGGCAGCGGGCAAGGCAAGTTGTACTTTCATGTACACGCTGCCCATGATTTTCCGATCATTGCAATGCGTGCCCACGTTTCTGATCTAGCCTGCTGGCTGACGAGGTGACCCAGCACTAGCACAGACTTGTAATATTAACCCCTGGAGACTCTATAGATAATTTGTATAATTAAAATATGACCAGTCCTTAATGCCTCTGTTGTAAATGCACAGCTCAGTGTGGTACTGAACCAGACAGTTCAGGAGGGTCCCGGGTTTGATCACTGCTCTGTGCTGAAAGAAGAAAAAGAAAGAACTTGCATTTATATAGCACCTTTCATGACCTCAGGTCGTCCCAAAGTGTTTTACAGACAATGAAGTGTAATTTTGAAGTGTAGTCACTGTTATACTGTAGGAAACGTGGCAGCCAATTTGTGCACGCAAGCTCCCACAAACAGCAATGTGTTAAATGACCAGATCATCTGCTTTTCAGTGACAGCACCTCATCTTTCGATTCGGCACTTTACAGCCTTCTGGACTCAACATAGAGTTCAACAATTTCAGATCATAACCTCGGCCCCTATCATATATATTTTTTTCCACATTTTTTTTTTGTTTGTTTACTTTTCTTCTCTCCCACAGGGCAGCTGTCTTTCATTCTGTCAGCGCAATTTACACTTCATCTAGAGCCATCCTTTGTTTCTTAACCTGTCCCATTACCATCTCCTCTCGCCTTGAATATCTCTTAATGTCTCTTAACCTCTCCTGCCTTCTATCCTATCACAGACCTTCCCTTTTGTTCTTTCATCCCCTCCCCCCTTTCCCAGCCCCTACACTTGCTTAAAAATCTGTTCCATTTCCTGCTTTTTTCCAGTTCTGACGAAAGGTCATCGACCTGAAACGTTAACTCTGTTTCTCTCTTCACAGATGCTGCCTGACCAGCATTTTCTGTTTTTATTTCAGATTTCCAGCGTCTGCAGTATTTTCTTTTTGCTATTTAGTGATGTTGGTTGAGGGATAAATATTGGCCAGGACACCAGGGATTACGCCCTTGCTCTTCTTTGAATAGTGCCACGCAAACTTTTATGTCCACTTGAGAGGGCTGGACAGGGCCTCGGTTTAACGTCTCATCCAAAAGGCGGCACCTACGACAGTGCAGCGCTCCCTCAGTACTGCAGTGGATTGTCATCCCAGATCTTGTGCTCAAGTCTCAGGAGTGTAGCTTAAGCCTTTAACCTCTGACTCAGATGGCGAGAGTGCTACCCACTGAGCCACAGCTGACACTGATGCTGAGTTAGTTGATCTCACCCAGGGTGGCAGCAGGAGTGATAAGATTGACCTTGCCCAGATAATCATCACCCCTGCTGCCTGTGGGAGGAAGAATGAGTAGAGGCAGTATGAACTAAATGGTACAATTTTGAAGGGCACGGAGCAACAGAGAGACCTGGGGATCGCATACACAAATCTTTAAGGTAGCAGGACATGCTGATAAGGCTGTTAAAAAAGCATACGGGATCCCTGGCTTTATAAATAGAGAAATAGAGCACAAAATCAAGGAACTTATGCTAAATCTTTATAAATCATTGGTTAGACCTCAGCTGGAGTATTGTATTCAATTCTGGGCACCGCACTTTAGGAAGGATGTCAATGGCCTTAGGGAGGGTGCAAAATAGATTTACTAGAATGGTACCAGGGATGAGGGACTTCAGTTATGTGTAGAGACTGGAGAAGCTGGTATTGCTTGAGCAGAGAAGGTTAAGGGGAGGTTTAATAGAGGTGTTCAAAACAATGAAGGGTTTTCATAGCGTAAATAAGGAGAAACTGTTTCCACTGGCAGGAGGGTCAGTAACCAGAGGACACAGATTTAAGGTAATTGGCAAAGGAACCAGGGGGGAGATGAGGATAATTTTTTATGCAGCGAGTTGTAATGATCTAGAATGCACTGCCTGAAAGGGCAGTGGAAGCAGATTCAATAGTAACTTTCAAAATGGAATTCGATAAATACTTGAAAAGGAAATATTTGCAGGGCTATGGGGAAAGAGCAGGGGGAGTGGGACTAATTGGATAGCTCTTTCAAAGAGCTGGGACAGGCACGATGGGCCGAATGGCCTCCTTCTGTGCTGTAAGACTCTATGGGCTAGAAATTCAGTTGGTTGCGCCAGCCGTTAGCGCCTTAGGAGGAGTAGATGTCGAGCGCTAGGCGCTTAGCGCCCGGGCGCAGCGCGATCTGCGCCTCGCCCCAACTTCAGTAGACATTTAGCGCCGACGCAAAGTCTTTGCGCGCGCTCAGCTGCGCGCGCAGATCATGACGTCATTTCCTCGTGCAACGCCCTTTGTGCGCCCCAAACCGGATCTACAGTTGCGCCGCCCCATTGTGCGCGTGGCGGCCCTAGCGACTGTTGAGTGGAACGGTGCTCAGCCGATGCGGGCCGCGGGGAGCGCAAATTAAAAGGCACTTCCCCTGCACTATAAAAGGCTGCCATTTTGCAGCACTCATTCTTGTGAAACGGATCTTTGGAGAGAGACCAAGGTAGAGAGCTTACTGCTTTGGCCCAACACTAGGACAGGTATTTCTGGCTTCAGGCCACAGCTTTGCAATTGTCTTTGCCCTCATTGCTATCCAGCATATTATGGGGGCTGCAATGGGTGTCAACGCTGGCTTTCTGCATTACGTCCAAAGGGCTCACAGACGCCGTGAGAGAGTGGCAGCCCTGGCTAGACGGAGAGGGGGCAACAGGCGTCGGCAAGGGAGGCCTTACCCACCCAGGGTATACCGCCAGCAGTTCTCCTATCTCAACATGTCTGACGAGCAGTGTGTTAGGAGGCTGCGATTCCGAAGGGAAGTGGTCACAGAGATCTGCCAGCTGCTTCAGAGAGATCTGCAGCCACAGCTGAGGTGCAGAACGTCTCTGTCGGTGGCAGTGAAGGTGACGGTGGCTCTCAACTTCTATGCCACCGGCTCCTTCCAATCCGCTGCTGGGGACATTGCTAACATCTCCCAGTTCGCCGTGCATTGCTGCATCCGCCAGGTGACCAATGCCCTTTTCAGAAGGAGACGTCAGTTCATCTCCTTCCCCATGACCCTGGACAAGCAGCAACAGCGTGCAATGGGATTTGGAAGAATAGCAGGCTTCCCCATGGTGCAGGGCGCCATTGACTGCACGCATGTGGCTTTGCGGGCACCTGTGGAGAATGCCGAGGATTACCGCAACCGGAAGGGCTACCATTCCCTCAACGTACAGCTGGTGTGTGACCACAGGCAGCTCATCCTAGCTGTCAATGCCCGCTTTCCAGGCAGCAGCCACGATGCCTTTATCCTGCGACAGACTACTGTGGCTGACATGTTCTAGGCACAGCCTCACCCAAGAGGATGGCTTATCGGGGACAAAAGCTATCCTTTGTGTACCTGGCTCATGACCCCGCTCCGCGCGCCCAGGACCCCTGCTGAAGAGGCATACAACGAGAGCCATCAAGCGACCAGGAACATCATTGAACAAACAATTGGCGTCCTGAAGCAACGGTTCCGCTGCCTGGATCATTCCGGCGGAGCCCTGCAGTATTCGCCGGAGCGAGTCTCCCATTTCGTGGTCGTTTGCTGCATGCTGCACAACCTGGCTATCCGCAGGACTCAGGCACTGCCACCACAGATTGGAGCACCACCTCAGGAGGAGGAGCAGGAGGAGGAGGACCAGCACAGGAGGGAGGCACAAGGTGCAAGGGCCGCCCGTCTGTGGCTTATTGAACGTAGGTTCTAGGCCCCCTCTCAGGGAATGGCTTGTGCCAATGAAAGAACATGAATGCAGCCGCTCCGCAAGCCCTCAGCCGGTCAAGGCAACAAAAACTTCAAAGTTCAAACATGGACAATCTGAATAAAGAAAATTGTTTATTCCACAAACTCTGTGCCCTTCCCACATGACAAACAAAAACAGAAAAAAAAACCCAAAAACAGTCAGACACATAACTCGCTCCCACAACCTGGAGAGGGGATTAACAAAACAGTGAAACAAAAATGACCATCATCCTCGGCCTTCGTAAAAAACAAACACAACATCCTCGGCCTTCATAAAAACAAACACAACATCCTCGGCCTTCAAAAAAACAAAACATTTGCCCACACCTTCTACTTTTTGGCCTGCGAGGGCGATGCCTTGCGCCTACTTGTGCGGCCCCTGCCCGCCCTGCTGCTCCTCCTCAATTGGAGCAAGGCTGGGGGAAGGCTCCTGAGGGGCACATGGCGAGACGGCAGATGCCCTTGGGGGTCGGCCTGCACGAGCTCTGGCCCTCGAGGGGCCGGCTGGTGACTGCTGCAGCTGTGGCTGGGCGGCATCAGTGTGTCCAGCAGCTGGTGGCTGCTGCACTGGTGGAGTGGCAGTGTCGGCTGCAGGAATGGGGGCAAGCTGGCTGATGGCAGGCGCTCGCTGGTCGCCTGATACAGTGGCAGTCGCCCGGGCCAGCACTGCAGCATGCGCAGCAAACTGCTGAAGGACAGCCCGCTGGGCTGCTGCAGCGCGGCAGGTGCCCTGGCGATGCCTGGCTGATGCAGCCAGTGTGGCACCAGTTAGTGCCCGTGTTGCCCTGGTCTGTGACCGCATAAGACCAGCCAGTGACTGGACGGCATGACTGAGCACTTGGGTACTCGCCGACTGTGCTGCCCCGAATTCCTCCACACTCCCAGCCAGTGACTGGACGGCACGACTGAGCACTTGGGTACTCGCCGACTGTGCTGCCCCGAATTCCTCCACACTCCCAGCCAGTGACTGGACGGCACGACTGAGCACTTGGGTACTCGCCGACTGTGCTGCCCCGAATTCCTCCACACTTCGAGCCAGTGACTGTATGGAGTCAGGCATCCGTGCCACTACCCCCATGAGCTCTGTGTGCCTGCGCTCCGAGTCGACGGCCATTTCCTCTAGGAGGCGCACCTCCTCTGCGCTGACCGTCGCAGGACTGGAGGCCGCACTCACCCTCTGGGGAGAAGGCTGCCGAGCTTCCCCACCCCTCCCGCGTTGCTGCAGGCCGCTGGGCCCAGGAACTTCACTCTCCTCCGACCCTTCCCCCAGGCTCCCCTCCAGGGAAGCCGTGTCCCCTACATCGCCATGGGCTGTCGCGGCTGAGGGTGCCACTGATGGGCCGGCTACCTCTTCCTCCTCCTCCTCTTCCAAGGGGCTGTCACTGGCAGCTTCAGGGGCCGCCTCCTCACCTGGCGATTCACCATCTGAAAGCAGGAAGGCACAAGAGTAGCTTTACAGTGAGGACAGGGCGTCAGCGAGGGAGGCATGAGTGGTGCCATTCACTGCATTGGTCGGACAGTGGCAAAGGATGTTGATCTGATGCGCAAGTGGAACGAGAGAGGTCCAAAAGGTGATGTCCTTACCATTGGTGCCCAGAACAGGGTCGGCATCTCCAGTGGCAACGGGGCCAATCACACGGACTCCCATAATGCGCTCCACGCGCTGGTCTAGGTCGGTGAGCTCTTGGTACTGAGGTCGGCCTCCCCCGGTCGCAATCTGGCTACGCTTGTTGTTAGCCAGCTTGGCCTGCAAGAGAAAGGACGGCCTCTAAGTACGGTGTGTAGCCCTGATCTTGTCTGCACTGCCTCCCATGGTCGAATAGCTTGGACAGTGTGTAAAGTGCAGAATGTGCAATTGATGTTCATGCCAGTCCCATAGCTGCTGGATGAGGGCTGGCCATTAGGGCTTTCAGGTCCCTTTGTCCATAATGTGAGGTGCACATGCAAGGATGAGGAGGACACTGGAAAGGGTACTCACCCTGACAATCTGAGTGAGGTCGTTGAACTTTTTCCTGCATTGTACAGGATTCCTGGCAACCACACTGTTGGATGTCACCCTGTTGGAGACCTCCCTCCAGGCTTTGCGGTAGACGCTGGGCACCGGCTTCTTGCCACTGTCAGGAAACAAAACATGGCGTCTTCGCTCCACTGCGCTAACCAGCAGCCTCAGGTCACCTTCGCTAAAGCGCAGCGCTTTCTCCTGGGCCTTCTGCATCGTCCTGGGCGGTAAACAGTTGCAGCAGCAGTGCTCAGGCCTAGGTGGAGGGCTGCAGTGTCCAGGGCGTGGCAGCCAAACAAATCGACCCTTCCCCCTTTAAGAGATGGCCGGCGCCAGCGTGTCTGCCGTCAATGAAGAAATCACCGCACCTGCGCTGCGCCCGGCCTCGGCGGTATCACTCAGCACCGCCGGCTTAGCGCCTAAAGATAGTCGTGCATTGCCAGTTTTAGCGCTGCAGCAACCTCTTAGGGCGATGCTACTGAATATCGGCGAAGTGGCCTCGGCTTTGCGCCAGGCGCAAACTTTAGCGGCCGCCCGACTTTACCGCCCCAAAAGTGGCTATACTGAATTTCTAGGCCTATGATTCGATGATGCGGAGTGACAATAGGCTTGGCTGTAATGCTTCCATGGTGGAATAGCGCACTGAGACTCACTGGCTAGACTCGCACGCAATGAATGGCCGGCCACAAGGATGATGTACTGGAGGCTGGCTAGCAGCTGTGGAACTAAACCCCTGTGGGAGTCAGCTCCTTCTGGAGAGGGGAAGGGAAGACTGAATAACAATAGGAATAGCCAACCTGCTTAAAGGGGCAGACAAGGGGATCAGCCACCTAGACACTGTCGCTGTTACATAGGAGTTACAGGTAACCATGGGCAGGTAAATATAAATTCAGGTCAAGAGCTTGAATTATGCAGACCTCAGATTTTGCCGACACCTTGCTGTATCACAGCTGCCGTGCTTTGAGCTGTGCTGAGGGAGCTGAAACTGCATTTACCTGAACTGGACAGTGTGTGTCATCCAAACCCTGAAGTCACCTCGGGCTGCAAAAGGAACAATTACGGCTTAATCTGAATGTGTTCACTTTATTCAGGTTCAGAGTACAGGGTGAACTTTCCGATCGGGTGCTCCTGGAGCGGAATCTCGTCCCGGGATCACGCATCGGAAATTGGGGGCACGGGCAGCTGAGGATTTTCAGTCTGCAAAATGATGGGGCTGTGCGATTTCCCCATACAGTCTACCTCTCTCTTCAAATGATCAGATCATTCAGATCTGCTTTTCGCATTCAATTCCCACGTTGCTGACTTATATACATTGCTTAATTTAAATGGATGATTCCTTTTTTTATTAGCACAAAATATGACTGTGAATTATCAGGAGCAAAGTGTGTGTACTCCTAATGAGGCAGGCTGCACAGTAAGAGTGCACAATCCTAACATTTACAAATAGATTAAGCACTTAGTCTTATTGACAATATTTCACGCTAACATCCAGCAAAATGACCATTGGAGGAAATCGGTTTAGAAAAGGTTTTACTTTTGCAATGCCAAAGTAAAATGCGGCTGCTCTAGAACATAGGAACTACAAACAGGAGGAGGCCATTCAGCCCCTCGAGCCTGTTCCACCATTCAATTAGATCATGGCTGATCTGTATCTTAACTCCATTTGCCCTCTTTGCTTCCATAACCATTAATACCCTTGGCTAACAAAAATCTATCAATCTCAGTTTTGAAATTTTCAATTGACCCCCAGCCCCTCAACAGCTTTTTGGGGGAGAGAGTTCCAGATTTCCACTAACCTTTGTGTGAAGAAGTGCTTCTTGACATCACCCCTGAATGGCCTAGCTCTAATTTTAAGGTTATGCCCCTTTGTTCTGGACTCCACCCCCCCCCCCACCCCCACCAGAGGAAATAGTTTCTCTCTTATCGACTCTGTGACCTTTCATCAACTTAAATACCTCAATTACATCATCCCTTAATCTTCTATACTCAAGGGAATACAAGCCTAGTCCATGCAACCTTAGATTTTTGGATTCTAGGGGAATCAAGGGATATGGAGATCAGGCAGGAAAGTGGAGCCGAGGTCGATGATCAGCCATGACCGTATTGAATGTCGGAGCAGGCTTGAGGGGCCGTGTGGCCGACTCCTGCTCTTATTTCTTATGTTCTTATGTAACCTGTCCTCATAAATTAACCCTTTTAACTCCGGCATCATTCTGTGTTTGATGATCAATGATCACCTGTGATGTTGACTGTTTAGTTTCAGCCGATTTCACTGTTATGATTTTAAACTGCTTAAGCTATTATTTTCACAATATTAAAAACAGAAAATGCTGGTAAACACTCAGCAGGTCATAAGAACATAAGAACAGGAGTCGGCCATTGGCCCCTCGAGCCTGCTCCGCCATTCAGTAAGATCATGGCTGATCTTCTACTTCATCTCCACTTTCCTGCACTATCCCCATATCCCTTGATTCCCTTAATATTCAAAAATCTATTGATCTCTGTCCTGAATATACTCAGTGACTGAGCCTCCACAGAGAATTCCAAAGATTCACCACCCTCAGAGAAGGCATTTCTCCTCATCTCAGTCCTAAATTGCTGACCCCTTATTCTGAGACTGTGACACCTGGTTCTGGACTCCCCAGCCAGGGGGAAACATCCTCCCTGCATCTACCCTGTCAAGCCCTGTAAGAATTTTGTATGTTTCAATGAGATCACCTCTCATTCGTTTATTCCTACTCTCTGTTTTCTGTCCGTTAACCAATCCTCAATCCATGCTAGTATATTACCCCCATTCCCATGAGCCCTAATTTTGTTTAATAACCTCTTGTGTGGCACCTTATCGAATGCCTTCTGAAAATCCAAATACACCACATCCACTGGTTCCCCCTTATCTATTCTGCTAGTTGCAACCTCAAAAAACTCTAACAGGTTTGTCAAACACAATTTCCCTTTAATAATCCGTGTTGACTTTGCCCAATCCTATTATTATTTTCTAAGTGCCCTGTTACCTCATCCTTAAGAATAGCATTTTCCCAACTACTGATGTCAGGCTAACTGGTCTGTAGCTCCCCGTTTTCTCTTTCCCTCCTTTCTTAAATAGTGGGGTTACATTTGCTACCTTTCAATCCACGGGAGCCGTTCCAGAATCTATGGAATTTTGGAAAATGACAACCAATGCATCCACTATCTCTATAGCCAACTCTTTCAAAATCCTAGGATGTAGGCCATCAGGTCCAGGGGATTTATCAGATTTCAGTCCCATTAATTTCTCCAGTACTACTTTTTTACTAATACTAATATCTTTCAGTTCCTCATTCGCGCTAGATAGACCCTTGGTTGTCCATTATTTCCAAGAAGGTTTTTGCGTCTTCTTCCGTGAATACAGACACAAAGGCCGCGATTTTGTAAACAGATCTGGGTTGGGAACAGGTCAGGTGGTTTCCAGCTTCCAGTCCCGCGCCCCCAACTACATCCGGCCCACAGATGTGATTTTATGCTGATTGACCTTGTTAAGCCTGCTCTGCGGGCTTGCCGGCCAATTAAGAGGAAGCCGGTCTGATGATGTCATTTGATGACGTATCATCTGCTGGTTTTCATAAAGGGACCATGCACAAACACTGACAATCACTGTACAAAGGTGAGCTCTTGCACCCAGGCTCTCCAGTGACTCCCGCCTTAGGCTAGAACAGATGGCAGCTGCAAGTGAGGTGACAGAAGTGATCTGTCACTGGTGAGAGAGGTTCTCCCAATGAGATGGGACTAGACATCGATTTCAAAACTTGTTACCTACAAAAAAGTGTAAATGCTTTTCCCAACATTTTCTTACCTCTGAAACTCACCAGTGCACCATTGGATCCTTCACACCACTTCTGCAGCTGTCATCCCTGGATTCAAGAAAGGTCCCAGCAGATTGGAAAACTGCTAATGTAACGCCCTTATTTAAAAAGGGAGGTAGACAAAAGGCTGGAAACTACAGACCAGTTAGCCTAACATCTGTGGTTGGTAAAATGTTGGAGTCCATTATTAAGGAAGCAGTAACAGGACATTTGGATAAGCATAATTTAATCGGACAGAGTCAGCATGGTTTTATGAAGGGGAAGTTATGTTTGACAAATTTGCTCGAATTCTTTGAGGGTGTAACAAACAGGGTGGTTAAAGGGGAACCAGTGGATGTGCTGTATTTGGACTTCCAAAAGGTATTTGACAAGGTGCCACACAAAAGATTACTGCACAAGATAAAAAATCACAGGATTGGGGTAATATACTGGCATGGGTGGAAGATTGGCTATCTAACAGAAAACAGAGAGTTGGGATAAATGGTTCATTCTCGGGTTGGCAATCAGTGACTAGTGGTGTTCCGCAGGGGTCAGTGCTGGGACCCCAACTCTTTACAATCTATATTAACGATTTGGAGGAGGGGACCAAGTGCAACGTATCCAAGTTTGCCAACGATACAAAGATGGAAGGGAAAGTAGTGAGTGAGGAGGACATAAAAAACCTGCAAAAGGACATAGACAGGCTAAGTGAGTGGGCAGAAATTTGGCAGATGGAATATAATGTTGGAAAGTGTGAGGTTATGCACTTTGGCAGAAAAAATCAAAGAGCAAGTTATTATCTAAATGGAGAGAAACTGCAAAGTGCTACAGTACAAAGGGATCTGGGGGTCCTGGTGCATGAAACACAGAAGGTTAGTATGCAGGGACAGCAGGTGATCAGGAAGGCCAATGGAATCTTGGCTTTTATTGCAAAGGGGTTGGAGTATAAAAGCAGGGAAGTCTTGCTTCAGTTATACAGGGTACTGGTGAGGCCACACCTGGAATATTGCGTTCTGTTTTGGTTTCCATATTTAAGAAAAGACATACTTGCTCTCGAGGCAGTTCAGAGAAGATTCACTCGGTTGATTCCAGAGATGAGGGGGTTGACTTATGAGGAAAGGTTGAGTAGGTTGGGCCTCTACTCATTGGAATTCAGAAGAATGAGAGGCGATCTTATTGAAACATATAAGATTGTGAGGGGGCTTGATCGGGTGGATGCGGGGAGGGTGTTTCCACTGATGGCTGAGACTAGAACTAGAGGGCATAATCTTAGAATAAGGGGCTGCCGTTTCAAAACTGAGATGAGGAGAAACTTCTTCACTCAGAGGGTAGTAAATCTATGGAATTTGCTACCTCAGAGAGCTGTGGAAGTTGCGACATTAAATAAATTTAAAATGGAGATAGACAGTTTCCTAGCTGATAAGGGAATTAGGGGTTACGGGGAGCGGGCAGGGAAGTGGACGTGAGTCTAGGTTCGGATCAGCCATGATCCTATTGAATGGCGGAGCAGGCCCGAGGGGCCGTATGGCCTGCTCCTGCTCCTACTTCTTATGTTTTTATGTTCTTATGTTCTTATCAATGCAAAAACATTACAGCAGACTCACAATACACCACACTTACCTGGCATGGTGTCCGGACATCGGGAAACCTGAGGCAAAAGCAGCAAAATTGAAAAAGAGCCTGTTAACTACTATCAAGTACCTGTTAACAGGCAGTTAAGTGGCTTTAATCCTCTTGTTGCCGCTAGGTGCCGTGTCCATGCGCAAATTGGGGACCTGACTCTTGGGAAAATAGTTTGGAGGCGGGATCGGAACCCGCCGTCAATCAAAATGATTTTAACCCTTGACCTGCCTCCAAACCCACCCTCTCAGTGACGACAAAATTGCAGCCAAAATATTTGTTTAATTTCTCTGCCATTTCCTTATTCCCCATTATAATTTCTCCTGTCTCAGCCTGTAAGGGACCCACGTTTACTTTCGTTAATCTTTTCCTTTTTACATATTTATAGAAGTTTTTACAGTCTGTTTTTATGTCTCTCTCTAGTTTACTGTCATATTTTATTTTCCATTTCTTTATCAATTTCTTGGTCCTCCTTCACTGAATTCTAAAGTCCTGCCAATCCTCAGGCTTATTACTCTTTTTTGGCAGCATTATAAGCTTCTTCCTCTGATCTAATACTATAATTAACTTCTGTTGTTAGGCACAGTTGGACCACTTTTCCTGTGGGGTTTTGTGCCTTAAGGGAATGTATATTTGTTGTAAATTATGTATTAATTCTTTAAATACTAGCCATTGCTTGTCCACTGCCATACCTTTTAATGTAGTTTCCCAATCTACTTTAGCCAACTCGCCCCTCATACCTACGTAGTTTGCTTTGTTTAGATTTAAGACCCTAGTTTCAGATTTAACTAAGTCACTTTCAAACTCTTCCCTAAAGGCCCCTTTACGACAAGGTTATTAATTAACCCTTTCTCATTGCATAATGCTAGATCTAAAATAGCCTGTTCCCTAGCTGGTTCCTCAACATACTGATACAGAAAACTATCTTGCATACATTCCATGAATTTGTCCTCCACACTATTACTGCAAATTTGGTTTCCCCAGTCTATCTGTAGATTAAAGTCCCCCATGATCACTGTATTACCCTTGTTACATGCGCCTCTAATTTCCTGATTTATACTCTGTCCTACATTACAACTACTGTTTGGAGGCCTATAAACAACTCCCAGCAATGTTTTCTGTCCCTTGCTGTTTCTTCACTCCACCCAAACTGATTCTACTTCTTGATTTTCGGAGCTAAGATCCTTTCTCTCTACTGTCTTCATCCCATCCTTTATTATCAGGGCTGCCCCTCCTCCTTTTCCATTTTGCCTATCCTTTCTAAAAGTTATGTATCCTGGAATAGTTAGTTCCCAGCCTTGGCCACTTTGTAACCATGTCTCCGTTATGGCTATTCGATCAAACCTGTTAATTTCTATCTGCGCTATTAATTCAAGGCAGCATCTGTGAAGTGGGAAATGAAGTTAACATTTCAGGTCAATGACCTTTCATCAGAGTTGGAAGATGTTACAAATGAACAGCTTTTGAGCAAGTACAGGAAACTTTCTGATATCCGGCACTGATGGGACCGAGCTGGTGCCGTACCATCAGAAGTGCCGGACATACCAGCATTAACGTTGAAACATACGGAACTGAAAAGCTCCGTGTGAATCAACAAACCCTGTTGCTTAGCAACAGCTTCAAAACAGTCGGCTGCAGCTGCAAGCGTCTCTAGCTGGGGGAAAAAAAGCAACGAGAACTAAAAAAAAACTTATAGAAAACGGCTCCTGATTTTTGCCGTTAGATCGAGTATTCCGGACATATAACCTCCAGATAAACCAAAGTTTCCTGTACAGAACTCTGCTGCCATTTTTCGGTTTCCCCTCTCTCCTATGTGAAGAGACCTGACACGTGCTATTACGGTAAAAAAGCGATATAAACGCAAGTCGGTGTGAAAATCTGAGCTATTATGATACACAGCTTGTGGGGATGTGGGGTTACAGATACGTAGGAGAGATTTACAAAGACTATAATCCATCTGAAAGGTGCAGGTGATATAATGTAAAGCTCAGCTCAGTGGGGTTCATGAACAGTATGGGAGCCTAGCTCTCATGATTCAATCTTTTCCTTTTGTGATATCTATTTTGCAAACATAGCTGGTTTGTTTTTCACAGCAGTGTGCTGATTCAATTTTAAACCTGTGGAGAATCCCTATTGTGATCCCCGAACTGAATCATGACAACATCACATGACAGAGATTGCGATTTTACACGTTTATTTTACCCTACTGTCTTTCTCTAGTTTCCCTCCTCCATGCCTGAAAGCCCTAATTGATGCCGCGCTGTGGTTCCATGCGCATGAGACACCATCCAGCCATTTTACATGGGAAAGCATAAACAGTGAGTGGTGGCAGGTTACTTGACCAGAGCTGCATTATAACTGAGCCTGGTTCCAGCCTCCCTTTGACGTCTATACTTTCCAGTCGGGGGGCACCTAGCCGTGACCTTGACTAACATCTTTTTCCCGACTTCTAACCCAGGAGCATTACACTGCCCTAGCTGCGATCAGCGAGCTAACTACGGATCATGGATGGAGCCTTGAATCTTGATGGTGTCTGTGACCCACTTTCGCAATAGGTCGTGCAGTTATTACAGGTTTTATCTGAAGTGGGGTGAATGTCAGCCACGATTTGGCTGCCTGCGCAGAATTTCCACATTCCCCATTCATGTCCATTAGAGCATCGACTTCCCATTCCAAGCACAAAACCTTCACCACTTGTCGCAGTTTAATACTGATCTTCTTAGGCAGTCCCTCGGAAGCGAGGATGACTTGCTTCCGCACTAAAAATGAGTTCTCAGGTGACTGATGAGTCCAATGCGGGACCTACAGTCTCTATCACAGGTGGGGCAGACGGTGGTTGAAGGGGCGGGTGGGTGGGGTGCTTGGGTTGACGTGCACTCTTTCCGCTGTTTGCGCTTGGCTTCCGCTTGCTCCTAGCAAAGAGACTCGAGGGGCTGGATTTTGATTCTGGCGGCGTGTAGGAGGCGGGACTACAACTTTCGGGGTTGTAGTCCCGCCTCCATCGAGTTGTAGCCAACCCACGTTATTTTCACTTGATTGACCTTGTTGAGCCCGCCCAGCGGGCGCAGCAGGCTAATTAAGGGCCACCCTGCAACAGGTGACGTCACAGATTGACATTTCATCTGTCAAGCGCTTTTGACAGATGAAATATCAGCGTTTGACAGCTCTTTGAAGCTGTCAAATGCTGACAATCTGTACACTAAGTTAATTCCTTCCTCTCAGGCTGATTTAGAGATCTCTCCAGAACAGAAAGCTGAATGCTGCAACTTTTGACAGCTCACGGCCATTCTGCTTTCTGTGCCGATGAGATGTGGGACTCCTGAGACCTGAAGGAAGGAAGGCTGTAAAGGTAAGTAAATGTAAGTAAAACTTCTTTAAACACTTTACACACACCAAACACACTTACCTCTTCACTCATGCACCCATCACTCACCTGAACACCAAACATTTCGAACCCTCCAAGTCCTTCAGCCCGACGGCCCGCCTCGCTAACTTGGCGTGGTTTGGAGCCGTCGGGAATCCCACACTTCAGGAATAAAAATAGGGATTAGGCTAAAAACTGCCTGTTAACTAACTGTTAACAGGCAGTTAATTGGCACTAATCCCCTTCCCGCCTCGGGGAGGCGGGTCCCAGCACAGGTCGGGTATCCGCCTCCTTTGAAACTGGCATGGAGGCGAGTTGGGGGCGGGATGGTTTCGTGCCCCCCGATTTTGAGATTTTAACCCCCCCACACGTCTCCAATCCCACCTCCATGGCCCAATGAAAATCCTGCCCGAGGTCTTCAGTGCCTTCCCGGATGCTTCTCCTCCACTTTGTGCGGTCTTGGGCCAGGGATTCCCAGGTGTCGGTGGGGATGTTGCACTTTTTTAAGGATGCTTTGAGGGTGTCCGTGAAGCGTTTACTCTGCCCACCTGGGGCTCTCTTGCCGTGCCAGAGCTCCGAGTAGAGCGCTTGCTTTGGGAGTTTCGTATTGTGCATGCGGACGATGTGGCCTGTCCATCGGAGCTGATCAAGTGTGGTCAAAGCTTCGATGCTGGGGATGTTGGCCTGAGCGAGAACACTGATGTTGGTGCACCTATCCTGCCAATGGATTTGCAGGATCTTGCAGAGGCAGGGTTGGTGGTACCTCTCCAGTGCTTTGCGTTGCCTGCTGCACTGGAGAGGTACCACCAATGTTGCCTCAATACTGATGTACTGGATGTCACAAGTGCACAGAGATTTTTCCGTGGGACAACATTCTATTGCTGAAGTCGAATATTCGCATTTATGTAAAATAAGGCTTTCAGAAGACTTTAGTCTCCTTTTTGTTTAGATTAAATTGCTGAGTAAGTAACTAAGTAGTTTGGAGTTAAAAATATCTGTAAATTGAGCGTTTTATGTGAAATTGATTGGATTGCTTATCCAAACATATCACTTCATGGAAAATTAGCTTATGTTTAGCAGGATTCAATTGCTGACTATAGGCTAGAAACTACTGTTGATGTTATGAGGGGGCAAACACTTAATGCATGATTATGACTCTCTTTGTCCATTGTTTCAAATGTTTTAATGCCGCGACTAAAATAGCAGGCAAAGAAATGCCATGTGACTCTGCTAAGCATTTGAGTGCTATTATCACCAACAGTAATATCCCACTTTACACAGCATAACAAATAATGGATGTTGAGAATTAGATAATAGGCCAAAGAGTTACTTTAGTTGCTGTGGGTTAATGACATTGTATGTGCATTCATACCTGTTTATGATTTGACTACACATAATCACCAGAGTAAATCTTTCCCCTCTCCCCCATATGTCTGCACTATATTTGGGGGTCAATACACTTAACAGAAGCCAAAACCAACTATGTTGTCTATATAATTCAACCCCAGCTTATTTCTGTGCTTGTTGCTTTTGTGTGGAGTGTGACTGGCAGCACCGTAGAATCGCTTGACTGCACAACTGAGGGAGTTTGAAGTGAAGAGCTGTGGTTTAACAGTACTGTTGCTGTTGGATTGTATCATCAGAAAGATATAAGACTGTTATGCTTTCAGAAAATATCAGTGAATACAACAGGAACAAGCCAACAGCTAAAGATCAGGCACGGGGTAATATGACATTTTAGCAGTTGAATCTCTCTGTCAAATGTGACATTAAGCAGTCGGGGTCTCACTCTCCGCTGTATGGACTTATGTGGGGTTTTTGTGTATTCAGGGGCCGCGATTTCCCCTACCTGGGCGGGGTGAAGGCGGGAGATGGCGGCGGCGGGTGACGAACCTGCTCCTACGGCGATCCCGGCCAAAAATAAGATCTTACCATTAAGGGCCTGGCTAGGCCCGCCCTGCGTGTTTCCCGTTCCAATTAATGGGAGCGGGTCCGGTGACGTCACCGGATGACGCGCTTCTTGCCGGTGTATTTAAAGGGGCCATGGCCCCGTTTGCTGACGGTTGGATTTTCTTTGGTGAAGCTTGTGTTAGTGAGTGGAGGTCTGTACCATGACGTCTGAAACGTTTCAATAATGAGTTCCTCCAGCATCTTGTAGAGGGAGTGAGGGCATGTAGGGAGGTTCTCTTCCCTGCGGATGGCAGGAGGAGGCCTCCCCAACAGACTAAATCAGCGTGGCTTAATGTAGCCGAAGAGATAGCGGCGAATTCAGTACTGCGTCGCACCTGGGTACAGTGCAGGAAAAGGTTTAATGATCTTCTAAGATCAGGAAAACTAAGTATAAACCTACACTTACCTTGATGATGCTGTGCCTGTCATCACATCCCCACCACTGTGCATTGCCAACCATACTCTTGCACAAAGTGACTCAGCCCCAGATCCCTTAGACCTTCATCCATCCATCTCTCTCTATTTACATTACATTCCACCCCTCACACTCAGCACAAAAGGAGGCAACTTGGTATCGCCAAGCCACTGCATCAAGGTCTCCCTATGAAGCTGTATGCCATTCCATTAATGACAGTGGTTCCATCAGTCTCTTTAAACCTTCCCTTCTTTGCCTCCTTGCAGGAAAAGATTGCCCACAATAAGAGGGAGAGGGAGAGAATGGGAGGAGGCCCTCAATCCATCTTTCATTTGTCCAGCGTGGAGGAGGCAGCACTCGATATTACTGGTGTGGTGGAGGTTCCGGAAGTGGGGGATGGAGAGAGGGGCTCAGTAGAAGAAGCTGGTGACAGAATTATTATCCATACAGTTGCAAGCCTTTCATCAGTAACTCATATGGGGTGTTATGTGATCAGAAAATTAATGGTGATGGTGTGTATAATCATATGTGTCTGCACTTAAGATGTCATGTATTTAAGTCATGTTTTTACTCTCTAACAAGTCCATCAGGAGCACCCCCCCCACCCCCACTGTCCAAGAGCAAGAGGAACAAGACTGCTCGGAGGAGCCTCCTGCCTCTGAGGGCACAGCGTCACCTCACTGAACGCAAACCAGCACTAGCGCAGATACGCACACCTTGGTGGGGCCGTCGCGAGATACAGTAGTGTTGTCACTTGGTGTCTCACAGATCACAAGGGAGCAAGAGCAGATGGTGGAGACAGCGACAGCAGTGGAGACTCTTCGTCGGAGGGTGCAGGACGCTCCCAGCTCTGCTCGGCTACATGCAGACGCTGAGCCTCGGGGGCCATCCAAGAAGAGAGTGATCCTGGAGCTGCAGGAACAAGTGCAGGAGGCTCTGACTGGTTTCGCGACTGTGCTGACTACGAGTGTGCAGAGAATGGAGGAGTCCATCTCCAACATGATCAGCACCATGGCGCAGTCACTGGCATCTATAGCTTCCTCGATGGATAGGATGGCCACCCGCATGGAGGAATCACAGCGCCAGTGTAATGACAACATGGTTTCTCTTCTAAGTAGATGGTCATCTAAGGAGGATAGATGGGCACCTATGGAGGAGAGAAACTAGAGGCTCATAGACGTCCTTTCTAGGAGGGATGTTAGTATAGAAGTGGGCCCTAATGTCCGCACTGAAGTGCAGCAAGGTGCTCTCCAGCTTCTTGCTAGCAGGGAAGTGCGGGTGTCCCATGAGAGGGATGATGGTGGGAGGGGACATGTAAGTGGGGGCTTCACTCCAAGTGCTCCAACTTCCACCCCCTTGCCAGCCCCTCGGTCAGAGCCACAGATGCCTCCCCGGAGAGTGATGGCCGAGTCTGCCCCTGCACAGTCACAGGAGGAGCAGACTCTGGCGGGGCCCTCACAGGCCCCAAAACCCAGAGAACGACCGCCAAAGGTGTCTAAGCAGTTGCAGCAGGGAGGTGAGGAGGCTGCCTCTACCTCTGCTGAAGCCACAGGGGTAGCACCACGTAGAAGCACCCGGAAAAGAAAGATCCCACACAAATAGTCACAAAGGTTTTCACTCGGGTGTGTGTCAGGGTTGATTGGACATGCAGCAATGGTGCTGATGATGAAAAGAAGGAAGTAGTCATTGATTAGATGGTTTATGTTGCTGGTATGGGTGATGCCAACATGTGGACGTCTGTGCCAGGCAACTGTGTGACATCCACAAAGTGACTGGAACCTGGCATTTATGAGGGCGTCCCCAGCAACTTTCTCATGCACTGGTCTTAATGGCTGTGCCGGCTCCTCCAGGTCTTCCTCATCAGCGCTGCCAACCTCATGTTGCTCCTCTTCCTCTTCCTCCTCCCCCGATGAGGCTCTTCGCTCTGCGCCGTCTTCATCAGCTAGCGCCAGTCCTCGCTGCTGAGCGATGTTGCGAAGGGCGCAGCCGACCACGACTATTTTGGATACCCTCGCTGGTGCACGCTGAAGGGCCCCTCCAGATTTGTCCAGGCATCTGAACCGCATTTTAAGCAGCCCTATAGTTTGCTCGATGATAGTTCTCGCGGAGATGAGGCTCTGATTGTACCTTTCATCAGCCTCGTTCGCTGGCCGCCTCAAAGGGGTCATCAAAGGTGTCATCAGCCATGTCAAGGACTAGGGGACACAGATTTAAGGTTTTGGGCAAGAGATACAGGGGGGATGTGAAGAAAAACTTTTTTACACAGCGAGTGGTGAGGAGCTGGAACTTGCTGCCAACGGAAGTGGTGTAAGCGGAGACACTCAATGTATTTAAGGGGAGACTGGATAGGCACTTGAGGGAAATAATCTTGCAGGGCTACGGGGATAGAGTGGGGGAATGGGACTGACTGGATTGCTGACTCGATGGGCCGAATTGCCTCCTTCTGTGCCGTTATGACTCTATGGGGTTGATTTTCAGTGGGCCGTGAGGCGGGCTTTTAGGCGTGCGGGGGGTTAAAATCCTGAAATCGGGGGTCCCGACACCATCCCGCCCAAAACCCGCCTCCATGTAAGTTTCAGAGGAGGCGGGCACCCGCCCCGCACTGGGACCCGCCGACCCGAGGCGGGAAGGGATTACTGCCTGTTAACGGGTAGTTAACAGGCAGTTTTTAGCCTAATCCCTATTTTGAGGGGTGTCGTGTGGGATTCCCGACGGCTCCAAACCACGCCAGGTTAGAGCAGGCGGGCCGTCGGGTTGAAGGACTTGGAGGGGTCGCAATGTCGGTGTTCAGGTTAGTGATGGGTGCATGAGTGCAAAGGTGAGTGTGTTTGGTGTGTAAAGAAGTTTAAATTACCTGTACTTACCTTTAAAGCCTTCCTTCCTCTAGGCTTCGGGAGTCCATCATTCAGCCGGCACAGAATGCAGAACGGCTTGGCAGATGAAATTACAGTCTGTGACGTCACCTGTTGCCGGATGGCCCTTATTTGGCCATCTGAGCCCGCTGGGTGGGCTCAACAAGGTTAATCAAGTGAAAATCGCGTGGATTGGCCGCATCTTGATGGAAGCCGGACTAAAACCCGAATGTTGCAGTCCCGCCTCTTTCCCAACTTCTGAATGAAAATCCAGCCTTTTGACTCTATGTCTTGAGGGGATAGCCCTTGTCCCCAAGCAGACAACCTAAAAGTCTGGTTGGCGGTTCGAGCAGCTGAGCGACGGTGGAGTGGTGCAGGATGTATGAATCATGGCAGCTGCCAGGCAACTTGGCGCACACATGTATGATGATTTTATTGTGGTTGCACACCAGCTGAATGTTTACAGAGTGGAAACCCTTGCGATTCATAAAAGCTCTCTGTTAGATCCGTGGTTCAGTGGATAAATAATTACACGGATGCTGTACATAAACAAATAACAGGTCTTTACTGGAGGAGGGTCATCTCTAGACTGGGGTACAGAGGCATGCGCACATCTTATATACCGGTGTGGTCACTGCCGGTACTACAGTATACAGGAGCTGTAAAAAGTAGTTCTAACTTAAAGCACATACACTACAATTCCTCCCTTTATAGATTAATAATACCCCCTTAATATTCAAATAACAATTACATTTTTACATGTACATTCAATAAAAAAAGTCCATTTATAGATTCAGTCTTTGGGGCGGCTTCCTGACCCTTTCGGGATAGCGCCTTTCCGGAGGTTCTTGTTCTTGGTGCAGAGGCGATTCTGACCCCTTTTCATCGGGTAGTTCATCGGGTTCCACTGCTACTGGGTCTGAAGTAGATGCTATCGGTATGTCGGGTTCATCCCCAGGTACTCGAAACATGGGGTTGACGCCTTCCTGTGACGCTAAGATCTGATCGACGTGGCGTCTCACAATGTTCTCCCCGACATCCACTGTGTACATTAATGGCCCCTGCCTAGTACATATCGTTCCGGGTTGCCATCGATAGTCACGGGCCAAGACTGGTTGCCCTACATTGAAGCTCCTTGTCGGCTTCTCGTTGATGTGCTGGAATTGTTTGTCCTCAACATTTCTTCGCACATTTGGTCTGAGCAAGTCCAGACGAGATCTCAACCTTCGGTTAAAGAACATCATGGCCGGGGTCTGGTTGGTAACTGCATGTGTCGCGTTTCGGTAGGCTAATAAGAAATTGTCCATCTTATGCTGTAGTGGAATTTCCTCGTCGCACATGGCCTGTATCGCCTTCTTAAAGGTTTGTACGAACCTCTCAGCCAATCCATTGGTGGCTGGATGATACGGGGCGGATGTGTAATGCCTTACCCCATTCCTTTTCATGAATTTTTGGAACTCGTCGGACACAAACTGTGGTCCATTATCAGAGCAGATCTGCTCTGGCAAACCGTTTCTGGCAAATATGGTCCGTAGGACTGCAATCGTTTTCTCTGTAGTGGTTGAAGACGGGGACGGGGTACTGAACTGGTAAGATCAGCTATGATCTCAGACGAAGATCAGCCATGATCTCATTGAATGGCGGAGCAGGCTCGAAGGGCCGAATGGCCTACTCCTGTTCCTATCTCTATGTTTCTATGTTTATCACCTCAGGCCACTTTGAATGAGCATCCACTGCTATTAAGAACATTGAGTCCATGAATGGACCAGCGAAATCAATGTGCACCCGTTGCCATGGAGAGGAAGGCCACTCCCATGGGTGTAGAGGGGCATGTGGTGGTGCATTTTGGACCTTCTGGCATCCTAAGCAGCTCTTAGTTAGGTCTTTGATTTGTTGATCGATTCCCGGCCACCACACATAAGCCCTAGCAAGGCTTTTCATTTTCACTCCCCCCAGATGACCTTCAAGTAGCTCCTTTAGCACTCTCTCCCTTAACTTGGGTGGAATCACCACTCTGGATCCAAACATCACTGTCCCCTGGCATACTGACAGCTGTTCTCTTCTGGATGAGAATGCTGGCAACAGTGAGTCGCCATGTGTTGGCCATCCCCTCACCGTCAATTCATATACCCATGATAGCGTCGGATCATTGCGGGTCTCCTCTATATCCGCGTTTGTTACTGGCAATCGTTCAATTATCGACGAATAAAATATCTCGATTGGGTCCACTGCTGGTGCTTCCTCCAGCGTAGGCAGTGGCAGGCGCGATAGCCCATCAGCGTTCCCATGCTGTTTCGTGCCTTTATATTCTATTTCATATTGATTCACCCCTAGAAACAGGGACCATCTTTGTAACTGCTGTGCAGTCATTACTGGCACGCCCTTCTTAGGATTAAAGATGGAGACAAGTGGTTGGTGGTCAGTCAGCAAGGTGAACTTCTGCCCATGCAGATAATGGTTGCATTTTTTTACTTCCCATACTAGGCTGAGGGCCTCCCTGTCAATCTGGGCATAGTTGCGCTTGGCTGAGGTTAGTGACCGAGACGCAAAGGCTACTGGCCTCTCCAACCCGTCTGGGAATTTGTGCGACAGCACCGCTCCAATGCCGTAGGGTGATGCATCACATGCCAAATGAATTGGTAGTGCTGGGTTGAAATGGGCCAACACCTCTTTTGATGTGATCAATTCTTTACACTTCTGGAAAGCTCGTCTACGTTCGTCATCCCACTTCCATGGTACCTCTGTTTGCAGTAGGGTGTTCAGTGGGTGTAATACCGTAGACAAATTTGGTAAGAACTTGTGGTAATAGTTTACCAGCCCGAGGAACGACCTCAGTTGTGACACATTTTCCAGTGCTGGAGCCTTGACTACTGCCTCAATCTTGTCAGAGGACTTATGTAACCCCTCTTCATTGATGACGTGGCCGCAATACGAGATCTGTTTCTGGAAAAACTCGCACTTGTGGTGATTAGCTCGTAGCCCATATTCCTTTAATCTGGCGAGCACCTTCTCCAAGTTAGCGAGGTGATCACCGTCATTTTCGCCCGTGACAAAGATGTCGTCCAAATAACACTGGGTCCCTGGAATCCCTTGCAGGACCTGATCCATCGCCCTTTGCCAGATAGCCGGAGCCGAGGCTACTCCAAACACCAGCCGGTTGTATTGATAGAGACCTTTATGGGTGTTGATCGTAAGGTAATGTTTCGAAGCTTCTTCTACCTCCATTTGCAAGTACGCCTGGGCTAGATCAATTTTGCTGAAGCGTTTACCACCAGATTGCGAGGCGAAAATATCCTCAATTCATGGAAGCGGATATTGCACCGTGTGAAGGACTGGGTTCACTGTCACCTTAAAATCCCCACAGATGCAGACCTTCTTTGGTTCCCCAGGCGTATTACTCAACGACCTCTTCATTACAGGAACGATGGGTGTAGCCCACTCGCTCCAGTCCACTTTGGACAGTACTCCTGAACGTTCCAACCCTTCCAGCTCTGCTTCAAGCGCTGGTCTGATCGCATAAGGCACTGGTCTGGCCTTCAGAAACTTTGGGCTTGCATTATCCTCTATTTTAATTGTTGCTGTTATTCCTTTTAGTGTTCCTAGTCCCTCCTGGAACACTTCTTTTGCGTCAGTTAGCATTTTTGACAGTCGTCCAGGTGTGACGTCGTCATCCTTTTTGGCCTCCACCTTCAGTGCCTGTATGGAATGCCAATCTAAATGTATCTTCCAGATCCATTCACGTCCTAGCAGTGGTGGTCCTCCATTTGGCAATACATATATATCCATTTTAGGTATTTCCTGACCTTTATATGTCACTTTCACCCTTATTTTCCCTTTGGGGTAGACTTTTTGCCCCGTATACATCTTCAAGACAATCTCTGTAGCTTTCAAAGGTATGTGTGAAAATAGCCGCTTGTAGTCTCTTTGATTTATGACTGTTAGAGCTGACCCTGTGTCCAATTCCATTTCCACTTGGACTCCCTCTATCTTGAGTGTAACCCAGATAGTCTGGTGATCCTCCATTTCAGTTACATTATGTAGTTTCAGACAACCCAGCTCCTTGCTTTCGGAGTCTGTGTCACTTTTCTGTTCGCCTGAACCACTGTCCATCACCTGGTGTACCTTTTTGTACTTCTCCTGTGGAGATTTCTTACTGTTGGTTTTCTTCCCAGACCTGCAGACTCTTGCTATGTGTCCCGCTTTCCCACACTGTCTGCACATTTGGTCCTTGAACCAACAATCTTTCTGGTCATGTGTTGTTCTGCCGCAGCGATAGCACTTCCCTGTTCCATAGGTCATTTCATTGGTGCCATATTCTTGCGGTCTCCATTGTATCTCTGCAGCACCACTTGCGGCTGCTTCGTGTGATACTGCCATATTGAAAGCTTTGTCCAGCGTAAGGTCCTTTTCTGATAGAAGCCGTTTCTGGGTTCCTTCACTTTGTAGCCCACACACAAACTTGTCCCTTAACGTGTCTGCTAGTCCCGCTCCAAACTGGCAGTATTTTGATAGCTTGCGCAGTTCCGTTAGGTACTCAGCATTGCTTTCGTCTTTGTGTTGGTTCCTTTTATGGAACTTAAATCGTTCTGCTATCAGCAGCGGTGTGGGGTTTAAGTGGTCCTGTAGGATTTCTACTATGCTTTCAAAATTCTTGTTTACCGGCTTCTCTGGGGTTATTAGATTTCGCAGTAACCCATAAGTTTTTGCACCCATGGAATTTAACAGAACCAGTGCTTTATTAGCATCTGGCACTTCATTCGCCCTGCAGTACACCTCAATACGTTCTACATATGTCGCCCAATCTTCGACTTCATTGTCGAATGTAGAGATACTGCCACTCTTCGGCATCCTTGGTTGTGTGTTAACTATCCCCATTGGCGCCTACCGCGCTTCCCCTTCTTCTCCGCTGGCACAAAATGGCATCTCCCGCGCTTTCCTTCCTTCCCGCGCTCGCCCGTCTTCTCCGCTGCGGCTTCGCAAAATGGCGTCTCCCACGCTCTTCCTTCTTCTCCGCGGCTCAATGGCGCCTCCCGTGCTCTCCCTGCTTCTCCGCGGCTCAATGGCGCTTCCCGCGCTCTCCCTGCTTCTCCGCGGCTCAATGGCATCTCCCCTTGCTTCACCCCGCGGACCCTGATCAGCCCATGATCCCTGGCTGTGCTCTGCGCATTCTTCTCTTGACATTTGTCGACGCCGCTCAGCCTAGAACCCGGCTGTTTCTTACCCTCTCTCTTGCCGGTTTGCAGTATTTTTCCTCGACGCCGCTCAGTGATCAACCCCCGGCTGCACCCTGCTCTCTTCACCCTCTTTCTTACCCCGTCAACGCTGCCCGGCTCTCTCTCTCTGCCATCGGTCGGCTCCAGCCGCCGCTGCTCGGGAAGGGTCTGCTCTGGACCTGTCGTCAGTCTCTTACTGCTCATTGTGGCTGGGGAACCAAGCCCGGCTCTCCACAGCCTCCCCAGCGAAGTTGGATCTCTGCCTGACTGCTGGGCGGTTGCTCGCGGTCGACGCCCGTGTTCCTGGACTCGACTATTTTTTTTTTATGTTGCAGGTAGATTCGCATCAACACTCGTCACCACTGTTAGATCCGTGGTTCAGTGGATAAATAATTACATGGATGCTGTACATAAACAAATAACAGGTCTTTACTGGAGGAGGGTCATCTCTAGACTGGGGTACAGAGGCATGCGCACAGCTTATATGCTGGTGTGGTCACTGCCGGTAGTACAGTATACAGGAGCTGTAAAAAGTAGTTCTGACTTAAAGCACATACACTACACTCTCGGATTGTGATGGGGTGCCCTGACCACCACATGTGTGCAGCCAATCACTCCCTGCACCTGTGGGAAGCCAGCCAGAGCGGCAAAGTCGATCGCCCAATCAGTCACGCTGGCTTGATGAGTGGTAAACTTTATATTGAGCATTGGTGGTTCAGGGGTAGAATTCTTGCCTGCCCTGCGAGTGACTCGGGTTCGATCCGCAGTCAGTGCAAAGTTTATAATTCTTACTGAACTATTTCGGAAATCTATTCTTAAGACTAAAGGGATCAAAGGATATGGGGAGAAGGCAGGGACAGGGTACTGAATTTGGATGATCAGCCATGATCGCATTGAATAGCGGTGCAGGCTCGAGGGGCCGAATGGCCTACTCCTGCTCCTAGTTTCTATGTTTCTATATAATTGCCTGACTTGTTAAACAGGGCATCGGTGACCTGCGTGATGCATCTGTGTGCAGCAGACTGGGAAATGACGCTAATGTCTGGAAGGAGCCTGAGATGAAGACGTTGAGGGCAAAGGTGACTTTGACAGCCACTGGTAATGGCTGTTCACCCCTTCCTCTGGGCTGCTGGTCCTCCTCCAGCAATGCACAAAGGTCGGTGGCCACCTGGCACGATAGCCGGAGTCTCCTTCGGCACTGCTGCTCCGTCATGTTCAGGTTGCTCATCCTCCGCCTATAGACCCTGCGCTGGGGGTAATGCCTCCGGTGTGGTGCATCCCTGTGCTGATGCCCTCCGCCCAGTGCAGCATGAGGTGGTTGAGGAGAAGGTTGGCACTCTTGTTGCTGCTGCTGGTGTGGCTGGTTCTGCTGCTCCTGTGGCTGTTCCTCATCGGACTCGGAGGACCAAGATGAGAGAGCATAAATCGTGCCCATTTTGATTGTTGATATGCCAGATCCAGTGGAGCTGACAGAAGCAATCTGTCGCTGGTCAGAAATTTTCATCAAAGAAGGTTACAGTGAATATAGAGTTCACTACAAACAATTCCAAAGTGTATGAGGCTGGAAAGACTCTTCCTAACACTGAAGGCTATAGCTTCTGGCATTGGAAAGTGAACAGCTGTAAAATGGTAGCTTTTATATCACTTTTGCAGCTGTCACCTACTAAAGAAATGGAGAGTCATTGAGAGCCCAACTGCACTTACCTGGCGGGCTCCCCGAGCGATGGGAAACTCGTCAAAAAGTTGGTAAAATTGTAAGTGCCTACTTTTAATCCTCTTAAATAGCTTTAAAGTACCTGTTAAATTCCTTAATTAACTGGCCCGCCGCTTGGTGCCGGGGCTGTGATATCCGACAACTGAGAAACTTACACAGAGGCGGGTTCAGAGCGGACTACCGCCCCGCTGTCGATCAGGGTCATTTTGACAGCGGGTCCGTCTTCAAACCCACACTCACAGAGCTGGGAAGACTCCAGCCAGGGTGTCAGCCTCACTCCTGCTCTACATTGTGTCGCTGTCACATTCAAGGACTCTGTTTCTCTGCTGTTTCACATTGTTGGATGTCACACACTCAGACTCGCTGGGGGTAATTTTAATCCCCAAAAAACAGGTGGGTTGGGGTCAGGTAAGATGTAAAAAAAAATGTAAATCTCGAACCTGACCCCAACCCGCCTCCAACCCATCCACTTCCAGGTTTAACGGAGGTGCGACAGGAGGCAGGTAACCAACCCACTCCCAGAAGGTGGGATGGCCATTTGAATATTTTAGTGAGGCTGGCAGCCTCTGATTTAACCTGCGTCCCTGGCCGGCCAGCTTTCTCAGGCCTCGGGAATCCCGGCAGCTCGAGGGAGGCGAGGACAGCTTTGGGGAAAAGTTAAGTGCCCTTAGAGCACTGCTTGTGGACCAGAAGGAGCAGGAGTGTTTCCTCCCAGCCCAGCAAGCTACCTTCCTCCTTACCATCAGATTCCCTCCCGCCCCCACTATTGGAACCTTCCCCCCCGACCCTCACCAGCTATCGGCCCCCGACCCCACCATCGGACCCTGGCCCCCTGCCATAGGACACCACCTCCCCACCATAGGACCCCCTGACCCCACCATCGGACCCTGCCCCCTGCCATAAGATACCACCTCCCCACCATAGGACCCCACGCCACACCATCGGACCCTGCCCCCTGCCATAGGACCCCACCTCCCCACCATAGGATCCCACCCTGCACCGTCGGACTTTTCCCCAACCACCATGATCCAAAGACACCCCCTCACGGGGATCGGACCCTCACCAGGATCGGACCCCCACTTTCAGGGTTGAGGATCGGACCCTCCCCAGGATTGGAACCCCCCCCCCGGGGAATCAAATCCCCAAGAGATAGAACCCCCCACTCCGTGGTTGGGGATCGAACACCACGGCCAGATTTACTTCACTTAACACTGTACACCCTGGCTGCCACATGATGCGCCAGGTTGGCACCACCCCACACCAGCACCATGAAGCATCCCTACAATGTCCAAGCCATTCCTTTCACACTCATCACCATTGCGGGGGCTACCGTCATGTCTCACCATTCACTAGAACTCACTAAGCCACTTCCAAAGGTTCACACAAATCTGTTCAAGAACACAAAGTGTTGAAAATAAACGTTTCAATGTTTGACAGCACATTAACAGAAACTTCACATGAACGTTGCATTAAACACCCAAGTGCCTACCCTTGTGTGTTGTTAGTTGGTATGATTCAACTAGGATGAGGGTGAGTGTGAGGGTTGGCTATTGAGATGGGGATGTGATATTGTAGATGGAGAGGGATGGGTGGAGGTACATGGTAAGTTGGTGTGAGTAAGGAATTGCAGGAGTAGGGAAGGCAGAGTGATGGGGATGTGATGAGTGGCACAGCAGGATGAGGTTGAGTGTGGCTTTGTAATAACGTGTGATCTGCTGAGATCATTGAAAGGTTTGCGGCACTGCAGCCTGGTCCTCCTGACCACATCCCTGCTTGTGACCTCCTCAGCAATGTATAACCAGGCTGCGTTGATCTCCTGGGGAGGTCTCTTCCACCCATGAGGGAGTCACGGGAGAGCCTGGGTGCAGCCCTGCTCCTCTGTGCAATGCTTGTCAGTGTTTGCAGCTGCTCAATGCTGTAGAACACGGACAGCACAAATGTCAAAATGTAAGGACCGGAACTCGGTGGACCCAACTGCAGTAAGGCAAACTGAGGCAGAGGTAAGGTTGCAAAATAAAGGTAGACTTTACTTGACATAAACAAAAATAACAACAGTACAGAATACAGGCAAGCAAACCAGCACACGGGATCTCCAGGCAGTGCAACTCAAGACTGAGCAAAGAACATAAAGTGAACACCACTTAAATAGTAGGCATCTAACAATGCACAGGTGAATACAATAATGAATAAAGAAGGACACAATTAAGAGAGTTCATGGAGCCCTCTGGTGGTGAGGCGAGGCGAGGCAGAGTCTGGGTCATTCCTTACAGGACCCCCCCCCCTAGGAACGGCCCCTGACGTTCCCCCAGAAGGTCCATGGTGACGACGAGAAAAATTCCGTACTAAATCGCGATCCAGGATGTCTCGGTCCGGGACCCAAAAGCGTTCCTCCGGACCATATCCCTCCCAGTCCACCAGGAACTGGAGGCCCCCGCGAACCCGGCGAGAGTCCATCAGGCGACAGACCGTGTAAGCAGGCTGGCCGTCGATGATGCGGGGAGCAGGAGGAGGCCTCGTGGCGGGCGTCAGGGAACTGCTGGCCACTGGCCGAAGCCGGGAGACATGGAAGGTAGGATGAATCCGCATGGAGCGGGGTAGCTGGAGACGGTAGGACACCGGGTTGACCTTTCTCAACACCATGAAGGGACCGATGAAACGAGGCGCCAACTTGCGGGACTCCACTCGCAGCGGGAGATCCTGCGTAGAAAGCCAAACCCTCTGACCAGGACGGAATGAAGGAGCCGGTCTGCGCCGCTTGTTGGCCTGGACCTGCCGTTGTCGAGAAGCTCGTTGCAAGGCCAGCCGCGCTCTCCTCCAGGTCCGTCGACAACGCTGGACAAACTTCTCCGCGGACAGAACCCCCACCTCGAGCTCCTGCTCCTGGAACAGTGGAGGTTGAAAACCGAACTGGCACTCGAACGGCGACAGTCCTGTGGGGGAGCAGCGCAACGTGTTGTGCGCGTACTCAGCCCAGACGATGTGACGACTCCAGGTCGCAGGGTTAGCGGACACGAGACACCTCAGGGTCGTCTCCAGGTCTTGGTTGATCCGTTCTGATTGACCGTTCGACTGAGGGTGGAAACCCGAGGAAAGACTGACAGTAGCTCCAATGAGCTTGTAGAAGGCTTTCCAAAACCGGGAGGCAAATTGTGGACCACGGTCAGAAACGATGTCAAGGGGCAAACCGAATAACCTGAAAACATGCTGGACCATGAGCTCGGCTGTCTCTTGGGCTGAGGGAAGCTTGGGCAAGGGCAGAAAACGACAGGCTTTGGAGAAGCGATCTACGATGACCAGAATGACCGTGTTGCCTTGAGATGGTGGAAGGCCTGTGATGAAATCCACTGAGAGGTGTGACCAGGGGCGAGTGGGAATGGGGAGAGGATGCAGCAAACCCTGGGGGCGAGATCGAGGGTTCTTGTTTCGTGCACAAATGGCACAAGCTGCCACGAACGCCTTTACGTCCTTCTCCATGGTGGGCCACCAGAACCTTCTACGAAGAAACTCCAGCGTCCTGGATGCGCCTGGATGACCGGTGAGTCGCGACGAATGCCCCCACTGCAGGACTTGTGAGCGAGTCGTGTTGGGGACAAAAAGGTGACCAGGTGGGCCGTTGCCAGGGTCTGCCTCCCTCTGTTGCGCCTTTCTGACCAGCGTCTCGATTCCCCAGCAAACCGGTGCTACAATTCGGGAAGTAGAAATAATAGGTTCAGGTTGTCTCTCCCGCTCGGGTGGATCAAATTGCCTGGAGAGAGCATCAGGCTTGAGATTCTTGGAACCTGGACGATATGATAGGACAAAGTCAAAACAATTAAAAAACAGTGCCCAGTGAGCTTGACGAGAGTTAAGTCGTTTGGCCTCCTGGATATAGGCCAGATTCTTATGGTCAGTCCAGACAATGAACGGGTGTTTAGACCCCTCCAACCAATGTCTCCACTCCTCCAGTGCCAACTTAACTGCCAGTAATTCCCCGTTCCCAATATCGTAGTTTCGTTCAGCGGGAGTGAGTCGGCGAGAGAAAAAGGCGCAAGGGTGCAGTTTGTTGTCGTTAGACCGTTGGGATAAAACGGCGCCCACTCCTATATCCGAGGCATCCACCTCGACAATGAAGGGGAGTGAGGGATCCGGAATAACGAGGACAGGAGCAGACGTGAAGCGCCGCTTGAGATCCTCGAAAGCCTGCGCAGCCTCAGCGGACCAACTGAACCGGGTAGAGGCAATCCTGGTGAGGGCGTTAAGAGGGGCAGCAATGGTGCCGAAGTTTCTGATGAACCTCCGATAGAAGTTAGCAAATCCCAAGAAACATTGCACCTGTTTGAGAGAGGTGGGTGGTGGCCAATCTCGGACAGCTTGGGTCTTGCCAGGGTCCATTTGGATGTTGCCGCTGGAGATGATGAAGCCCAGAAATGAAACTGTGGAAACGTGAAATTCACACTTCTCCGCCTTGACAAACAAGAGGTTGTTAAACAAAAGTTGCAGGACTTGTCTTACATGCTGGACATGATCGTGAAGAGTTTTGGAGAAAATGAGAATGTCATCCAGGTAGACAAAAACAAAGCGATTCAGCATGTCTCGGAGAACGTCGTTGATGAGTGCCTGGAACACAGCAGGGGCGTTGGTTAATCCAAAGGGCATAACCAGGTACTCATAGTGCCCAGTGGGTGTGTTGAATGCCGTCTTCCACTCGTCCCCTTCACGGACGCGGATGAGGTTGTAGGCGTTGCGGAGGTCCAATTTAGTGAAGACCGTGGCTCCCTGAAGTAGCTCGAAGGCCGTCGACATGAGTGGAAGAGGATAACGGTTCTTAATAGTAATCCGGTTAAGGCCACGGTAGTCGATGCAGGGACGGAGACCTCCATCTTTCTTACTCACGAAGAAAAAACCGGCACCAGCAGGAGAGGTGGACAGACGGATGAAGCCAGCGGCGAGGGCGTCACGGATGTACTCCTCCATGGCGGTGGTCTCAGGAGCAGAAAGGGAAAAGATCCTACCCCTAGGTGGGCATGTCCCAGGCAGGAGGTCAACGGCACAGTCATATGGCCTATGAGGGGGAAGTGATGTGGCTCGAACCTTACTGAAGACCTCTTTTAGATCCTCATACTTGGGTGGCACTCGGGACAATTCAGAGCGTGATGGGAACTCCTGGGGCTGGGAAGGAGACTTGGCACGAAGACAGGTAGTATGGCAGGCGGAGCCCCATTCCGTAAGCCGGCCGGTGGCCCAATCTAAGCGAGGATTATGGCAGGCCAACCAAGGGTAACCCAGAATTAATGGAAACTGGGAAGAGTGGATAAGGGAGAATTGGATGGTCTCAAAATATTGTCCTTCCACGCCCAAACACAGAGGGGCAGTATGATGGTGAACGGTTCCAGAACCCAGGGGTCTTCCATCCAGGGCAACAACAGTGAGGGGGTGATCAGGATGGGTCAGGGGACTCTTGAGCTGTTTAGCTAACCCCAGATCTATGAAGTTACCATCAGACCCCGAATCCACCATGGCCTTAAGATCATATTGTTGATTGTCCCAGAAAAGGGAGGATGCCAGCAAAACCCTAGAAACAGTGGGGTCGGAAGGGATGGTTATGCTCATCTCAGGTCCCTCCGTCCTGGATGAGCCCTGGCTTTTCCCACCAAATCTGGACAGGAAGAGCGGAAGTGGCCAGCTTTCCCACAACAAAGACAAGATCCCTCTCTCATTCGGCGATCATGTTCGGGCTGCGAGAGGTGGGTTACTCCCACCTGCATGGGCTCCTCTGGATCGGTCAAAGATGGACTCGGGATGGCTCGGAGGTTCTCAGATGGCTTCGAAGTAGGAAAAACTCTGGTCTTTGGAAACGGAGTGAAAAAGGAGTGGCGTTCTCTTCGCCTCTCACGGAGCCGATTATCCACACGAACGGAGATATCAAAAAGAGACTCTAAATCACTCACCGGATCCCTGGAAGCCAGTTCATCCTTGATCTCATCCGTGAGACCGTGGCGAAAGGTGGCGATGAGTGCCTCCGAATTCCATTGGCTTTCAGCAGCGAGAGTGCGAAACTCAATAGCGTAGTCCGCAACGCTACGAACCCCCTGGCGAAGCCGAAGTAGTCTGTTAGATGCTTCTCTCCCACTAACAGGGTGATCAAAAACCCTTCTCATTTCTTCCGAGAAAAGTTGGTAGTTTGAACATACCGGCGTTTGCTGTTCCCAGATGGCTGTAGCCCAGGTAAGCGCCTTGCCGGTAAGTAGTGAAATGATGTAGGCCACTCAGGAACAGTCACTGGGAAATAATGAACGCTGCAGTTGGAAAACCAGGGAACACTGGATTAGGAAACCTCGACATCCTCCTGGGTTACCGTCGTAGCGCTCGGGTGCAGGTAATCGGGGTTCTCTCAGAGGAGAAGGCGAAACCGTAGGAGCAGGTAACGGTGCAGGAGCGGCTTGGATCACCTGACTCTGTTTCTGGCTCTGATGGAAAGTGATGACGAGGCCTTCCAGCAGATTCTGGTTTCGGAAGACTGCCGTGGCGAGACACTGCAGTTCGTTCAAAATAAGTTGTAGCTGTTCAGAAACTTGTCTTGGCCATTGGTCCTTCTCTGCTGGGTCCATGTTTTGGCTCAGTCTTGCTGTAAGGACCAGAACTCGGTGGACCCAACTGCAGTAAGGCAAACTGAGGCAGAGGTAAGGTTGCAAAATAAAGGTAGACTTTACTTGACATAAACAAAAATAACAACAGTACAGAATACAGGCAAGCAAGCAAACCAGCACACGGCATCTCCAGGCAGTGCAACTCAAGACTGAGCAAAGAACATAAAGTGAATACCACTTAAATAGTAGGCATCTAACAATACACAGGTGAATACAATAATGAATAAAGAAGGACACAATTAAGAGAGTTCATGGAGCCCTCTGGTGGCGAGGCGAGGCAGAGTCTGGGTCATTCCTTACACAAAATAAAGTTGGCCATGGTCCCTTTAAGGAAACCAGCTGATGACACATCATCAAATGACGTCATCAGATCCGCTTACTCTAACTGGCCGGCAAACGCGCTAGGCGGGCTTAACAAGCCCAATCAAGGTAAATTCATTTCAGAGGCCAGGATGGAACCAGCAGCGGGGTCGGGACCCGCCACCGACCTCGCCGCCACGGACCCGCCGAGGTTGGTAAAATCCAACCCACAGTGTGGATGTATTACACGTTCAGGGTCATTGGCCCAGAATTTGCTGGAACGGGGCATCTCGCGGCATGATCCGTTAGTTGGACTTTTTACCTCAGCCCTCAGCGAGGTTGATGGCAAGGTACTGTTTTCGTGAGGCTAACGGAGGAACGCCGCAAATCGTCCAGCAACTTGTGGCTATTCTCAACTCACTGGGTGTCTCTTCCACGCCAGAAGTTGCTGGCCAATTTACACACTAATAACGATGAGTGCATTAAACCCACCATTATTTTGGCAGCAAGTTCTGGCCTATATTTTCTCTACTGTTCTACATTGTGGGCTTGTTTCTCATTGAAGAACTCTGCCAATGTGCTAGTCAATCCTATATTCAAGGGCTCCCCTGGGGCTAAACTAACTCACTTGATGTTAGGACACAGCAAACATCAATAAACAGTTTTTAAAATACTGTACAAATCATTGGATACAGAACAGTCTGGGCCTCTCAGCTTCACCTTCCTATTATTTTTAACCCTATCCAGAGCTACACTTTGCTTTGTATATGAAGCTGGAGTAAATACCTTTAGTAAGCTGGGACGTTTATGACATTTTAATGAAAGAATTAAGGTATATTTTCCCCTTCAGAAATGAGCATTAAAGTTAACCCATCTTGGCCCATTAGGCTGCACTAGGGTTTCCTGTGGTTACATCGAAATTACAATGCGGAAACAGGCCGTTTGGCCCAACCAGTTTCTCAAATTTGATAATCTTGTCTTGACAAAAAAACAGGCAATGAGTCCCACCTACACTGATGGTTACTATTATACTTCTTATGTAATTAATGAGCTGCATAATCACCAGTACTTCTGCATTGGTGTAAAGACAGCCATGTAATGGAGAAATCAGAATGTACAAGCAATGGCTGCTCACAACATCCAGAACCTGAGTGAGATCTCACTGTCCTTTTTGATGGCATGCTTGACAAGGTGACTGTTTTTAAGGACTGAAGGGGTGTGGATTCAACTCACTGGGATGTGGATTCAACAGCACACCAGCACTGCTTGAGAGAAACAAAAGACATGGAATGGTTTGAGGAGAAATGATGCAGACTTGAGGATAGCCACCAAGTTAATGTGGAGACGGAACTATAATCGCTGCTAACCTTAATTTGCATTGTATTCACATTTGTAAAATAGTGCAAGCGTTGGCATTGGAAGCCATCCTTAACCCTGCACTGACAGATATTACTCTGCAAGGATGTTACAGTGGAGGTGGCGGTCTCTTGAAAAGGCATTGCTGCCTTCTACACACTATGACAGTACAACAAAACTGACGCAGCCTTACATTAGTCTTGTTGGACAGAAGTTGCCACTGAAGTTTATTTACGTCACTTTTACTGAGAAGGTGGTGTGTGACAACAAGGTCCACAATGGTACTGAAGAGTGCTGCAAAGCAATAAAACCCTGACAACCTTTGAATTAGGAATACTGGTTCACATCGATATAGAAACAGTAGAAGGCACTTGTGTTATGAATGACATACAATTTACAGCACAGAAACAGGCCATTCAGCCCACCCGGTCTAGGCCGGTGTTCATGCTCCACACAAGCCTCCTCCTACCTTATTTCATCTCACCCTATCAGCATATTCTTCTACAAAAGCAAAATACTGTGGATGCTGGAAATCTGAAATAAAAACAGAAAATGCTGGAAATACTCAGCAGGTCAGGCGGTATCTGTGGAGAGAGAAACAGAGTTAACGTTTCAGGTCGATGACCCTTCGTTCATCTGGTCATATGCTTTATGGCTCCCCTGGCTGGGGAGTCTAGAACCAGGGGTTACAGTCTCAGAATAATGGGTGGCCATTTAGGACTGAGATGAGGAGAAATTTCTTCACTCAGAGGGTGGTGAACCTTTGGAATTCTCTACCCCAGAGAGTTGTGGATGCTCAGTCGTTGAGTATATTCAAGACCGAGATCGCTAGATTTTTGGATACTAAGGGAATCTAGGGATATGGAGTTAGTGCGGGAAGGTGGGGCTGAGGTAGAAGATCAGCCATGATTTTATTGAATTGCGGAGCAGGCTCAAGGGGCCGAATGGGCTACTCCTGCTCCTATTTCTTATGTTCTTATCTCCCAGGAACCATGGAATTTGGCTCTCCTTCAAAAACTTGGTCAACTAGACTGTTTCAAAATGAAGGAATCATGGATGTTCCCTTGGTAGCATGCATTGATGTACCTGATTTCAACTGAAGCCTTTCTTGTTGTTGCACTTGTTGACCAGTTTTCAATGAAAAGGATTGGGGAATGAATTATATTGTAGCGATTACGTTGAAATTAAAATGAGTCCATAAAGCATTGAAGTGCAACTCACAGCTCGAGTAGAAAAAAGATTTGTGTCTGCAGAACCAGAAAAGCCATGAACTAAACATAAATGAAGCTGCATTTCCTGCCATCTGGGACAATAGGGGGTGGGGGCTCTTTAGTCACCTTGGAGCACCCAGTAAACACACACACCTATTATTGTTGCGATGATCCAATTTATTTGAGCTCAGCAGGGGTCAGTTGCCAATTTACTCTAGTGAGAATGCACATTTTGAATGGAGCTGGCAGGATTGATTGGCAGCTCCACTGTGCCATTCCCAGACAGAGGGCAGGATGAGGAACCGCAACTCAGAAGCAACAGAAAGAAATGTAAAACCCGTGAACAGCTAATTCCAGAAATGGCTGTAAGAAGCAAGCATTGACCTAGGTTGGAAATTAAGACATAGCTGGCCAGTTTTCACAGCTGGAGGCTGATAAGGAAAGAAAACCCCAAAGTGAGCATTCTGGCCACCATTTACGCTAGTGTGGTGCATCTTTCTTGTTTTATATGCTACAGGAAGCATTATATAGAAGTCAAAAAAAGTCTGGAAGCACTATCCTGCTTAGCCATGTGTGTTATGCAAAATAAACCAGCTTCTTGACTTTTGCATTGACCTTGTCTCATCAGTGTTCATCAGTTCTGCCCAGCGGAAGATTGGAGAAGCACCCAAGAGGGCACATATGAAGGACACAACGTCCAGCTAAGATCACAAGTGGTTCCTATTACAACCCTGAGATATGCTTTTATATGATTGGATAGTGGGCAGTAAAGGCAACCTTCTGATTGGAAGAAACATGAGGTCTTCTTATGGGAGTGACCAATCCCACTGAACCTGAGAGAATATCTAAGGGAGACCCAACATTTGTAATAATGGCCCATTATTATGAGCCGGTACATGAATGACGACATAGCTGCAGTTGGTAATGTCCTGCACTTTAGGGAAGTGGGTCATTCCATAGAAGCCAAGCTGCCTCTGCCCCTAATGCTCATGGCCCATTCTGAACTCGAGGACTTGGTGCGTCTTCTGGTAGGGAGCATCAGTCAAATCCTTTCAACTGTCACTCAGGTGCCTGAAAACAGAGGGAAAATAATATCTGCATTTATACAGAATCTTATCATGTCTCTTAGAAATATCTGGCAGCATGTCATAGACAATAAATTGCTTTGAAATGCAGTGACCGCCGTTATGTAGTCACAGCTATCTCATGCACAGAAACAGCAATGAGATGTATGCCCAAAGTAGTTGACTCTTAACTGCCCGCTGAAATGCCCTGTCAAGCCGATCACTTGTATAAGGTGGCTCACCACCACCTTCTCAGGGGCAATTTAGGGATGGGCCTTGCCAGCAACGCCCACATCCTGTGAATGAATTTTAAAAATGCCAAAATGCTCCAAGTAGCAAGTACAGACAAGTTGCCCAAAACAGTCTGCTGTGTGAACTAAGTCCAACTGAAGCTTCATTCATTGAATTGTTTGGGCACTTGACACAAAAATTTGGCACATCTTAGCTCAACTGCCTCTTTCTTCATTTGGACAGAAAAGACATATTTAGTACAGAAAACACCCTGATGGACTTCTTCTGATTGTAGTCAAGTTAAAGGTTTGGCAGAAAGCCCTGAATGAATGATAAGTGCATAGCTTTGGCATGACATGTCCATACATTATTTGACATTACTTGTTAAAGTGCAAGACTTTCAGAGTCAGTGGCTTTGTGAAATATATGATAGAAAAAGCCAGTGACAATTTATGTTGTCAGTGAGATGAATTACAGTCGGTGGGCTTCCAGTAGAAGTTTGCCACGTAGATGCTTTACTGTGCTAGGAGTGTAGAGTTTCCACCAAAGACAATACTTTGGCATCTCATGTACCACGTGGAATCTAAGAATCAAAGAAACTTACAGCACAGAAGGAGGCCATTCGGCCCATCGTGCCTGTGCTGGCTCTTTGAAAGAGCCGTCGTGCTCAGTCCCACACCCCCGCTCCTTGTCTGCAACCCTGTCAGTTCCTCATCCTCAAGAACCCGTCCAACTCCCTTTAAAATTATTTATGGAATCAGCTTCCACCACCTTTTCAGGTAGAGCGTTCTAGATCCTGACAACTCTGAGTGAAAAAAAAATTCTCCTCATCTCATTTTCCAATGATTTTGAATCTATGACCTCTGATTATTGACCCACTCACCAGAGGGAATCGTTTTTCTCTCTCTACTCTATCAAAACCTCTCATCATCTTGAAAACCTCCATTAGGTCACCTCTTAACCTCCTCTGTTCCAAGGAGAACAGTCCTAACTTTTCCAGCCTCTCCTCATAACTGAAGTCCCTCATCCCTGGTAACATCTTGGTAAACCTGCTCCTTATCCCTTTCTAAGGCCTTTACATCTTTTCTGAAGTGTGGGGCCCAGAATTGTCCACAATACACCAGCAGAGGCCTAACCAGTGATTTATAATGTTCTAGCATGATCTCTTTGCTTTTACATTCTATTCCTCTCTTTAGAAACCCAAGTAACCCATATACTTTTTTAACCACCTTAGCAACTTGCCCTGCCAAATTTAAGGATTTGTGTACTTGGACACTAAGGTCTCTCTGCTCATCTACACTTTTCAAAATTGTGCCATTTATGGTGTACTGTCTTTCCTTATTCCTCCCAAAGTGTATCACTTCACACTTTTCCGCATTGAACTCCATCTGCCCTGCTTCTGCCCAAGCTGCAACTCCATAGATGCTGGTGGGAGTAAGAGTACAGAGACAATAAGGGCTCGAATTTCCAAGCCCCGTGGAGGCGGGTTTGGAGGCGGGAGTGGTGGGAAAATTGCAGAATTGGGGGGGGCACGAACCCATCATGCCCCCAACCCCGCCTCCGTGCCAATGTCTCAGGAGGCGGGTATCCGACCTGTACTGGGAGCCGCCTCCCCGAGGCGGGAAGGGAATTAGTGCCAATTAACTGCCTGTTAACAGGTAGTTAACAGGCAGTTTTTTGCCTAATCCCTATTTTTAGCCCTGAAGTGTGGGCTTCCCAATGGCTCCGAACCACGCCAAGTTAGCGAGGTGGACCGTCGGTCTGAAGGGGTTGGAGGGTTCGAGATGTCTATTGTGCAGGTGAGTGATGGGTGCATGTGTGCAGAAGTAAGTGTGTGAGGTAAGTGTAAAGTGTTTTAATAAGTTTTACTTACCTTCACTTTCTCCTGCAGGCTTCCTTCCTTCAGTTCTCGGGAGTCCCTCAGTTCACCGACACAGAAAGCAGAATGGCCGCTGAACTGTCAAAAGTTGCAGCCTTCTGCTTTCTGGTCTGGAGAGATCTCTAACTGAGTCTGAGTAGAAGGACTCAAGTTAGAAGACAGATTGTCAGTGTTTGACAGCTTCACAGAGCTGTCAAACGCTGATTTTTCATCTGTCAAAAGCTCTTGACAGATGAAATGTCAATCTGTGATGTCACCAGTAACCAGGTGTCCCTTAATTGGCCTGCTGAGCCCGCTGGGCGGGCTTCACAAGGTCAATCAAGGGAAAATAGCGTGGGTTGGCCACAAGTCGATGGAGGCAGGACTACAACCCAAAAAGTGGGAGTCCCGCCTCCATCACGGCCCCATTGACAAAATCCAGCCCTAATTGCCTATAAAACCACACATGGGTGTTGGATTAGAAATAACAGGGTGATGATATGCATCCCTTGGAAAGCAACCAACCTACTTCACGTAGTGTGGTCTGCTAAGATTCATTGACCTAGATTTTTCCACTCAAGTTAAACCAGCTGTCTCGGGGTAGCTCGGGTGGAATTTGGAGGAGAATTTTTTCAGGAACTGTTCTGCCAGCTCCTCAATTGCCCTCAACCCTTCTGGCATTTCCCTCCAGAAGTGAGTGGGCAGAGATTTGTCAGATGGAATATAATGTTGGAAAGTGTGAGGTTATGCACTTTGGCAGAAAAAATCAAAGAGCAAGTTATTATCTAAATGGAGAGAAACTGCAAAGTGCTACAGTACAAAGGGATCTGGGGGTCCTGGTGCATGAAACACAGAAGGTTAGTATGCAGGTACAGCAGGTGATCAGGAAGGCCAATGGAATCTTGGCTTTTATTGCAAGGGGGATGGAGTATAAAAGCAGGGAAGTCTTGCTTCAGTTATACAGGGTACTGGTGAGGCCACACCTGGAATAATGTGTACAGTTTTGGTTTCCATATTTAAGAAAAGATATACTTGCTCTCGAGGCAGTTCAGTGAAGGTTCACTCGGTTGATTCCGGAGATGAGGGGGTTGACTTATGAGGAAAGGTTGAGTAGGTTGGGCCTCTACTCATTGGAATTCAGAAGAATGAGAGGCGATCTTATCGAAACATATAAGATTATGAGGGGGCTTGATCGGGTGGATGCGGTGAGGATGTTTCCACTGATGGGTGAGACTAGAACTAGGGGGCATAATCTTAGAATAAGGGGCTGCCCTTTCAAAACTGAGATGAGGAGAAACTTCTTCACTCAGAGGGTAGTAAATCTATGGAAGTTGCTACCTCAGAGAGCTGTGGAAGTTGCGACATTAAATACATTTAAAACGGAGATAGACAGTTTCCTAGCTGATAAGGGAATAAGGGGTTACGGGGAGCTGGCAGGGAAGTGGACGTGAGTCTAAGTTCGGATCAGCCATGATCGTATTGAATGGCGGAGCAGGCCCGAGGGGCCGTATGGCCTACTCCTGTTCCTACTTCTTATGTTCTTATGATGGATTGCACCGAATATTTCCATCCCGAATATGGGTTGGCACATTTCATGTCAATAACTGAAATAGGATATATTTCTGCACCCGTTTACACCGCGATGAAATATATTCCGTTTCCTTAAAATTTACACACACAGTACAAAATATACCTCCTGGCGACACAGCCAAGAGCTACCATGCTGTCATTAATTTTAAAACATTGTTGATTTTCGGCTTGGTGAGTTACGACCTGCTGTAAATGCCAGTTGCTACAATATATTCCTGGCAGTAAAGAAACTAATATTCCACTTTAAAAAAAGTTAACCGCACCTTTCCTACAAGTTCCTGCTCAAGGGATTTTCCAATCTCCAGTAAAAAACAGTTTAATAGACTATAACATAAGAACGCTAGACTGAAGAAACCTAAGAGAATAATACACTGTGCTCCATGTATACTGTTGGGATAGCAGCCAGTAGCTCATTACTGAACGTATGCTGATTGTACTGCATTGCCTGTCACGGGATCCTCGGTGTGTGTCCTTCAGGTAAAAAAAATAATCTCAAAAGTGATTAGCTTCTTTTCTCCTACGTCATTTGTCTTTCTGCTGCTGCTGGCGAAAATAGTCGGCATCTTTGCAGCATCCTTCTGCCAGAGGCTGTTCCTATCACTCGCTTTGCAGCTGCCTTCAACAACTCCCGGCACTTTTTGTTGTTGCAATCTTTACAACTACCTCAAGCTCTCTCGTGTTTAGTTTGGTTGACCTCCTGGCCTTGGCATTCTGCTGTCCATTATTTTAAAACCGCGCTGGCTCTTGTTTATAGTGAGTTTTGTTCAGTAGATTAAGCCTTTGCATATGCTACAGTGTCTATATATCAAGCTAGGAATAATGAGAGCCCACTTACACTGTCAAGTTGACCCATTTAGGCCCATATAGGATCTGTACAGACCATCTTCATAGTGCCCTGCCTGCCAAGCCTGTATCATTCTACTCAACAACAACTTGTATTTATATAGCGCCTTTATCGTAGTAATACGTCCCAAGGCGCTGCACAGGAGTATTATAAGACAACAAATCTGAGACCGATCCACATAAGGATAAATTAGGGCAGGTGACCAAAAGCTTGGTCAAAGAGGTAGGTTTTAAGGAGCATCTTAAAGGAGGAAAGAGGTAGCGAGGCGGACAGGTTTAGGCAGGGAATTCCAGAGCTTAGGGCCTAGGCAGCTGAAGGCACTTGAATCTGTCCAGTTCCTTTTCGAGTACTTCAGCCAGAATAACATTCCCAGTTGTAGGTGAGTCCTGATGTGCTGCAGTGAGTTCTCCTTAACTTGGTATCACACCCCCTCATTCCCATGTCCTGGCTCAGGAGATTTTATGTAACTCGTTCTTTCTTGTGGGATTGCTGAGTGTACCCTGTAGTGTTACTATGCTGTAGTAGATTGCTCCCACTACCAGAGTGAGAGATTTGGTCATAATGCTGTCATCTGTGGTGTCTTATTGGAATTCTAGTGGGGGCCAACCTGGCCCAAGACCGCACAAAATGGAGGAGAAGCATCCGGGAAGGCACCGAACACCTCGAGTCTCTTCGCCGGGAGCAAGCGGAAGCCAAGGGCAAACAGCAGAAGGAGCGCACGTCAACCCAAGCACCCCACCCACCCGCCCCCTTCAACCACCATCTGCCCCACCTGTGACAGAGACTGTAGGTCCCACATTGGACTCATCAGTCACCTGAGAACTCATTTTTAATGTGGAAGCAAGTCATCCTCGGTTCCGAGGGACTGCCTAAGAAGAAAGAAGAGAAAGTGGGGGCCAACAGATGTCACACTCGGTCAATAAGTACTGTTTATTTTTATGAGAGGGAGTTCAAGAGAGCTCATCAAAATAAAAACATTAAAAGGTTTTAAAAGTGTAAGTATTTGAAGTTAATTTATTGCTGTGAACATGTTTTTATTGAGAAGTAGAGGTGAAAAGCCAAGGTCCATAGTAGAGGGCATAATTAACACTGAAAAGTGTAGGAAAGAAGACAAGCTGGGTAGATTTTAAGAGCAAGGCAAGACTGAGGTAAGCAAAATCTTCCTCAGTTTAGTGACCCTGAGAATAATTGAGCTAGAGTAGGAGATGCTGCAGTGATTCTTGGTTTCTACACAGCGAGGGTGCAAGGAGCAGGAAATGATTATAGGATTGTGCATTTGAAGCTGAGGAGGAACAAGAGAGTACTGGTCTGATCTTTTCCGGGTCCGTGTGTTGCTGTGTTAACTTTCAGAGAAGCAAAGGCCATAGTAATATTGATAAAATAGAGACACAATAAAGGCTATTACAGAGAGAGAGAGAGGGAATGTGGAAGCAAGGTGTGAGAAATAGGTCTCCTGTCAGATGAGAAGCTTTTTCTTGTATCCTGCCCATGCAGGGACATCACAAAGGGAGGTGCATGTTGCCCATCAGGAGTTAGAAATTGCTTTGTTTGAATCCAGTATTAACTTTGGAGAGATACAAAACTTAAAAATAGCAATATTTGCAGCCTGAAATCAGAGGAATCATTGAGATTGACTAAGTGAGAAATACTGGGATTCGCTGCAGTGATAATGAACTAGCTTCACCAACTTAAAAATGGCGCTACCGCTGATGTTAACCATTGCAATGAGACACTTGCAACGGCCTCTGTGAAAGACCTGACTGGGAGATGAGACGATGGGTTGATGCGCTCTGTCTTCAACCCAGCCTACTACAGGAAACTCTTTATTATCCGGCACCAACGGGACCGGCGTGGTGCCGGTTTATCAAAAAGTCCGGATTACAGAGAGGTATAGTTAAAAGGTACGAGAGCTCCGTACACAGCAACAAATCCAGGCTTCCCTGTTGCTTAGCAACATGTGCAGGAACTCCGGCCACAGACCAAGCGTTCCTGTTGCTTAGCAACAAGTGCACGAACCCCAGTTACACAGCTACAGATCCAGGAACTGCCACTAATATGAAGTAAAACTTACCTGAACCTACTCCTGAATTTTGCTGGTCAACACAGATTTCCGGTTATTTAGGTGCCGGTAAATCGAGAGTTTCCTGCAGCAGAAAACAGGAACGTGAATTTTCTAAATGTGTGAACTTCCCGTCGGGTGCCAGCTGCTGCTTAAGACTCAGGATGTCGCCTATTCCTTTAGGCCTGGAGCCGACAGTCTAAGTCTCAGGCTAGTGAACGTAGAAGGCTCGAATTCTAAGGAATATGAAGAAAACAGATGCTTTTGTGTTGTCTGTTGTATTAACACAAAAAATCGGGTAGTGATGAAATATCAGACATAGCCACATATGGAAAACTGTGATTAGGAGTTTTAGAATACTTGCTTTAAAGTATTGACCAGACATTGATGTTCTTTCTGTGATACCTTATGCCGGATATACTGGGCTGAGAGCTATTCTCCTCCACTGTGGGACAGGTTGAGAATGTTTATGAATACAAAGTTAAGCAATATGTAAATGTCACATTTTTGTGTTTTTATGCACGGTATTGTCACAGGTTGAGTGTCACTGGCTATTCGTGTAAGCAGACCTCACATTCCCTGCAATCCTGAGTGCAGCTTTCCCTGCCGAACAGCCAGGTGAGACCCGGGAATGGCTGGCTTCCTGCGGTGTGCAATTTTCACATGCTCTCTTGAAGGCAGCGGGGCTCCTTCTTTAGATATGCAGGTCGGGCTGCACATCATCAAGGACCAACTGCAATTTTATCCGGAGGCCCGCGCGAAGTGGCTGTGAATTCTCAGCCAGGACAACCTGGAGTCGGGTGCCAAAAGAGGCCCGGAAAAGTGAATTTGTTTTGAGTCAATGGAATTAAAAATTGTCCATTTGACACTGTTGCCCAAAGTCACAATTACCCCCCAAGGTATGCTTTTGTCACAGCAGCCATGTAGAAATGGGGCTGAAGATGATTCCAGGCTAGAAATGACTTTGCCTTTATCAGTGGCCAAATGTGCTAATGTTTTTGCATGACGTTCCTCTGCCTATTATTTTAATCGAGGTGCTGACCCATTTATTTTACTTCATAGTTTGTTCACTGTTATCTCTAACAGTAATTTCTAGTCGATTCTGATTACGCTGAAGTTCCTGTTTCAAACTCATTTTAAAGTTCCTTGTAATCCAAGATTAAATGAAACGCAATAACTTTATGTGAGGCTTTAAACTGTACCGCAGTTCAGCCTCTGTGAACAATTTCCTTCTTGGACCTGTGCCTGGAGCAACTTGCTTCAAACCAATTGCTTAAATTTACAGGGCTAGATTTTCAGTATAGACAGTTTTGGGGCGCTAACCTTAGCGCCCGCCCGAAGTTAGCGCCCGCCCCAAAGTAGCGCCCCGTTGCCGGAAATTCAGTGGCTTCGCCCTAAGAGAGTGGTGGAGCGCTAAAAGAGGCGTTCCACTCCTACCTTTAGGCGCTAAGCCGGCGGTCCAGAGGGATAGCGCCCAGGCGGGGCGCAGCGCGGGTGCGGTCATTTTTGCACTGACAGCAGACCCCGTGGTGCCGACCAGCTGTTAAAGGGGGAAGGGACGAATTGGTCTGCTGCCACGCCCTGCACACTGCAGCCTTGCAAAGAGGCCTCAACACTGCTGCTCAGCCCCAGGGAGTCATGGCAACGCCAGAGAAGGCCCGTCAGCGTGCCCTGCGCTTCTCAGAGGGTGATCTGGACATAATGGTCACAGCTCTGGAGGTGAGGCGCAAGATCTTGTTTCCAGAGAGTGGGAGGAATCCAACCCACCATGACTACACCAAAGCCTGGAAGCAGATCGCCCAGAGGGTGACGTTCACCGGCGATGCCCCCAGGACCCACAAACAATGTCGTAAAAAATACAACGATCTGACCAGGATTGTGAAGGTGAGTAGCCTTTCCAGTCTCCTCCGCATTCTTGCATGTACACCTGACATGATGGGCAAAGGGAGCTGAAAGTCCTATTGGCCAGCCCTCAGCCAGCAGCATTGGGACAGTCATGAGCATCAAATGGCCATTCGGCACTCTACACTTTGGCCAAGCTATTCCACCATGGGAGGCAGTGCACACTACATCAGGGCTTCACTCTGTCCAAGCTATTCCACCATGGGAGGCAGTGCACACTACATCAGGGCTTCACTCTGTCCAAGCTATTCCACCATGGAAGGCAGTGCACTCTACATCAGGGCTTCACTCTGTCCAAGCTATTCCACCATGGGAGGCAGTGCACTCTACATCAGGGCTTCACTCTGTCCAAGCTATTCCACCATGGGAGGCAGTGCACACTACATCAGGGCTTCACTGCGCACTTACAGCCCGTCCTTTCTCTTGCAGGCTAAAGTAGCGTTTAATCGCCAGGCCCGTGCCAGGGGTGGCCGCGCCAAGCTGCAGAAGCTCACTCGGCTGGAGGAGCGCGTGTGTGTGCTCATGGGAGCCCGTGTGATTGTCCCCACAGCGTGCGGTGTATCCGACCCTCCACTGCCCGGCAATGGTAAGGACCTCGCCTTTTGGCCCTCTCGCGTCGCACTGGCCCATCCGAGCTACCTCCTTTGCCACTGTCCCACCAATGCGCTGAATGCCACCAGTCCTAACTCCCTCGCTGACGCCGTCTCCTCACTCTGAAGCTACTCTTGTGCATTCCTGCTTTCAGCTGGTGACGACCAGGACCCTAAAGCTGCCAGTGACAGCACCTCCGACCAGGAGGAGGAGGAGGAGCAAGCCGGAACTTCGGGGGAACAGTCACGTCCCGCAGGAGAGGAGGAAATGCTTGACACCTCCTCACTGGACGAGTGCCTGGAGGAACTGTCGCAGGGCAATGCAGCTTCTGGGACCAGTGGCGTCCAGCCACCCAGCAGCCGCGCGCGTGGCCCGCGGCCTTCCCCCCAAAGGAAGGGGACTCCAGTCCGGACACCTTCACTTCGGAGGAGGTGCGGAAGCTGGATAAGATGGCCGAGGACTCGGACCGGCGCCACACGGAGCTCATGAGCGTGGTGGGGCGCATGCCTGAGGCCATCGAGTCGCTGGCGACCAGTGTGCGCGAGTTCGGGGCAGCAACTGCCGCGAGTGGCCGCATGCTGACTGATGCCGTCAAGACCCTGGCGGATGTGATGCGCGCGCACACCAGGACCACAGGGGCTCTCACTGCTGCCACACGCGCTGTCTCAGGCAGGCATCGCCAGGGCAGCCGCCGCGCTGGACCATCCCAGCAAGCCGCCCCTCGCCTGATTGCTGCGGATCCTGCAGTGCGGGCCCGGCCGAGTGCCACCGCGCCACAGCACCAGCCAGCGCATCCCAGACGCCAGCTGGCCCACATTGCGCCATCCATCGCCGCCATTCCCCCACTGGGGCGTCAAGGGCAAGCGGCTGCAGCTGATGGTGGCCAGGCTCTGGTGCGCCACTCAGCAGATGGCCCCTCGAGGCCCAAACGCCGTGTAGGCCGCCCCCCAGCGGCATCTGGCGGAAGGGCATCTGAGCCTCAGGCGCCTTCCCCCAGCCTCGCAGCAGCCACTGGGCAGAGCTTGCGAAGGAGCAGCAGGCCGGGCAGGGGAGGCAAAAGGCTGGCCAAGGTCTCGCCCTCGCGGGCCACTCAGTAGAGGGTGTGGGCAGCTTTCCTTTAATATGGCGGTGGCCATCTTTATTTTGCCCATGGTTGTGTTGTTGGAGGGCTTATTTTTTGCATTAGGCCGACGTTGAGGCCCGGTTTGAAGAAAGGTGGAGTGACTCCTCCCCAGTTTGTGGGAGTGAGTCGTTTGTTGGGCTTTTTGTGGGGCCCGTTTATTGTTTTGGGGGATTCATGTGGGAAGGGCTTTTCATTTTTGTGCAATAAAAAATGATCTTTATTCATGCAGTCTCCATGGTTGTTCTTCTTAGTGTTTGTTGGCTTCGCCGGCTGAGGGCTTGCGGAGCGGCTGCATTCATCTTCCCTCATGGCCCCTGGCCATTCCCTGACAGGGGGCTTAGAAGTACCGTGTAATAAGGTGGCGTCGTGCGGCCCTTGGCCCTGGTCGCTCCCTCCTGGGAACGTACTCCTGCTCCTCCTCCTCCTCCTCCTCCTCATGCTCCTCCTGCTCCTCCTCCTGAGGTGCAGGTCCAACGTCAGGTGGCAGTGCCTGAGTCCTGCGGATAGCCAGGTTGTGTAGCATGCAGCAAACCACCACAAATTGGGAGACCCGGTCCGGCGAATACTGGAGAGCTCCTCCGGAGCGATCAAGGCAGCAGAACCGCTGCTTGAGGACCCCAATAGTTAGCTCGATGATGTTGCGGGTGGTTTGATGGCTCTCGTTGTAGGCCTCTTCAGCAGCAGTCCTGGGCGCGCGGAGCGGGGTCATGAGCCAGGTGCACAAAGGATAGCCTTTGTCCCCGATGAGCCATCCTCTTGGGGGAGGCTGTGCCTGGAACATGTCATGCACAGTACTCTGCCGCAGGATAAAGGCATCGTGGCTGCTGCCTGGGAAGCTGGCATTGACTGCCATGATGCGCTGCTTGTGGTCACATACCAGCTGCACATTCAGAGAATGGTAGCCCTTCCTGTTGCGTTACTGCTCGCCATGCTCCAGAGGGGCCCGCAAAGCCACATGCGTACAGTCAATGGCGCCCTGCACCAAGGGGAATTCCCCGAGTCTGGCAAATCCCAATGCGCGCTGATGCTGGCTCTCGAGGGTCATGGGGAAGGAGATGAATTGGCTTCTCCTTCTGAACAGTGCTTCGGTCACCTGGCGGATGCAGCGATGCGCGCCATACTGGGAGATGTTTGCTATGTCCCCAGCAGCGTATTGGAAGGAGCCGGTGGCATAGAAGTTCAATGCCACCGTCACCTTCACTTCCACCGACAGAGACGTCCTGCACCTGAGCTTTGGCCGCAGATCTCGGCGAAGCAGGTGGCAGATCTCTGCGATCACCTCCTTTCGGAATCGGAGCCTTTTAACACATCGCGCGGCACTCATGTTTAGGCAGGAGCGCTGCTGGCGGTATAGCCTGACTGGGTAAGGCCTACGTGGCCGACGCCTGTAGCCCCCTCTGCCTCTAGCCAGGGCTGCCCCTCTCACAATGCGTCTGCGAGCCCTACGGACATGGCGCTGCAGCGCCGCGTTGGCACCCCATGCAGGCCCCATCAAATCCTGGCAAACAGTCTTATTTCCAAATGGCCACTTGCAGCGCTATGGCCTGAGTCCAAAAATACCTGGCTCTTGCTGCTTGAAACCAGTTAGCTATCCTCCTTGTTGTGTCTCCAGAAATGCGTTGCACAAGACTGTTTTCTGAAAAAAGGCTGGCCTTTATACTGGAGAGGACGTTCCCTTTAATTAGCGCCCCCCGGGGCCCGCGCTGGTTGTGTTGCGTTCCTTTTTCCAAACGCTCCGGCCGCCCGCCGCACAATGGGGTGGTCCGACTGAAGTTTGGAATCGGGGCGGCCAAAGGGCGTTGCACGAGGATGTGACGTCATTTTCTGCGCGCGCATCCGGGCGGGTGCTAAACTTTGCGCCGGCGCTAACGGGCAACTTAATTTGGGGCGGGGCGCAAACTGTGCTGCGCCCGGGCGCTACACGCATAGCGCCCGGAAATCACTTCTCTTAAGGCGCTAACTGCTGGCGCAAGCGACTGAAAATCTAGCCCATATTATTGTGAGAGATTGATTGTTAAGGGACTGTCTCTAAATTACATACTCATACCAATATGAAACTTAGAGAAGAAAAGAACGCCTAGAAATGCTTGTACTGTATCATTACAATTGGGGCTTGTATTAGCGCCTAATTGGACAGGAAATGCACAGTATAGTGCTTATGAATGGGTAGGATGGGGCTCCTGGTGCAACGTGCTTCCCTTCCGTCTTCGATACATTGTACTGCAGTTCTGTCCTGATCGTGGCATTGAGCGGGCGCAGCTTAGGAGACTGTCGTGTCTGACTGCAGCCCTGCCCCGAGCAGTGGAGAAGCCTTCATTGTAGTCCGAGGTACAGAATCACAGTAAGACAATTGCACACATGAATGCGCACATCACTGAGATACATTTGTCAGAAAGTGTCTGAGGTTGAGTTTATTTTTGCAGCCACTTTGAAAGCAAAAATGTCAGCAGTAAAGGTCAGCAGTACGTAACTGGCACTATGGCATTTCCATTATAAGTATTTGTAATTAGAATTGCGATGTCATTTAATATTGTTAATGGGATGGGAACCCTGTTATTGGAAAAGCTAGAACTGGGACTTAATGCTTGTGTGAGCAGAGTAAGCTTGTCTTATATATTTATGTTTTAATTAGCAGCACTAACGTGGTGGGCACCACTAGGCAACACAGGTCCATAACTCCTTCGAAAGCTGAAAACCCGCTCTGCCTCTGAGCAGCAGTATTTTATATAGGGCAGCCTTTTTAATAGTCCTGCAACAATATTCCTCAGAACTTGAGCTGTGAATATGTAGAGCACCAGCAGATGAACGTGCAAACACATGGGATGTGTCTGTCTCTGCAGTTTGCCCTGGAGGGAATGGAAGATTCTGTTTCATGTTTTCGGTTTGGACATGGTTCTGACGTGTTATTTCAGCTTTCAAAAGGTTTAGAATCAGTCAAAGGCCCGGTGGTGGAGGAGGATGTAGAGCTTGAGTCAGTTAACCGCTTCGTGAAAGGGTTGGTTAATATATCTGGTTGGGAGTGTGATTGGAAGTTTTAAGGATTGTGTATTGTCGGAAGATTTTTTGTGTGACCCAGTGCTCTGTGTGCACCAGCTTAGTGAGGCTCAGTGGCATAGAATAAAGGGCAGAGACCTGTAACACCAGGGCTTCACACCTTGTGCTCATAACGCACATTCCCGGTAGACTGAGCCAGGCATCATTATAATTCGCGATGACGTAGAAGTGATATAATAGCAGGTTCTGCGTCATTTTCTGGTGATTATGCTGGGTCCATGACACCTTAAAATCGCCCTCATATGTAATGGACATCTAGATTTGCTGGCTAATGAGCTGTATACTGCTTAAAGGGGCTAAGTAAGAAGATTCATTCAACAATTTTAAGGCTAATTCTGCACTATTTTTCTCTTTTTTTTCCTCAAACCAAGAATATTACTTCAAACTGAGCCAGGAAATAGGACCAGAGGTTATTAATATTAATTAGTGAAAAGAAAATTTAAAACAGATGTTATAAAGAACTTCCTTACTCAAAGAGTGATAGATGTTTGGAATAATCTTTCAGGTAGGGTATGGAGACAAACAATTACCAGGGATGTTTAAAATGCTGTTAAATGGTATAAGAGGAGAGCTGGGGTGTGAGAGGGATGAGCTTTGATTGGGCAGTGCTGGGGTTAAGGTCAGCAAATGTCCGATGAAGGCAGCAGGCAATGGTTGAATACTGGAAATATGATAATGGGTGATTATTCTGGGGTTGTGCTTGATTAACTTTGGGACTATGGAAGTAATTATATAAAATGGTTCCTCAAGAATTAAGTGGGGTAGAGTTCACATTAGGCTAGATTGTACCAGGTCTCTGGAAAGTGGGCAAATGGACCTATGCGATATCCTGCATTGAGGACCCAATATTTTGCTTAATCATTTGTGACAGAGCCATTGGGGGTAATTTTAACCCCCAAAAACGGGTGTGTTGGGGTCAGATGTTAAAATTTTAAAAATCTCAAATTCGACCCCTACCCGCCTCCAACCCGCCCACACCAGGGTTTAATGGAGGCGGGGCAGGGGGCGGGCAGCCAATCCGCACCCAGGAGGCGGGTTGTCCATTTAAATAATGGCCCAGAAATTCGGGTCTCCACGGGTGAGTACTCACAGGGTACTCACGCGTAGGCCCAATGGAAGTGCCGGTTTCCTGCATGCACTACGCATGCGCGGGAAACCGGCACTTCCACTCCTCTGAACGAAGGGGTTCAGAGGTCAAACGTGTGCGCGGGAGAGGCTGCACGTGCGCATCGAACTTCGTTTTTCTTTGCCGGTTTTCCCGGGAGGGTAAGTCTGCAGAAGTTAGAAATGTAAAAAGCAGGCGTAAGGATTGCTTTTTACAAGGTAAGTGGTGAATTCATTAAAATTAAAACATTTTTTCCACAGGTTTATTATTTTTAAATACTTTAAAGCAAGGTAAGTTTATTTTTAGCTCTGTTAGAAAATAAAATTATTTTTTTCAAAAATTTAAATTATTGTTTAAAATAGTTATTTCATGTAATTTATAGTTTATATTTAAAAAGTGATTTTTTAAAACATTTATTTGAAGATTTAGTGCTGTTTTGGGGCCATAGTATTTATAAGTCTTGACAGCACTTCCTGTCAGACTTATGAATGGAGCGTTCCCTGCTCCGATTGGCTCCCCATGGCCCATGTGATCCCAGGGGACACATCGCACTAACTGTGTCCCTGGGATACGCAAGTACTGCACGCCGGCAGCTGGACCAGGCCCCGGACCGGAATTCCACGGGGGCCCACAGCTCAACGGCCGGCGCGCAAGGTAAGTGCAGATCGGGGGCTTGCACCCACGGGAAGCCCCCGACCCGAATTTCTGGGCCATTATAATGAGGCTAGGACATTTAACCTGCTTTACAGGTTTAATCCAGGCCTCGGGAAAACCGGCAGCACAACGGAAGCAAAGAGAGCTTCGGGGAAAAGGTAAGTTCCCTTATATCACTGCTTGTGGAGCAGGCATGCTTTCCCATTGACCCCCAAGCATACCTCCTTCCCTGAATATTGGACCCCCTCCACATCAGAAACCAGCCCCCCATCCAAAGACCCCCCATCCAAAGACCCCCCATCCAAAGGCTCCATAGCATGCGGGGGAAAACCCAGGCATCCGAGTTGGCCGAAACTCTGCCACTTCACTTACCAAACCCGCCCTTGCCAATATCAGGGCCTTCAATGCAGAGATATTGCTAAGTTGAGGGAATACATTTGGTAACATTATTTAGCTCATGATTCCCATTTACACTATTACTTTTATAATATAGATACATAGAAACATAGAAGATAGGAGCAGGAGTAGGCCATTCAGCCCCTCGAGCCTGTTCCGCCATTTAATGAGATCATGGCTGATCATCCAAATTCAGTACCCTGTCCCTGCTTTCTCCCCATATCCCTTGATCCCTTTAGCCTTAAGAAATATATCTAACTCCTTCTTGAATATATTTAATAAGTTGGCCTCAACTGCCTTCTGTGGTAGAGAATTCCACAGGTTCACCACTCTCTGGGTGAAGAAATCCCTCCTCATCTCAGTCCTAAATGGCTTACCCCTTATCCTTAGACTGTGACCCCTGGTTCTGGACCACCCCCACCGGGAACATCCTTCCTGCATCTAGTCTGTCTAGTCCTGTTAGAATTTTATAAGTTTCAATGAGATCCCCTCTCATTCTTCTAAACTCTAGTGAATATAATCCTAATCGACCCAATCTCTCCTCATACGTCATTCCTGCCATCCCAGGTAGCAGTTTGGTGAATCTTTGCTGCACTCTCTCCATGGCAAGAACATCCTTCCTCAGATAAGGTGACCAAAACTGCACACAATACGCAAGGTGTGGTCTCACCAAGACCCTGTACAACTGCAGCAAGATATCCTTGCTCCTGTACTCGAATCCTCTTGCTATGAAGGCTAACATACCATTTGCCTTCTTAACCGCCTGCTGCACCTGTATGCTTACCTTCAGTGACTGGTGCACAAGGATACCCAGGTCTCAATGCACTTCCACTTTTCCCAATCTGTTGCCGTTCAGATAATAATCTGTCTTCCTGTTTTTGCTAACAAAGTGGATAACCTCACATTTATCCACATTATACTGCATTTGCCATACATCTGCCCAATCACCTAACCTGTCCAAATCACACTGGAGTTTCTCTGCATCCTCCTCACAGCACACACGCCCACCCAGCTTTGTGTTGTCTGCAAACTTGTAGATATTACATCTAGTTCCCTCGTCTAGATCATTTATATATATTGTGAATAGCTGGGGTCCTAGCAATATAACAATACAAAAACTGTATTGAGGACATCAATGGATTAGAGAATATAAATGCATAGAGTTTCTGTAAGATGAAGGATTCAATGGGGCCTTCTCCACAGAAGTCATATTGACATTAGCATCTTACAATTGTGATCTGCTCTAGGATTTTCACCTGCCCTGTTTTACAATGGCAAAAACATGACTTTGTTATTGATGTGTCACCATGGGGTATGTATGTCATCTAACCTTCTTAGCAGATGTTAGTGTGTAAACCCTATCAGACCAGAAATAGCAGCATGAAAATGGGATGGTGACATTTGTGCTGGGCCACACCATTAATCACGATTAATTATTCCTCTTTGCGGTTTTTAAAAACAACAAATGTTCCATCAAGCCATAATCTTGCAGATAGACTGTTCTTCAAACAGCTAATCCATTATGAACATGCAGTTTTATTCAGAAGCCAGAGTTTAGTTATTTTGTAGAGCATCATAGGGAGCAAGCCAGTCAACAACAATGGCTGGAATTTTGCCTACCTGGGCGGGCGGTGTCCATGGCAGGTCATGACCCCACTGCTGGCTCCATCCCACTGTTGAAAATGAACTTACCTTAATGGGGTCTATTAAGCCCGCCCAGCGTGTTACCCGGCCCAATGAGATGGAGTGTGTCCGGTGACGTCATTCATGACGCGTTTTCAGCTTAAAGGGACCATGGTCACATTAAATTTGACATTTAATCTAACAAAGTGGGTGTTGAATCTTTACTCTACAATAATATAATAAAAACTAACAAAGAAATTTTTAAATAATATTATCATTAAGTAATATGACGCGTCTACAAATACAATCAAGAACACAATTTAAAAAGTACATTAATTGGAAAGTTATTGGTGTTTTAGTCACAAATCTATAGACTTTTGTATCAGTAACTGGTACAAGTAAAAGGTGTGTGTGTATAGGTAATATATAAAATTAAGCAGATTTTAAATGTAATTGTAAAGGGGTGGATTTACAATCTTATGCAAGTTCTGTGGAAGAGCTGCGGAATCCCTGACAAACAGCGTAAGTGGTGCTTACAATGTGTTTCTGGGATTTCTGCAGCTCTTCTGTTGAAGTGAACAATGGACAAGTGAGAGAACTTCTGCAGAAATTCACCCCCAAAGTCTCAGACTAAAAAATTATATTAGTTATATTCAGGGACTAAAAGCAAATTGAACCAGTGGAATGAAATTGTTTGGGTTGATGACTTGATTTAATGTGTAACTGGACAATCATAGTACACTGTGAGAAAATCCTGACCAGAAGCAACACAAAAATTTAGTTAAATAGTATATGTAATTTTTATAGTGCAGATTAATTCACTGCAATTACTGTTGAGTTGGAAGGCAACAGCCGAGAACAGACAGTGAAAAATGTATTTCCCTCACCATCCAGATGAGCCTTCAGCACTCACATCCCTTCAGGAATCTCTGAGTTATGATTTACCAATAGCTTTTCAGTAGAACAGAATCTCCATCAATCTGTTAGCTGATGTAATCAACATGTTTTTATTTTGGTTTGTATTCCATGCTGTCAAATAATGAGCTGGATCAATGGCCACTGAACTCACTCTTCAGGTTGGCAGACGTGGTTCCTGAGCTGCGTGAATCCCGTGGCCATTCAGGGAAATTTTAAAAGTTAGTGGAAAAAGGCTATCTCAATTGGATGCCCCGCCGCTGTTGGTCGGGTAGGCTCCTCGATGACAGACATGACTGTGGGAAAGGCGTGTGGGAGCGAGATGACAGCGGGTTCCTGACACACAGTCAAAAATAACAACTTTCCCAACTGACCCACCACCAATCTTGCCCACTACCTCCATGGAAAATTCAGCCCATTGTCTTACCTCCAGAACAATATAAGAAGTGTAGCAATGCAAGCTAAAGCTGCAACAGCACAGCAGAACATGGCTGAAGGAACCAGTCGAGGCACTGTCTGACAATAAACACTTAATAATTCATATTTCTCTCTCTGTTTTCTCAATGCTACTATGACATTCCTCTTCACACTTTTTCTGCTCATTCCTCCTAAGGTCCAAAACGCTGTCCGACACACCTATTCTCCTCATTATGGTCCTAACTGTGTTCAAATAGAAACTCATGACATTGTTTTCTATTCTAGTTCATTCTTTCTCAGAACCTTAAAACCATAGAACTCTATCAATCTTTTCTTCCTCCTATCGTCTACACATGTGTAACACCCAAGCTTGGCGACATCTAATTGCTACTTCTCCTACTATTACATCTTTGGTGGTTTCCTGCACAGCGGGCCTTCTCAACAAGAAATTCATTGTTCTCTGAAATGAATAAGGTTGCATCTCTTGGGCATTTGCAACAGGCTCCCAACATAGCCAATTACTGTTATGCCGATTAGCTCCTCTTAAAAAGAGCTGAATATAGCAACTTAAGAAGGAGATTAAAGACTCTAGGGATACGGAAAGACACAGATGATAAAATATTTGATGTGCCAAGATAATACACATGGGGCTAGAAATTCAGTTCCTTTGTGCCTGCCGTTAGCTCCTCCGGGGGTGCTAATGGGGTGCAAAGGGCTTATCGCCTGGGTGGGGGCGAAAAAAGCACCTCCCGAGAAAATCGCCGGGGTGTTGCTGAGGCGCTACCCGATAGTGCCATGCCCCTGCCAATAGCGCCCTAGGCTGCCATGCCTCCAGTGATGACATCATCGCCGTGCGTCGCGACCCCCTTACCGCCTTGCGGCAGAAATTTGATGATGTCAGCGCCAGCCTCGCGGGTCACGAACCGGGCCGACTTCCACTCGCGGGGCGGTAGTTAAAGGGGAGGTGCAGCTGCGACCCGCGCCATCATTTTCTCTTTTTTGGCCAATCTCCAGGTTGGCCCTCCGTGATGGGCCATGGCATGGCCCTGGCCGCCATTGCACAGCCCAGCACCGCGTCTCGGCGCCGGGCTGCTGCCGTGGCACTACGCCGCCCTGGTGGCCTAGCATGGGCCATCAGAGGCCCTGCAGAGTGCGCAGTGGCTCTCCCCTTTAACTGAAGGGGAAGGGGCATTGAAACGCGGCAGAGTTCCGCGGAGCCTCCGCCGAGCGCTGCCGATCGCACCCTGACATCGCCTCAGTTATCGCCCCACCAGGAAGTGGAGCATCCAAGATGGCTGTCCGCTTCCTGTGCGGGGCGGTAAGCCAAATTTAGCAGCCGGGGCGGTACCTCCGCGCCGGGTGTTAAATGTCTGGCCTTAACTCGGTTAACGCCCCCAAGCGGGGCATAACCAAAATGGATGAGTCACCTGTGGAATGCAACATCTCAGAATTGAATAATGCGGCCTGTAAGGTTGGAGTTTTGATTCATTACTCTTGCTGGTCAGAGATTAATTTATTTTTTTGAAGACTCACCTGTGGTTGGTTGCTGTTATATCTGGTCTATTTTACTCTAGTTATTGTTGTTGTCCATGGCTAAACCTATGCTTGTAGATGAGCCCCAGCTCATGATGTCCCAGTGAGAGTGTTTCCACTTGCCCATATATCTAGGTAAATCTGAAATGGGCTATTAATCTTAGAAAAGCTTCCAATAGAACAGGTATGTACAAATCCCACAAGATATTTAAATTGGAATATCACTCTTTTTGCAAAGGATGAGAAATACCTGGAATAAACTGCCAGACACTTCTCCATTCATTCCAATAGATGGAAAGTCATGAACAGATGAGCATAGCTGGATGTCAGGCTGGGAGAGTTAAGGTACTAGAGAGATGAGCTTGATGGGCCAAATGTTCTTTTCTCATGAAGAAACAACAGAAAATGCTGGAAACACTCGGCAGGTCAGGCAGCATCCGTCTCATCCTTGGCTTTTGTTATGTTCTTGTAGCTGCATTTCTTGAGTTAAGACTTTAGTGGCAGTAATTTAGAACCTGTATTTAGGGAGACTGCGCAAAATTTCAAGACACCTTGTTAGTCCCCTTCTAATCCCTTAATCTTTAATAAAAAAATTGTTTGCTATCCTCCATTGGTCCAAGGTTATTTCATGCTGGGTCCTTGTAGGATGCATCTTTAGCTCTGAACTCCTACACCTACAGAAAATGTGCAGTGAATGCTGAATAACCAGATTCCCTGCAACCTTTTAAGGAGCACTTCTTGTAAAAGTGATCAAAGAGATTAAAGTTTCGACCCATTTTCTTCCCTTACAAAGTCAGTTAGCAAGCCTGCCTTTCAGGAGGATGTGCCTACAGTATCAATCATTTTAAATTAAAAGATGTATGATATACTAAAGCATTGTGGAGACTGAAACCTTTCCTGTGTTTGTGCCTTTTCATCTTTTCTGAACTAAGTCCAGCAATTTTTATTTGCCCAGATAAAGGGGCCAAGTATTTACATTTATATGGTGAAGAAAAATTAATCAGTTCTCCAAAAGTATGGACGTTGAATAATTAGGAATGACATAATCTTCACTTTGATAGGATCTAGCCAACCCTGAAGTGACAATGGAGATTTGTTCCATTTTTCTTCTTTCAAACCTGCGAATTATTATACTTAGATACTTTATCTTGCTCTAAGTGTAGTTGAATTCCTAAATAGGTCAGGCCTTCTGGGGTCTGAATAAGCAAACAGGAATACCTAACGTAAAATGTCCTTATTAGATGCGCTTTCTCACCGAGTGCAATAATGTCATTAAATAACGATTCACCACAACAGTTGGCAGAATGCCATCCTCCATTCTTGAAGCACAGGATCCACTAGTCACCACCCTTTTATAGCATGAGATTGTGTGACCGAGCCGTATGTGTGTTCAGTGCTGCACAATTCCTATTGTGGCTTGTCTGCCAACACCTCTCGCAACTTATTGACATTACTTGATCTCTTTTAACCTTCCTGCAATAGCTTTATTTGTTCCTGCTCTCCTCTCTGCCACCTCTTTCCTTTCTCCCTCCATGCCTTCTCGCAATCCAAATATCCATTTGCTCCCCAACCCCCACACCCCCTTCATCATATTCCCATATGGGCACAGTAGCATAGTGGTTATGTTATGGGACTAGTTAATCCAGAGGCCTGGCCTAATGATCTGTGCGACATGAGTTCAAGTCCCACCACAGCTACTCCCACCATGACAGCTGGGGATCATGAAACTACCAGATTGTCATAAAAACTCATCTGGTTCACTTATGTCCTTTAGGGAAGGAGATCTGCTGGCCTTTATGTGATTCCAGACCCACAGCAATGTGGTTGACTCTTAACTGCCCTCTGAAATGGCCAGTTGTACCAAACTGCTGCAAAGAAGTATCACCACAGGGACTGTAGCGGTTCAAGAAGGCAGCTCACCACCACCTTCTCAAGGGCAAGTAGGGACGGGCAATACGAATGAATAATAAAAAACTATCACTAGCAAAGGGATTTTCTTTAGAGCAGGAGAAAGCATGACTTTTGTAAGTGAAAGTCTTTGAAACAATGAGGCAGTGATATACAGGTCAAGTTGACTCATTCTGCTTTTGAACAGCTTTTAGTAGCTTGCTTTGCTATTCCCATGGCCAGGATACTGAGAGGACACCCTTTTTCTTCTTTGAATAGTGCCATAGGGTCTTTTACATACAAATTATGGAGTAGATGGGGCCTCGGTTTAACGTCCCATCTGAAAGATGGCACTTCTGACGGTGCAGCACTCCCTTAGTATTGCATTGAAATGTCAGCCTAGATTATGTGCTGAAGTCTCTGTAGTGGGGCTTGAACCCGTGACCCTCTGATCCCGAGGTGAAGGTGAGCCAAGGCTGACACGCTATGAAGTATAGTCACTGTTATGCAGGAAAACATGGCAGGCAATTTCACACAACAAGGTCCAACGAACAGCAAATGAGATGAATTACCTGTTAATTGATTTTTTTTGATGCTGTTGGTTCCGGGAATGCTAGCCAGAACACTGGGAGAACTCCCTATTCTTTTCATAGTGCCATGCGATCTTTTACCTGAGTGGACAAATTGGGCCTTAGTTTAATGTCTTTTGAAAGATAGCACCTCCAGCGATGTATAACTCTGAAGTGTTAGCCTAGGCCTTAGTGCAAGTTGATGCACCATCTTACCATAGTGTTACGGTGAGCCCATAGAGTGTCATGACAAATAATAAGACATTGTTAAGTTATATTGGTCACCATGATACTGCAAATTGTGTATATGTGGACATTAGATGAGGATAGGATTGGCTCACCCTTGATGCCTCTCTACAGTCAAATAGCCTGAACGTACCCACTTTCTAGGCTCACACATGAGGACTGGCCAGCTGAGTAAGGTATCGGAGGGTTGAGGACCCTGTTGAAACTGTACCCCAACACCAGTCACCACCTTCAGGAAGGACAAGGAGAAAGTTAGGGGTGGGGGAATGGTAGAACTCAAGAAATGCTGTCTATCTTCACTGTGGTGTGGAGGTGTGATGGACACAGGGACGTTAGCAGCAGAGGAAGATGGTTGGGTGTTACGACAGTTAAGGAGAGGAGTACAGAGGATTAAAAATATCTGCATGAATCTAGTTACAGAGAGATTCCGTGCAAGACAATAACTTTTTTGTGCCGCTTTGGCATAACCCAACCATCACTGCAAAGGAGATCTAGCATAGCCTATTTACAATACACAAGGTGCAAAGGTGGAAGAAAGCTGCCCTTTAACAATATGTATCTTGAACACAATGCAATTACTTGTCCATGACCTTGAAAGCCAACCATATGTGAATTCTAATGATAGTTTACTTTTAATGATCTTGATTGTCAGCAGAACCTTTACAACCATCATATTGGTTGAAGCATATTTTTACTGCGTGCAATAATAGTCATAGCATTTATGAGGCCTTTAATTGATATGTTAGCCTCCATTAATTTTATAATATTCAGTTCCCATAAATCAGTCCAGGGCGTTCCTTTGTAGAAAGTTGATGTTAAAATATGACAATGGTTTGACAATTTAATTAGAGTTATTGCAACATACCTCGTTCGGACAGGCAATTGGGAGATATTGGCCCAAAATTTGCGATCGGAGGCTTCCCGCAGGCGGAGGCCTCCGACCTGTAAAAAATCTACGAATTTACTTGGTGGCCCGGGAGGTGCGGAGACTCGCAATCCTGGGCCTCTCTGGGTCCGCGCGGGCAGAGGTCCACGTGTCCCAGGGGCGCAGGTGTTTCCCAAGCGCCCCTGGGATCACGTGGGTCGGCCCAACCAATAAAAGAAGGGGATCCCAATTCATACTTATGGGAGTTCCGTACGTACGGAATCTCCATAAGTATGAATGGGGATCACTTAAATAATACACAAACACATGAAATAAATTTAAAAAAATACATATTTAAAATGCCATTTAATTAAATATTTTAACCAAAAATGTAATTTTTTGAAAAAAAATTATATGTTTTACTGGGGCTAAAAATAAACTTACCTTATTGGACAGGGTTTTTAATGTATAAATGAGTGATAAAATTTTATTTTTCTATTTTTTAAAACTCATGCTGGTAAAAGCAGACCTTACGCCTTTACCAGGCGTAAGAATTTGACAGGCATTCAGCGGGCGGAAGTTGGGCAAATAACGCAACTCTCCACCCGCGGAGGCCCATCTCCCGGGGATGCGGAGAATCTGTCAGGAGGATTCTTGACAGATCGCAAGTGTCGGGTTTTAGCGCATGCGCTTCGCACACCTAAACCCGGAACTTGCGTCACCCCTACGAGCCTGTACATACCTCGTACATACCCGCAGGTGTTCTGGGCAGGTATGCATGTAGTGTGTCCTCACTGGAGAAGTGTCAAGAGCCAACCATGTTGAACAAGAACTGGTTGTTTTATAGCAAGGAAGGAATCATAATGTTTTAATTTAGAAAATTTAATTGGAATAATTGGGTTTAAGAAAAATTACAAAATATAAAACTCGGGGGTTGAATTAAAGCCGCAGTCTGTATTATAAAGTGACTAAATATGATCTACACAGACATCATCTGGTGTAGCACCAAGTCATACAAGTAGTCTTAGGTTCCGTCCCCTGCCTGTGATGAGTTAGATGAACTCAGTGGCGGCAACTGAAAATGGCATTAGAACCCTAGCCTAGAGAAATGATTAAAAAAATCACCCATTGCTCTTAGTGTGCTGATCCATTCCATGGTTTGTGTTTGTCTCCTGAGGGTAAATTCTCCAACTTGGCATTCCCAGCAGGGAGTCGAACTCAGAGGGAGTGTGGGTTGAAGGGTCAGCACTGCAGTGTTGTAGCTGTATCATCAACCCCACTCCCATTGAGTGTCGTTCTGTTCTGAGAAAGTCGGATCAGTGAATTTATCCTTTGATGTAGTGTGTCGATCCACTCCATGTTTTGTATCTGACACTTGATGTAGCGTGTTGATCCAGTCCATGTTTTGTATCTGACACATGATGTAGTGTGTTGATCCAGTCCATGTTTTGTATCTGATACTTGATGCAGATTATTAATCCAGTCCATGTTTTGTATCTGACACTTGCTGTAGTGTGCCGATCCAGTCCATGTTTTGTATCTGACACTTGCTGTAGTGTGTTGATCCATTCCACGTTTTGTATCTAACACTTGCTGTAGTGTGTTGATCCAGTCCATGTTTTGTATCTGATACTTGATGTAGTGTATTGATCCAGTCCATGTTTTATATCTGATACTTGATGTAGATTATTGATCCATTCCATGTTTTGTATCTGACACTTGCTGTAGTGTGTCGATCCATTCCATGTTTTGTATCTGACTCAAGCACATTCTAATCAAGGTGTTCAATGATGGGTGAGCAGGAAAGTGACTGGCTGCCTAAGTAAAAGATCAGTTGTTAATCTGTGGCAGACTCGTAGAAGCCAGTTAGTACAGGCTGGGCTGTGACAATCGTTATATTTGACCTGTTCTGGGGTACGGTAGCATAGTGGTTATGTTATGGGACAAGTAATCCTGGACTAATGATCCAGCGTGATGAGTTCAAATCCCACAATGACAACTGGGGAATTTAAATTCAATTAATTAAAATAAATCTTGAATAAAAAAACTAGTATCAGTAACCATGAAACGACCAGATTGTTGTAAAAACCCATCTGGTTCACTACTGTCCTTTAGGGAAGGAAATCTGCCGTCCTTGCCTGGTCTGGCCGATATGTGACTCCAGACCCACAGCAATGTGGTTGACCCTTAACTGCCCTCCGAAATGGCCTAGCACGCCACTTATTCAATGCCCACGTCCTGTGAATGAATTTTAAAAAATTCAAGGGAATGCAGGAAGAAAAGTCTGTAGTACGCAGGAACAATAAGCTACATCTAACATTTTAACTCACATTTTAGCCTTTTATTATTTGCACTGTGTCTTAGCTAGGCTTACTCTTATCCTGCTCTCTCTCACACACACTGCTTTGTGTTGTCTTGCTCTATACTTCTTTATTGCCCAGCTCTCTCTCACTTTGTTACCCACCTCTGTCTCAAATTTATTTTTCCCATTTCTGTCCCTTTATATTGCTCACTTCTGTCCCTCACTTTTTGGTCTGACTTTCCTTTGAGTCTTGTCCATTTTTTCCTCCCCCAAATGCAAGCAACAACACCTACACCCGCCAGGATCATGTCCACACTTGGGCTGTAGTCAGTCCAAATGGAGGACACATTGCATGTACAACCTCAGTGGCCACGACACCTTGAGACTCTGTCTTAGCGGGGTGTGCCATTTTCTCGCACATAACTCAACGGACATCAAAGGTTCCTGTTGCAGCCAGGAATTTCTGTAGATCTGAGAATGCTGCTGGTCCCTCTTCTTCTCCCACACAAAAGTAAAAGTAGGTCATCTCAGTCACATTATCACTTTACCGAGCATTCTGCTAAAACAAAAATTACAGCTCCCATACTTTACTCTAAATATTTTCATGTATATTTTATTTAAAATCCACTGTAATAGAAGTGGTGGTACTGGTTAGCGAGTGGCAATTAAACAGTGATACATTACGATAAAATTGCTATCATCTCTCACCAAACCCTGGAAAGATTTGCAGCATTCCTGCATAGAGGAATCATTTCATTTCTGCAACCCTCCTCCTCGCCTTCATTTTCTTCCCTTCATAGAATCATAGACATTTACAGCACAGAAGGAGGCCATTCGGTGCATCTTGTCTGTGCCAACCGACAAAGAGCTATCCACCCTAATCCCACTTCCCAGCTCTTGGTCCGTAGCCCTGTAGGTTACGGCACTTCAAGTGCCCATCCGAGTACTTTTTAAATGCGGTGAGGGTTTCTGCCTCTACCACCCTTTCAGGCAGTGAGTTCCAGACCCCCACCATGTAGCCGGGCAAGTGGTGGAAGTGTCTGTAGGAGAGCATTTTGGCGACAGTGACCATAATTCGGTGAGATTTAAGGTGGTCATGGAAAAAGACAAAGACGGCCCGGAAATAAGGGTTCTAAATTGGGGGAGGGACGATTTTAATATGATAAGGCAGGATCTGGCCAAAGTGGACTGGGAGCAGCTACTTATAGGAAAATCCACATCAAAACAGTGGGAGACTTTCAGAAGGGAAATAGAGAGAGTACAACGCCAACATATTCCTGTAAAGGTCAAGGGTGGGACCAACAAGCAAAGGGAACCTTGGATGACAAGGGATATACAAAAATGCATTAGAAATAAAAGGGGGGCTTTTGGCAGTTACAAAAGACTAAAGACGGAAGAAGCCCTAGAGGAGTATAAAAAGTGCAGGGGCATACTTAAAAAAGAAATTAGGAGGGCGAGGAGGGGCCATGAAATAACACTGGCGAGCAAAATAAAGGAAAATCCTAAGATGTTTTATAAGTATATTAAGGGCAAGAGGGTAACCAGGGAAAGGGTAGGGCCCATTAGGGACCAAAGTGGCAATCTGTGTGTAGAGCCAGATGATGTAGGCGGGGTTTTAAATGAATTTTTTGCATCTGTGTTCACTATGGAGAAAGACGATGCAGACATAGAAATCGGGCAAGGGGACTGTGACATACTTGAACATATTAGCATCGAGAGGGAGGAGGTGCTAGCGGTTTTAGCAGGCCAAAAAGTGGATAAATCCCCAGGCCCGGACGAGATGTATCCCAGGCTGCTGTGGGAGGCAAAGGAGGAGATTGCAGGGGCTCTGACACAAATTTTCAGAACCTCTCTGGCCACAGGGGATGTACCAGAGGACTGGAGAACAGCTAATGTAGTACCATTATTCAAGAAGGGTAGCAGGGATAAACCAGGGAATTACAGGCCAGTGAGCCTAACATCTGTGGTAGGGAAATTATTGGAAAAAATTCTGAGGGACAAAATTAGTCTCCACTTGGAGAGGCAAGGATTAATCGGGGATAGTCAGCATGGCTTTGTCAAGGGTAAATCATGTCTGACAAATCTGATTGAATTTTTCGAGGGGGTGACTAGGGGGGTGGATGAGGGAAATGCTGTGGATGTGGTTTACATGGACTTCAGTAAAGCTTTTGACAAAGTCCCGCATAGGAGACTGGTCAAGAAGGTAAGAGCCCATGGGATCCAGGTCGCCTTGGCGCGTTGGATCCTAAACTGGCTGAGTGGCAGGAGGCAGAGGGTGATGGTCGAAGGTTGCTTTTGTGACTGGAAGCCTGTGTCTAGTGGGGTACCTCAGGGATCGGTGCTGGGTCCCTTGTTGTTTGTGATCTACATAAATGACTTGGATGAGAATGTAAAAGGTATGATCAGTAAGTTCGCAGATGACACGAAAATTGGTGGGGTGGTAAATTGCGAGGAGGAAAGCCTCAGGCTACAGGACGATATAAACGGGTTGGTCAGATGGGCGGAAAAGTGGCAAATGGAATTTAACCCTGAAAAGTGCGAGGTGATGCATTTTGGACGGACAAATAAGGTAAGGGAATACACAATGAGTGGTAGGACCCTAGGAAGTACAGAGGGTCAGAGGGACCTTGGTGTACATGTACATAGATCCCTGAAGGCAGCGGAACAGGTAGATAGGGTGGTTAAAAAGGCATATGGGATACTTGCCTTCATTAGCCGAGGCATGGAATATAAGAGCAGGGAGGTTATTATGGAGCTGTACAAAACGCTGGTGAGGCCACAGCTGGAGTACTGTGTGCAGTTCTGGTCGCCTCACTATAGGAAGGATGTGATTGCTTTGGAGAGGGTGCAGAGAAGATTCACCAGGATGTTACCTGGGATGGAGCGCCTCAGCTATGAAGAGAGGCTGGACAGGCTGGGGTTGTTTTCCTTGGAGCAAAGAAGGCTGAGGGGGGACCTGATTGAGGTGTACAAAATGATGAGGGGCATAGATAGGGTAGACAAAGAGGAACTTTTCCCCTTAGTAGGGGGGTCAATAACAAGGGGGCATAGATTCAGGGTAAGGGGCAGGAGATTTAGAGGGGATTTGAGGAGGAACTTTTTCACCCAGAGGGTGGTTGGAATGTGGAACTCAATGCCTGAAAGGGTGGTAGAGGCAGGAACCCTCACAACATTCAAGAAGCATTTGGATGAGCACTTGAAATGCCATTGCATACAAGGCTATGGACCAAATGCTGGAAAATGGGATTAGACTGGACAGGGATGGATGGGCGGCGCGGATACGATGGGCCGAAGGGCCTCTTTCTGTGCTGTAAAACTCTATGACCTTCTGGGTGAAAACATTTCTCCTCAAATCCCCTCAAAACTCTGACCAATTACCTTACATCTATGCCCCCTGGTTATTGACCCTTCTGCTAAGGGAAATAGGTTTTTCCTATCCACTCTATCCAGGCCCCTCAATTTTATACACCTCAATTAAATCTCCCCTCAGCCTCCTCTGTTCCAAAGAAAACAACCCCATCCTAACCAATCTATCCCAGCCCAGGCAACATCCTCGTAAATCTCCTCTGCACCCCCTCTAGTGCAATCACATCCTTCCTGTAATGTGGTGACCAGAACTACACGCAGTACTCTAGCTGAAGGTTGCTGCTGGGGTACGGTTCCACGGGTAACGGCTACCCCCGGTACCTTGGTCAACCGGCCTTTCTTCATGCATGAGTCTAGGTAGTGAGTGCTGGCAGGCTATTCAATCACTGAAAGCATCACAGGCGAGTGTAACATCGAGATAGTAGCATTTTCCAGCAGGTATCAGAGAATGAGGAGCAAGAGTCCTGATTGATTCTTTTCTCTTCACGATCCCAGGGGCATAAAGTCCAATTGTAACTCCCTCACTGCTGAGCTAGTAAAGAGCAACCAGCTCAGAATAGACCAGATGTTGAAAACTTATTGCTCTCCATGACTCTGCACCATGTTAGACGGTGAACTCACCAGCTGAGCCGTATAGAAATTCTGACCGTAATTTTAACCAGACTTTCAGTTTACCCAGAACTTAATTGAGGTTGAATCTCCTTTGAATATGGAGTCACCTTTAACTCAGAAAGACTTGCATTTATATAGCACCTTTCACAACTTCAGGATGTCGCATAGTGCTTTACAGCCAATTACAGGAAACTCTTTTTTATCCGACACCGACGGGACCGGCGTGGTGCCGGTTTATCAAAAAGTCCGGATTACAGAGAGGTATAGTAAAAGGTAGGAGAGCGCCGTACACTGCAACAAATCCAGGCTTCCCTGTTGCTTAGCAACAGATGCAGGAACCCCGGCCACAAGATCCAGGCGTCCCTGTTGCTTAGCAACAGGTGCGGAACCCCGGTTACATGGCCGCAGATCCAGGAACGGCCACTAATATGAAGTAAAACTTACCTGAACCTACTCCTGAATTTTGCCGGTTAACAGAGATTTCCGGTTATTTAGGTGCCGGTAAATCGAGAGTTTCCTGTAAATACTATTAAAGTGTAGTCACTGTGGTAATGTAGGAAAAGAGGCAGCCAATTTTCACACAGCAAGGTCCTACAAACAGTAATGTGATATATGACCAGATAACCTGTTTTTAGGTGCCATGGGATCTTTTACATCCACGGTTTAACGTCTCATCCAATAGACAGAACATCCGATAATGCAGCACTCCTTTAGTACCACACTGAAGTGTCTACCTGGATTTTGTATTAAAGTCACAAGGAGTGGGACTGTGAACCCACACCCTTCTGAGCCAGATTGTGAGCATTCTACTCACTGAGCCACGGATGATACCAATTCAGGGGCCATCACACGGAGAGCAGCTTCCTGCATTCAGTGACCTCGGGCTGAAAAATAGCAATCATTAGTAAACAAAATAACCACATTGAAATAACTTAAAGAGGATGCAATGCCAAATTGTACAGTATACATCTCCACAGCTGAGACTGACCAGAGAAGTCTTGAACAGCAAAGCCAAGCATGGACTGAACCTCGTGAGCAGGGATATTTGACATGACATCTGCTGACCTTCATGTATTCGACTTATGTAATGCGTTTTCCGCTGAATAAAATTAATTTTAATGATGTACTTTTAAGAGAATCGGTAGAAACTCCGGCGGCTCAAGGAGGAGGCCCACCACCACTTTCTGAGAACAACTAGGGATCGGCAATAAATGTGGCCTTGTCAGTACCGCACAATCCTGGGAACAAATTAAAAACAGAAACTGCTCTGTTATGTCACTCTTGTCATTGGAATGTCAACCCTGCTAAAATGTCATTGTTTTTACTCAACCAAATTAGTGAATTATTTTTATTTCTTTATTCAGTTCCCTCCCCTTTTCTCCCTTCCGCTGTCACATAGAAACATAGAAGATAGGAGCAGGAGTAGGCCATTCGGCCCCTCGAGCCTGCTCCACCATTCAATGAGATCATGGCTGATCATCCAAATTCAGTACCCGGCCCCTGCTTTCTCCCCATATCCCTTGATCCCTTTAGCCTGATGGCATACGCTTCCATGAGTACCACCAGTCCTTCAGCACCTCACTCAAATGCCCATTCTTTCCACGTGTGCCTAAATGCTTAATCAGCAAGCTCTTCAACTATGTGGCATCCATCACAGCTGAGCCCAGTCTTTTCTTTGGACCAACATCCAAACAAGTGCATTTTCCAGCTGGGATAGCTGGATTGCAATCAGGCACACTGGCTTATTTAAGCCCACCCTCCATTGCCTAGCGGGGGGGGGTGCTGAGGTTAATTGTAGCACCCAAAATGTCTGTTATCAATAGCGGATACAGACTGGGGGGCCTGTTGCATAAGAATTCTCTGCCTCAGAGAGCTGTGGAGGCTCAGTCGTTGAGGATGTGCAAGACAGAGATCGATAGATTTTTGGATATTAAGGGAATCGAGGGATATGGGAATAGTGTGGGAAGGTGGAGATGAGGTAGAAGATCAGCCATGATCTTATTGAATGGCAGAGCAGGCTCGAGGGGCCAAGAGGTCTACTCCAGCTCCTATTTCATATGTTAAATTAGCGCCTTCAGGAAAGGAGAGAAAAAGCAGGAAAATATATACATCAGGCCTATCCACTGGAGTACATAATGTTCTCCAATGCATTTTGCATATGTGCAGTGGGTGTAACAAAATACACAAAGAATATAGATATTATACATTCATAACATTCAGAAAGTGGATGAAGGTGATGTGTGGTGTAGTGATGTCATGATACCATAGAGGACACTATCTCATCTAATGAGATAATGTTCAGGTTGTGACTACAGGGACTGTTTAATTGCCTTGTCTGCGGCTTCTGTCGATTGGTGGAGGTGCGGTTGCTAGGGGAACATTTGTGGTTTAGCGCAGCACTTTCTGGAACAAGTGGAGGCAGGAAAAGCACTTTTTTCAGATGAATTGAAGCTCAAGTGAGGAGCCATAGTTCAGGTCACCATCAAAGCTGAAGTAAAGCAGCAGAGAAGATAAATCAAAAATTGGCGATTAGCAGACATCAAGCTCAGGTTGTCAAAGCCTGTAGATTGCCAAAAGACTGAGGAAAGTGAGGCGTGCCACAGTTTTGGGAACCTGAGTAATAATGTGTTTGGAGTAGGAGACATGATGATTGCAACGTGATGAGGATACAAGGAAGAGGAAGTCCTTATGTAGGCTTGTGTATTTGGAACTTTAAGTGTAGATGAGCTCATGTAGGGAATGAAAACAGTTCTGTGCCAAGTGCTGCGGCATGGTTTGGCCAATGCTGTCTGTCGTACTAATTCAGATACAGGACAATGCATTTTACTCATTTTACAGATTTCTATAAAGATCTCTTGAAATGTAATCTTGTTTGCATACTATTCATTGGACTGATGTTGCACTCTTTTCTTCTTCCAGCCCAATGCCTGTCAATAGATTTGGACGACCTGTTGGGTGCCATGCCTGGATATTGCTTGCCATGTTTCATCTAGCCATGGATTTCTCTTCTTGTGAATCAAAGATCCAGGGTCAGGGACTCAGCCACCCTTCAGGGTCATTCCACCCACCACCACATCACAGACTTGCCAGTGACCCTTTTTGGGAACACAAAAATGCCCACCTTGGGAAAATTACAAAATCTTGGTGGCTCAGAATGTTCTGGCCTGAAATCCATCCTGGAAAACAAGTACCGGACACGCCAGCAGGAATTCACAAACACAAGTCGGTCACAGGCAGTCTGTGCGCCAACTGTCAGTCCAAACAATCTATGTCTTACAAATTGGACCCTTCAGTCTCTGCGGAGATCAGGGATTCGGTAAAATTGACCCCTTTGAAAAGGTCAAGGAGGCAGAGCGATAATTTTGCGTTTGATAATTTTGAGAAACCCAAATGCACTTCATACGACAGTGAAGGAACAGCGACTGTGATGCCTTGCGCCATTGAATGGGGCCCCACAAAAGAGGAGCTCACAGAATTCAACATGTTTTCAACTCCTACAGGTCTTTCCACCACGACATTGACCTTGTTGTCCTCCACCAGAATGACAACTGCCAGAACTGTCAGAACTACAACCACCACCACAGCCAGCACCACTTCTACCACTATGCAAACCACGACAGCCACACTCAGGAGCACTAAGATGGTGGTGCCCGATCCAGGTATGATCAGTACAACAAAGCCGAACCTAACCTCGGAGGTGACCAACACAGCCAGGCCATCCCGGATAGGAGAGACAGGAGGTACCTCAACCACTAGAATTCTGAATCAATTATTTTATATGCAATAATAATGCAAATTGAAGGGATCATTATTAATTTTTTAATGAGAAACTCATTGATGTTGCAAATGTTTTATTTTCAAATGGACTAGTAGAGTACAAGTTGAGATGTACGCTGTGCACTTCTTTAGTTAAATGTTTTGATCACATTTTACATTGACATTTGCCAGGGATATATGATGAGTTTATAGTGTATTGGAGATCGTCTGTTAATCGTTACCATTTAATGCCCCCACCAACAATAACATCATGATTCAGATTTAATATGTATTAGGAGCCAACCTGCCTATAAAGACCATCTTACGAGCGGTCCCTCGAGTGGTCATTATACTCAGATCCCCTTGTCCTCACTGAACCTGTAAAGGAAAAATGTTCGGGTTATGGAGAAAGAGCAGGGGAGTGGGACGAATTGAATCGTTTTTCAAAGAGCCGGCACAAGCTGCACATTGGAGTGGTGCTGCTCTTCTTCTGTGCCTTGCTTCCACTATTTTTCAAATTTGGAGCTAGTTCCCCTCTGAGGGGAATGAGCCGTCCTTCAAGAGCCCACTGGCTCCTGCAGACACCCAGCGCATCAAGCACATTGTGCCAGGAACGCTGATAATTTATTCAAGTGAGTTGACCTCTCCCTGTAGCATGACGTCAGCAAGGTGTGCCAGGAACATCGGCACAGGTATAGGCCATTCAGCCCCTCGAGCCTGTTCCACCATTCAATTAGATCTTAACTCCATCTACCCGCCTTGGTTCCATATCTCTTAATACCCTTGCCTAACCAAAATCTATCAATCTCAGCTTTGAATTGACCTCCAGTCTCAACAGCTTTTTGGGGGAGCAAGTTCCAGATTTTCACTACCCTTTATGTGAAGAAGTGCTTCCTGACATCACCCCTGAACGGCCTAGCTCTAATTTTAAGATTATGCCCCTTTGTTCTGGACTCCCCACCAGAGGAAATCGTTTATTTCTATCCACCCTATGAACTCCTTTACTCATATTAACCACCTCAATTAGATCACCCCTTAATGTTCTATACTCGAGGGAATGCAAGCCTAGCCTATGCAACCTGTCCTCATAGTTTATCCCTTTCAGCCCCTCCAAGGCCAATATATCTTTCCTGAGGTGCGGTGGCCAGGTCTGAACACAGGGCCACATCATTGGCCCTCACAAGCTCATATTAAAGACCTAACAGAATGGAATGTGGGTGTGAGGTCCTTAATAACAGTTTGTATGGAATAATTTCTAACTATACTTGCAAAACCTTACTTTGATTGAATGCTACATATTTTGCAAGTGTCCTGTAAAGATATACCATAGCACTACATTTTGTGGCAAATCACTTAACACTAATTAAGAAATACTTTGCGCGGTGAGCGAGTTTCTGGAGGTGACAGGAGGAGAGTTGCATTCGAGAGAGAGAGAGCGGTGGACACTCTCATCTGGTTGCTTTTCCAAAACAGTGTTTGGAAATTGGGTAATTTGGGATTGTCTCAATTTTCATTGATCTATTTCCCACAAAGATAGTGCTATCTACAGCTCAATTAATAAACACACTGGCCAACTAAGCAGCGTGTTAATTCCTTGAGAAGTGATAAGGAACCAATACTAGTGTAACAATGTTAATGTTTCAGGTCGAAACCCTTCTTCAGAACTGAGAATCTAGAAGAGGTGTGGCAGTGAACCAAACACTAATACAATAGCAAAATACTGCGGATGCTGGAAATCCAAAACAACAACAGAAAACGCTGGAAAAACTCAGCAGGGCAGGCAACATCCGTGGAGAGAGAATATTTTGTTATCGTATTAGTGTTTGGTTCACTGCCACACCTCTTCTAGATTCTCAGTTCTGAAGAAGGGGGCAGCACGGTGGCATAGTGGTTAGCACTGTTGCCTCACAGCGCCAGGGACCCGGGTTCGAATCCGGCCTCGGGTGACTGTCTGTGTGGAGTTTGCACATTCTCCCCGTGTTTGCGTGGGTTTCCTCCGGGTGCTCCGGTTTCCTCCCACAGTCCAAAGATGTGCGGGTTAGGTTGATTGACTATGATAAATTGACCCTTAGTGTTAGGGGGATTAAATACGTGGGGTTACGGGGATCGGGTGGGATATGTGTCGGTGCAGGCTCGATGGGCCGAAATGGCCTCTATCTGCATTGTGGGGTTTCTGTGATTTCTGTGATTCTGTGAAGCGCAAGTGACCAGATTCCTGATCTGATAGGCACGCAGGTCAACTTTCTGATCTGTGGAGATACATTTGCTTTAAAATCCCCTGACACAATTTACAACCCATGCTCAGCAGAAAGCTGTTTTAACTTCTAACTCATTGTGTGCTGGGCTCAGAGACTGCGCAGAAAAAACATTTGTTGTACCCAGGTAGTGTGAAACCTCATTCCCACACTATGTGTGCACATTATTTTGTTAAGAGTCATAAATAAAAACAACAACGGATGATTAAAACAAAGAGTAAAACACACTCTATATTATAAAGTCTAGCCAAAGTCAGTTGTTTATACAGCTACTGTCACTGCCCCATAGATACTATTATTCAAATAACACACATGCTGTGTGAATGGAAGAGACCAGAACCAACCCAGAAAGATTATCTGTCAACAGATGTTCGGTTGTGTAGGTTGGTGGAGGGCTTACTATAGTTTGTCCTGGGAGCCCAGCAGAACGATTGATTATGCCAAGTTACTTAATTAATTTTTTTTACCAATTCATATTTTAACAGAACAATAGCAAAACAATGTGGATGCTGGAAATCTGAAATAACAACAGAAAATGCAGGCGACACTCAGCATCTGTGGAGAGAGAAACAGAGTTAACGTTTCAGGTCTGTGACCCTTCATCAGAACTGGAAAAAGTTAGCGATGTAACAGATATTAAGCAGGTGCAGTGGCAGGGAAAGTGGGAGGAGGGGAGGAAAGAACAAAAGGGATGGTCTGTGATAGGTGGAGGTCAGTAGTGGTTAAATGTTACAAATGGGGATGGCATTACGAGCTTACATTGAGCTTCATTGGAACAGTGTAAGAGGCCGTGGTCAGAGAGGTCAGAGTGGGAGCGGAGCGGAGAATTTAAAGTCACTTTAAAGCTCAACGTAAGCTCGAGGAACAGCACCATATCTTTCTATTAGGCACTTTACAGCCTTCTGGACTCAACATTGAGTTCAACAATTTCAGACTATAATCTCTGCCCCTATTTTTTCAGGCGGCAGCTGTTGATGATTCCGCCATCCCCATTTGCAACATTTAGGGGGAAAAATTCAGTATCGCCCAGTTTGGGGCGCCATTATCGGCCGTGCGCAAAGTTTAGCGCCTGGCGCTAATTATCACCTCCGACAGCAAATTTGGCTTTTATCGCCCCCTGGAGGTGATTGAAGTGCTAAATCAGGCGCTTCACACCTGTCTTAAGGCGCAAAGCCGAGGAGTGAGGCGCTACCTCAGTGCACTGGTGAAGCAAGGAAGGGCGAATCAAAATGAACCTGCAAAGTGTTGCTCAGTACCCAAAACTCCTTCACACAGCGTTGAATCTCTCCAGAAGTCTCTCTCTCTCTCAGAATGTGTGGTGCAAAAATGTCACCGGCAAAAAAAGGCAGGAAGCGGTCGCCATTAAATAGCGTTCCCCCAGTCCCTTTCTGAGAGCAAAACGCTCCCCTCAACCTGTCGTTGCTAGCGGCAGGCGGTAAGGCAGGGGGCGCCACTCAATATCCGGTCCGGGGCAGTACGCATGTGACTGACGTGGCGGTAGTATTTAGCACCACCGCAAAATGTCTAGTTAATTTCGCGAGTGGCGCAAACATCACCGCATCCGGCCTCTAGTTGCTTTGCGCTCCAATTGGCGCCCTCTTAAGGCGCTAACGGGAGGGGCAAACAACTGAATTTTTCCCCCTTAATCTCTTCTGCCTTCCACCCTATCACAGACCGTCCATTTTGTTCTTCCCTCCCCTCCCCTTTTCCCTGCCTCTGCACCTGCTTAAAATCTGTTACATCTCTTAACTTTTTCTAGTTCTGACGAAGGGTCACAGACCCGAAACATTAAATCTGTTTCTCTCTCCACGGACGCTGCCTGACCTGCTGAGTGTTTCCAGCATTTTCTGTTGTTATTTCTACCTTTGACAAGGTTTTCTGCCATAAGACAATTAAGTTGTCAATTCAAATAAATGTCATTGAAATTATCCAGCGATCTGGGGAAAGAAAGGAACCCAGACTCCATTTTAAAGAACGATTTGCTGGGACAGCTTTAGCCTAGATGAGCATTTAGAGGAGTGGGTAATGCAGTGGATTGTGACACTGTTCTTTTACTCCTGGATTCAAATTCAACCCAGATGAGGGGGTGCAAGTCCCCCCTACCTGATGGCTACAAGGCTCCTGTATGAAAGTGAGGTTGGTACTGTCATTCTGTGGCTAACAAGGGAAATTAGAGCTAGCATAAGATCCAAGGAGAGGACATATAAATTGGCCAGAAAAAGCAGTAAACCTGAGGATTGGGAGCAGTTTAGGATTCAGCAAAGGAGGACAAAGGGATTAATTAAGAGGGGGAAAATAGAGTATGCGAGTAAGCTTGCAGGGAACATAAAAACTGACGGTAAAAGCTTTTATAGATATGTGAAGAGAAAAAGATTGGTGAAGTCAAGTGTAGGTCCCTTGCAGTCAAAATCAGGGGAATTTATAATGGGGAACAAAGAAATGGCTGACCAATTAAATACATACTTTGGTTCTGACTTCACAAAGGAGGACACAAATAACCTCCCAGAGATGTCGGGGAACATAGGGTCTAATGAGAGGGAGGAACTGAAAGAAATCAGTATTTGTAGGGAAATGGTGTTAGGGAAATTGACGGGATTGAAGGCCGATAAATCCCCAGGGCCTGATAATCTACATTTTAGGGTACTTAAGGAAGTGGCTCTAGAAATAGTAGATGCATTGCTGATCATCTTCCAAAATTCGATAGACTCTGGAACAGTTCCCATGGATTGGAGGGTAGCTAATGTTACCCCACAATTCAAAAAAGGTGGTAGAGAGAAAATGGGGAATTATAGACCAGTAAGCCTGGCATCGGTAGTGGGGAAAATGCTAGAGTCCATTATAAAAGATGTAATAGCAGAGCACTTGGAAAACAGTGACAGGATCAGACAAAGTCAACATGGATTTACAAAAGGAAAATCGTGCTTGACTAATCTACTGGAATTCTTTGAGGATGTAACTGGTAGAATAGATAAGGGAGAACCAGTGGATGTGGTGTATTTGGACTTTCAGAAGGCTTTTGATAAGGTACCGCATAAGAGATTAGCGTGTAAAGTTAAAACACATGGGATTGGGGGCAAGGTACTGACTTGGATAGAGAACTGGTTGGCAGACAGGAAGCAAAGAGCTGAAATAAACGGGTCTTTTTCCGAGTGGTAGGCAGTGACTAGTGGGGTAGCACAGGGATCAGTGCTAGGACCCCAGCTATTCACAATATATATTAATGATCTAGACGAGGGAACTAAATGTAATATCTCCAGGTTTGCAGACGACACAAAGCTGGGTGGGTGTGTGTGCTGTGAGGAGGATGCCAAGAAACTCCAGTATGATTTGGACAGGTTGGATGATTGGGCAGATGCATGGCAGATGCAGTATAATGTGGATAAATGTGAGGTAATCCACTTTGGTGGCAAAAACAGGAAGGCAGATTATTATCTGTGCGGCAATAGATTGGGAGAAGGGGAAGTGCAACGAGACCTGGGTGTCCTTGTGCACCAGTCGCTGAAGGTAAGCATGCAGGTGCAGCAGGCGGTTAAGAAGGCAAATGGTATGTTGGCCTTCGTAGTGAGAGGGTTTGAGTACAGGAACAAGGATGTCTTGCTGCAGTTGTGCAGGGCCTTAGTGAGATCACACCTTGAGTATTGTGTGCAGTTTTGGTCGCCTTATCTGAGGAAGGATGTTCTTGCCATGGAGGGAGTGCAGCGAAGATTCACCAGACTGATACCTGGGATGGCAGGAATGACGTATGAGGAGAGATTGGGTCGACTAGGCTTATACTCGCTGGAGTTTAGAAGAATGAGAGGGGATCTCATTGAAACTTATAAAATTCTAACAGGACTAGACAGACTAGATGCAGGAAGGATGTTCCCGATGGTCGGGGAGTCCAGAACCAGGGGTCACAGTCTAAAGATAAGGGGTAAGTCATTTAGGACAGAGATGAGGAGTAATTTCTTCACCCAGAGAGTGGTGAACCTGTGGAATTCTCTACCACAGAAGGCAGTTGAGGCCAATTCATTAAATATATTCAAGAAGGAGTTAGATATATTTCTTAAGGCTAAAGGGATCGAGGGATAGGGGGAGAAGGCAGGGACAGGGTACTGAGTTTGGATGATCAACCATGATCTCATTGAATGGCGGAGCAGGCTCGAGGGGCCGAATGGCCTACTCCTGCTCCTATCTTCTATGTTTCTATGTTTCTATGTTTCCAGTTCCTGTCAGCATGGCTCCACAGTGCAGAAGGAGCTTGGTTAAGTAGAATTCTTTCTGCCTTATTTTAAACATGGTCATTAAAACGCTGACTTTAGATGGGTTAATGATCACGTTCCAATAGTGCACATTTAATTGAATGTGAATGTGCTAACCAATGCGTCACCAGGGGAAATGAAGTCCCCTAATTTGGCAGCCACGCTCAGAGGGGCCAGGCGACCAGCTGGTGGGGGGTAATGTAATTGTTATGGTGGGGCAGTAGGAGTAGCTCTTCTCAGGTTGGAGTTGTAGGGCGCGATCTTGCCAGCCCTGGGGAGGTGGGTATGGAGGCGGGACTGCCGGGAAAATGGCAGAATCTGGGGCGGGTGCCCAACCCGCCCCCAACCCGCCTCCATGCCATCCTGCCAGGTAGTTAACAGGCAGATAAGAGAATTATCCCCATTTTACTCACACAAGTGTGGGCTTCCCGAAGGCTCCGAACCCCGCCAGGATCACCGAGGTGATCAGTGGGTCTATGGGGGTCGGAGGGGTGCAAAAGTGCGCTGTGGAGGTGAGTGATGGGTTCAAGTGTGGAGAGGTGAATATGTGAGCTAAGTGGAAAGTGTTAGAAAAAGTTTATTTACCTTTGTTTCTTCCTGCAGGCTTCAATTGCTGGGTATGCAGAGAGTCTCGCATCTCCGCAGCAGAGATGACAGATGGCTGCTGCATTCTCCAATGCAACAACCATCTAATTTCTGCTAAAGAAAGAGATTTGATGAGTCTTGAATTCAAGAACTCATCACGCAACAGAGAATGCCAGCTTCACAGAGCTGTCAAACGATGACAATTCATCTGTCAAAATTTTTTGACAGATGAAACGTCATACGCTGATGTTCTCTGTAATCGGCTTAACCCACTGGGCGGGCTTAACAAGGTCAATCAAGGGAAAATAGCGTGGGTTGGCCACAAATCGATGGAGGCGGGACAATAACCCGACAAGCAGCAGTCCTGCCTCCAACACACCCACATTGGCAAAATTGCCCCCCATATGTAGTGAGGCAGGACACAGGAAGCCTGACTCTGTTTCTGACGACACTCCTCCTGAGCCTGTGTATGTAATACTGAGTAGAAAATACTGTGACTGCCCCAATCCTAAAATAAATATAGGAAATGCTCCAAATACACAGCAGATCCATCAAGATCTGAAAAGACAGGTTAACATTTTAGCTGGAGCCCCATCCTCAGATCCCACTTAATGTGGCTGACACAAGTAGAACAATGTTATAACAACAGAAAATGCTGGAAACACTCAGCAGGTCAGGCAGCATCCGTGGAGAGAGAAACAGAGTTAACGTTTCAGGCCTGTGACCCTTCGTCAGAACTCACAGACCTGAAACGTTGACTCTTTCTCTCTCCGCGGATGGTGCCTGACCTGCTGAGTGTTTCCAGCGTTTTCTGCTGTTATTTCAGATTCCCAGCATCCGCAGTATTTTGCTATTGTAGACCAATGTTATATTGATCATTATTAATGTCCGTTACTTTGACAAGTAAGAAATACATTCAAAAGAACAAAAGGCAGTGACTGCATACCTTCTGAAGTTTCTTTGTTCTCGGTTGATGTGACAACCCCTATGAAGTGTTCTCTCTTTCTTGGTCTGTCTTGGTTGCATTTCATCAAAACTTAAAATGATCTCATGTTCTTTTGAATATGGCCCTGTGATATAAATTGAATAGACCCAGAAATGAAGAACAAAATCGCTTTCCATTTAGCTTCAGAAATTCAGTTTTGATGTCTGCCTGATAATATAACCTGCCTACCCATCTAATACAATAAATGTAATCTCTTGAATAAAAAAAAACATATTTTTGTGCTCATCAAGGTCAGCGATGTTAGTACAGGGGAATAGAAACGCGTTCATTTCAGGCAGTCAATTCTCAGAACAGATGCAGAGCAGGCAGATGCAAGTAAAGCTCCCCCTACTTTGAGCTATTCAGAGAAGAGCAATACAAACCCATAAAGAGCAACAGTTCGACTTGCACAGTGAAGCCACCGCGGTCAACATGTGAAGTGAGACGCAGTACAAAGCTTAAGGAAATAACTTACACAATGGCCAAGAAAAAAAGGTAACCCAGTGGGCTGGGAGAAATATGAACGCAACAAAGAGACACAAAGAAAATATTAAGAGTTGCAAAAAGGGAAAATGAAAAGAAACTTTCAAGTAATATAAATGCTAATATATATATTAAGATTAAGAGAGTGGCTAAGGGAGATGTGTGCCCCTTAAAGACAGACGCAGGTGACACTGTAATAGACAAAAAGGCAATGGCAAATTTATTGAACAAGTACTTTGTATCCATATTTACAGTAGTGGAAGAGAATAAAATACCACTGATGGTAGAGAAACTAAATATAAATCAAGGGGAGGAACTTATTGGATTCAATTCAAATTTTTTAAATGATAATGGAGAGAATAATGGGACTTGGGAGAGATACATCTCCAGACCTTGATGATTTCCACCCAAGGGGATTAAAAGAGATAGATGAAAAAATCTTTCAAAGCTCTCTTGATTTGAGAATTGTGCTGTTGGACTGGAAATGTGTTAATGTCATTCCTGTCAAGGTTTTTGAGGGGACAGCAGTTCCCCATGGGGCATGGGGCAGGAAAGATCTCAGTGGGGACTTCTCAGCATTCATACAAGAGTGGGCCTGCAATTGTCTGTGGGGGGGGGGCGGGGCGGAGCAGGGGGGTTGTGAGGAGAACAACGAGGGAAAGGTGTTGGGAAAAGCTTAAGCGGGAAAGAGTTGCCAGAAATGTCAGAGCAGGACTAGGGCTATAGAGGGGCCTGGCATTTGGACGTAGGATGGCCGCCCATCAAGGCAGATCTGGGAAAGAGCTCAGCGGGACCAAGAAAGAACTCAGCAGGGCTGGGAAAGACTGAAACTGTGGGCCCCATACAACAGGCCTGAGGCCTGGCCAAACCAGCAAGTTACCCTATTAAAGTTGCAGAAGGGCAAAAGGAGAAAGTAAGTTCAACAGATATAATTAAAAATATAATATATATAAAAATAAGAGATAATAATGATTTTAATCAAACTGAAGCTGACATTCTTGTGCTGGGGAAGGTGAAGGCTCTACAGTTCCACCTGCTTTGCAGGACTGGCGGCCCACGACAGATAATAGCTGCTCACTTACTAACGGAAAAGTCTATCCAGCTGCCTCATACGGGCATGACAGGGAATGCTGGCACCCAATATGCATACTGAATTTAATGGCCCAGAAATTCCGATCGCAGGCCTCCCGCGGGCGGAGGGCTGCGATCTGGAAAAATCTGCGCCTGGACCGGAGGGCTCCCGGGAGGTGCAGAGCTCCAGTGCTGGGCCTCTCCAAACTGCCAGTGCGCAGGGCCCAGGTATCCCAGAGGCGCAGGCGGTTCGCAGCGTCCCTGGGATCACCTGGGCCATGGGGAGCCAATCACAGAAGGAAATCTCCCTTCATACATTTGACAGGAAGACCTGTCAAATCTATGAATAGAGATCACCCCCAAAACATGTAAAACTTTAAATACATTTTTTTTTTAATCACATTTTTAAAATGACTTTAAATTACAATAAGTTTTAAGTATTTTAAACAAAAATTTTATTTTTTGAAAAAAATAATTAAAGTTTTTAACGGGGCTAAAAATAAACTTACCTTTCTTTAAAGTATTTTTAAATGATAAATCAGTGGAAATTTTTTTTAAAACTTTTTTTCAACACTTATCCTGGTAAAAGTAGGCCTTACGCCAGGCGCAAGAATTGTAAGGGTTTTCTGCGGGCGGAGGGTCTCCAAAAAGCGGAACTCTCTGCCCACAGAGGCCCTTCTCCAGGGCAGCCGGAGCTTGACAGATCGGAAATGCCAGTTTCCAGCGCATGTACAGCGCGTACGCACCCGTAGGGATCGGAATTTCTTCACCATTATATTGTGGTTGGCTCAATCCTCTGCCCAACTCTCCTTAGCTCTCTACTTCCTCTTCCCTGGCATTCCACCTGTCTCAATATTGTCACTCTCACAAACCGGCCATATAATTATTCCAGCTTCTTCAGGAGACACCGTGTCCCTCTTGGTTTCTCTCCCCTGCCGTTCTCTCAGTTCAACACTTAGCTTTATGCCCTGAAATCTGACTCAACCATCTCAGAAAGCATTCTGTGTTTCTCCCAGCTGCCAAATCCTCCTACTGCTCTCAGATCATGTTGGAGGGGAAGAATAACCCCACAGACACCTTTTTTCTACCAGAAACTGCCTCCTTGGATTCTCCATCTTCACTTCCAATGCCAATCAGAGAAGCTCCCGGACTTCTGAGTGACCCGTCTCCTCTGCTCTTGCTGACCTCCACTGGCTCCCCAGCTTCAAAGGCAGCGATTTCAAAATTCTCATCCTAATCTATAAATCCCTCCCAGACCTTGACCCACCCTACCTCTACAACCTGCCCCAGCGCCGTGACCAGTTCACAGCTGTGGCCTTCTGTGCATCCTTCCTTCTCACTTTTCCGACATCCGTGACAAAGCTCTGTGGAATATCTATCCTAAATCCCTCCTCCTCGTTACATCTTTCCCCACTTTCAAAAGCCGCCTCAGAACCAACCTCCTCTGTTGTGCCTTCAGTCACCTTCCCTAATCCTGCTCCCAAACTCCATCCAGTGTCTGGTTACTTTTTGTAAACCCCCTAGGATGTCTTGCTACATTAAAAGTAAGTTGTTGATCTAAGCCAGAATAGCTGTAGAGATCCCATTAGTGGTCTTACTGGCCCTAGGCTAAAAATAAATCAGCCAAGCTCACTGCTTCCTTTCATTTTCAGCTCCACACAACTGGTAGCACTCTCACTTCTGAGTCGCAAGATTTTGGGTTCAAGTCCCACCCTCGGACTTGAGTGCATAAATCAGCACAGTATTGCGGGAGCGTTGCATTATCACAGGGGCTTTCTTTCTGATGAGACATTAAAACAAAAGCAAAAAGGTCGGCTCTATATTTCTTACTTTTCTGCTCAAATATCACTGATGGACAGAGACACATGCAACTGAAAGATTTGGGTTAAGTGCACTCAATGTGTTTCTGTTGCGGTTCAAGATAATTAATTGCAGTTAATTATCATGTCCCTGGGCTGCGGAGTTGACACCAACACCCACGGCATAAATAAAGGCCAACTCACTGGTGATAGTGAGTAACAGATTCCTATTATAAATTAGAAGTGCCGAACTACAGCTTTGGATTTTCACACATTCTAAAGATAGACCCTGCGGCATTGCCACTTGCAGTCATACAGCAAATGAATTTTAATTTTTTTTTTAACATGGCTTCACTCACAAAAGGATTAAAACTCAGCGAGTGTCGCTGTTGCTAATTTTATCGAGGGCCGCGATTCCATGCAATAACGTCTTGCCTGAGGACCACGCTCGGATCTTCCAGCCTAACGCAAATCTTATGAGGGAGAAGAGCCATATAAATGCTGATGGTACAAGATATTGCCAACTCACCCAAGCACTCTGGGACTAGCCTAGGCCCCCAGAAGCTTTGGAATCTAGATGACTTCAGATATGAACTGAGACATTACCGCAACTCTGAAGTGTACCCCTCCATTTTCTATCTTTGCCATAAAGTGTGCCAAGCAGCCACGATGTACAAACCCACCCTTACCAACTATCTTGTCCCATCCTCCATAGCCCTTGACAGGTGATGACTGGTGAATCTGCCTTCTCAGTCCTGACTCTGCATTGCTCAAATGACAATTATTTCCCCAACAGTGCTCCTTGACCTTCTATTGCGGGACAGCAAGAGAGTGACTGCTCTTGACATCAAGGCAGCATTTGACCGAGTGTGGCATCAAGGAGCCCTAGTAAAATTGAAGTCAGTGGGAATCAGGAGGAAAACTCTCCATCGGCTGGAGTCATATCTAGCACAAAGGAAGATGGTTGTGGTTGTGAAGGCCAATCATCTCAGCCCCAGGGCACCGCTGCAGGAGTCCCTCAGCCTAGGCTCAACCAGCTTCAGCTGCTTTATCAATGACCTTCCCACAACATAAGGTGAGAAGTGGAGATGTTCGCTGATGACTGCACAGTTTTCAGTTCCATTCGCAACTCCTCAGATAATGAAGCAGTCCGTGCCCGCATGCAGCAAGACCTGGACAACATTCAGGCTTGAGCTGATAAGTGGCAAGTAACATTCACACCACACAAATGCCAGGCAATGTCTATCTCCAACAAAAGAGTCTAGTCACCTCCCCTTGACATTCAATGGGATTACCATTGCCGATCAACATCCTGAGGGCCACCATTGACCAGAAACTTAACTGGACCAGCCACATAAATACTGTGGCTATAAGAGCAGGTCAGAGGCTGGGTATTCTGCGGTGAGTGACCCTCCTCCTGACTCCCCAAAGCCTTTCCACCACCTACAAGGCACAACTGTGGAGTGTGATGGAATACTCTCCACTTGCCTGGATGAATGCAGCTCCAAAAACACTCAAGCAGCTCGACACCATCCAGGACAAAGCTGCCCACTTGATTAGCACCCCATCCACCACCTTAAACATTCACTCCCTCCACCACCAGTGCACCATGGCTGCAGTGTGTACCATCTACAAGATGCACTGCAGCAACTCGCCAAGGCTTCTTCGGTAGCACCTCCCAAATCTGCGACCTCTACCAGCTAGAAGGACAAGAGCAGCAGACGCATGGGAACACCACTACCTCCAAGTTCACCTCCAAATCACACACCATCCTGACTTGGAAGTATATCGCCGTTCCTTCATCGTCACTGGGTCAAAATCCTGTAACTCCCTCCCTAACAGCACTGTGGGAGTACCTTCATCACACGGACTGCAGCGGTTCAAGAAGGCGGCTCACCACAACCTTCTCAAGGGCAATTAGGGATGGGCAATAAATGCTGGCCTTGCCAACGACGCCCACATCCGCAGAATGAATATTTAAAAAACACTGACTATGAACTCAGTCAACACCCCAGACCTGGCAGGTGCAGACCCAGTGGCACCTGGAGCAGCAGGTGTGCTGGTGGCTTAAAATGTGAAAATCTCAAAGCCATGGAATTAACAAACAAATCGGAGCTTTTAAATGCTGTGGAAATAACAAATAAGGTTTGATTTGATATGTACGTGCTGATGCCTGATCCTTTTCAAATCCTTACTGGTCCCACAGTGTGTATGAATGAAGAAAGCATTAACCTCAAAGGCAAAATACTGTGAATGCTGGAAATCTGAAATACAAACAGAAAATGCTGAAAATGCTCAGCAGGGCAGGCAGCATCTGTGGAGAGAGAAACAGAGTTAACGTTTCAGCTCGATGACTTTTCATCAGAACTGGACTGTTACAGATGTAACAGGTTTTTAGCAATTACAGAGACAGGGAAAGGGGGGGGGCGGAAGGGAGGAAATAGCAAAAGAGAAGGTCTGTGATTGGATGGAAGGCAGGAGAGATTAAATGCCAAAAAGGAGGATGGTGCAAGGCAAAAGCGGGTGGCAATGGGACAAGTGAAGAAACTAAAGATGGGTTTAGAGGAGGTGTAAATGGCAACAGCAGAATCATTACCAACACCGGCAGTCCAAAAAAATGGGAGCAGTGGTTCTGATCTGAATTTGTTGAGCTTGACGGTGAGTCCGGAAAGTTGTAAAGTGCAGGCGCTAAGCTGGTGCGCTGCATTACACCAGTGTTCAGCAGCAGACACAAAGAGATCTTTCGTTCAAGGTTATGGGTTCAAATTTGACTTTGTTGACTTCTTTGACAAGAATTTACTACAGTCTATTAAAATTGATTGGAAAATAATTGGCCTGAAGACCTTTAATTAAAATGAATGGAGATTCAGGAGTGAAGGTATAATTACAATAATAAGTATGGATACAATCTATTCAAGCACAATGATGCATCTGACAGGTTGGACTATTGAGTTATTTGCATGGAAGGCAAGCTTGCACTCTTGCCTCTCATGCAAGGGTCCATTTTTCTTCTGGGAGGCTGTAATTCTGTGTCCAGATAGATCCGAAAGATTAGAGTGCATCACCAGCTGGTCAGGGCACTATAAGTATAGCGACCGAACTTCACAACACAAACCCCCAAAGCTGCTGAATAGATTAGCCCTTGCTCAACCCTTTCACCAGATGCTATCCTGAAGTTTGTAAATCTACAATGTTAATATATACAATTACCTCGACAGACATGTTAATGGGTAAACTCAGTGATCTGCATTCCCAGCAGAGAGCCGTGCTCAAAATGAGCGCAGGATAAAGCTACAACATTATAGTGGTGATCCTTTGACTCCCCACTGGAGACATGGGATCGGCGAATTTACCCTTGCATCAGTGAACGCTCCTGTAATATTGTGTAAACGTTGTAGTGGTTCTTTTCTGTAATTAATTTTGAGAATCTGAGGTATCGTGAGCTTAGTGTGGGGTTCATGGCATTCTTATCTGATTCACGACACCATGATATATGTATAGGCTGTCAGTGCTTCACGGATTTCTTGTGTTTTCCCTCTCCTCTTTTGCTGAAGGCACTGACTTGTGCTGGTGGAGAGGTCCACGGGTGGCAGTTATACTGCAATACCCGCCCCGAGGTGGCCATTCTCCATATGTGAGCTGAGACAGATTGTTTCAGAGTGGGCGGGTGGGGGGAGGGGGGTGGTGCATCACAGCCAAGCTAATTCCTCTCCTCATCTGATGTTTGCATACAGCAATGGTCAATGAATAGCGATTGGGAATGGGATCCTTGCTTGATTACCACTCTATCCTACCCCCTTAGCCCAGGGTGAACTGCAGCTAATTACAGTGCCCCCACTGCTGCAGCAGCTGAGATTGGCTAAGCCAGCACAGTACAGCAATCAAATCAATTACCCCTTAACGTCACAGAAATTCAAATATGAACGTAACATTAGCTGAGATTTTAAGAAAGCGTGAATGAACTTCCTGTGAACTGAGGGTATCCTTTATAGATACAGAGGCTGAAAGGTGTTTAGATTGGATTTTTTTACTCCCTTATGTACACATTGTGCAATTGGTTTTAACAATTCTCTCTGGTAATTTATTCAAGCAAAGCAAAAGGTCTTTTGGATGAGACGGTAAACCAAGGCCCCATCTGCCCTCTAAGGTAAATGTAAAAGATCCCATGACACTATGCGAAGAAGAGCAGGGGAGTTCGCCCCGGTGTCCTGGGCCAATATTTATCCCTCAACCATCATCACTAAAACAGATTATCTGGTCATTTATCTCATCGCTGCTTGTAGGACCTTGCTGTGCACAAATTGGCTGCCGCGTTTCTACATTGACTACACTTCAAAAGTACTTCATTAGCTGTAAAGCGCTTTGGGACTTCCTGAGGCATAGAAATGCAAGTCTTTCTATTGGATTATTCAAGAGTTTTTTTCAGTTTTATCCCCTCCCCTCTCCTGAGGGCACTGACCCATGTTGGAGCCGCATTCCACAGGTCACCACTCGGTCATCAAATCACTATAGTAAGATGTACAAGGCAGTGTTCAGTGTGTAATGTGTCTGCCAGTAACTGTGACAGCCCTGGTTAAACCAAGATATCCAAATCATCTCTTTAAAGGCCATGCCTTCAAACTTGCACAGAAAGGATTTTTATTCAAAAGAAACTTCAAAAATGGGCATACGCTACCAGTTACAGAATTGCTTAAAAAGAGTTAAACTAGAAAGGCAAAAGATTTTTTTTTTAAAAAGGACAAAATAGGTTTGCTGCTCTTGCAAGCAGCTTCTTCAGAAATGATAAAAACTATTGAGGTAAGCCATTGAAGAACAGCAAAAAGCAGGGCTGCCAAAACAGCAAGAGCTGTAATAGATTGCAAATTATCCAGACCCTTTAGTTGTTGTCGAGTTAACCCTAAATTTAGGCAGCTAATCTAAGAGCATCTACTTAGACCACTTTCTTCTCACAGCCTTACTTTCAGCGTAATATGATCGTTATACTTTTCCATCAGGGCTTGTTGAAATATTTTGGGACATGAAGAACGTATGGGCTAAATTTTTTAATGGGTGCGGGCATTTTATCTATGGGTTTATATGTATTGTTTAATATTATTGCACCAACTATTCCGGTATGACTGTCTAAATCATCTGTTGTTCACACATTGCAGTCATTACCATGACAACAGACTTGGCTGCCCTTTGTACCAAACTTGTGGTCCATTTTAAATTTATGTGATATGCCAAATTGGCAGAATATTGCTTATGTTGACAGATTGCCCAAAGTGTTAAAAACAGCATGCTAAACAGACATGCATTTATATAGTACCTTATCACATCTGTCAAAAAGATGGCAAAGCTCTTTGCCTAGAATGAATTACTCCGAAGTGCAATAATTGTTATCGAAGCAAACGCGAAATCTATATTGCACGCAGAAAGAGTTCACGTAGAGCAGTGAGGGGCATGAAGGGTTAATCTGTGTTTCGTGGTATTGCTGAGGGAGGTTTGTTGGCCAGGAGGCTCCCTCCTTTTTGAATGTCACCAATGGGAATTTTTTAACTTCCATCTGAACTAGCAGTTATTGTCTCATCTAAAGGATGAAAACCTCAAACACACTACGATACAACATTGACGTGTCAGCCTAGATTTAGTCCTCAAGTAGGGAAGGAAAAGAAAAGAATGAAAAAGAAGAAAGACAGGAAGGAAGGAAAGAAAGAGCTTACATAAGAACATAAGAAATAAGAGCAGGAGTAGGCCAAAGCTTGCCTTTATATAGCACCTTTTTCATCCTCCGGTTGCCCCAAAGTACTTCACATGAGGTGCCTTTGAAGGTTTGAAGTCACTGTTGTCATAAAGGCAACTGCAGCAGACAATTTGTACACAGCAATGTCCCACAAACAGCAATGAAATGAATAACTAGATCATCTGTTTTAATGGTTTGGGTTGAGGGATAATGTTGGCCAGGACACCGGGAGAACGCCCCTGCTCTTCTTCCAATATTGCCGTGGGATCTTTTATGCCACCTGAGCGGGCAGGCGGCCGTTTGATTCAGAATCTCATCCAAAAGACGGCACCTCCGACAATGCAGCACTCCCTCAGTACTGCGCTGAAGTGTCGGCCTAGATTATGTGCTGAAGTCTTGGAATGGGGCCTAAACCTTCTGACTCAGAGTCACGAGGGCTACTAAGTGAGCTGAGCGAACACTCACCAGTGACATGCTAAAACATGTCTTGTGTCTGGATCACATCTTTCAAAGTTAGTACTGGGCTAGAAATTCATTATAGCCCAGGAATGGGCACTAAAATTAGAAAAGCTGGAGAATTAGCGCCAGGCACTAATGCTTCAGACTGCACGCAAAATTCATTCTCACTGCTCAAAGAAATGATTGGGGTGCTAAATCAAGTCTTAAAGGCCTAGCTCAGTGGCGTTACACTCAAAGGGTGGACCAATATCAGGTGCAGTCTAATCGCAACTCATCCTTGCCACAGGCTTTTCCCAGTACATAAAGGGGAGGTTCATTGATACTGCAGCACCTCATTCTCAGCATTGCTGGCTGTGCAGCTGCCTCAGCGAGGAGAAGCACAACAAGGAGAAGGAGCCGGAGGACTGAAGCAGGTGTGCTCATGGCAGATCCACCTCAGTCGGGTGGTCTGGGTGAGTGAATGCTTCAACAAATGTTACATACCACCATCTGTAACACAAACTTCACACAATGCCCAAAGCACCCCCCCCCCAAAAGCACCACACACCCAGCTCTCACCCACCAACAATTTCTACCTACCAACACTCACACCCACATCTCATGCCTTGCATATAATGGCAGCTATTCAACTATGGCAGGCACAAGGGTCATTAGTTATTAGAATGAATGTGATATGTGTGATATATTTATGCATAAATAATGGTGTTTGCAATATTTTGTGGTCTCTCTTAGTTCACCTTTGTGCCCATAAGGATGCTGTGATATGGCATGACACAGGGACGGCATGATGGGGATCTGGTGATTAAAAGGGATCTGGGGTTTAAGTCATCCTGCTGTGAGGCTGGAGGTCCGTTTGGAGGAGGTGGCAGAGTTCTGTGACCACCACCTTGGTGATGCGGAGCCGTCTAATACACTGTTCCTTGCTTAATTGGAGGTAGGAGAAGTGCTCTCGGAATACTCTCGGTGGGTAAGGCCTCCTGGTGAGAGCCCTGACGTCCCTCCTCATTCGTCTGGCTACATGTTCCAGTCTTTCTCGCTGCCTCTGCTCCCTCTGCAGCAGATCCTGGAGGGCCGGGTAGACTGCCAGTACAGCCCCCCATTAATGTAAGCCAAGTATAGCACTTTGATATTTAAAAAAAATAAATGTAACTACTTTTTAGTTTCCACAACACTCCTGATACAAAAGAGCCTTTAAATTACTGAAACTGTTGCACAATGTCAAACTGACAAGAAACCACTGAAACTGCACTAACCTGACGGCTGTGACTCATTACTCATGATCCCTTTAAATAACGTCCCTGGAGCCAGCTTCCGCCTGCTTGACACCAGCTCTCCCTGTCGCTGTATAGTCGAGGTGCTAAGATAGGTGGCAAAAACTTTGCAGATCAGGCGGCCAGTGAGTGTTGCACACTCACTGACGATCTGCCTGGAGTTGAAGCCCTCGGCGGTACTTCGTACCGGTAGTGCAATGCTGTGCGTCACTGGATTCACCTCACCCCGGCGCTATTGCATCTGCTGGTGCTAACGGGAGGCACTAACCAATTGAATTTCCCCCCGTTTAAATCAGATCCTGAGCATTTGACAACCAGCTTTCATTCATTCATAGTACAATAAACATTATTCTTGGCTATTTGTCAAAGGCATCGTGATTCAGAACATTTTGCTGCACTCGAGGTTGTCCCGATAAATCATCACATCAGCAGTTTGATCATGCATATACCATAAAACTGTCACTAGAAAAATACATTCCAAAGGAACACAGAGACCACGGACATGGGAAAAGATTACAAAAGAAAACCCTCGAGATTCAGGTGACATGGTTAAGACTTGTTACAAAATTATAAGTAAGGATGGAAAAATATCATGGCTTGGAAACCCTTCATGGTATTAGTATTTTAAATGGGCAATTTTGAAGATTTCTCATGCAGTGAAAGTAATCAAATTAAGGAACGAGCTAGTCCATTCATCCCCGGAACAGAGGGCAGCATATAGGGACTTGTCCCAAATAAATTCTTTCTGTTCTGGGCGCAGCTGAAATGATGCCAGATGTATAGTTGCACAGAACTAATTCATCACACTGTTGTCTTCTTAAGTCACAGTTGAGCCACTACAGACACGTTGCCCCTCCAGTCGTGATAGTGTTCTTTGTCAGGTGAAGAAAATCAAATGCTGAGGTGCTTGCCCAAGGCAGCAACTTTACACTAACACATTTGGACCATGAAGCCTTTTAAAAAGAATCTTTTCTGGGATTTAGCTCCTTCATCCCTTTTTTTTGCGGCCATTCACTTGCACGCGGGATGACTAAGTTGGCTGCAGTTCAGCTCAACTTAAAATGACCCTGTCTTATTAAACGTGAAGTGAGATCTAAACTGGCAGGGCTACTGAATCAAAAATGCAATTTAACTCAATTTATGATCGTATGCAGGTTAAAACATCTGAAAGATCAGAGAGATCTATTTACAACACATCCAAATGTAATTGAAGGCTGCTTATAGCTCATTGTGATTGAATCAGCCAAGATTTGGTAGATTTGGCTTGTTATCTTTAATCTTCATGCCTCCTCGCTCAGTTGGATGAATGTGGGAGCTGCAGTTTCAAAGACTTCTCATTTTGGTAATGCTATATTTTGAACTTCTTCTCGACAGTCCAAGTTATATGTAGCTTTTATTGTGTGTCCATTGTCTTCCCTTCGCCATTCTTGTAAGTGTTGACTTATACAGGGATAGAGTCCTAGGTGCCTGCCACCCTCTTGTACCTCAACCAAGCAGCCATTGCTTTACACGTGAGCCCAGACAGTGAGTATTGGTGCCCTATTGGATCATGGTGGGTCTCACAATTAACCCCAATTCTGTGTTCCCCCCCGCCACCCCACTCACATTTTCCAACAGGGATCACGGGACAGTGACCAGGAGCAGAAGCTAGGGTTGCCACCTAGCTGGGTTTTCCAGTGGCCCAGGTGGATTTTTGAAATTGATGGCTGTTATAGGTTAACAATTACAACTAGCAACACATTGCCCGGTTTCCTGAATATTGCTTCAAAACACACTGTCAAAAAAAAATACTTTCCATTGTCAATCGTCAATGAGCGACAATCTAAAAAAAATACAACTGGGCCAGTGAAAATCTAGCCAAATGGCAGCACCAGCAAGAAGCCGAGGAAACTCTGATTGATCTATTCTTCCCAGGGACACGGAAGCCGGTTGCAGCACCCCTACTCTCAGCCGAGCTAAGATCAGCTAGCTCAGCACAGACTGGGACTTGAACCCTGTAACCTGCAATGCTTAGCTGTGCCCTCCCTTGACTAACTCAGCCATCGAGGCAGCTGCTTTTTATGTAGATTTGAGCAAGATGTTCATTAACAGCATTAACCTATCCAGTGGAGCTTGCTTAATGTCAGCGTTAATAAGAAAGAAAACCCTGTTCCATTAACTTTCTTAAACGCCTCAAGCGGTTATTCAGAAACCAGCCTTGTCCCCGACTGGTTCACATCCCTGTGATGATCATCGGTTTCATCAGCAATCTGGAATGAATCTGATCATTTCCATTCTGCCTGCCCTCTTATAATTACTGTTGGCAACAAATAAAATATCAAGCTTCAAGGTCGGCTGTGGCACATTTTCCCAACAGTGTGATAGAAACAAGTTTGTGGCCTACAACATGTTAACAATATTTTCTTTACCCACCCCCCCCCCCCCACCATCCCCACCCCACCCATTTCCTCCCCTCAACTCCGGTGCCATTGGTTCCTTACCAGCAGCCTTCCAGTATCCCAGTTAGCGATAGCTAAGCTGTTTGCCCGTGGGGGCCATCACAGCTAATGCCAATCCTGTTCTCACCCAATGGGGTCATATAATAATCAGAGGTGAGTGTCCTGGCTGACTTGATAGCCAGAATGTTCTGCTTGCTAGCCTGTTATTTTCCTGTTCGTTAAAATGGACGGAGGGAAATTGCAGGCTGGTAGCAGAAAATTCCAGCCCTACATCTCTCTAATCCAGAGGTGCGAAAGCTAGTTGTAGTTTCTCTGCCGTTGACTTGACTGAGATGAGTTAATTCAGCATTGACCATGGATTCTCATCCTTGTTTTCAAATCCCTCCATGGCCTTACCCCTCCCTATCTCTGTAACCTCCTCCAGCCCTACAACTCTCCGAGCAATCTGCGCTCCTCCAATTCTGGCCTCTTGCGCATCCCCGATTTTAATCGCTCCACTATTGGTCACCGTGCCTTCAGCTGCCAAGGCCCTAAGCCCTGGAATTCCCTCCCTAAACCTCTCCGCCTCTTTACCTCTCTCTTCTCCTTTAAGACGCTCCTTAAAACCTACCTCTTTGTCATCTGCCTTATATGTGGCTCGGTGTCAAATTGTGTCTGATTACGCTCCTGTGAAGCGCTTTGCGACATTTTATTATGTTAAAGGCGCTATTATAAATATACAGGAAACTTTCGATTTACCGGCACCTAAATAACCGGAAATCTCGGTTAACCGGCAAAATTCAGGAGTAGGTTTTACTTCATATTGGTATTTGCCTTCTTCCATCTGTGCTGTGCAAGGGTGTGGCTGCAGCTGTTGCTAAGTTACAGAGACGCTTGAAACTTGTGTTCATTGTTCTACAGTTGTTGCTAAGCAACAGGGTTTGTTGCTTTACACGGAGCGGTCAGCTCTCCCTATCTTTTACTATAGCGTTCGGTTATCCGGAATTTTTGATGAACCGGCACCACGTCGGTCCTGTCCGTGCCGGATAAAAAAAAGTTTCCTGTAAGTTGTTGTTGATAAAACCTTGGGACCTTCATGCTTTGCGTGCCTTACCCATTAAGGCATCCAAGGAGTGACACCTCTCTGTCTTCATTTATCAACTCTGGATGCAGCAATCTGTCTCTCGTCCCAATTTAGCTTGTTGGAAATTAATATACTCCTTGCTGTTGCATCAGAAAATTCCCATTATTTTGTTCCACTATTTAACCTATATCAATCTCTTTGAACAATACCCAATAGCATTTTGCTTTCCTACACAATTTGGTGCACTTGCAAATTTAGACAGTACTCTCATCCGAATCACTGAAAAATATTAAGAACATGGAGACCATTCTTGGCTTCAATAGTCCTTGGAGTTACCACAAGCCGGTTGGAGTTCCTTTATATGTACACCACGGGGCTAGAAATTCGGCTGCTTTGCGCCTCCTGTTAGTGCCTGCTATTATAATATTTAAATGAGGCTCCATTCTTCAGATTTTGGGAGTCATTTGAATTTAACGGCTGCGGGCCGGGTTTCCCAGGGCTCGGGAAACTCGGCAGCTGAAGGGAGGTGGGAGCTGCCGGATCCAGCGGGTAAGTATTTATTGGAGCACTGCTTATGGGTCAGGAGGAGCAGGAGTGCTTCCCTCAGCCCCTCAAGTGAACCTGTTGCCGCGATCTGCCTCCCTGCGATCTAACAACCCCCCCTCCCACTACGCCCCGATTGTTCCCTCCCTTCTTGCTGCCGCACTCCGAGTCCCCCCCCGCAAAAAAATGCCCTGATCTTTTCCGATTGACAGAAACCATCCCCAAGGGTCCCTTGGCTGCGGCCTTCTACTGCTGGTGTTCCCTGCTGAGCGGGAAACGGAGTAAGAAAAATGCTATTGAAGTCCCGCCGTTAAACTCAGCATTCCTGGTATTTCTGAGAATCCCGGCAGCAAGCACACGCCCCCATTCCCTCCACGCCTCCCCATAAATATTGGGCTATTGGGTCTGTGCTGGCTAGAGCAATCCAAAACTAATCTCACTGCCTTGCTCTCTCCTCTCAGTCCTGTATCTTCTTTTGTTTCAAATTATCTACTTTTCCCTGCTGAAATGGTCACCTATTCCCTGTGGAAAAGCATTCCATGCTCCAGCAACTCTCTGTATAGGTTTATCCTAACATCTCTCATCAGTGCTGCAGGGACACATTTCAAACCGATTCAGTCAATTTGAAATCCAAATAACAATTACTTTTCATCTCATTTGTATCTGGTGATGGACCTTATCAAATGCTTTCTAAAAATCTGCAGAAATATGAACCTCATTCCCTTAATCTGCAGAACTTGATTTGGATCTGAAAATATCCTGGTAAATTTTTTTACGCTTAACCTGCCTTTCATGAACCCGTATAGACTTTAATTTGACATGCGGTGCTAACTATTTAGCGATTGCGGTCCCTTAAAAGCGCATTATTAGGTGGTTAGGGAGTCCTGCGGATGGGCAGCTTGTGGAACAGCCAGTAACAGATTGCATGTTAATGGCCTCCATGGAAATGTTCACGCCACAACCTGCAGGAACTCAAACATCTCTCCGGCAAATCTGACACCAAGACTTGGAAGTTAACTGTGCATGTTTAAAAATGTGCAGCATATGTGCACGGTTTGATAATGGCATTGTGCTTTTGATGGTGTCATCGTACTCAGTGTTAGTAAACATTGCAAAGTGCCTTTGCAAGATGTTTAATCAGGTGACAAGACTCCTTTGAAATAACGCTGCAAAGTTTTGGCGCAGTTCAGTGCCAATGCTAATGTGTTTCACTTTTTACTGAAGCACTAATTATTTTCTCCTAATATAAAGGATCTGTTCGCATTAAAAGCAACTTGAGAGCTGCTGACATTACTGCAACACAATGGTTCAAAGCTGCTTTATCTTTTAACAATGAGCACCCTACTCAGACGGCAAGTGTGGTGCAAGTGCAGAGCCTTACAGGCCAGGAAGATCCCAGGTTGAGTCCCCGGTGCACCTTGATCTCGGCCAGGCCTGTGGTAGGGGCGCTGCTGCTGTTGGCCTCAGTGGCCCTGGACGAAGGGAGGCACAGAATCAGCCTGGGGTCACGCTCCTGACTGCAACGCATCCTGTTGGAAAGCCCATGGCCTGTGGCAGGCGGACCAGCGGTCGGCTTTCAAGTGTGAGGTGATGCATGTTGGGAGGACTAACAAGGCAAGGGAATACACAATGAATGGTAGGACCCTAGGAAGGACAGAGGACCAGAAGGACCTTGGTGTGCATGTACATAGATCCCTGAAGGCAGCAGGACAGGTGGATAAGGTGGTTAAAAAGGCATATGGGATACTTGCCTTCATTAACCGAGGCATAGAATATAAGAGCAGGGCGATTATGATGGAGCTGTACAAAGCGCTGGTTAGGCCACAGCTGGAATACTGTGTGTAGTTCTGGTCACCACACTATAGGAAGGATGTGATTGCATTGGAGAGGGTGCAGAGGAGATTCACCAGGATGTTACCTGGGCTGGAGCACTTCAGCTATGAAGAGAGACTGGACAGGCTGGGGTTGTTTTCCTTAGAGCAGAGAAGGCTGAGGGGGGACCTGATTGAGGTGTACAAAATTATGAGGGGCATAGATAGGGTAGATAGAAAGGAACTTTTCCCCTTAGTAGAGGGGTCAATAACCAGGGGGCATCGTTTCAAGGTAAGGGGCAGAAGGTTTAGAGGGGATTTGAGGAAAAACTTTTTCACTCAGAGGGTGGTTGGAATCTGGAACTCTGCCTGAAAGGGTGCTAGAGGCAGGAACCCTCACAACATTCAAGAAGCATTTAGATGAGCACTTGAAACGTCATAGCATACACGGCTATGGACCAAGTGCTGGAAAATGGGATTAGAATAGACAGGGCTTGATGGCCGGCGCGGACACGATGGGCCGAAGGGCCTCTTTCTGTGCTGTATAACTCTATGACTCTATGGCCTCAGGCTGTGCCTACTGGGAGCAAGGCGACTGCTGCGGTCTTAAAGGAACAGGCCAGTTAATCACAGCTAAACCTCAGCAGCCACAAAATTCACTGGGGTCGATCTTGACTTTGTGCGATAGTGTAAGATGGGTGATGGCGAGTCGGCAGCCCGTTTTACATCTCACCCCATTGTTATTTCCATTGACTTCAATGTAAAACCGGCAGCCGACTTGCTATCACTCATTTTATACTACGGCATGAAATCAAAACCTACCCCATTGTGTGTCACTTGGTATAACGCTGCTGTCCTTACAAAATAATGCATCCTCCCACTTGCCGTGAGCAATGATCCAAGGAGATGCACTGATATTATCAATGGAAACAGCATTGGGGGAAGGGGGAGCAGAAATAGAGTCTGCAACCTTGGTGTCATATTTGGCACCAAGATCTTCTGACCACATGTCCGCTTCATCACCAAGATTGCCTACTTCCACCTCCGTAACATTGCCCGACTCCACCCCTGCCTCAGCTCATCTGCTGCCTAAACACTCGTCTATGCCTTTGTTTCCTCTAGACTCGACTATTCCTAATGCTCTCCTGGTCGGCCACCCATCTTCCACCCTCCATAAACTGGAGCTCATCCAAACTGTGCTGCCTGTATCCTAGCTCGCACCGAGTCCCGTTCACCCATCATCCCTGTGCTCGCTGACCAACATTGGCTCCTGGTCCAGCCACGCCTCAATTTTGAAATTCTCATCCTTGTTTTGAAATCCCTCCATGGCCTCACCCCTCTCTTCTCTACAAACCTCCACCAGATCTCTGCGCTCCTCCAACTTTGGCCTCTTGCGCACCCCGGATTTTAATCGCTCCACCATTGGCGGCCGTGCCTTCAGCTGCCTGGTCCCCAAGCTCTGGAATTCCCTCCCTAAACCTCTCCTCCTCGCTACCTCTCTTTCCTCCTTTAAGACGCTCCGTAAAACTTACCTCTTTGACCAAACTTTTGGTTACCAGTCCTGATATCTCCTTATGTGACTCGGTGTCACATTTTGTTCGATAACACTCTTGTGAAGCGCCTTGGGACCTTTTGCTACTTTAAAGGCGCTATATAAATGCAAGTTGTTGTTGTTGTATATCCACTGTACATACAGTGTACTTGAATTACATGTCTGTTAAGTGCTAGTCCAATAAAAGTGGATAGTTCTGCCCTAAGACCAGACCATTTTACAGAAGACCGAATGGTTTTGTGGGTAACTGTATACAGACCAAGAAGGCTGCAGGTTCAGTCTCTGGGAAAATCCAGCCAGAATCCCTGCTCCTGATTGCAATCCAGTGAATGTGGCTGTACCTTCTGACGTAAGAAAACTACTAGGCACTTGGTCTGTGTATTAAACAAGGCTTTAATCAACTGTTTTACAACATGGGGGTCTAGTTGTGTCCTTCACTAGTTCCTGTTAAAGAATGTCCTGAGCAAGCTGGGCCCATGCCCGAGTATTTATACTCTCCCTGGACAGCGCCACCAGCAGGCCACCCAGTATTATTACATAAGTAATTTCCACATGAATGACAGGACTTATGTCACCTTCCATAGCTGAATAGCTTGCAGGTACTTACTGTATTGGTTTAGACTTGAAGAATTGCTTCTTCAGTGAGGCACCAGGTTGCACGTTAGGGGAGGAAATTGGAAAGATAAATGTAAAATGGGGCAAGTTAAAGCGAGGGCCTATTATCCCCCAAGAGACAGCGCATCACTCCTAATGACCCGAGTGCAGGCTAATGAAGCTTATTAGGCAGTGGGTTCGTAGCTCTGAGTATCAGGCCCTGCTGGGACTGAAGCCACAGATCCTAACAATGTGAATTACTACATGAGCCAAGTGGAATGATTCTGACTTTTCTTCCTTTCTTTTACCTTTTGTAATTCGGCAATTACTAAACAGTCAGGACGGAATGTGAGAATCAGCAGATTTTCATGTCCGTGTGCCCTGGGCCCAGCCACTGAACTCAAACCATGATTGTAATTACAAAAAATGCTGAGACAAAGTCAATGCTTCAGGTGAGAACTTGGCTGAGGTTCCGATTCCTATCAGATACCTGATCAGCTATTTGAATGAACAAAGGTCAAGCACTCCTGGGCAGAGTACTGGCTGTGCAAAGCTAAGTTTAGTTGTCATTTTAATTCTCCGCCCCACTCCCACTCTGACCTCTCTGTCCTTGGCCTCCTACACTGTTCTAATGAAGCTCAAGGGAAGCTCGAGGAACAGCACCTCATCTTTCGGTTAGGCACTTTACAGCCTTCCGGACTCAACAATGAGTTCAACAAATTCAGTTCATAACCTCTGCTCCCGTTTATTCGGACAGCAGCTGTTGGTAATGATTCAGCTGTTGCCATTTACAGTTCCTCTAGACCCATCCTTTGTTTCTGAACTTGCCCCATTATCACCTCCTTTTGCCTCGCACCATCATCCCTTTTGTCATTTAAACTCTCCTGCCTTCCACCCTATCACAGACCTTCCCTTTTGTTCTTTCCTCCCCTCCCCCCTTTCCCTGCCCCTGCACTTGCTTAAAAACCTGTTACATCTCCAACTTTTGCCAGTTCTGACGAAAGGTCATCGACCTGAAACGTTAACTCTGTTTCCCTCTCCACTGATGCTGCCTGACCTGCTGTGTATTTCCAGCATTTTCTGTTTTTATTTTCAGTTTAGTTGTCCTTGCCTGAGTACTACCTTCACCCCAACACCTAGACTGTGGAAGGAACTTAGGAACAGGAGTAGGCCTTTTAGCCCCTCGAGCCTGTTCCAGCATTCAGTGAGAACGTGGCTGATCTGTGATCTAACTCCATGGGCAGGATGTTCCCTGCGGAGGCGGGATGGCGGCGGGAGAGCTGGTTGGCGGGTTTTCGGTTCCGCTCCCATCTGCATCCCATCCGTTCTCCGAAAATGATTTTCTGTAGATTGGCCTTGTTAAGCCCGCCCTGCCCGTTTCCCGGCCAATTAACAGGAAGCGGGTCTGATGACATCATTTGATGACGCGTCATCAGTCGGTTTCCTTAAAGGGACCATGTCCACATTCATTTTGACAGTTGTGCTGTCAGTGTCCTATAGCATTGAGGTGCTGCAAACACTGACAAACACTGCACAGAGGTGCACGGCTGCACCCAGGCTCATACATGACTCCCTCCATAAGCTTATAGAGGGAGTCACAGCGCGCAGGCAGATTCTCTTCCCTTCACATGGGCGGAAGAGACCTCCCCAGGACACCAATGCAGCCTGGTTGCACATTGCACAGGAGGGCACAAGCAGGGATGTGGTCAGGAGGACCAGGCTGCAGTGGCGCAAACCTTTCAATGATCTCAGTAGATCACTAAACATTACTGCAAAGCCACACTCAACCTCACCCTGCTGTGCCACTCATAACATTCCATCACTCTGCCTTCCCTACCCTACTCCTGCACATCCTTACTCACACCAACTTACATTGCACCTCCACCCATCCCTCTCTATCTACATTTTCACTTCCCCATCTCACTAGCCACCCCTCACACTCACCCTCATCCTAGTCCAATCATACCAACTAACAAAAAACAAGGGTAGGCACTTGAGAGGTTTAGTCAATGTTCATGTGAAGTTTCTGTGAATGTGTTGTCAAACATTGAAATCTATATTTTCATCACTTCACCTTATTGGACAGATCTGTGCTCACCTTGAGAAGTGTCTCAGTGAGTTCCAGTGAATGTTGAGACATAACGGTACCCACACACCCACCTGCCCTCCGCCACCCCCACCCCCCCCCCCCCCCGCTATTGTGATGAGTGTGAAAGGAATGGTTTGGACATTGTAGGGATGCTTTATGGTGCTGGTGTGGGATGGTGCCAACCTGGCTCATCATGTGACAGCCACGGTGTACAGCGTCAAGTGAAGTAAATCTGGCCATGGTGAGGCCATCGCTGGCTTCCCGGGCAGCAATGTTGTCAGGGGCTGATGCCCTGTGTTCAGTGCAGCATCAGGTGATTGCGGAGAAGGTTGGTGATGTTGTTGGTGATGTTGGTGTGCCTGGAGATGTTGGTGTTGGGCCTGATCGTGGAAGGATTCGGAGGATTGAGGTGAGATTTTTTCAAGGGCACCGATGTTGCTGCAATAGATGGCAGCTGCAGGTGAGATGACAGAAGCGATCTGTCAATGGTGAGAGAGGTTATTCCAATGAGGTGGCACTGGACATACAGTTGGCTCTAAACACTTGCAAGCTAAAGAAATCTCTAGATATCTTACAAATGCAGTAACCAACAGTTTCTGTGCTCTGAAACTCACCATCTGCAACATGGCATCCTTGACACCACTTCTGCAGCTGTCAGTTTATCAGATAAATCAAATCAGATTCAACTCACACCAGGGTGAGCTGGTGTGTTCCCCGAGCAGCGGGTAACCAGTGGGGGAGAACGTAAAATTACAAGGTAGGCTCAAAATACCACTAAATTGGCTGTTAACAAGTCATTTAATGATCTCAATTGTCTCCCCTGCCGCTTGGTGTCGGGTCAGTTCTCCGCTCACAGACCCGACACCTGGGAGACTCGCGTGGAGGCAGGTAGGAAACCCGCTGTCAATCTTTGCGATTTTGACAGCAGACCCACCTACAAACCCGCCCCCTGAGCGCTGGCAAAATTCAGCCCCATTGCCTGCCTTTGCCCCATATCCTTTAATTCCTTTGGTTAACAAAAATCTATCAATCTCAGATTTAAAATTAATAATTGACCTAGCATCAGCTGCCTTGTGGCAGGGAAGTGTGAGCCTTGGGGCAAGGACGCGCGAACCTTGGGTTCATAGGAACAGGAGTAGGCCATTTAGCCCCTTGAGCTTCTCCGCCATTCAGTGAGATCATGGCTAATCTCTGACCTAACTCTATATACCCGCCTTTGGCCCATATCCCTTAATACCTTTGGTTAACAAAACTCTATCAATCTCAGATTTAAAATTAACAATTGATCTAACATTAATTGCCATTTGTAGAAGAGAGTTCCAAACTTCTACCACTCTTTGCGTGGGATTTTGGGTTTCATTAATAGAGGTTATAGGGCTGGAGTTTGTCAATGGGAAGCTTTTGGAGGCAGGACTGCTGCTTGCTGGTTTGCAATCCCGCCTCCATCAGCTTCTGGCCAACCAGCGGGATTTTCCCCTGATTGACCTTGTTAAGCCCGCCCTGCGGGCTCAGCAGGCCAATTAGGGGGAAGTCACTGACAGAGCACATCAACGTCTGACGTGCCATCTGTCAAGATTTCTTGAAAGAAGAAATGTCATCGTTTGACAGCTCTGTGAAGCTGTCAAACACTGACATTCTGTGTAGTTTGATGAGCTCTTGTGTTCAGGACTCATCAAACCTTTCAACTTTGCAGAAATCACCTGGTTGTTGGTTCGGAGGAACCAACAGCCAGTCTGTGATCTCTACAATGAAGATGTCGGGGACTCCGGATCCACAGCGGCTGAAGGCTGTAGGCAGAAACAAAGGTAAGTGAACATTTTATAACACTTAACACTCACCTTACATACTTACCACTCCACACTTGCACCCATCACTCACTTCTACATCTCACTTTCAGACCCCTCCGACCCCTTCCGACCTCCTTCTCGTCTCCTACACCCTGGCGGGGTTCTCCGAGGTTGGGAAGCCTGCACTTGGAAAAGTAAAATGAGACTAATCCTTTTTTTCTGCCTGTTAACTACCTGTTAACAGGCAGTTAATAGGCTTTAATCCCCTGGAGGAGACGGGACCCGGGGCAGGATGGCTTCCTGCCTCCTGGCAAGAGGGCATGGAGGTGGGTTGGGGGCAGGTTTGCCAGCCGCCCCAAAATTCTGCAACTTTACCGGCAGTCCCGCCTCCACACCTGCCTCCTCAGGCTGACAAAATGCATATTTTGGTTCTGTCTTCACAAAGGAGGACACAAATAACCTCCCAGAGATGTTGGAGAACATAGGATCTGATGAGAGGGAGGAACTGAAAGAAATCAGTATTTGTAGGGAAATGGTGTTAGGGAAATTGACGGGGTTGAAGGCCGATAAATCCCCAGGGCCTGATAATCTACATCCTAGGGTACTTAAGGAGGTGGCCCTAGAAATAGTGGATGCATTGCTGATCATCTTCCAAAATTCGCTGGAATCTGGAACTGTACCCATGGATTGGAGGGTAGCTAATGTTACCCCACTATTCAAAAAGGGTGGTAGAGAGAAAGCGGGGAATTACAGACCGGTAAGCCTGACATTGGTAGTGGGGAAAATGCTAGAGTCCATTATAAAGGGTGTAATAGCTGAGCACTTGGAAAACAGTGACAGGATCGGACAAAGTCAACATGGATTTACAAAAGGTAAATCGTGCTTGACTAATCTACTGGAATTTTTTGAGGATGTAACTGGGAAAATAGATAAGGGAGAACCAGTAGATGTGGTGTATTTGGACTTTCAAAAGGCTTTCGATAAGGTCCCGCATAAGAGATTAGCATGTAAAGTTAAGGCACTTGGGATTGGGGGCAAGGTATTGACTTGGCTAGAGAACTGGTTGGTGGACAGAAAGCAGAGAGTAGGAATTAACGGGTCTTTTTCCGAGTGGCAGGCAGTGACTAGTGGGGCACCGCAGGGATCGGTCCTTGGACCCCAGCTATTCACAATATATATTAATGATCTAGATAAGGGAACTAGATGTAATATATCCAAGTTTGCAGATGACACAAAGTTGGGTGGGCGTGTGTGCTGCGAGGAGGATACTGAGAAACTCCAGGATGATTTGGACAGGTTGGGTGATTGGGCAGAAGTATGGCAGATGCAATATAACGTGGATAAATGCGAGGTTATCCACTTTGGTGTCAAAAACAGAAAGGCAGACTATTATCTGAATGGCAATAGATTGGGAGAAGGGGAAGTGCAACGAGACCTGGGTGTCCTTGTGCACCAGTCGCTGAAGGTAAGCATGCAGGTGCAGCAGGCGGTGAAGAAGGCAAATGGTATGTTGGCCTTCATAGCGAAAGGGTTTGAGTACAGGAGCAAGGATGTCCTGCTGCAGTTGTACAGGGCCTTGGTGAGACCACACCTTGAGTACTGTGTGCAGTTTTGGTTGCCTTATCTGAGGAAGGATGTTCTTGCCATGGAAAGAGTTCAGCGAAGATTCACAAGGCTGATCCCTGGGATGGCAGGAATGACGTATGAGGAGAGATTGGGTCGATTGGGCTTATACTCGCTGGAGTTTAGAAGAATGAGAGGGGATCTCATCGAAACTTATAAAATTCTGACAGGTCTGGACAAACTAGATGCAGGTAGAATGTTCCCGATGGTCGGAGAGTCCAGAACCAGGGGTCATAGTCTAAGGATAAGGGGTAAGCCATTTAGGACAGAGATGAGGAAGAATTTCTTCACCCAGAGAGTGGTGAACCTGTGGAATTCTCTACCACAGAAGGCGGTTGAGGCCAAGTCTTTAAATATATTCAAGAAGGAGTTAGATATATTTCTTAGAGCTAAAGGTATCAAGGGATATGGGGAGAAGGCAGGTACGGGGTACTGAGTTTGGATGATCAGCCATGATCACATCGAATGGCGGAGCAGGCTCGAGGGGCCGAATGGCCTACTCCTGCTCCTATCTTCTATGTTTCTATGTATGTTTCTATGACAAAATCTAGCCCATTGAGTACAAAAGTGGAGAAGTTATGCTGAACCTTTATAAAGCGCTGGTTAGGCCACAACTGGAGTATTTCGTCCAGTTCTGGTCACCACACTTTAGGAAGGATGTGAAGGCCCTTGAGAGGGTGCAGAGGAGATTTACCAGAATGGTTCCGGGGATGGGGGATCTTAGCTACAAGGACAGGTTGGAGAAGCTCAGTTTGTTTTCATTAGAGCAGAGGAGGTTGAGGGGTGATTTGATCGAGGTGTACAAGATTATGACGGGTTTGGATAGGCTAGACGGGGAAAGGCTGTTCCCACTAGTTGATGGTACAAGGAGTAGAGGACACAAATTTAAGGTTTTGGGCAAGTGATACAGGGGGGACGTGAGGAAAAACTTTTTTACGCAGCGAGTGGTGAGGACCTGGAACTCGCTGCCGACGGAAGTGGTGGAAGCGGAGACACTCAGGGCTGGGTTTTGTGAATGGAGGCGAGTTGGAGGCGGGACTGCTGCATGTCGTGTCAATGTCCCGCCTCCATCCTCGCCTGACCAATCAGAGGGATTTTCCCCTGATTGAGCTTGTTAAGCCCACCCTGCGGGCTCAGCAAGCCAATTAGGGAAGAAGCCACTGACAGATCACGTCGATGTCAGACGTGCTATCTGTCAAGACTACTTGAAAGAAGAAATGACAGCGTTTGACAGCTCTGTGAAACTGTCAAACACTGACATACTCTTTAGTTTGATGAGTCTTTGAGGTGAGGACACATCAAACATTGCAAATTTGTAAATTTCAGATGTCTGTATGGATCGGAGGGTCCATCAGCCATTACCTGAAATTGACAAGGAGGATGTCCGCTCTCCCCATCCAGCGTGGCTAAAGGCTATGGAAGGAAAACAAGGTAAGTGAACACTTTTTTAAACTTATCACTCACCTTGCATACTTACCACTCCACACTTGCACCCATCGCTCACCTCTACACCTTACTTCCAGGTGCCTTTGGCCCCCGCAGACCTCCTCCACGTCTCCTCCAACCCGACGGGGTTCTCTGAGGTCGGGAAGCCTTCACCTGAAAAGGTAAAATGGCACTAATCCTTTTTTCTGCCTGTTAACTACATGTCAACAGGCAGTTAAAAGGATTAAATGCCTTTCCCACCTCCAGGGGACAGGACCCAAAGCTGCACATCTTCCCACCTCCTGGCAAAAGGGCACGGAGGTGGGATGGGGGCGGGTTTGCCATCCGCCCCCACTTTTCCGAATTTGGGGCGCTAAATTCACTGGGGCGCTGAAAACATTAGGGTCCCCTTGACTGAAATTCATCTGTAGCGCCCCAAGAGTGAAGCGGGGTGCTACTGGAAGCGACCCGCCTCCCTCTTGGGGTGCTGCGAGAGAATATCACGGCGCTACGTGCCACAGCGCCACACTCTGCGGCACATCGCGCCGTAGTACTGCAGGCCTTCCTCCCTTTTTTAAAGGGGAGGGGCCTTGCGCAGCGTGATCCGGGGCCCAGCTGGGCCACCAGGGATCAGAGTGCCGGCAAAAGAGCCCGACACTCAAGAGCAGTGCCGGGCTCATGGAGCGCAGCCGGCACTCTGCGGGGTGAGGGCTTCAGAGGAGGCCAGGGGCGGCAGAGCGGGCTGGTGCTGGCAGGTGGCCAGCAACAAAAATGGCTGCCCGGCACCTTCCCTTTAATTAGCGCTGCCCAGCCGCAGGTAGGCCCCCCCTGACCCCGTCAAACAGACCGTCCAGCGGTAAGTCAGGGGGCGCTACCGAAGATCGCGGTCAGGGCACTAACAGTGACTGCCACCGCTAACCATTGCTAAATTTCACGGGAGGCATTGGCGGCACCGCGCCCGGGCGCTGGATGCTTTGTGCCCCGTTAGAGCCCTATTAGGGCACTAATGGGAGGCGCAAAGCAACCAAATTTTTAGACCTATGACTTTATGGGGATGTTGTAGCTAATTTGGGCGATACCCAACAGAAGCTTTCTGAGTTAATAAAACTCCGACTATGAGTTGAATGGCAAAGTAAAAGAATGCTTTATTGCAGAGCTCTGGGAGAAACCGCTACACACCAGCGTGTGATCGCCAAGTTCCTCGTTTTACACACACAAGGCTCCTACCTTTATACAGGAGTCAAAACAACTTAGACGGTTGATTACATAATCACAGCGATCCCCCGTGACATCTAAAATGGTTATCTATTCTTAAGCAAACGGTTATCTATTCTTAAGCAAGCGATGGCCATAGGTTAAAACCTTTTGGGACCTCTGGCTGCAGACGAGATAAGCAGAAGTAAACAATGGTTCCAGACTGTTCATCATTGCAAGGTGACCACAAATGTTCCGTAATAAAACTGCAGCTGACAATTACCTCACCCCTGCCTACGTGCGAGCTCGGGGGCCCCTTGTTAGCCAGTTTTAATGTCAAGTATCCCGACAGTCTTTGCAAAGTCCTTAATACTGAAATTCTCCTTAACAATCCCTCCTTTTGGTCCTGGATCACGATCTTCTTGTTCCAGCTGACCATCAATCTTCTTTCTTCACAGTGTTGTTCTTACAACCACTGCCTCATCCCGGGGACGTCAGGCGGCTCAGGTTCGTCCACCTTGTCCTCTTCCATAAGCGATAGTTCATCCACCTGAATAACACCGATTGGCATTACCGGTGTCATAGCCATTTTGCAACAAGCGTTTACAATGGTTAACAGGCAGCATATAGCAACGCATATCGCCACTACAATTACCATTGTATGCATTATCCATTGACCCCATCCTGTTAGTCCTAGCCATTCCAACCATCCTGTTCCAGGATCAGTATGGAGTTTCTTCACTTCCTCCCTCATATGGTTTACCAAGTTTGTGATATTCTCTGAACTGTCTGGTATGTAAGTACAACACTCCTGCCTTATCAGGGCACATGTACCGCCCCTCTCTGCTAGCAAATAATCCCCTGCCATTCGGTTCTGTAAGGCAACGGTTCGTATCGCTGTCATCTCATCACTTATAAATGTGAATGCCTCCTCGGTGTCATTAGTTACTGCTTCTAACAATGACGCCACATGCTGGATTTCCTTTATGGCTCTGCCTACCCCATAACCAGGGAATAAAATAGCGAAAAACCTCTCGGTCTCTGTAATGTCACGCTTGGCTTGGTAGTGATGGTGGTCCGTTAGGGAGGACAGATGGTAGACATATGGGAGCACGTACCCCAAATAGCAAGACCCGGTCCAAGACCGGGGCAGCCACGGGTACGCTTTGTGGCCACAGATAAAGTATGTGCCGTTGTATGCCTTTAAATTTCTAACCCAGGGCTTGGGTTACCTGGATCTTGCTCCCAATTGTATGTGCCTGGTCCCGTTACGATAACTGACTCCGTGTACCCTGGTCGGGGGGGAATCAGAATCCTATTTGCTTGGGACGTCCCGTTCGGCCCGGAGGTACAGTTAATGATCTTATAGCAGCTACTGTTTCCTACCGGGACACCACCTTTCTTTATGTTACGCATAATACACATTCCCGTAAATGGGTTTCCCATTCCACTGGTATTGGTTAGTACCAGATAAGGGGGGTTTACACTGTTATTATAGGATGGATAATACCATCCCTTAAACTCAGTCATTTCATAACCCGCCGTCCTGAGGGCGGAACAATTCATTCCAGTAAAAGGGTTCTGTCGGATCGCACCCCTGGTGGCAGTACTGCTCCCAACTGCCTCCTCACACGGTACGTTAGTCTGGTTCTGGTGATGCATCCATGTTAGCATTTGAGTCACATTAAAGGCCACCGGACGAAGGGGTATTCCACCCCTACTATGTATCGGGATGTGGCTACAGACCCAACAGCTGGACTGCCCCCTTTTCTTAGCATACTCTATAAACAAAGGTATTTACGTGTAAATCACGCTTACATCGCGGCCTGCCCCGGGTTACCGTAACAATGCATATTATCGCAACTAAACATATTACGGTCTTCATCTTCAATTTTAAGTAGGTACTGCCTGTCTGAAGCTGGCTTGTGTTTTCTCTGGCCCTCCCGATAACACTCTTGTACTAACGCGTTAAGATAAAAGCAGATAAGCACAACCGATGCAATAAGCCACAAAACAAATGCCCACAGACCAAACAGATCAAAGTATCAGGCATTAATCAGCTGATGTTGACCTGGAAAATAATACAAGGGTGTATCATTAGTAACTTCTATGCACACCCTTTTTGAGGTAGATTAAAGCTTCAAACTTAAAATTAGATATTTAACACAATCAGGGCCAGCAGGCCAGAACGATCCAAACACCATACCAGACCTCGTAAAACTGCAGTCACCTTTCCAAGGCCGAGCACGAGTTCTGTAACCCCGAGGCGTAATCCTTATGCTTTAACTAAACAGTATCAATTCTCAATCTGCGTTGTACGCCCCTACAGATTGAGTCCTTAACACAATAACTTAACAACTTTAATCTTAATTTTATGCTGGTTACATTCATTTAGTCAGTCTTTTCTTTCGTGGTTACACTCTCCCCGGTAGTCTCCTTCTCAGGAGGCTCCAGGGATGACTTGGGCTCATATATCTTTAGCTGTGTCCAATGTTTCCACACTCCCTTTCCCCGTATGTCTAGACAGGCGCAAGTATCTCCACTAATAATAACTTTGTAAGGCCCGTTCCACTTGGGAGCAAAGCCTGATTTGGTTGGTAATACCTTTAGCATTACCCTAGTTCCCGCTGTAGGGACTTCTGGTAACAGGAAGGGGAGTTCCTTCTCGTCCTGCTCCTTCTGGCGGTACCTTACTTGCTTCCGCATTTCTTTTAATTGTTTACTCATTTCTTGGACATATCGCCGTAGCTTGTCCTTTAAGGGGCCTACATCCACCCCTCCCGTAATTATGCCTTCTGGCAATTGCATTGCTCGTCCTGTCATAAGCTCATACGGGGCAAGGCCTGGAGTGCGATTACAGGTGGCTCGTAATTTCATCAGAATGATAGGTAACACTTCCACCCATGTTTTTCCCGATTCCTGCATGGACTTAGCCAACGCATTTTTTAATGTTTCGGTTCATTCTTTCTACCATTCCCGAGCTCTGGGGATGGTAGGGTATATGAAACTTTTGCTTAATTCCCATTAACTGGCACATATGTTTGACCACACCTCCTGTGAAGTGGGTCCCTTAATCGGAATCTATCTGAAGCGGCATTCCCCAACGTGGGATTACCTCTTCCGCCAAGATTCGAGCGACTGTAGTGGCAGTACAATTTCTGGTGGGGAATGCCTCCACCCATCTTGTGAACTGATCAATAATCACCAGGCAGTACGTCTTACCCTGGGATATGGGTAAGGGCCCTGTAAAATCTATTTGCAAGTGTTCCCATGGCCCTCGAGGCCTGGGTTGGTGTCCTAGTTTAATCTTAACCGGTCTTCCTGGGTTATGCTTAGCGCACACGATGCATCGTTGACAATGCTTAGCAATATCCCGTCCCATACCCTTCCACCACCACTCCTTACCTAAAGTCTGTTGCATCGCCTCCTTTCCAGAGTGGCTTAATCCATGGTGTAATTCGAGTAGGGTATTCTGTATACACTCGGGGGCCATTACCTTGTTATTTATTCGCCATACTCCGTCTGCTTTTGGTCTGGCTCCTTGTGCTTTCCACCTTTGCCTTTCGCTAGGTAATATATCCTCGTGTAGCTCGGCAATACTAATTTCATTTCCTGGGCTATCTACACTGGCTACAGGTTCCTCGGGTTCCCATTCTAAGGCTAACTCCGCGGATTGTTTCGCCATCTGCTTTCCCTCCTTCCGTTCCAGGTTTGCTTCTTTCCGTTCCAAGACCAGGGCTGCCTGAGCTGCCCTGTCAGCTGCCTGGTTGCCCATATAACCCTTCCATTCTGGGCTGTCTCTGGCTGGTTCCTTTTGGTGCGCTTTAATCTTTATTACTGCGACCTGTTTAGGCTTAGTACTAGCTTCCAGGAGGGCTTCGATTCTTTCCTGATGTCTTATGGGGGTTCCCCCAGTAGTTACAAATCCCTGTCTGCCCCATGCAGTCATGTAGTCATGGACTACTCCGAACGCATATCGGCTGTCCGTATATATATTTACCATTTTATTCTCGGACTCTTCTAGTGCTACTGTCAGTGCCACTAGTTCTGCCACTTGGGCTGACAAGCCTCCTTCAAGCCTCCCTGATCGTACAGTCCTCATCTGACTATTTACCACAGCCCAGCCCGTACGAGGCTGTCCGTCTATATATTTTCGGGACCCGTCCACGTACAGTGTCTCTTCAGCCCCTGGTAACGGAGTGTCTTTTATGTTGTCTCCCTCTAAGGCAGCATCTACATCTCCACAATCATGGGAAACACCCGATCCCAATACGCCTTCAGCCGGGTTTTCCCCTGCGTCTCTGACTATTGTTACTGCTTTACTGGGAGGGAGGAGAACAGCCTCCCATTTTGCTCGCCTCAAGTGTGAGACTGATCGCAATTTTCTAGTGTTTAACATTTCTACTAGAGTATGCTTTGTGTGGAGAACGATATCTCCTGTCATTACAATGGGCTCGCTAATTTTTACGGCCCAAGCTGCACAATCTAGAGCGGCTATGCAGCGTGAGAGTCCCGATACTACTGGCCCTTCTGCAGTGGAATAGTATGCTATGGGTCTACATTTATCTCCATGCTCCTGGGTGACTACGGCCGAATAAAATCCTTCCTCATTATCACAGCGTATGTGGAAGGGTTTATTCATATCCGGGAGTCCTAGTCCTGGGGCTGATATCAGATCTCGTTTAAGTTGGGTATAAGCTTGTTCCTGCTCAGGACCCCATTCGATGGGTTCCAGGGTGGGCTTACCCCCTTTTACCAATCGCTGTATGGGTTCCGCTGTTTTAGCGAACCCCGGGATGAAGTTTCGGCTGTAATTAAAAAGCCCCAGTACTTTCCGTACTCCTCTTACTGTTACAGGTCTTGGCATAGTTTGTATTGCCCCTTTTCTATCTGCGGGCATCTCTTTTACTCCTTGTGAGATAAGGTGCCCTAAATAAATATAAGACCTGGGTTTTTCCTATCTGTGCCTTTTTGGGGCAGACCTTCATTGTTCTTACATACATAAAATCTCATGGGAATATATCGTCCGTTTATTTCTACAATTTGTGGAATACTACGGAAGGCGGTGAAGTTTTCACCGCCTACCCCTATTATTACTGCACTTTTCTTTGTGGTGGGAAGGGGGAGGTCGGTTATAGATATTGCTGCTCCAGTGTCCACTAACATCTCACACTGTCGGTCCCCTATTAGTGCAGACACATGTATTCGTCCCCCTTGGGTTTTCCCACTTACATCTCTCACACTCCGTCCGGAGGTTATCTATCTGGAATTGTTTTCCCTTAAGGCTTACCGCCGCCTTTTCTGCCTGTTCTATCAATCCTGCCAATTGATGAACCAACAGTACACCTACTTTCTTAGTCCTTTCCTTTTTCTGTGTGCCCCACCATGACCGCTGTTGGTCCAAACTTTTTGATACATCCCACCCGTTTTTCTGCATTTTCTCAATTAGGGAACATCTATCTGTCATATAAGTATCGATAAGGGAGCCCGGGGGCCCCCGCTTCAGATCCTTACTCGACATTATGTCCCTTGGTCACTATCTTCGGCCCCCCCGATTCTGAGAATACAATACCTTTCTCTCGGGGTCCGTCATGTGTAAGTAAAGGTTGATCCGGCTCCTTTACCTCTCCTCCAGTTCTCCTCCTAGGCTATACCTAGGTTCCCTGGAATCACATAAAATAATGCAGTCTCACGGTTGTTAGTATCCTAGCACAATTTTACATATGCCATCTCACCTCTCTTTTGTTCTTTTTGAATCACTCGAGCGTGTGTCCGCTTGATCAGGGCGGCCAGTCACTCGGTGACCCTGCTCGCAGCGCCAATTTGTTGTAGCTAATTTGGGCGATACCCAACAGAAGCTTTCTGAGTTAATAAAACTCCGACTATGAGTTGAATGGCAAAGTAAAAGAATGCTTTACTGCAGAGCTCTGGGAGAAACCGCTACACACCAGCGTGTGATCGCCAAGTTCCTCGTTTTACACACACAAGGCTTCTACCTTTATACAGGAGTCAAAACAACTTAGACGGTTGATTACATAATCACAGCGATCCCCCGTGACATCTAAAACGGTTATCTATTCTTAAGCAAACGGTTATCTATTCTTAAGCAAGCGATGGCCATAGGTTAAAACCTTTTGGGACCTCTGGCTGCAGACGAGATAAGCAGAAGTAAACAATGGTTCCAGACTGTTCATCATTGCAAGGTGACCACAAATGTTCCGTAATAAAACTGCAGCTGACAATTACCTCACCCCTGCCTACGTGCGAGCTCGGGGGCCCCTTGTTAGCCAGTTTTAATGTCAAGTATCCCGACAGTCTTTGCAAAGTCCTTAATACTGAAATTCAGTTGGTTTGCGCCTCCCGTTAGCACCTTAAGAGGGCGCTAATGGGGCGCAAAGCAACTAGTGCTCGGGCGTGGCGGTGTTTGCGCCGCTTATGAAATTAACTAGACATTTTGCGGCGGCGCTAAACACTACCGCCATGATCTCCTGCGCCGGCAGATTGTGACGTCAGTCAAGTGCGCAATGCCCCGGTAGCGTCCCGGACCGGATATTGAGTGGCGCCCCCTGCCTTACCGCCTGCCGCTAGCAACGACAGGTTGAGGGGAGCGTTTTGCAGTCGGGAAGGGACTGGGGGAGTGCCATTAAAAAGTGACCGCTTCCTGCCTTTTTTTGTTGGTGACATTTTTGCACCACGCATTCTGAGAGAGAGACTTCTGGAGAGATTCAATGCTGTGTGAAGGAGTTTTGGGTACTGAGCAGCACTTTGCAGGTTCATTTTGATTTGACCTTCTTTGTATCGATTTAGAAGAGACTGTGGGGGCTGCACTCTGAGCTCTTTCCCTGGGTCTCTCCATTGTTCTTTCCAGCAGATTTGATGTACAGGTCTCTCCAGGCCGAGATTCAAGGCTGCAATGAGCAGGATGTGGATGGAAAGCAAGATCAACCCTCCCCTTTAAGAACTGGCTGGTGCCATTGTGTCTGTGTTCCATTGCTGACTGACATCACATGAGCTTCGCCAGCGCTCTGAGGTAGTGCCTCATTCCTCGGCCTTTGCGCCTTAAGAGAGGTGTGAAGCGCCTGATTTAGCGCTCCAATCAACTCCGGGGCAATAAAAGCCAAGTTTGCAGTCAGAGGCGATAATTAGCGCCAGGCGCTAATCTTTGCGCCCAGCCTATAATTGCGCCCCAAATGGGGCGATACTGAATTTTTACCCCTCTGACTTTATAAGTGTTTCCTACCTTCACTTCTGAAAGGTCTGGCTCTAAATTTTAGGCTATGTTCCCTAGTCCTAGACTCCCCAACCAAGGGAAATAGTTTCTATCTCGCAATCCGATCAGTTCCCCTGAATATCTTGAACACTTCGATCACGGTGGCATAGTGGTTAGCACTGTTGCCTCACAGCGCCAGGGACCCGGGTTTGAATCCGGCCTCGGGTGACTGTCTGTGTGGAGTTTGCACATTCTCCCTGTGTTTGCGTGGGTTTTCTCCGGGTGCTCCGGTTTCCTCCCACAGTCCAAAGATGTGCGGGTTAGGTTGATTGGCTATGATAAATTGACCCTTAGTGTTAGGGGGATTAAAATATGTGGGGTTACGGGGATAGGGTGGGATATGTGTTGGTGTAGGGGTTACGGGGATCGGGTGGGATATATGTCGGTGCAGGCTCGATGGGCCGAAATGGCCTCTATCTGCACTGTGGGGTTTCTGTGATTCTGTGATATCACCCCTTAACCTTCTAAATTTCAGGGCATACAACCCTAGTTTGTTAACTCTCTCCTCGTCATTTAACCCTTGGAGTCTAGGTATCATTCTGGTAAATCTGCGCTGCACTCCTATAGTAAACATGCCTATTTGACTAACATCCACTGTTTCTAAACATAATAAACATCCTCCTAAAGACTGATATTTTTGTGGCTCAGTGGATTACACTCTTGCATGTGAGTTAGTCTCATTCCAGAGACTTGAGCACAGAATCCAGGCTGATGCTGAGGGAGTGCTGCACTGTCAGAAGTGCCGTCTTTCAGGTGAGGCCTTAAACTCAGGTGGACGTAAAAGATCCCACGGCACTATTTCGAAGAAGAGCAGGGAAGTTCACCCCAGTGTCCTGGCCAATATTTATCCCTCAACCAACATCACTAAAACTGATTATCTGCTCATTATCATATTGCTGTTTGTGGGACCTTGCTGTGCACAAATTGGCTGCCGTGTTTCCTACATTACAACAGTGATGACACTTCAAAAAAAGTACTTAATTGGTTGTAAAGCGCTTTGGGACATCCTGAGGCCATGAAAGGTGCTAGGTAAATGCAAGTCGTTTAATATTTGATAACTACGGCAGCATTTCATTAGTGCACAGCCTCGTATTTTATAATACATATGAATATAAAAATCATAATTTCTAACAAAATGATGGAATGTTGAAATTAACATTAAAAGACCCAGGGGGTGATTTTGCCAATGGGGGCACGTTGGAGGCGGGACTCCCACTTGTCGGGTTTTAGTCAGGCCTCCATCGACTTGTGGCCAACCCACGCTATTTTCCCTTGATTGACCTTGTTAAACCCGCCCAGCGGGCTTAGCAGGCCAATTAAGGGAAAGCCAGTGACAGAGAACGTCAGCGTATGATGTTTCATCTGTCAACAGATGAATTGTCGTCATTTGACAGCTTTGAGAAGCTGTCAAACACTGACATTCTCTGTTGTTTGGTGAGTTCTTGTACTCAAGACTCACCAAACCTATTCCCTGAGCAGAAAGCAGATGGTTGTTGCATCGGAGAATGCAGCAGCCGTTCTGTCATCTCTGCCATGGAGATGCACGACTCTGGATCCCTAGTGGTTGAAGCCTGCAGGAAGAAACAAAGGTAAGTAAACTTTTTCTAACACTTTTCACTCACCTCACATACTTACCGCTCCACACTTGCACCCATCACTCACCTCCACAGCACAGTTTTGGACCCCTCCGACCCCCTCCGACCCACTGCTCACCCCGCAGTCGAGACACCCGCACCTCTGTTGGAAAAATGGGGATAATCCTCTTAACTGCCTGTTAAACTACTTGTTAACAGGCAGTTAAGTGTCTGTAATCCCCTTCCCGCCTCCAGGAGACGGGACCCGGTGCGGGTCGGGTACCCGCCTCCTGGGAAGATGGCACGGAGGCGGGTTGGGGGCGGGATGGGTACCCGCCCCCCAGATTCTGCCATTTCCTGGCAGTCCCGCCTCCAAACCCGCCTCCCCAAGGCTGGCAAAATCGCGCCCCCAATTGACTGTATTTCTGGCCACCTGATCATTGAAGACTATTAATTCTTTGAGAAAACATTGAGGCAAGCAAACATGAATCCGAGTTTCATAACCCGTCTGAAGGAAAGCACAGCTGACAGTACAGCACTCCCTCGGTACTGCACTGAACTGTCAGCCTAGACTCCCGGAGTGGGACTTAAGCTTTCATGAGGGAAACGAGGTGTTAAGAAACTAAGATGTAAAATTAATAAACAAGAACCTAATAGTGATTAGTATAATGTTATGTTAATATAAGGAGAACAAATAAGTTACTGGAGCTTGAAGATTCTGTCTCAGAAGGGAAAGTGCAGCCAACTGAGCCAAACTGTCACAGCCCATAATAGCATGAATTGACAGATGTTATGAAGAAATATATACTTAGGGGGTAAATGGTCCTCATTACACTCCCAATGCAGAGCTTTGCATGCTGGGAACACATATTGGGAATTTGAATGTGCAAAGCTCTGTGTCAGGAGTGCTAATGATGAAAATTTAGCACACAGTCACATTTCTTGTTTGTTCACAGGATGTGACGAAGGTGGCAAGGCCACATTTATTGCCCATTCCTAGCTGTCCTGAGGGGCTGGTGCTGGGCCTTCTGGTGGCAATAACGCAGTGCAGGACTGGAGTGACATGGGTAGGGGAGGCAGGTTCCCTTCCCTGTAGGACGTTGCTGAAGCAGTTCAGCTGTTACGACAATCTGGCAGCTTTTACAGTCATGCTTTTCTGATGCCACAACAGAAATGACAAAATTTATTGAACTGAATTTCACAGCTTGCTATGGTGGGATTTAAACTCCCAATCCACAAGATGCACTGCAGCAACTCGCCAAGGCTTCTTCAACAGCACCTCCCAAACCCGCGACCTCTAGCACCTAGAAGGACAAGGGCAGCAGGCGCATGGGAACGCCATCACCTCCCAAGTTTCCCTCCAAGTCCCACACCATCCTGACTTGGAAATATATCGGCCGTTCCTTCATCGTCGCTGGGTCAAAATCATGGAACCGACTCCCTAACAGCACTGTGGGAGTACCTTCACCACGCAGACTGCAACGGTTCAAAGGCGACGGCTCACCACCACCTTCTAAAGGGCAATTAGAGATGGGTAATAAATGCTGGCCTTGCCAGCAACGCCCACATCCCATGAACGAATAAAATAAACCATCTGGGCTGCTAGTCCAGTACCATGATCACTATATTACTATACTCAGTCGGAATTCAGGGTTGTTTAAAGAAAATGGACTAAAACCCATAATTTATGCAGATAGAAGTAGAAAATCTAATTTACTGCAATTGGGAAATATTTAAGGTGGAACCCAACAACAACTTGCATTTATATAGCGCCTTTAACGTAATAAAACATCCCAAGGCGTTTCACAGGAGTATTATAAGACAAAAAATTTGACACGAGCCACATAAGGAGAAATTAGGGCAGGAAGAGTTAGGTTTTAACGAGCGTCTTAAAGGAGGAAAGAGAGGTAGAGAGGCGGAGAGGTTTAGGGAGGGAATTCCAGAGCTTAGGGCCTAGGCAACAGAAGGCACGGCCACCAATGGTTGAGTGATTATAATCAGGGATGCTCAAGGCAGAATTAGAGGAGCGCAGATATCTCGGGGGGTGTGGGGCTGGAGGAGGCCCAGGTGAAATGGGGCAGGGGAAGCATGAAATGGAGAGTAAGAGGAAGTATAATCATGCAGTGAATAACTGTGATGAGGAAGACGGTGTTAAGAAACTAAGAAGTAAAATTAATAAACAAGAATGCAATAGCCATTTGAGTATGCTATCCTAACATAATGGTCCCAAATAAGCATACTGGGAGCTTGAAGTTTATGTTATACAACTTGCAGTTAAACTGGCACAGTAGGCAAGAAGGCATAGGTGAAACTGGGGAAAGGTAAATTTAGGACTGATGTCAGGATGTTCTTCATATAAAGATAGACAACTTCTGGTTAGGGCAATGGAGGCTTAAAGCTTGGGGTCATTTAATATATCAACAACAACAACTTGTATTTATATAGCGCCTTTAATGTAGTAAAACGTCCCAAGGTGCTGCACAGGAGCATTTTAAGACAAAAAATTTGACACCGAGCCACATAAGGATAAATTAGGGCAGGTGACCAAAAGCTTGGTCAAAGAGGTAGGTTTTAAGGAGCGTCTTAAAGGAGGAAAGAGAGGTAGCGAGGCGGAGAGGTTTAGGTAGGGAATTCCAGAGCTTAGGGCCTCGGCAACAGAAGGCACGGCCACCAAAGGTTGAATGATTATAATCAGGGAACCTCAAGAGGGCAGAATTAGAGGAGCGCAGATATCTCGGGGGGTTGTGGTGCTGAAGGAGATTACAGAGATAGGGAGGGGCGAGGCCATGGAGGGATTTGAAAACAAGAATGGGAATTTTTAAATCGAGGCGCTGCTTAACCGGTAGCCAATGTAGGTCAGCGAGCACAGGGGTGACGGGTGAACTGTACTTGGTGCGAGTTAGGACACGAGCAGCCGAGTTTTGGATGACCTCCAGTTTGCGTAGGGTGGAATGTGGGAGGCCAGCCAGGAGTGCATTGGAATAGTCAAGTCTAGAGGTAACAAAGGCATGGATGAGGGTTTCAGCAGCGGATGAGCTGAGGCAAGGGCAGAGATGGGCGATGTTACGGAGGTGGAAGTAGGCGGTCTTTGTTATGCTGTGAATATGTGGTCGGAAGCTCATTTCAGGGTCAAATATGACACCAAGGTTGCGAACAGTGTGGTTCAGCCTCAGACAGATGTTAGGGAGAGGGATGGAGTCAGTGGCTAGGGAACGGAGTTTGAGGCGGGGACCGATATTGGAGAACATTTTTGCTCATCCAGTACTGTGGGCTGGAGAAATTAATGGGACTGAAAGCCGATAAATCCCCAGGCTCTGATAATCTGCATCCCAGAGTACTAAAAGAGGTAGCCATGGAAATAGTGGATGCATTGGTTGTCATCTTCCAAAATTCTATAGATTATGGAACAGTTCCTGCAGATTGGAGGGCGACAAAAATAACCCCACTATTTAAAAAAGATGAGAGAAAACAGGAAACTACAGACCGGTTAGCCTAACATCAGTACAATAAAGTTGAATTATTATTATTATTATTATTAATAGGGAAAATGCTAGAGTCTATTATAAAGGACGTAATAACAGGACACTTAGAAAATATCAACAGGATTAAACAAAGTCAACCTGGGTTTATGAAAGGGAAATCGAGTTTGACAAACCTACTGGAGTTTTTTGAGGATGTAACTGGTAGAATAGATAAGGGAGAATCAGTGGTTTTTGTTTTTTAGAAGGCTTTTTATAAAGTCCCACAAAAGAGGTTAGTGTGCAAAATTAAAGCACATGGGATTGGGGGTAATATACTGGTATGGATTAAAAATTGATTAACAGACAGGAAACTGAGAGTAGCAATAAATGGGTGCTTGGGCCCCAGCTATTCACATAAAAACATAGAAGATAGGAGCAGGAGCAGGCCATTCGGCCCCTTGAGCCTGTTCCGCCATTCAATGAGATCATGGCTGATCATCCAAATTCAGTACCCTGCCCCTGCTTTCTCCCCATATCCCTTGATCCCTTTAGCCTTAAGAAATATATCTAACTCCTTCTTGAATATATTTAATGAATTGGCCTCAACTGCCTCGTGTGGTAGAGAATTCCACAGGTTCACCACTCTCTGGGTGAAGAAATTCCTCCTCATCTCAGTCCTAAATGGCTTACCCCTTATTATATGCAATATATATGAATGATTTGGATGAGGGAACCAAATGTAATATTTCCAAATTTGCTGACGACACGGAACTAGGTGGGATTGTGAGTTGTGAGGAGGATTCAAAGAGGCTTCAAGGTGATTTAGACAAGTTGAGTGAGTGGGAAAATACATTGCAGATGCAGTATAATGTAGATAAATGTGACATTATCCACTTCAGTAGGAAAAACAGAAAGGCAGCATATTATTTAAATGGTGATAGATTGGGAAATGTTGATGTAAAAAGGGACCTGGGTGTCCTTGTACACCAGTCACTGAAAGCAAACATGCAGGTGCAGCAAGCAGTTAGGAAGGCAAATGGTTTGTTGGCCTTAATTGCAAGAGGATTTGAGTACAGGAGCAAGGATGTCTTGCTACAGTTATACAGGGCCTTGGTGAGACCACACCTGGAGTACTGTGTGCAGTTTTGGTCTCCTTACCTAAGAAAGGATATACTTGCTATAGAGGGAGTGCAGCGAAGGTTCACCAGACTGATTCCTGGGATGGCAGGGCTGTCGTATGAGGAGAGATTGGGCCGACTAGGCCTGTATTCACTAGAGTTTAGAAGAATGAGAGGGGATCTCATTGAAACATATAACATTCTGACAGGGCTAGACAGACTGGATGCAGGGAGGATGTTTCCCCTGGCTGGGAGGTCTAGAACGAGAGGTCACAGTCTCAGGATACGGGGCAGGACATTTAGGACTGAGATGAGAGGAAATTTCTTCACTCAGAGGGTGGTGAACCGATAGATTTGAGCTGGACAAGGGTATTAATGGATATGCAGCCAAGGCGGGAGGATGGAGCTCGGATACAGATCAGCCATGATCTCATTGAATGGTGAAACAGGCCTCCTCCTGTTCCTATGTTCCTATATCAAGGATGTGGAACTTGTGATGTGAGTTGCTTCCATAAAATGGCTGATCTTTGTCAAATAAATATTATTAAGGCTTAATTAACGTTTCTTAGACTTCAATCTTAGTCTTGTCAGAGGAAAGCTAAACCGTGTGTTAGGAAGTGAAAAGTAATTCTTTGGAATTATACAGTGATATAATTTACAAGATTGGACTATGGTGAGGGGAAGCAGAGGAAGAGATCTGACTTGTTTTTTTCCACACAATTCACTCCTCTTTATCGCCCTTTATCTCCATTATAGCACCGTAGCCATTTTCAGACCTGTTTCTTCAATTCAGTAATGACTGGGTAGAAAGTATTGCCAATCAAGATTGATGGTGGAATTTTTATTGTCGTATTGCTAATAATTGACTATGCAATCATGGAACTCTTGCATCCAGACTATTGTGATTGTGAATGCCAGTTATCACATCTTGACATTTAACCCCTATGAATGGAACGTGGATGGAGTTCAGTGAATGATGGAACCCAATTTCAATCCCATAATTTATATAGGTAGATTTCAATTATAATATTGCAGTGAGTATGAAGATTCAGGTCTCTAGTTGGTTGAATATGACATTGTGAAATTAGCAAGAAACTACTCGAATTGGAATGAGGAAGCTGACTATCATCTGATATTGTACAGTTTTTGAACTTTGTTGACCCTCAATATTGCCATAATTAGTTTTATCTATATAGAGTACTTACGTACAAATCTGACTTACCACCGAACAGCTGGTCAGAATCAGATCACTTTTCATCAATATTAAACAGCTAGCAAGGTCAAGATAACTCAGAGAGTGTATCTCAGCAAGGTATGCCTCCAAGTTCCCCTCATGGCCGAGCAGGTAAAGGCACCACCCAGTACAGTACTAATCCCTACGGACCAGGAGTCTATTCCCAATCTGTGCTAAACTTACCCGGGAGAGCAGTTTATGCAATATGGTTGGCTTCAGTGACCCTGAACTAGAGAGTGCAAAAATCAAACGGGGTACTTGTTCCTGATTGTTTTCTAGTGATTCCTTTTGGAAAATGCATATATTTTGATGTTGGGTGAGCAGAGCAGCATGCTATTGTTGATGGTGACATCACCTGCTATTACTCACTATCTACCTCACAGATGCAAAATGGTCATGTCATGAGTCTTACCATTCATGTAGAAATGACTCATGAGATAACACTGGGCAGCCAGCTGGTGGCGCTGTCCAAGGAAAGTATAAATACTCAGGCGTGGGCCCAGCTTGCTCAGGACGTTTTTGTAACCAGGAACTAGTGATGTAACTAGAATCTAATGGTTGTGAAACAGTTGATTAAAGCCTTGTTTTACACTCAAACCAAGTGCTTAGTAGTTTTCTTACGTCAGGCCATTTGGGCAAGCAACGAGAGGACTGTAGAATTGTACCACAGCACGAGGCAGCACCTTCGGGAGGAGAGGGGAGGGGAAAATAAAGGGCCTGAATATTAGAAAAAAACACCACTGGCACAGACTGTCAGAGGCTCTGGTGTTCAATGGGGAATACAGATATTTAAAGGATGCTAGATTAAAGCTTCAACTCCCCTCATCATGTATACTAGAATCTAACCACCAGACTTACAAAGCACGAGACAGAGCGCAAGAATAATAAATTAAAGTCAGAACATCAGCTACAGGGAGCAGCAAGTAACTGGTTCAGGTGTGTGCTGTCAGTTCCTCGATATTACATTGACCGGTGATTATAGTCTTCTTAAGAGTCCATGTAATGTAATTTGCCTCCAAAAGATTACAGCTTTGAAAGGGAACCTCACGGCCTAGACATTCAGTTGGCGCCGCGCCAGGGCTTTAGCGCCGGAAAGTTAGCGCCGGCGCTAAGTCCCCCTGCGCGCGCCAAAAATTCAGTAGCGCCGCGCCCAAATGGCTGCTGGCGCTACTGAAGGGTGTTTGCGCCTGAAAATGGGCGCTACCTGCCGCATTGCGGCGCTATTCCGGCGCTGCGGCGCCCGATGCGGTGCGGCAGGCTCGGGAAGTGCAGGCCTCCTCCTTCAGTTAAGGAGGAGCTGCCTGCACCCGCCCGCTGGCCGGTAAAATCTTCACAAAAATGAGCCCGGCACCTCGGGGAAGTGCCGGGCTCGCAGCCCAGAAGCATCTGTTCCACGGGGGGGGGGGGTGGAGGAGTCCGGGGAGGGAGGTGCGGGCAGGCGGCCGGCGGGAAAGCGGCCGGCCGCCGCGCGACCTTAATGCGCCGGCGCAAACTCCTGTAAGACTCGGTTGCCAGAGTCTTAGTTGCGGCTGCCACGGGCGAGGCGGCCGCAACTCAATTTCGGCGCTGGGGCCCGTCACCACGGCAACCGGGACGCTGCGCACACCGATGACGTCATCGGTGCCGGCGCAGCGCAACCGGTCTACCACCGATGGTAGGGCCCCAGGGAATTCCTGAACCGGCTGTAAGTCCAGCGCAATGACCTCTAGCGCCGCAAAATGGGCGCAAAGCCCACTCAATTTCTAGGCCCACATCTCTTGTAAAAGCTCCTAAAATGCACATATCTCATTTTGCTATGACAAACTGGAATAGAACGTTGTCTTAAGAAGCAAAGCTGTCTCTTCCAACTCTTTTAGAGTGAAGCAAAATTATTACTAATAGGCAGAGCCAGCTTCTAACAGAACAAAATGAAAGCCCCCGGCACAATAGTGGCTGTTCAGCTATTTTTTTCCTGACACTCTCAACAAGGCAAAGTAGCAATTCAGAGAGTCTTCCGATTGCTTATATAATTCAAAATACTCAGCCAAAGCAGAAGGGATCTAACCTTAAATAAAAACAGAAAATGCTGGAAATACTCAGCAGGCCAGGCAGCATCTGTGGAGATAGAAACAGAGTTAACGTTTCAGGTCAATGACCCTTCGTCAGAACTGAAAAAAGCTGGAGATGGAACATGGGGATCTAACCTTTCCTGGACTACTGCAGACTGTCAGTTCTGAGTCACACTCAGGTCTGGATTTTCCCAATGGAGATGAGTTGGAGGCGGGACAGCTGCTTGTCGTGTCAATGTCACACCTCCATCATCGTCTGATCAACCAGAGGGATTTTCCCCTGATTGAGCTTGTTAAGCCCACCCAGCGGGTTCAGCAGGCCAATTAGGGAGGAAGTCACTGACAGAGCTCGTCAACGTCAGACGTGCTATCTGTCAAGACTTCTTGAAAGAAGAAATGACAGCGTAGTGAAGCTGTCAAACACTGACATTCACTGTAGTTTGATGAGCCCTTGTGTTCAGGACTCATCAAACCTTTCAACTTTGTCGATTTCAGATGGTTGCTGGGTCGGAGGATCCAACAGCCAGTCTGTGAAATCGACAAGGAAGATGTCGGGTCTCCCGATCCAGGGTGGATGAAGGCTGTAGGAAGAAAACAAGGTAAGTAAACATTTTTTCACACATCACTCACCTTACATACTTATCACTCCACACTTGCACCCATCACTCACCTCTACACCTTACTTCCAGGTGCCTCCAACCCCCGCAGGCCTCCTCCATGTCTCCTCCACCCCGGCGGGGTTCTCTGAGGTTGGGAAGCCTTCACCTGAGAAGGTAAAATGGCACTAATCCTTTTTCCTGCCTGTTAACTACCTGTTAACAGGCAGTTAAAAGGATTAAATGCCTTTCCCGCCTCCAGGAGACGGGACCCGAAGCTGCACACCTTCCCGCCTCCTGGCAAAAGGACACGGAGGCGGGATGGGGGCGGGTTTGCCATCCGCCCCCACTTTCTGCTGTTTTACTGGAGGTCCCGCCTCCATGCCCGCCTCCTCGGGGCTGAGAAAATCCAGTCCTCAGAGTCAGTCAGTAGAGGATGAGAGTTGAAGGGGAATTTCCCTTGGAATAATGGTTTTCCCCGGAGCTGCCTTCACTGAATGGGCTAGAACTTGACTTTGTGCGATAGTGTAGACAGGTGAGAGCGAGTCGGCAACCCGTTCTACATCTCACCCCATTGTTATTTCTGTTGAAATCAGTAGAAACCAAAATTGGGAGAGGTGTAAAATGGACTGCCAACTCGCTATCACCCGTTTACACGATCACACAAAGGCGAGATAGACTCCAGTGTGTGGCCTACTGGTCTGATATTTCGAAACCTCTTTCACAAGGAATGGAGAAGGGATGAATTACCAAGCAATGCGGCTCCACAATTACACAGTGCAAATATTAATGTACGAATGCTTAACACATTCATACGAAGTTCTTCGATCCATTATTTTTACGCTGGTGTTAAAATACATGGGTTAACACATTCAATAAAATCGATCAGACAAAGGAATTTTATATGAACGTGTTAAGTGCTTATGCGTTAATGTTCATAAAGCATCATTCCAAGACTTGTGATTCTTGCCAAAAAATACACAGAGGAGAACATTTAGACAGCAACCCACGATGTAGGCACATTGACAATGAAACTATTGGTTCAGTTGAAGCAACAGTAAATATTGTTTTATGTACCAACTGCATATGGAGGGTAAAAACCTCCTCAATTTTATTCAGATTTAGAGAAGAGTTATAGAAACATAGAAGATAGGAGCAGGAGTAGGCCATTCAACCCCTCGCGCCTGCTCCGCCATTTAATGAGATCATGGTTGATCATCCAAATTCAGTGCCCTGTCCCTGCTTTCTCCCCATATCCCTTGATCCCTTTAGCCTTAAGAAATATATCTAACTCCTTCTTGAATATATTTAATGAATTGTCTCTACTGCCTTCTGTGGCAGAGAATTCCACAGGTTCACCACTCTCTGGGTGAAGAAATTCCTCCTCATCTCAGTCCTAAATGGCTTACCTCTTATCCTTAGACTGCGACCCCTGGTTCTGGACTCCCCCGCCATCGGGAACATCCTTCCTGCATCTAGTCTGTCTAGTCCTGTTAGAATTTTATAAGTTTCAATGAGCTCCCCTCTCATTCTTCTAAATGCCAACGAATATAAGCCCAATCGACCCAATCTCTCCTCATACGTCATTCCTGCCATCCCAGGTATCAGTCTGGTGAATCTTCGCTGCACTCCCTCCATGGCAAGAACATCCTTCCTCAGATAAGGCGACCAAAACTGCACACAGTACTCCAGGTGCGGTCTCACCAAGGCCCTGTACAACTGCAGCAAGGCATCCTTGTTCCTGTACTCGAATCCTCTTGCTATGAAGGCCAACATACCATTTGCCTTCTTAACCGCCTGCTGCACCTGCATGCTTACCTTGTTATTGTCATTCTCTCCTCTCGCTACAGTTTTACAATGTGTGCAAAAAATGTGTTTTTTTTTTAAGAAAAACAACCAGGGCCCGTCATTTATCTTTCTGCCGTCTGAAGTGTGGAGAGAGATGCAAACCTGTACTTAGGTTCTGGCTAAAATTAAAAGCTGATTTCCCGCCCTGTTCTACAATTGCTTTCAAAAAACGAGATTCATAATGTAGCCTTTCACTAGAGATCTGAAGAAGAATCTGGTTGAGGGTTGAAAGCGTTGCAACCAGTGTGTGTGTCTACAGCTGAGACCTTTTAAAACTTTCATATATATCATCGCATGGAAAATCTATGGGTACCGTCTTACACTTAATGTGGAAATACCAGCTAGAAAGATGGCTATAGGACTAGCTGAACCCAAATCATTGGCCCATGGTTTCTTCTTGCCAGGGGAAAGGCCTTTCAAAGATGGATCTTATTTTTAGATGATTGATGTATTGAAGTAATCAATGAGTAATAGCGCATATTGTCATTCCATGGTAATCAAGATCCTTTCGGTCAGATATGGAATTGTTTTTTCTTTAGTCATCCAGGTTATTCTGGGAGGTTGGTGCACAAATTTGAGTCTCACTTCAACAACAGCAATGTGGCACAGTTAGCATAAAAACATCCCAAGGCGCTTCGCGGAAGGCGTATGGAAAGTGGGCACTGAGGAACAGGAGAGACTGGGGGGTGGGGGGTTCAGGGGTGGCAGAGGAGGAGGTGGGGGCTGACCAACAGGTCAGTTGAAGAGATAATTTTTGAGGAGGTTTTTAAAGGAGGAGAAAGGTGAAAGAGCAAGAGGTTGAGGATGGGAATTCCAGAGAGCAGATCCCAGCTGGCTGAAGGCTCGGTCATCAGTGGCGGGACAATTCAGTCGAGCTGCTCATCTCCATTTTTATTGGCTTCCAAATGGAACATCAGTGCAGACCTGGTGAGTAACTGTAACTGATAATGAAATGGATATATTGCCATACAGCAACAATGTCCAAGGGAATGTGCAGGAAAGATGGAAACATCCATAACACTGTTATTCAAGGTGTGGAGATGCCGGAGTTGGACTGGGGTGGACAAATGTAAGAAATCACACAACACCAGGTTATAGTCCAACAGCTTTATTTGAAATCACAAGCTTTCGGAGCGCTGCTCCTTCTTCAGGTGAAGTGGAGAAATGCATAAAGACATAGCTTATATAGTCAGAGAATCATGTCAGATGTTTACAGGTAACCTTTCCACCTCATTGCTCTTTGATGTAATGTTTCCCTGACTGACCTGTTTGGACACCATTCACACCTTTGACTGCTGTGATTATCTCTCTGCCGAGGTGTGATAAATGGCAGTTGGAAAGGTTACCTGTAAACATCTGACATGATTCTCTGACTATATAAGCTGTGTCTTTATGCATTTCTCCACTTCACCTGAAGAAGGAGCAGCGCTCCGAAAGCTTGTGATTTCAAATAAAGCTGTTGGACTATAACCTGGTGTTGTGTGATTTCTTACTGTTATTCAATTTTTGTTTAGATATAAGTTGACTTGAGACACAATTCCGATCAGTTTGCATCATTGTAAACAGTCAACAAACAACATTAGGTACCTGGGAGTTATCTGCTCCCAGATAACTGGGATAACTGTGTGTGGCATTTGTGGAACTATAAGGTAAAATCAGCGAAGCTACACTCCCAACACAGAGCCTTGTTGCAAGGAGGCGTGTGGTGGCAAGGTGGCTACAGCACTATAGCCCTGATTCTCTGACCGTGCTCTCTGTTAGCATGTTTCTGCCTCAAAAGCCTTCCCTTTACTTTCTCCAGTTTTAATAACAATATTTTTTTAGTGGGGACCACTGCTTCTTTTCTGTTTTTATCTATAACTTGCACCCTTTATATTGAATTAATGGAGGTTGAGGTTAATTGGGGACCGACCTCCCCGACGGGCTCCGTGTGAGGGATCAGTTAGTCTCAATCTGAACTTGCCCTGAGTTTAATCATTTATTAATGAAACGTAAAACGACCTCGAATATCGAAGTGTTTAAAAAGGCTGTAAAGAATACTAAGAGCTCTCAAATAACAGCTGATGCTGCTGGTCAGTAAGGAGATTGTGATAGTTCAGGATATACATTTCGAACAGCAACATGTAAACTCACAAGTGAACCGGTAATGGGATAGGTTAATATGCTGTGCTCCTGACAACAAGTTTCACAAACGTTCAAGTGCATGGGCCCCAATTTTAAATGGGACCGAATTTTCAGCGGGAGAGTTTTGGTGGATAATTTTATCAATGGGGGCGCGTTGGGGGCGGGACTGCTGCTTGTTGGGTTTCAGTCCTGCCCCCAACAACGTCCGGCCAACCTACGCTATTTTCCCTTGATTGACCTTGTTAAGCCTGCCCTGCAAGCTTAGCAGGCCAATTAAGGGAAAACCAGTTATAGAGCACGTATGAAGTTTCATCTGTCAAAAATTTTTGACAGATGGATTGTCATCGTTTGACACTGACATTCTCTGTTGTTTGGTGAGTCCTTGTACTCAAGACTCACCAAACCTATTTCCTGAGCAGAAATCAGATGACTGTTGCATCGGAGAATGCAGCAGCCGTTCTGTCATCTCTGCCGTGGAGATGCCGGAGCCTCCGAATCCCCAACGATTGAAGCCTGCAGGAAGAAACAAAGGTAAGGAAACTTTTTCGAACATTTTTCACTCACCTCCCATACTTACCTCTCCACAGTTGCACCCATCACTCACCTCCACAGTGCACTTTTTGACCCCTCTCACCCCCGCAGACCCACTGCTCACCTCGCTGACCCTGGCGGGGTTTCCCAACGTCGGAAAGCCCACAATTGCAGGGGTAAAATGGGAAAAAGACTCTTAAATGCCTGTGAACTACCTGTTAACAGGCAGTTAAGTGGCTGTAATCCCCTTCCCGCCTCGAGGAGACGGGTCTCAGCGCGGGTCGGGGACCCGCCTCCCGGGAAGATGGCACGGAGGCGGGTTGGAGGCGGGTTCAGTACCCGCTCCTAGTTTCTGCCATTTTCCCGGCAGTCCCACCTCCAAACCCTCCTCTCCAGGGCTGGCAAAATTCCCCCTTGATTTCAGTTCAAAACTCACTCACTCCAGAAAAATTGAGGCCCGGGATATTTTAACTCCTGGGTTTTATTTAAATACCACTGGCTGACTTCCCACCTGCCCGTGGCCCGGAGGCTGTCCGCTAAGAGAAAGTAAGTCCGTGTGATCTGCTGCCAGGGCCCCCACATTCGGGAGGGTTGCCGGGGGTGTGGGCCTGATCACGGCTGGAGGAGGCCTTTGATTTCCTGGTGGGGTCCCGAGGGGCACACCTGCTCCTCCTGGTCCCACATAGAAATTAAAATAAAATTAAACTCATATTGTGGGGTCTCTTCTGTCCCCGATCCGATTCTTCGCTGGGAAGACCTGGCGGGGAACTCACCGACCTTTCCCGTTCAGGCCTATTAGTAAAAATGTCATATGTTGAAACATTTCTCCTAAACTTCTCTCCACTTCCGAAGGGTGCAGTACTATGGGCACCAGCGGCCTTTCACTACTTCCCATTCTTCATGTGGTGGCCAGTTCGAGGTTGTCGCAGCCCAGCCTCTTCCTGTCCTCACCCAATATTCACTCTCCAGCACAGCAGGGGGGTCACAGGATAGCGAGCAGGGGTAAGACAAGTGGCTCAGTTTTCACCCATTCAAACCCGGGGCACTGAAGCCCATTGTAGCTGCTCAACTGATGCCCCTTCTAGGGGCAGCTAACTCAGTGCAGACTGGAGATTGGATTTGGACCTATTATGTCCGTGTATAATTGAGACACGGACTGCAGGAGTTGGTTATAACAGGTCTTTACTGAATGGAGGCAACCTGGAATAACTATGCAAATGTTAATATACAGGCTTATATACAGGGGTGGTCACTACTGGTACTGCAGTATACAGGGACTGCAGAATATAGTTCCTTCTGCAAAGTACATACACTACAATTCCTCCCCTTTTAGCTAAACAGTACATAACATTCAATTAACAATGAAATAACATATTTACAATTACAGTTGCTAGATACATTAGTTGAAGTTAAGCAATTATAAGTTCAGTCTTTGAGGAGGCTTCCTGATTCTGTCTGGATAACGCCTCTTTGGGGTATCAGGTTCTTCTGGCAACGTTGAGTCGGGGATCAACGTCGTTGTTTGGTTCGTCTGCTTTCAATATCACCGATTCTGAGGTAGATGCAATTGGTACTTCGGTTTCATCGCCAGGTGTATCAGATCGTGGTGTGGAGTTGACGTTTCCCAGTGACTCTAGAATCTGGTCAGCATGGCGTCTTACAATGCTCTCTCCAACGTCCACGGTATACATTAGAGGTCCTTGCCGTGTACAGATCATTCCTGGCTGCCATTTCTCTGTGCGGTAGTCCCGGGCCAAAACTGGTTGACCTATCTTAAAACTCCTGGTCGGCCTTTCATTCATATTCTGAAACTGCCTGTTCTCCACATCTCTTCTGATGTTTGGCTTAACCAAATCCAAGTGGCATCGTAGTCTTCGATTGAAGAACATCATGGCTGGAGTTTGGTTGGTAACCGCATGTGTCGCATTCCGGTAGGCAAACAAGAAGTTATCCACCTTGTGTTGTAGGGGTATATCTTCATTACACATTGCCTTGATAGCCTTCTTGAATGTTTGAACGAACCTCTCGGCCAATCCGTTAGTGGCCAGATGATATGGGGCGGATGTGTAATGCTTAACACCATTGTTCTTTAAGAACCTCCGGAATTCTTCAGACACAAACTGTGGTCCATTGTCAAAGCAAATCTGTTCAGGCAGCCCATTCCTGGCGAATATGGTTCGTAAGACTGTGATAGTTTTTTCTGTGGTGGTTGAGGACATTTTTATTACCTCTGGCCACTTTGAATGTGCATCCACCGCAATTAAAAACATCGAGTCCATAAATGGACCAGCAAAATCAATGTGCACCGTTTGCCATGGAGATGAGGGCCACTCCCATGGATGTAGAGGGGCTTGTGGTGGGGCGTTTTCGACCTTCTGGCATCCTGTACAGCTCTTGGTCATCTCTTCGATTTCTCTATCGATTCCCGGCCACCACACAAACGCTCTGGCTAAGTTCTTCATTTTTACCCCTCCCAGATGACCCTCATGAAGCTCACTGAGCACTCTATCCTTCAATTTGGGTGGAATTACTACTCTGGATCCACACATCAAGATTCCTCGGCACACTGATAGCTGTTCTCTTCTCGGCGAGAATGCTGGCAGCAGTGGTTCGCCATGTGCTGGCCATCCCTTCACCGTTAAATCATAGACGCAGGAGAGTGTCGGGTCATTTTGTGTTTCCTTTTCTATGTTTGCATTCGTCACAGGGAGACATTCGACTATGGTCGAGTGGAATATCTCCACTGGATCCACTGCAAGTTCTTCTTCCACCGTCGGCAACGGTAGGCGCGACAATCCATCAGCATTCCCATGCTGTTTAGTTCCTTTGTACTCGATGTCATATTGGTGTGCCCCTAGGAAAAGGGACCACCTCTGTAGCCGTTGTGCTGTCATTATCGGTACGCCCTTCTGAGGGTTGAAAATGGAGACAAGAGGTTGATGATCAGTAAGTAGAGTAAATTTCTGACCGTGCAGGTAGTGACTGAACTTTTTCACCCCCCACACCAGGCTGAGGGCCTCTCTGTCAATCTGGGCATAGTTACGCTCGGCTGAAGTTAACGAGCGTGACGCAAAAGCTATCGGCCTCTCTGAACCATCAAGGAATTTATGTGACAGTACCGCCCCAATGCCGTAGGGAGACGCATCACACGCCAGTCTTATCGGTAGTGATGGGTTGTAGTGAGTCAATACTTCTCTTGAAGTGATTAGGTCCTTACTCTTCTGAAAGGCCCGCTTACATTCATCGCTCCATTTCCATGCTACTCCCGTTTGTAGTAGGGCGTTCAGTGGGTGCAGAATTGTGGACAAATTCGGCAAAAACTTATGGTAGTAATTCACCAATCCGAGGTATGACCTCAGTTGCGACACATTTTCAGGTGCTGGAGCCTTAACTACCGCTTCAATTTTGTCAGGGGACTTATGTAACCCCTCTTCATCAATCACGTGGCCACAATACGATATCTGCTTCTTAAAAAACTCGCACTTGGGGCGATTGGCCCGTAGCCCATGTTCACGTAGTCTAGTGAGCACCTGCTTTAGGTTGGCAAGGTGTTCACTGTCATCTTCACCTGTCACTAGGATGTCGCCCAAGTAACACTGAGTCCCCGGAATTCCTTGCAGGATTTGTTCCATCGCTCTTTGCCATATCGCTGGAGCTGATGCTACTCTGAATACCAGTCGATTATACTGGTAAAGACCTTTGTGAGTGTTTATCGTGAGATACTTCCTAGAGGATTCTTCAACCTTCATCTGCAAATATGCTTGTGCTAGGTCAATTTTTGTAAAATGCTTCCCTCCAGATAGTGAGGCGAAGATATCTTCTATCCTTGGAAGAGGATATTGTACTGTGTGAAGGACTGGGTTCACCGTCACCTTGAAGTCCCCACAGATGCGAACCTTCCTTGGCTCCTCAGACTTATTGTTTAACGTTTTCTTCATGACAGGAACGATGGGTGTCGCCCACTCGCTCCAGTCTACCTTTGATAACACGCCTGCATTCTCCAGATTCTCCAGCTCTGCCTCGACGGCTGGGCGAATTGCATATGGCGCTTTGAAAAACTTGGGAATTGCATTCTCTTCTATTTTTATCGAGGCAGTTACACCTTTAAGAGTTCCCAGTTCTTGTTGAAATACCTCTTTGGCTTTAGCTAAGATTGTTGACAATCGTCCAGTAGTGACGTCGTCATCCTTTTTACCAGCCACCGTCAGTGCCTGAATGGAGTGCCAGTCTAAACTTATCTTTCTGATCCATTCACGTCCCAAGAATGGTGGTCCACCATCTTGCAGTATGTACAGATACAATTTCTGTCTTTCCTTGCCATTGTATTCGACAGGCACCCTTATTTTTCCTCTGGGGTATACTTTTTGCCCCGTATATGTCTTCAAGACAATGGATGTCTCTTTCAAGGGTATGTGTGAGAATAGCCGCTCATAGTCTCGTCGATTCATGGCGGTTAGAGCTGATCCGGTATCCAATTCCATTTTGACTTGGGACCCTGCTATCATGAGGGTGACCCAAATGGTTCAGTGATCCTCTTTTGCGATTACGTTGTGAAGTTTGAGACAGCTTAGTCTCTTGTTCCCGGATTCACTATCGCTCATCTGGTCTTCGGAACTACTGTCCGTCATCTTTTGTACTTTCCTGTACGGTTCCTTAGTAGCCTTTTTGTTGTCGTTGGTCTTCTTCCCAGACCTGCAAACTCGTGCAATGTGTCCCATCTTTCCGCATTGCCTGCATATTTTGTCCTTGGACCAGCAGTCCTTCTGGTCATGGTTTGTTCTGCCACAGCGATAACATTTTGCAAATTCCCGTGTCATTTCGTGGGTGCCGTATTCCTGTGGCTATTGCTGTATTTCCGCAGCTCCCCTTGCTGCTGCTTCGTACGATACTGCCACGCTGAAAGCCTTATCTAGCGTCAGCTCTTTCTCCGAGAGTAACCTCTTCTGGGTTCCTTCACTTAGGAGTCCACAGACAAATTTGTCCCGTAAGGTATCTGCCAGTCCTGCTCCGAGCTGGCAGTGCTTTGATAGCTTGCATAGTTCCGTAAGGTAATCAGCATTGCTCTCATCTTTATGCTGATTTCTCCTGTGGAATTTAAATCTTTCTGCTACCAGCAGCGGTGTAGGATTTAGGTGTTCCTGTAGGATAGCAACAATTTCGTTAAAACTCTTCGCCTTTGGTTTTGCTGGAGTAATCAGGTCCCACAATAGGCCGTACGTTCTTGCGCCCATTAAGTTTAGCAGTACCGATGCCTTTTTCTCATTGGCTACTTCGTTTGCCTCGCAATATACCTCGACTCCTTCCACATACGTGGTCCAGTCTTCTATTGCATTATCGAAGGCAGTGATATTGCCAGTCTTCGGCATCTTGGAAATCTAAGATGGCGCCTCCCGCTTTTTGCCTTCTTCCCCGATTTAACAAAATGGCGCCTCCCGTGCTTTGCCTTCTTCCCCGCTGGATTAAGATGGTGCCTCCCGCGCTTTCTGTCTTCTCCGCTGTTGCTAGCGCTTTATGCCTTGATGGCGATGCATATGGTCTTCGCGCACTTCCCCCCCGCGCTGCTGCTAACGCCGCTCTCCACGGTTCCCGTGGCAAACTGCAGCTCCTTGCGGCTTTCTGCGCGTTTAATTTTTATTATTTCCCCGTCGTCGGAACAACCCTGCGGGACTCTTGCCTCCCTCTTCTCGGGTCTGTACGCTGCCCGGCTTCGTAGCACCAGCCGCGCCCTGTGTGCTCCAGCCTCTCTCTCTCTCTCCTCTTCCCGACAACGCTGCTCGGCCCCGTTGCAAAGCCACCCGCTCGAGCTCTAGACCGCCGCAGCCCAGGAAGGATCAGTGTACTACCTGCCACCAGCCCGATTAGCTGAAGCACCATCGACAGGATAACCAAGCCCCGCTCTCGACATCCTCTCCAGCAAATCTTCAACTCCGCTGACTCAGAGGTGGATGCCCATGGTCGACGCCCGTTTCTTCTGTTTCTTTCTTCCTTCTGGCCTCAACCTCTGATAACTTCGCTTCAGGGATGGATCCCCATGAGGTGGTGCAGACTGTAGGTAAGTTTGTATCTGCTCATCGCCAGTATTATGTCCGTGTATAATTGAGACACGGACTGCAGGAGTTGGTTATAACAGGTCTTTACTGAATGGAGGCAACCTGGAACTACTATGCAAATGTTACTACACAGGCTTATATACAGGGGTGGTCACTACTGGTACTGCAGTATACAGGGGCTGCAGAATATAGTTCCTTCTGCAAAGTACATACACTACAGGACCCATCGGGCCTCCGTGGCTCGGCAGCACACCACCTGGTACATTTACCCACCAGGCCATTGGGGGATTGGATTCGACTCTTCTGAGCTCATATGGGTTCCCATTCTCACATTGATGGGAAACAGGGAGTCAGTTTTCCACATAGCTCACTCTGGCATGGACAATTTTTGTTTTCAGGCTTGACGGTTAGTGTGGGTGTGCTGACTGAACTGTGAGGGAGGAAGTCACGAAGCACAATGCCATTATGTATTACTGATATGTGTGGGCTGCACTTTTGAATCATCTTCTGAATAAAAGAGTGCAAGCGTCTCCTAACCAAAGGCTTTCAGCTTCCATTCAGTGCACCCCTATTCACTAAGGTTTTTCAAATCCACTGAGGTTTGTTGTTTCTGCATTTTTTGTAGTTGCTGCGAATACCATTATAAGTGGTCGGCCATTTAAGACCGAGATGAGGAGGAATTTCTTCGCTCAGAGGCTTGTGAATCTTTGGAATTCTCTGCCCCAGGGGGCTGTGGTGCTGAGCCTTTGAGTATATTCAAGGCTGAGATCGATAGATTTTTGGACTCTAGGGGGATCAAGGGATATGGAGATTGGGCGGGAAAGTGGAGTTGAGGTCGATGATCAGTCATGATCTTATTGAATGGCAGAGCAGGCTCGAGGGGCCGTATGGCCTACTCCTGCTCTTATTTCTTACGTTCTTATTTGCTGAATTTTTGTTCCTGTGGGATGCTCATGAACTGTGACAGTGCAGAAATAGGACCTGACTGCAGGACCTGTGTTGTACTCAAATGGAGCGGGGCCACATAAATCCATTATTCCTGTGCTGTAGAGTTAACTTTACTGATATGTAAACTTTGAGCTCCTGCTGGGTGATTGCGAGCACTGTAGGTCCCACGCCAAGTTGTTCCTGGTTTAATCTCATACAACAGTGAACCTTAATCCACCGTAGCCTCACCCCACTCTACATCTGCAATATCCTCCAGCCCTAAATCCAAGCTTGGGACCTTCTGCCCACTCCTGAGGACCATCTACTGTGCACTCCCTTTTCTTTCCATTCCACTATCAGTGGGAAAGCCTTCAGCTACCGTGAGCTTGGAATTCTGGAATTCTCTTCCTAAACCCCTCCATATTACGACATCTCCACGCTACTTAAAGAGCCTCCTCAAAACCCATTGATTCATCTTTCGGTAACTTCTAATCGGCATATATTCCCCTCCACCCGCCTCTTTGTGAAGTGCGTTGGTATGTTTCACAATGTTAAAGGAGAAGTCTACGTGCTGGCTGTTGTTGATCTCCGCCCCAACCAGAAACAGGTTCAGCTCTCACTTGAAGGAATTCAACAAATCAGCATTCACCACACGAGGCGGCAGCCTGCTCCAAAGGTCCATTATTCTCTGAGAAACAAACCATCTCCTAGCATCTAACTTACTTCTGCCTTTACATAACTTGAGATTGTGACCCTGGTCCTCCCTAACCTATTTTGTTGAAAGAAACTGTCTACACAAACACAATCTTACAAACATCGATCAAACCGCCCCTAAATCTACACTTCTCTAAAGTATACAGACCCAGCTCTTTGAGCCTATCTGAATAACTATGGTGCTTTAAACTGGGAATGAATCTAGTGGCCCTCCTCTGCACCCTTTCCAAAGCATCAATATCACCCACCATGTGAGGAGACCAAAAGTCGACACAGTATTCTAACTGAGGCCTAACCAAGGTCTTGTACAAGGACAAAATTGTAGTGTATGTACCTTGAAGAAGGAATTATATTCTGCAGCCCCTGTATACTGCAGTACCAGTAGTGACCACCCCTGTATATAAGCCTGTGTAGTAACTTTGTATAGTAGTTCCAGTTTTGTCTCCATTCAGTAAACACCTGTTATAACCAACTTCTGCAGTCCGTGTCTCAATTACACACGGACATTACATTGGCGACGAACAGATCCGAACTTACCTACAGTTCTGCACCACCTCACGGGGATCCATCCCTGAAGCGAAGTTATTAGAGGTCGAAGCCAGAAGGAAGAAATCCAAAAAAAACTGAAGAAACGGGCATCGACCGTGGGCAACCACCCTCTGATTCATCGATTTCGAAGATTTGCAGGAGAGGCTGTCGAGAGCTGGGCTTGGTTATCCAGTCTATGGTGTTCCAGCTAATCGGGCTGGTGGCAGGTAGTACACTGATCCTTCCTGGGCTGCGGCGGGCTAGAGCTTGATCCGGTGGCTTTTCAACGGGGCCAAGCAGCGTTGTTGGGAAGAGGAGAGAGAGAGAGAGGGTGGAGCACACAGGGCGCGGCTGGTGCTATGAAGCCGGGCAGCGTACAGACCCGAGAAGAGGGAGGAAAGTGTCCCATAGGGTCTGCTCTGACGACGGGAACAGTAATTAAAATAAAAGAAAAAGAAATTAGAAGCGCAGAAAGCCGCGAGGAGCTGCAGTTTGCCACGGGGACCGCGGAGAGCGGCGTTGGCAGCAGCGCGGGGAGAAGCACGTGAAGACCATAGGGCGCCCCATCAAGGCATAAAAACGCCAGGAACAGCGTTGGCAGCAGCGGAAAAGACAGAAAGCGCGGGAGGCGCCATCTTAATCCAGCGGGGAAGAAGGAAAAGCGTGGGAGGCGCCATTTTGTTCAATCGGGGAAGAAGGCAAAGCGCGGGAGGCGCCATTTTGTTCAATCGGGGAAGAAGGCAAAGCGCGGGAGGCGCCATCTTAGATCTCCAAGATGCCGAAGACTGGCAATATCACTGCCTTCGATAATGAAATAGAAGACTGGACCACGTATGTGGAAAGAGTCGAAGTATATTGCAAGGCAAATGAAGTAGCCGATGAGAAAAAGGCATCGGTACTACTAAACTTAATGGGCGCAAGAACGTACGGCCTATTGTGGAACCTGATCACTCCAGTCAAACCGATGGAGAAGAGTTTTAACAAAATTGTTGATATCCTAAAGGAACACCTAAATCCTACACCGCTGCTGATAGCAGAAAGATTTAAATTCCACAAGAGAAATCAGCATAAAGATGAGAGCAATGCTGATTACCTTACGGAACTACGCAAGCTATCAAAGCACTGCCAGTTTGGAGCAGGACTGGCAGATACCCTACGGGACAAATTTGTCTGTGGACTCCTGAGTGAAGGAACCCAGAAGAGGTTACTCTCAGAGAAAGAGCTGACGCTAGATAAGGCTTTCAGCGTGGCAGTATCGTACGAAGCAGCAGCAAGGGGAGCTGCGGAAATACAGCAAAAGCCACAGGAATACGGCACCCATGAAATGACACGGGGATTTGAAAAATGTTATCGCTGCGGCAGAACAGCCCATGACCAGAAGGACTGCTGGTTCAAGGACAAAACATGCAGGCAATGCGGAAAGATGGGACACATTGCACGAGTTTGCAGGTCCGGGAAGAAGACTAACGACAACAAAAAGACTACTAAGGAAAAGTACAGGAAAGTACAAAAGATGACGGACAGTAGTTCCGAAGACCAGAAGAGCAATAGTGAATCCGGGAACAAGAGACTAAGCTGTCTCAAACTTCACAACATAATCGCAAAAGAGGATCACCGAACCATTTGGGTCACCCTCACGAAAGCAGGGTCCCAAGTCAAAATGGAATTGGATACAGGATCAGCCCTGACCGTCATGAATCGACGAGACTACGAGCGGCTATTCTCACACATACCCTTGAAAGACACATCCATTGTCTTGAAGACATATACGGGGCAGAAAGTATACCCCAGAGGGAAAATAAGGGTGCCTGTTGAATACAACGGCAAGGAAATACAGAAATTGTATCTGTACATACTGCAAGATGGTGGACCACTGTTATTGGGATGTGAATGGATCAGAAAGATAAGTTTAGACTGGCACTCCATTCAGGCACTGACTGCGGCTGGTAAAAAGGATGACGACGTCACACCTGGACGAGTCAAAAATCTTAGCTAACGCTAAAGAGATATTTCAACAAGGACTGGGAACTCCTAAAGGCATAACCGCCTCGATAAAAAAAGAGAATGCAATTCCCAAGTTTTTCAAAGCAAGACCGGTACCGTATGCAATTCGCCCAGCCGTCGAGGCAGAGCTGGAGAATCTGGACAATGCAGGCGTGTTATCTAAGGTAGACTGGAGCGAGTGGGCGACACCCATCATTCCTGTCATGAAGAAAATGTTAAACAATAAGTCTGAGGAGCCAAGGAAGGTTCGCATCTGTGGGGACTTCAAGGTGACTGTGAACCCAGTCCTTCACACAGTACAGTATCCTCTTCCGAGGATAGAAGATATTTTCGCCTCACTATCTGGAGGGAAACGTTTTACAAAAATTGACCTAGCGCAAGCATATTTGCAGATGGAGGTTGAAGAATCCTCTAGGAAATATCTCACGATAAACACTCACAATGGTCTTTACCAGTATAATCGACTGGTATTCGGAATAGCATCAGCTCCGGCTATATGGCAAAGAGCAATGGAACAAGTCCTGCAAGGGATTCCGGGGACTCAGTGTTACTTGGACGACATCCTAGTGACAGGTGAAAATGACAGTGAACACCTTGCCAACCTAGTGCAGGTGCTCACTAGACTAAGAGAACATGGGCTACAAGCCAATCGCCCCAAGTGCGAGTTTTTTAAGAAACAAATATCGTATTGTGGCCACGTGATTGATGAAGAGGGGTTACATAAGTCCCCTGACAAAATTGAAGCGGTAGTTAAGGCTCCAGCGCCTGAAAATGTGTCGCAACTGAGGTCATTCCTCGGATTGGTGAATTACTACCATGAGTTTTTGCCGAATTTGTCCACAATTCTGCACCCACTGAATGCCCTGCTACAAACTGGAGTAGCATGGAAATGGAGCGATGAATGTAAGCAGGCCTTTCAGAAGTGTAAAGGCCTGATCACTTCAAGAGAAGTATTGGCTCACTACAACCCATCACTACCGATAAGACTGGCGTGTGATGCGTCTCCCTACGGCGTTGGAGCGGTACTGTCACATAAATTCCTTGATGGTTCAGAGAGGCCGATAGCTTTTGCGTCACGCTCGTTAACTTCAGCCGAGCGTAACTACGCCCAGATTGACAGAGAGGCCCTCAGCCTGGTGTGGGGGGTGAAGAAGTTCAATCACTACCTGCACGGACAGAAATTTACTCTACTAACTGATCATCAGCCTCTTGTCTCCATTTTCAACCCTAAGAAGGGCATCCCGATAATGACAGCACAACGGCTACAGAGGTGGTCCCTTTCCCTAGGGGCACACCAATATGACATAGAGTACAAAGGAACTAAACAGCATGGGAATGCTGATGGATTGTCGCGCCTACTGTTGCCGACGGTGGAAGAAGCACCTGCAGTGGATCCTGTGGAGATATTCCACTCCACCATAGTCGAATGTCTACCTGTGATGAATGCAAACATAGAAAAGGAAACACAAAATAACCCGACACTCTCCTGGGTCTATGATTTAACGGTGAAGGGATGGCCAGCACATGGCGAATCACTATTGCCAGCATTCTCGCCGAGAAGTGAACAGCTGTCAGTGTGCAGAGGAACCTTGATGTGTGGATCCAGAGTAGTAATTCCACCCAAATTGAAGGATAGGGTGCTCAGTGAGCTTCATGAGGGTCATCTGGGAGGGGTAAAAATGAAGAACTTAGCCAAAGCGTTTGTGTGGTGGCCGGGAATCGATAGAGAAATCGAAGAGATGACCAAGAGCTGTACAGGATGCCAGAAGGTCCAAAACGCCCCACCACAAGCCACTCTACATCCATGGGAGTGGCCCTCATCTCCATGGCAAAGGGTACACATTGATTTTGCTGGTCCATTTATGGACTCAATGTTTTTAATTGCGGTGGATGCACATTCAAAGTGGCCAGAGGTAATAAAAATGTCCTCAACCACCACAGAAAAAACTATCGCAGTCTTAGGAACCATATTCGCCAGAAATGGGCTGCCTGAACAGATTTGCTCTGACAATGGACCACAGTTTGTGTCTGAAGAGTTCCGGAGGTTCTTAAAGAACAATGGTGTTAAGCATTACATATCTGCCCCATATCATCCAGCCACCAATGGATTGGCTGAGAGGTTCGTTCAAACATTCAAGAAGGCTATCAAGGCAACGTGTAATGAAGACATACCCCTACAACACAAGCTGGATAACTTCTTGTTATCATGCGGTTACCAACCAAACTCTAGCCATGATGTTCTTCAATCGAAGGCTAAGATGCCGCTTGGATTTGGTTAAGCCAAACATCAGAAGAGATGTGGGGAACAGGCAGTTTCAGAATATGAATGAAAGGCCAACCAGGAGTTTCAAGATAGGTCAACCAGTTTTGACCCGGGACTACCGCACAGAGAAATGGCAGCCAGGAACGATCTGCACACGGCAAGGACCTCTAATGTATGCCGTGGACGTTGGAGAGAGCATTGTAAGACGCCATGCTGACCAGATTCTAGAGTCACTGGAAAACGTCAAATCTACACCACGATCCTATACACCTGGTGATGAAACCGAAGTATCAATTGCATCTACCTCAGAATCGGTGATATTGGAAGCAGACGAACCAAACAACGACGTTGATCCCGAATCAACTTTGCCAGAACAACCTGATACCCCAAAGAGGCGTTATCCGGACAGAATCAGGAAGCCTCCTCATTAAAGACTGAATTTATAATTAATTAACTTCAGCTAATGTATATAGCAACTGTAATTGTAAATATGTTATTTAATTATTAATCGAATGTTATGTACTGTTTAGCTAAAAGGGGAGGAATTGTAGTGTATGTACCTTGAAGAAGGAACTATGGGCTAGATTTTCAGTTGATAGCGCCAGCAGTTAGCGCCTTAAGAGAAGTGATTTTCGGGCGCTATGCGTGTAGCGCCCGTGCGCAGCGCAGTTTGCGCCCCGCCCGAAATTAAGTTGCCCGTTAGCGCCGGCACAAAGTTTAGCGCCCGCCCGGATGCGCGCGCAGAAAATGACGTCACATCCTCGTGCAACGCCCTTTGTGCGCCCCGATTCCAAACTTCAGTCGGACCGCCCCATTGTGCGGCTGGCGGCCGGAGCGTTTGGAAAAAGGAACGCAACACAACCAGCGCGGGCCCCGGGGGGCGCAAATTAAAGGGGACGCGCTCTCCAGTATAAAGGCCAGCCTTTTTTCAGAAAACACTCTTGTGCAACGCATTTCTGGAAACACAACAAGGAGGATAGCTAACTGGTTTCAAGCAGCAAGAGCTCAGGTATTTTTGGACTCAGGCCAGAGCGCTGCAAGTGGCCTTTTGGAAATTTGAGTGTTTGCCAGGATTTGACGGGGGTTGCATGGGGTGCCAAGGCGGAGCTGCAGCTCCATGTCCGTAGGGCTCGCAGACGCATTGTGAGAGGGGCAGCCCTGGCTAGAGGCAGAGGGGGCTACAGGCGTCGGCCACGTAGGCCTTACCCAGTCAGGCTATACCGCCAGCAGCGCTCCTACCTAAACATGAGTGCCGCGCGATGTGTTAAAAGGCTCCGATTCCGAAAGGAGGTGATTGCAGAGATCTGCCACCTGCTTCGCCGAGATCTGCGGCCAAAGCTCAGGTGCAGGACGTCTCTGTCGGTGGAAGTGAAGGTGACGGTGGCATTGAACTTCTATGCCACCGGCTCCTTCCAATACGCTGCTGGGGACATAGCAAACATCTCCCAGTACGGCGCGCATCGCTGCATCCGCCAGGTGACCGAAGCACTGTTCAGAAGGAGAAGCCAATTCATCTCCTTCCCCATGGCCCTGGAGAGCCAGCATCAGTGCGCATTGGGATTTTCCAGACTCGGGGAATTCCCCTTGGTGCAGGGCGCCATTGACTGTACGCATGTGGCTTTGCGGGCCCCTCTGGAGCATGGCGAGCAGTATCGCAACAGGAAGGGCTACCATTCTCTGAATGTGCAGCTGGTCTGTGACCACAAGCAGCGCATTATGGCAGTCAATGCCAGCTTCCCAGGCAGCAGCCACGATGCCTTTATCCTGCGGCAGAGTACTGTGCATGACATGTTCCAGGCACAGCCTCCCCCAAGAGGATGGCTACTCGGGGACAAAGGCTATCCTTTGTGCACCTGGCTCATGACCCCGCTCCGCGCGCCCAGGACCGCTGCTGAAGAGGCCTACAACGAGAGCCATCAAACCACCCGCAACATCATCGAGCTAACTATTGGGGTCCTCAAGCAGCGGTTCCGCTGCCTTGATCGCTCCGGAGGAGCTCTCCAGTATTCGCCGGACCGGGTCTCCCAATTTGTGGTGGTTTGCTGCATGCTACACAACCTGGCTATCCGCAGGACTCAGGCACTGCCACCTGACGTTGGACCAGCACCTCAGGAGGAGGAGCAGGAGGAGCATGAGGAGGAGGAAGAGGAGGAGCAGGAGTACGTTCCCAGGAGGGAGCGACCAGGGCCAAGGGCCGCACGACGCCACCTTATTACACGGTACTTCTAAGCCCCCTGTCAGGGAATGGCCAGGGGCCATGAGGGAAGATGAATGCAGCCGCTCCGCAAGCCCTCAGCCGGCGAAGCCAACAAACACTAAGAAGAACAACCATGGAGACTGCATGAATAAAGATAATTTTTTATTACACAAAAATGAAAAGCCCTTCCCACATGAATCCCCAAAAACAATAAACGGGCCCCACAAAAAGCCCAACAAACGACTCACTCCCACAAACTGGGGAGGAGTCACTCCACCTTTCTTCAAACCGGGCCTCAACGTCGGCCTAACGCAAAAAATAAGCCCTCCAACAACACAACCATGGGCAAAATAAAGATGGCCACCGCCATATAAAAGGAAAGCTGGCCACACCCTCTACTGAGTGGCCCGCGAGGGCGAGACCTTGCCCAGCCTTTTGCCTCCCCTGCCCGGCCTGCTGCTCCTTCGCAAGCTCTGCCCAGTGGCTGCTGCGAGGCTGGGGGAAGGTGCCTGATGCTCAGATGCCCTTCCGCCAGATGCCGCTGGGGGGCGGCCTACACGGCGTTTGGGCCTCGAGGGGCCGTCTGCTGAGTGGCGTACCTGAGCCTGGCCACCATCAGCTGCAGCCGCTTGCCCTTGACGCCCCAGTGGGGGAATGGCGGCGACGGATGGCGCAATGTGGGCCAGCTGGCGTCTGGGATGCGCTGGCTGGTGCTGTGGCGCGGTGGCACTCGGCTGGGCCCGCACTGCAGGATCCGCAACAATCAGCCGAGGGGCGGCTTGCTGGGATGGTCCAGCGCGGCGGCTGCCCTGGCGATGCCTGCCTGAGACAGCGTGTGTGGCAGCAGTGAGTGCCCCTGTTGTCCTGGTGTGCGCGCGCATCACATCCGCCAGGGTCTTGACGGCATCAGTCAGCATGCGGCCACTCGCGGCAGTTGCTGCCCCGAACTCGCGCACACTGGTCGCCAGCGACTCGATGGCCTCAGGCATGCGCCCCACCACGCTCATGAGCTCCGTGTGGCGCCGGTCCGAATCCTCGGCCATCTTATCCAGCTTCCGCACCTCCTCCGAGGTGAAGGTGTCCGGACTGGAGTCGCGACTCTCCCGCTGGGGAGGAGGGGGCCGAACTAAGGGACCCTTGCCACGTTGGTGGCGGCGAGTGTGCCGATCAGCAGCACTACCCTCTGATCCTTCCCCCCTTTGGGGGGGAAGGCCGCGGGCCACGCGCACAGCTCCTGGGTGGCTGGACGCCACTGGTCCCAGAAGCTGCATTGCCCTGCGACAGTTCCTCCAGGCACTCGTCCAGTGAGGAGGTGTCAAGCATTTCCTCCTCTCCTGCGGGACGTGACTGTTCCCCCGATGGTCCGGCTTGCTCCTCCTCCTCCTCCTGCTCGGAGGTGCTGTCACTGGCAGCTTCAGGGTCCTGGTCGTCACCAGCTGAAAGCAGGAATGCACAAGAGTAGCTTCAGAGTGAGGAGACGGCGTCAGCGCGGGAGTTAGGACTGGTGGCATTCAGCGCATTGGTGGGACAGTGGCAAAGGAGGTAGCTCGGATGGGCCAGTGCGACGTGAGAGGGCCAAAAGGCGAGGTCCTTACCATTGCCGGGCAGTGGAGGGTCGGATACTCCGCACGCTGTGGGGACGATCACACGGGCTCCCATGAGCACACACACGCGCTCCTCCAGCCGAGTGAGCTTCTGCAGCTTGGCGCGGCCACCCCTGGCACGGGCCTGGGGATTAAAGGCTACTTTAGCCTGCAAGAGAAAGGACGGGCTGTAAGTGTGCAGTGTAGCCCTGATGTAGTGTGCACTGCCTCCCATGGTGGAATAGCTTGGCCAGAGTGAAGCCCTGATGTAGTGTGCACTGCCTCCCATGGTGGAATAGCTTGGCCAGAGTGAAGCCCTGATGTAGTGTGCACAGCCTCCCATGGTGGAATAGCTTGGCCAGAGTGAAGCCCTGATGTAGTGTGGACAGCCTCCCATGGTGGAATAGCTTGGCCAAAGTGTAGAGTGCCGAATGGCCATTTGATGCTCATGACTGTCCCAATGCTGCTGGCTGAGGGCTGGCCAATAGGACTTCCAGCTCCCTTTGCCCATCATGTCAGGTGTACATGCAAGAATGAGGAGGAGACTGGAAATGCTACTCACCTTGACAATCCTGGTCAGGTCGTTGTATTTTTTACGACATTGTTTGTGGGTCCTGGGGGCATCGCCGGTGAACGTCACCCTCTGGGCGATCTGCTTCCAGGCTTTGGTGTAGTCATGGTGGGTTGGATTCCTCCCACTCTCTGGGAACAAGATCTTGCGCCTCACCTCCAGAGCTGTGACCATTATGTCCAGATCACCCTCTGAGAAGCGCAGGGCATGCTGACGGGCCTTCTCTGGCGTTGCCATGACTCCCTGGGGCTGAGCAGCAGTGTTGAGGCCTCTTTGCAAGGCTGCAGTGTGCAGGGCGTGGCAGCAGACCAATTCGTCCCTTCCCCCTTTAAGAGCTGGTCGGCGCCACGGGATCTGCTGTCAGTCCAAAAATGACCGCACCCACGCTGCGCCCCGCCTGGGCGCTATCCCTCTGGACCGCCGGCTTAGCGCCTAAAGATAGTAGTGGAACGCCTCTTTTAGCGCTCCACCAACCTCTTAGGGCGAAGCCACTGAATTCCCGGCAACGGGGCGCTACTTTGGGGCGGGCGCTAACTTCGGGCGGGCGCTAAGGTTAGCGCCCCAAAACTGCCTATACTGAAAATCTAGCCCTATATTCTGCAGCCCCTGTATACTGCAGTACAAGTAGTGACCACCCCTGTATATAAGCCTGTGTAGTAACTTTGTATAGTAGTTCCAGTTTTGTCTCCATTCAGTAAACACCTGTTATAACCAACTTCTGCAGTCCGTGTCTCAGTTACACATGGACATTACAAAAATAGTTTTGTTTTACAGTGTATTTTCCTGTGAATACACTCTAGTACCCTATTCGCCCTAGCTATTGCTTCATGGCATTAGCCACGAACCCTTAGAGATCTATGCACTGATCTCTTTGTCACCACCGCCTTTAGTTATTTTCCTAGGATGGAGTATGTCTATTCCTGCCCACGTGCATAACACTGCACTTTTCTAAGTTAAACATCATTTGCCAGTCACGCACCCAATCCCTCAGTGAATTTAAATTGAGCATCACCTCCAGTCCTGACTCTCACACATATCTTATTACATCTGCAAATTTGCAGATCATCCCCCAGCCTCTACATTTAGATCATTAATGAAAATAGTAAATAGCAATGGCCCTAACACACTGATCGCCAATCAGATCCAAATCCATCTACAACCATTCTCTGTCTGCAGGCTTTTAGCCAATTCTCAATCCAGCACAGTAGCTTTCCACTAATATCCAAGGCTTCAGTCTTGTAGGGTAACCTATTATGTGGTACCTTATCAACAGCTTTTTGAAAATCTAGTTAGACAACGTCCATTAGGTTTCCCTCATCCACTATCTTGGTAACCCCTTCAAAAAATACAGTCAAATCAGTAAGACAGGACTTCCTTTTTCTGAATGCATGTTGGGTGTCCTTGATATGTCCTTCTTTGGCTGTGGTCATATAGTGCATCCGTAATGATTCCCTCAAGTATCTTCCCTATTACTGACGTCAATACCTGGCAAGATTAATGCTGCATGAGTCGGAAGGTGCCACCACATCCAACTAATACATTTCAGAGTGTGAATAGATGATATATATAAAGAGCTAACAACTTGTAAGGTAAGGGTTAAAAGTAGGATGTGAATTGTACTGTGTGTATATCAGATACAATGGAACTTCCCTTATCTTTCCAATTGTTCGCCAGAATTTTCATGGGAGAAAATCCCATGGGAGATGTTGCACAGTGTGCCAGCGCCAATCTCCAAGTGTCAGCCATAAACCAGCCTCATGGCCAAAGAAAAGATCAGTTCAAAATGGGTAATAACAACAGAAAATGCTGGAAAAACTCAGCAGGCCAGGGCAACATCCGTGGAGAGAGAAATAGAGTCAACATTTCAGGTCGAAACCCTTGATTTCCAGCATCTGCAGTATTTTGCTATCGTTCAAAATGGGTAGTTGCTGGGCGTTTTTGCTGCCACCCTGAAGCCTGGGTCTCATTTTCATCAACTGATGAGTTGCACTTGCCAGACTGGCACTCAGTTATATCTTTGCAAGGGGAGGAAATCAGCTGGTCTCTATGCGGAATTGTCCAACAGTCTAGACCCGGAGGGAGGGGAGGGAGGCAATCTGGGTGTGGGGCCATGCGTGGGCTGGCAGCGCGCTGAAGTGTTTTTGTGGAGCCAGGTGGATCATTCCTTCTCCTCTTTGCCGTAATAAATAAAAGGTGCAGTAGGATTTTTTGGAGTGGCCTTCCATGGTCCCTTTAAGGCCACTAGTTAGACAGCTCAATGCCGGTATAAATGAGTGGGGCGTGCACGACACAGGCCCTGCCCATTTTTTACCTCAAATTGCAGTCGGGGTCCTATGTATTTCATAAGACCCCTATTTGCATATCAAAAGTGGCCTCCCACCTGAAACAGGCGAATGCTCCAGCCGCCCGTCTAAAGGCCCCAACCAAAAGTACACCTGGGGTACTGTGTGCAGTTTTGGTCTCCTTACCTAAGAAAGGATATACTTGCCATAGAGGGAGTGCAGCGAAGGTTCACCAGACTGATTCCTGGGATGGCAGGACTGTCGTATGAGGAGAGATTGGGTCGACTAGGCCTGTATTCACTAGAGTTTAGAAGAATGAGAGGGGATTTCATTGAAACATATAAAATTCTGACAGGGCAAGACAGATTGGATGCAGGGAGGATGATTCCCCTGGCTTGGGGGGGTCTAGAATGAGGGGTCACAGTCTCAGGATACGAGGTAGGACATTTAGGACTGAGATGAGGAGAAATGTCTTCACTCAGAGGGTGGTGAACCTGTGGAATTCTCTACCACAGAAGGCTGTGGAGGCCAAGTCACTGAATATATTTAAGAAGGAGATAGATAGATTTCTGGACACAAAAGGCATCAAGGTGTATGGGGAGAGAGCGGAAATATGGTATTGAGATAGAGGATCAGCCATGATCATATTGAATGGCGGAGCAGGCTCAAAGGGCCGAATGGCCTACTCCGGCTCCTATTTTTCTATGTTTTTATGTTTCCAAGATGGTGGTGGCCAGAACCCTGGCATAATACAGGGTGGTAAGTGACCTGACGCCATTTTGAGGCTTCTACTGCCCCCTTTATGCTGTGTGGCCACAGTTAAAATTGACTCCTTTATACATACATTGTCTACATTCCTGTGCCTGGAGAATTGCTGTACCATACATTTAAGACTAACGTTTTGTGGCCCCCATTATCCTCCATTATCCATTTGGAGTCCTCTCGATTATGAAGGATAATGAAAGGTTCCACTGTGCACCACATATTTTTTTTGCGATGAAAAGGATATGGTTTAGGTAAAGTTAACTGGTAAGGGAGAAGGTGGTTTAATCCTTAGACTGCTAGAAGATTCAGGGAAATTTCTGTGTCCCTGGGCCATCTATTTTTGTTTTCTGCTTATGCTCTATGTGGCTGCAATAAACATTAATTTCAGTTGTACAAGGTATTGGTGAGACCACACCTGGAATACTGCGTACAGTTTTGGTGTCCATACTTAAGAAAAGACATACCTGCTCTCGAGTCAGTACAAAGAAGGTTCACTCGGTTAATCCCGGGGATGAGGGGATGGACATATGAGGAGAGGTTGAGTAGATTGGGACTCTACTCATTGGAGTTCAGAAGAATGAGAGGCGATCTTATTGAAACATATAAGATTGTGAAGGGGTTGGATCGGGTGGATGCGGGGAGGATGTTCCCGATGATGGGTGAAACTAGAACTAGGGGGCATAGTCTTAGAATAAGGGGCTGCTCTTTCAAAACTGAGATGAGGAGGAACTACTTCACTCAGAGGGTGGTAGGTCCATGGAATATGCTGCCCCAAAAAGCTGTAGAAGCTACATCATTACATAAATTTAAAACAGAAATAGACAGTTTCCTAGAAGTAAAGGGAATTAAGGGTTACGGGGAGCGGGCAGGAATTTGGACATGAGTCTAGGTTCGGATCGGTCATGGCCCTATGGGTAGCGGAGCGGGCCCAGGGGCCGTGTAGCCTGATCCTGCTCCTATTTCGTGTGTCTAATTCTGTTAGATTCAGGAGATGGTTCTGTGATAGTGGATTGGTGGTTAGGATCAGATCAGCCATGATCTTATTGAATGGCGGAGCAGGCTCGAGGGGCCGATTGGCCTACTCCTGCTCCTATTTCTTATGTTCTTATGTTCTTAGGCTGCTCAAACATCAGGAACAGCTTTGTTGCTGCAATATTAACTTACAACTCCTAAATTACATCATAAAACTTATATTTTTCCTAAAAAATAGAAGAATATATAAACGTTGTAGCAGTTGTTGCCATGGTCACACACATGATGTGGCTCTGTCAGTCACACGATCTTCACCATTTAGTCAGCTGAAAAAGCAGCCTTGGGAATTGCCATCCTTTCTTTGTCTACTTGTTCTGTCCTTTGTTTGTACTAATTAATTTGAATAAGTCCAACGTTTTCCTAATGTTCTTTCCAATTTTAAAATCTTTCACTTGGGGGGGAGAAATTCGGTACAGCCCCGTTTGGGGCGCTAAAACTTTGAAAGTTAAAAAATTGGCGCCAAGCGCTAATCATACTCGCCTCCCACGAAATTCAGTTTTAGCGCTCCAAGAGGGAAGTGGAGCGCTAACTCACGCGCTAACCACTTCTCTTAGGGCGCTAAAGTCCGAGAGCGGGGCGGTAGCGGCAGAGCGCTGAACCATTTTGAGCGCATTGTAAACGGCGCTCTTTCATCACAGAGGCTGCTTCCCTCGCTTAAAGGGAAGGGTCAATGATGCTGCACAAGCTGGTTGTCATCAGTTCTGTTTTGCAAGGCGACCTGGGCGACTGCCATTACAGCCTGAAACACCCTCACAAAGTGGAGGGCTTGGACATCCCGCACCAATGAAACATGAAAAACTTTGTGCAGGCACCAGGCTGGTGCAAATAATAAAGGTTGCGCGAGTTGAAAAACATTCCCTTTAATTACCGCTCCCGAAGCGGCCAGCCGAGTTCACAGCACCTCCTCCAGCTGGCGTTGTCGGTGCGAGGCGAGAAAGCAGGGAGGAGAGAGTGAATTTTTCATCCGGGGCGATAACGGGTCGCTGCGCTCTTTATGACGTCACAATCCGCGAGGCGGTAGAGACCCAGGCAGTAAACCCGCACTGAATATCGCGGGCGTCGCTGCATTTGCCGCGCCTGGGCACTTACCCCTTAGCACCCCATTAGTGCCCCCCACCAAGTGCTAACGGGAGGCACTAACATAACGAATTTCTGGTGTTTTATCTATCTTGCAGCTTTCTCTGTCCATTTTTATAGATGGGAACTACTTTATACAAAATGGATTTTGATTGACTGAACAAGCACCAAGGCTGCTTCGCCGTATGATTGACAGAGCCGCACATTGTATGCGTGGCCATGTCAGTCCTGGACACATTTTCACTTCCAGGAAGAGGACTGATAATGGATGTACTTGGTGGCATTAGGAGCCCCTCAGCCTGTCAGCGTCCAGACAAGCAAACTCAATCACAGCACTCAACGGGCTAGAGATTGGATTTTCCAATTGGTTTTTATTTTACTATCAGTGGTGAATGGGTTAAAATGACATCAATCAGAAAATCCAGGCTGAATGCAGATTGATTCTGTGATGTGGGTTTAGAATGTTTACACTTTGAACATAGCTCCAGGAATTAGAACGTGAAATGGTGGAGTCGTCTTCATAAAACCTTTCATGGAAGCAACACTGTGAATCATACAGACTCATGTTGCAGCACAGTTTCCATAGGTACTAGCCATCTGCAGGCACCTTGCCTATGTGGTCATTGTTAAAGAAGAAAGAAAGACTTGCATTTATATAGCGCCTGACATGAATCTTGTCATTCATGTGGAAATGACTTATGAAGTAATACTGGGCGGCCTGTTGGTGGCGCTGTCCATGGAGAGTATAAATACTGGGGCATGGGCCCAGCTTGCTCAGGACATTCTTTAACAGGAACTAGTGAAGGACACAACTAGATCTCCATGTTGAAAAACAGTTGATTAAAGCTTTGTTTAATACTCAGGCCAAGTGCCTAGTAGTTTTCTTACGTCAGCGCCTTTCACAATTTACAGCCATTAAGTACTTTTGAAGCCTAGTCACTGTTGCACTGTAGGAAACGCGGCAGCCAATTTGCAGACATCAAGGTTCCACAAACAGAAATGTAATAGTGACCAGATTTCCTATTTTTTCCATTGATGTTGGTTGAGGGGCAGGACACCAGGCAGAACTCTTTTGCTCTTCTTCGTATCGTGCCATGGGATTTTTTACGTCCATCTCAGAGAGATAGAGGAGGCTTCAGTTCAACAATTTATGCAAAAGACGACATCTCCGACAGCGTAGCACCCCCTCAGTACTGCGCTGAAGTGCTTCCCTAGATTTTGTGCTCAAGTGTCGGGAGTGGGACTATGAACCCATGACATCCTGACTCAGAGGTGAGAGTGCTACCCACTGAGCCACAGCGGACACCTAATTGTTCACGTGTAGAGCCCAGGCAAGGAGTGTTGGGAGGCTATCAGATTGTTAAAGGGCATCGGAGGAGCGGGTTTGTTGGCTGCTTTTTCTCTTCCCTGGCCCAGCGGCACTCTGACCAATTGTGGCACCCCAGCCACCTTCCCTGGCTAAGATCAACTATTTCAGACCAGGGAGCCAAACCAGGGTGGGCCTATTCTATATTGCTCAGTTCCACACTGAACAATTTAGACATCAGTATTAGGTAGGCTTTCAATAAAAAATGTATTTCCTATACTTTCAGTGTACCATGATGCTGGGAATGTCGCAAGAGAAATAGGCCAATCATCAATGATTTGTGGATATATTTATACTGTAATACTACAGCAATCCATCATGCAATCTCACGAGAAGGTTATAAATTTCAGTAAGTGCATGTGCTACCAATCTGATCAAGGCCGGGTGTCAGCGAGCCAACGCTACCTCCTCTCTCAGGGCTGGTCGGTTTTCTTGTCTGTCAGTCAGTTTTTCCATGTAGTGGAATTCTACCGTTAAAGAGCAGCTTGACAGAGATATTAATTGGCTAGTCAGAGTCAAGAATTGACCAGAGGGGACGCACCATGAGGATTAGCTTGGGCGTTTTAAACCCAATATATGGAATGACACTTTCACCTTCATGCATAATACAAGAGGCAGACTTGTTGGAGAATGTAGCCGTGTTCTAAAGGGTAATACAACGTCAGTAAAACTTAACTTCTGTAGGAGAGTTTAATACACTTTAGACAGCATCAGCTAGCATCTTGTCATTCTGCTAGTAACAGAGCCTTTTAATCTAGTTTTTAACCATTCTTTCATCTTTTAATTTTCTTTTCTATCATTAAAAGGGCATTGCCATTACCCTTATTAATAATAAAGAGAAAGTCACTGCTCCTTTAGCAGGAATGAGCTTGTATTTATATAGTCCCTTATCGCAGCCTCAGGACATTGCAGCGCACTTTGCAGCCTTGGATTACTTGACGCGCAGTTATTGTTATACAGGTAGAGCCCAGGTTTAAAACCTCATCCTCAAGACAGTGGCCTAGAAATTAGTTTGCTCTCTAGGCCGGAATGGGTAGGCCCGAGATGCACCCGACACTGGGCCTCGGGCCTCATTTACATGACTACCGGATGTTCCCAGGCAGCTTGCCAGTGAGGAGGATTTCAGTTTCAGGCATTCGGTCCTGGGAGAGGGAGGGAAGGAATCAGGAGGGAGGGAGGGAGGGAGGGGGCCCGATCGGGGCCGGCAATGGTCTTCGGCACTGCTGTGGAGTCGGGAGAAGCACACCTGCCCCTCCCAGTTCCACATTCAGGGACGTATTTTTTTTAAAACTTATGTTTTGGTGGCGGTCTCCAGCGGTCCTTTTAAGGACAGCTGGTTCGGCCGCATGTTGTCCTGATTTTCCTGAATGTAGCAAGGCAGTCCAATTTTACATAGGAGAGGTGTTAGGCCCCTATTTGCATATGCAAAGGGGCCACTTCCTGTTTCAGGCGCCGGGCCTGGACGCTTCTTTTTCTGCCTGCACCAATATGGCAGGCGATGCACCCTGCCCACCATATTGGACGGTTAGGTGCCAATTTTATGTAAGAGTGAATTATAAATTTCAGTAGCGACAATAGTTCTTACAAATCAGCAGCATTTCTCCCAGTAGAATTCAAGAACTTAAAGGACAGACTGTGGCCATTTGGCATCATGCCTGTGCCACGGCTAGCCCTAGTACTAGACCGATCCACTGCAATCCCATTTCCCTAGCCCTAGTACTGGAGCGATCTACTCCAATCCCATTTCCCTAGTCCTAGTGCTGGACCAATCTACTCCAATCCCATTTCCCTAGCCCTAGTACTGAAGCAATCTACTCCAATCCCATTTCCCTAGCCCTAGTACTGGAGCGATCTACTCCATTCCCATTTCCCTCGCCCTAGTGCTGGACTGATCTACTCCAATCCCATTTCCCTCGCCCTAGTACTGGACCAATCTACTCCAATTCCATTTCCCTAGTCCTTGTATTGGACCGATCTACTCCAATCCTATTTCCCTAGTCCTTGTACTGGACCAATCTACTCCAATCCCATTTCCCTCGCCCTAGTACTGGACCAATCTACTCCAATCCCATTTCCCTCGCCCTAGTGCTGGACCGATCCACTCCAATCCCATTTCCCTAGCCCTAGTACTGGACCGATCTACTCCAATCCCATTTCCCTCACCCTAGTACTGGAGCGATCTACTCCAATCCCATTTCCCTCACCCTAGTACTGGACCGATCTACTCCAATCCCATTTCCCTAGCCCTAGTACTGGACCAACCTACTCCAATCCCATTTCCCTCGCCCTAGTGCTAGACCGATCTACTCCAATCCCATTTCCCTCGCCCTAGTGCTAGACCGATCTACTCCAACCCCATTTCCCTGCATATCCTTTACATTCTTTCTTTTAAAATTTCAGCCAGTTGCTGTTACAATCTCTGCCTCAATAATCACTTGTGGGAAAGTCTTCCATGTTCTAATAATACTGTGTGAAAAAAAGCTTCTAACTTCCCCCTTAATTTTTCAAGTGAAAGTCCTGAGTCCATCTCCCTTGTTGGTGATTCACTAGCCAGTGAAATCATTTCTTGTTTAATCAGCACAAAGATTTTCACTGTTGATAGTAGTATGAATTTTGTTTGATTACTAAAGTATCCTGGGTCCTCGGAGAGATTGCATCTGAAGCAATAGACAGCACACAGAAAATAAGACATTTTTCTCTTTTTTTAATCTTTAGGTTTGGCTGTTCACCAGATCATCACCATCACAGTCTCCCTCATCATGGTTGTTGCTGCTTTGATAACGACATTGGTTTTAAAAAATTGGTAAGTACATTCCTTGAGAACTAAGATAAAACTGGGAATACTGGGAATCTGAGATTGAAGAGGATAATGCTGGAAATGCAGAGCCGTTAGTCAGCCATCTGAAAGAGACAATGGTAGGTTGACATCTTGGAGGACCCTTATTCAGAGTTGTTGGGTGACACCCAAAATGTTAACCTAGGTCAGATGCCAACTGACTGGCATTTCCACCATTTTCTGGTTTGTTATTATCTTTTTTGGTCAATTCGGTGCTCATCCTAGATCAGGGACATTAGTGTTGTGGGGCAGAACATTTTAGTCACCCAGTATTGACAAGCGTTTCCAGTCAGGTGTAGCATGGTTAGGTGCCGTGTAAACCAGTCCCAGCAATGTGTTTCAAACTAAGAAGAACACCCCTTATTGCACCAGCGTAACATTTTTCCACCTTCCATTCCAGCTGTCCTGCAGTCTCTCTGAGCGAGATTGCCAATTAGAGGTAACTTGTGCTGTATACTATGTCCACTAAAAGCTACGTCCACTAGATTTCCCAAGCTTATTTCACATATGACTGTTAATGCCAGCAGGAGACGTGACTTTAATTCTATTAGTCTAGGCTAGATTTGAACCCAAATCCCAGAGGTGAAAGGTCAGTGTCTAACCCACTGCACCTTTTTCTGTTTTGTTTAAGTTTCTGAGAATATTGGGTAATAACTTAGTTCCCCTTTGTAAGACCTGGCAATAGGATCTTGTGTGTCAGAAATGATCAGGTACTTACACAGAGTAAGTGATGATTTGTGACACAAATAGTGGGGGATAAGTTAAAGTGTATCCCACTCCCTGACATGACAATCATTAGTGACTTGTTCCCACAGACTTCTCATCTCCCTTTTATTCTGAAGCCTCAAATGATAAAAAAATATCAGTGAACCGATTTGGATTTTGAAAGCAGCACATTTTCTACGTTAAAGGTTGTAAAGTAAAAATTTGGGGAGAATCTGAAGATGTCAAGGTGATGCTTAAGACACAGTTTCGGAAGTTTGGAGTTAGTAGGGAAGTCAGGCTGATCATCTTCACCCAAAGGGTAGTAGACTTGTGGACAAAGATAGCAGGGAAGGACAATGAGGCGGACAATATAAGTAATGTTTGGAAGAGAGACTGGATTGGGGACTATGGTGAGAAGATGGGTAATTGGGATTAAGATTGATTAAAAAGGGATCAACACAGACTAGGTGGTCAAATTTGGGACCTTCTTGGTCTCTACAACTCTGTGTCACCCCATGCAGTGTAGTTAGCAATTGAACTATGAGGGGAACTCTTTGATCCTGGAGTATTCTGTGTGTGTCTGGTTGCCATGGTATAAGAGGATCATGCAGCCTATAGAGGTGCAGCAGGAGGGAACGATGAAACTGCTCCATTCTGATGATATGTGACGTACAACTTCATAAACTAGGACTCTTCAGCCTTGAACTTATAGAGGTATATAAGATACTTAATGGGATAGAAAAGACAAACCCAGAACAATAGTTTCAGGACAGTTGAAACTTGAGGTCACAGGCTCACAATCGCGACGGGCAAGTTTTGGACGGGTGCCAGGAAATATGTCTTTACACAAAGCTGGAATAGGGCTGCCAAGAAGCCTCATTGAGATCAGGACACTGGATCCATTTAAGAAAAAGCTGGAAGCTGTAATGGGAAGTGGTAGGGTTAATATTCTCGAAGGATGAGATCACATGGGTCAATAGGCCTTCTTGATTCAAACCAACCTTGTGATCCTTTCATTACTGATGGCTGATACAGCTGCCTCGTGTAGTGAGTTACACATTTTTGAGCCTTTACTGGTTGCCATTTGCAGAGTCATCATCATAATTCACCCTTATTACTCATGGAGTATAGGTCTTTTACTGTGTATCGCTTTTGAACTCTGTTTTGAGCAACCACTTCCAACTGATTTTAGGCATAGTCTGCTCTTTTTACTTTGGCATCCACAGTTTACGCCAACTATGTTTGATCTGCCTGGTCTTATTTTTCCCTGGGAATTCCATTTCAATGATGTCTAGTCTTCTTTCGTCTGGTAGTAGCAAAGCAATCTAAATGTCAATATCTAAGTCAGTTATCCAGGCCAAAGCCTCCGGTGTAACAGGGTGGATATCTTGCAGGCTGCCTGCGAATTTCCTCTGAGGGCAGTGCTCAATGATGTGCTCCAGGGTCTGATCAGGAGCTCCACAGTCGCAGGATGGGGATGCTTTAATCTTCTATCTATGGAGAAGGTGGCAGCATCTACCATGACCAGTTCTGAGGCGGTTGATGGTTGTCCACTGTGTGCGAGGAAGGTTTGATCCTTCAGGTTGTACTGTGGGGTTCTCTGTAAGGAATCCATTCCATATGTCGCAGTTCTTCCAAGCATTTCACCATCGGTCATCAAGGCTATGGGGAGATTGCTGAAGGGCTTCGGCGACAGTCCAAAGTGGCCTTCTAGATTTGAGACAGGTTGGTGGTAGGTTGTTCAATTTGAATGATGTCTAGTGACAAAGGTTTGGAGTTTTCTAATGGTATGGGCAAGCCAACTCCGTTTTCTCCATCTTATTTGCAACTCTATTCTCTCCTGTCTTATGTTTTTCCCCACACTTCCTCATTCTTGATGGTCTCTGGCCAGCCCAAGATTGCTCGTAGACATTTATTGACAAATGTCTGTAATTCAATTGTAACCACCCTAAAATATAATGGTGGAGTCCCAGAGTACTTGGGAAAGGTTTGACTGCCAAATCAAGGCATGTTAATAAACTTTATCCAGTGGACCTGGGGTATGAGCGGGGGGAGATGAACCTTGAGCTGCAGGTTGAACCCTAGAGGCACTTTGTTCATCCGGCAAACAACCATAAATTTGGAGTAGAATATGAAGTATAAATATGACAAAATATAGCACAGTTAAGAACATATTTATCCCAGCAAATTCTGAACTTGCTAAGAGTCGTATCAATTAAGATCAAATAAAGTTGCAATCCTTCATAGTCTGATTTTGAGGAAGAGTCAATTCAGTCATTTTTATTGCAGTGTTTATTATTAGATGGAGCTTAAATTATGTTGCTGGAGGTGATGGTTAAGTCTTTTAAAATCCAATATAAGGCTAATGTGACAGGAAGACTTGTAGACAAAGAAATAGACAAAGGAAGTCTTATAGGCAAAGCATGAATCAATTTGCAGAGTCACAGTTACAGTATAAATACACTCGTAACTTTCCAACTGCTGTTTCCGGCAATTTGCGGACACACACGGCCAGCGGGCGAGCATCCTCGTCAGATTCTTATTTGTGTTTTCTAAATTGTGTATTTGGTCCTTGCAGGGGAATACATTGGTATAAGGATTATTGTCATGGCTGTGCCCATGCTGGGGTGAGTAGGGTAGATTTTCCAATTGTCGCCCTGGTGTAAAACTGGCATTATGGATCGGCTGCCTGTTATGGAAATGAAAATCGGGCAGTTTCTATGGCGGGCAATGTCAGTTTTATGTCCGTTTGGCAAGTTGAATCTACCCCAGTGTGTCGTTTGAGGGTTAAGACAATTTAGTATCTATTCCTGGGGCTTGACAGCATTTGGAGTTGGTTAAGGGGAGAGGATCCCCTAACTAGTGTGCTAACCTTGTGGGGGCAGGAGAGAAGATGAGATAACTTAAGTAGAGGTGAATTGGTTAGCCCAAGCTTAGGTTCCAAAAGTTAGTAGATTGTGAGACGAAGGAAGAATTGAGGAAAGCAAACAATTTCACAGATCTGAGGTCCCGAGCAGTCCCACGTTAGAGAGACCATACAATTAGTCGTTCGTGCAACACGTGAGGACACAGAAATGAGGAAGAGCATGTAGGAGAACATATTTGGAGTTGAAAAAGAGCGAGAGACGTTTTTACAATAAAGAAACACGAAAGAAAGAACTTGGAGTAGGAATGCTTGTCACTTCACAGGTTTGGAAACTCAGATACACTGCAGTTTCCAGTAACCACACCTGGAGAAGGAACCAAGAGTCTGATAAGAGGAAGGAAATTATCAGCTGTTGGCCAGTTTCAATGTACTTGGGTGTAGGGGCTTAGACTGAATCGATGGTTGGTGGTGTCAAAATTGGTTCCTTTCCAGGGGGTTAAAGGTCAGAATGGCAGGAGGGATGTTATAGATGACCTCGGTGACCCCTGAGCTAGGGAGGGGGATCATAAGCACATCAGCCATGGTTCCCCTCCTATCCACTGGTATTATACTCCGTATCAAACCAACTCCAAGTGGTGTCTGTCACCTTCTCCAGGGGGATCTCACATGCTGGGCTTGAGAATTGTTCTGAGCCCCAAATCTGGAATCTGCCAGCAATTTTAATATCAGCGCAGAGCATGGGTCGCTTTGCGAAGTCACAGTATAAATGCGCTCTTAATTTTCCAACTTCTCGTTTCCTGCAATTTCCAGACGCACGCGGCCAGCGGGCGAGCTTCCTCCTCAGATTTTCCAGTTCTGACAAAAAAAGGGGCCGATGTCCAAAAACCATTAACTTGTTTTCTTCATTTTCAGACGCTGACAGACCTGCTGTGCCCTCCTGGAATTGTCTGCTTTAGTTTCAGATCGTCAACATTTGTAGTTTTATTGTCCTTATCTGTTCACCATCACCGTGCGTCCGCAATGCCCCGGTGACGCTGTGCCTTTGTTTTGAAGATTGGTGTTCATAGCTGACTGGATGCTCAGATAGATAGCGACCACCTCTGCCCCTTGGCGATGGTGTCTTTGTGTGTATCAGAGAGTGGAATTGAAGTTGTGCTTTCCATTTCTTTGGATGAAAATGCTGACTGATTTTAAATTGAACTACTAATTATCACAAACAGAAACCAGGTAAATAGGAGCTGATATTCGAACCGGCGTAGACATCATCAGCATTTGAAACACAGTACAAGCGTTTACTACAAGTTCAAACATATCTCTGTGCCCATGTCCTCCAGGGAGCTTGAGAAAGATATAAGAAAAAAGAAAAAAAGGAGCTTTGCTCTGCTCCTAAACAGATCCAGTACCCTCCAGCAACACTGTGTTGAAGGAGGATTCAAATTGAGTATTGATCTAGCCTGTTGGCGGGGTCTTCTCACCCTCCTCCTCCCCACCAGTAGAGGAATTGTATCCCTCAGTCCTGCACACCAGGGGGTTTCATTTCCCTTTATCACACTGTCCAATGCAATCTTCTCAAATGTCTGTTTGCATTAACATAAAAGAGTCATTAATCCATTTTTAAAAATCATTTAAAATGGCACAGAAAATAATTCAGTGGAAACGCACTAACCGCTGGTGAAATCAGGGTCCATTTATGTCCTTTGCACTTCCGTCCCAGAGCTTCTCCTGCGCCAGAATTCCCGAATGTGCTCCCGTGCGGAACGCTCCGCCATCAGGAATGACATAGACGGCAATTTAACCTACAAGGGCCCTCGCCTTAGAGAATGTCAGTCTCGCTCGGCTCATGTTCTGGAGGGCTGCATTTACACAGTACCAGGCTGTATGGGCAGCTCTCTCTTACATAGACCAGGACCTCTCTGCTCATAACATTACAATTTCCTATTTCTGGTTCTTGGTTGAGGAAAGCAACCCATCGCCACTGTAATCGTGACCGTCCAATTCCAATCGCCTGCTCCTTCATCAATTATTAACTTGTCAAATATGCATCTCCTTTGGCTAAGAGTTAAGATGGTAGTATTTGTATTAAAATTAAATGCAAATCAATGCGATGTGGATAGCATTGATTTTAGCTAAGCTAAACAGATTAATTGAGTTAATTAACATTTCTTCCCGCAAGCCGTTTCAGCTTCAGTGTATTACAGAGCAACAGCTTGGCTTTTTAACCATTTAAAAAAAACATGCAATTATATAATTGAGAGATGATGTTCATATCTGTTAATTCAAAGTTGTTTAATTCACATTTTCTGATCATTCATTTTTTCTTTCTACTTTTCCTGTGTTGTTGACATTGTTTAATTCACACAGAAAAACTGCTGAATCATCAGGCGTAGACAGTATAATCTCATTTTCTAATATCTCACACATAAGAGATGGTAAATGAGTCAGATACACCGTCAGAGATGGGCTGAGTGCAGTTTTACTTAATCGATGTTACTGCCGTCAGTTCTTCTCGGAACGTTTCCTTTCCTGTGTCTCTGAAACTATAAATACACCTTCCCTCATGCTTTTCCTCCGTCATGTATGAGGTAGAAATTGAAATTCATCACATTGTCCTGCTCCCACCCTGGCTTATTTTTTCCCAGAACTTTAAAAATATGGAAATCACTCTCTATCTCAGTAGCCCCTCCCTCTGACGACCTACGAGGTTTTAAAACTCCAAAATAACAACAGAAAATGCTGGAAATACTCAGCAGGCCAGGCAGCATCCGTGGAGAGAGAAACAGAGTTAACATTTCAGGTCTGGGACTCCACGGATGCTGCCTGGCCTGCTGAGTATTTCCAGCATTTTCTGTTGTTATTTCAGATTTCCAGCATCCGCAGTATTGTGCAATTAATTTTAAAACTCCAGCTTGGTGTTATCTGGCCTCTACTTCTTGATTTACTTCGCCGTCTCTCCTATCGTTTTCCAATATGTCTTCTGCATTACGGGCGTTCAGCCTTCTGCTAGGGTTGGGAAGTAAGCGCCACTCCTGCTAGTTCAAAGTGGCAGAAGCAATGCCTGTGGGCTGTGCAGATAAGAGAAGCTGTGATTTAGGATTACCACCGCACCCACATTTTAACATTTTTCCAAATTCCCTTCTGTGTAAGCAATATAACAGAGACAAAATGGCTCGTGGAGAGGCGCTAGTAATGGACATAGAGGTGGGTTTTCTCTCACTGTCACGTTCCAACACACTGGCTGAGTTTTCGGAAGAGCCCGCTCCTATCTTAAGGGCCTGATATTGGGATTGCTCATCACTACATAAGCTGCTTAAATATTATCAGTAGCTATCTATCTAAACTTGATTGGCTAGCACCTGAAATTACAAAAAACCAATTGGTTAGCATTGCTCAGGTAGTAGCATTTCATTAATAAATTTAAAATCTATATAAATGAACATTCAAATCCAAGCAATTTATCGGAGGAACATGATCACTGAGAGGATCTGAAGGATGCAATCCTGTTTGGAACATGCCAACGTGATCCTTATTGATTACATTTTGATGAATCTTCATTTCAGTAATACTCTCAGTGTGACTGTCCTTCCATATATTCTGAGGCTCACACATGCACGTGAGTCACGGACCTCTTTAAGCCATCTCACCTTGAGTCAACCAAAGATTCTGATACGTACAAGGCTGGTGTATATCCTGTGCCATGTTGTGCCAGTGCATATGTGGCGCAGACAGATGGAGCAACAGGGGATTAACTAACTGTGTACGGGGGCATTGTACACAGAGGTAAACTAGGTTTAGCCTTGGCTGAGCATGTATTCATAGAATCATAGAATGGTTACAGCACAGAAGGAGGCCATTCGGCCCGTCGAGCCCGTGCCGGCTCTCTGCAGGAGCACTTCAGCCAGTCCCACTCCTCCGCCCTTTCCCCGTAGCCCTGCAAATTTTTTTCCTTCAGGTACTTATCCAACTCCCTTTTGAAAGCCATGATTAAGTCTGCCTCCACCGCCCTTTCAGGCAGTGCATTCTAGATCCTAACCACCCGCTGCGTAAAAAAGTTTTTCCTCATGTCGCCTTTCCTTCATTTGCCAATCACCATAAATCTATGTCCTCTGGTTCTTGACCCTTCCACCAATGGGAACAGTTTCTCTCTATCTACTCTGTCTAGACCACTCATGATTTTGAACACTTCTATCAAATCTCCTCTCAACCTTCACTGCTCCAAGGGGAACAACCCCATCTTCTCCAGTCTATCCACATAACTGAAAACCCTCATCCCTGGCATCATTCTCGTAAATCCTTTCTGCACCCTCGCTAAGGTCTTCACATCCTTCCTAAAGTGCGGTGCCCAGAGTTGGACAGAATGCTCCAGTTGAGGCCGAACCAGTGTTTTATAAAGGTTCATCATAACTTCTAGTTTAGAAGTAGCATGAAGTAAAGTGAAACATATACAGAGCCACAGAACAGGAACTGTTGAAATACAAACTGGATGGAATGTAATCAGTAGAGAGGAAGTGGATCACCTCATTGTTATTTTATAATTCTGTCTTGAACAAGTTTGCATCATTCATCTTGTCTTGGTGTCAGTATTGTTCTTTGTTTCAATTGTAGGAATTTAATTTCTTGTATGTAGATTTAAAAATTCTGAAGTTGGCTAATCTTAGTGGGGCAGCGAGTGCTGAAATTTGCCTCGGTCCCACAGAGCAAGGGAAGTGAAGGTTCAGCCAGGGTCCCACTCTGTTTGATAACCCAGTGACTCCTGCTGGCAAGTGCTCCTGTGGAGGTTGGGTAAGCATAGCACTACATAGGATTACTTAGGATGTACCGCACAGAAACAGGCCATTCGGCTCAACCAGTCCATGCCAGCGTTTATGCTCCACTCGAGCCTCCTCCCGTCTTTCCTCATTTAAATCTATCAGCAATAACCCTCTATTCCCTTCTCCCTCAAATTTGGGCTCGGCTATGATACCCCCTACAACCATGGAGCTCGCTGAACTCCTACTAGAGAGTCAGCTGTGGCTCAGTGGTAGCACTCACCCCTCTGAGTCAGAAGGTTGTGGGTTCAAGTCCCACTCCAGGGACTTGAGCACAAAAATCTAGGTTGACATTCCAGGGCAGTACTGAGGGAGTGCTGCACTGTCGGTAGGTGCAGTCTTTCGGATGAGACGAGTCCCCATCTGCTCTCTCAAGTGGACGTAAAAGATCCCACGGCACTAATTCAAAGAGCAGGGGAGTTATCCCCGGTGTCCTGGCCAATATTTATCCCTCAATCAACATAACAAAAACAGATTATCTGGTCATTATCACAATACTCTTTGTGGGAGCTTGCTGTATGTAAATTGGCTGCTGCCTTTCCCACATTACAACAGTGACTACACTTCAAAAAAAACATACTTCATTGGCTATAAAGCGCTTTGAGACGTCCGGTGGTCATGAAATGTGCTATATAAATGCAAGTCAATCCTTCTTTCTATCTAAAATCATAGCTGGGGATGTCTTCGAAACATAATATCAGGTGCCTTAGAAAATCACTGAGAGACCTGGGAGTGTGTTACAGAGAAGAAAATAGACTTTCATTTATATAACATCTTATGACTTCTCTGATAAATGTCTCAAAATATCCCACTTACTCTTTACACTGAGTTATGTAGGAAAACGTGACAATGAATTAGGACACAGATCCCTCAAACAATGACTAAATTCATGGATAATCAATCTGTTTTTTTTTATGATATTGGTAAAGAGACGAATATTGGCCAGGACACCAGGCGAACACCCTGCTCTTCTTCAAGAAGTGAAATGGAATCTTTACTATCTACCTAAACAGGCCGATATGGCTTCAACTTAGTTTTCTTCCAGAGGACAGCATTTCTGACAATGCAATACTTCACTGAAGTGTCAGCTTACATTATATACTGATATTCTTGAGTGGGGTTTGAACCTACAAGCTCATGACTCAGAGGCAAAAATGATAACAGGTCGAAACTGATACCCTAGAGTGTGTTACATAAAGAATAATAGATAACTCAAAGTGTGCTTCATGGAGAATGGCAAACCTGAAAATAACAGACAACTGATAGTATACTACATCAGAAAAGAGAGGTATTGGCCCAGATTTTCCAGTTGTAATGATGGCGAAACTGTCAGTGTTCGCTGTCATTACTCAGTTAAATGCAGAAATGCCAAAGTTGCTGTCAGCGATTCCCTGCTGCTCCACAGGGCACGCTGTTGAAGTCCCCGTGGATGGCAATCTTTAGAAACCACTGAACTGATGAGAACCTGCTCATTTATGCTGTAATATCGCTGTTATAAACCCCCCAAAAAGTTACCCTTTTGAATGAGGTGTAACTGGGTTTTTAATGGCGTACTAAGTCATAACTACTGTTGAACAACCTCTCTGGCCCTGAAAAACTAAATTTATATTTGTGAAATGTCAAATTGTTCCATTCTGATAAAAATCCATAGGTTTTTAAAATAATAAAAAATGTTTTTAAAGTGTGTTTATGATATTTCAGCTTCTACCTTAATCCCTATGTGTATGTCTCAATCTTTATTTCACTCTCTGTAAAATTTATAAAAAGTGAAGGATAATCAGTGCATTTTACTTCCTGGTTTGCTGTCTGTGAGAATTCTTCACTGTGATTGGCTGCTTAGCCTGCTTGATGACATTACTGTTGCTGGACACTGGAGATCCCCTAGAATTGGTGCCAGAATCAAATTAACGTCATGAAAGGTGAAATCAACGCCACAGAGATCGCGAGATCTTTGTGGGCAGCTTTCTTCGAGGTCAGTGGCGAGCACCATTGCTTCGCTGCTGAACGCAAAATCCAGGCCAATATATCACCAAATGGATAGCAGATAGCTGAAAGTGTGTTACATAGAGAATTACAGATGTTGGGGTATGCTACATAGAGAATTACAAATATTGGGGTATGTTACACAGGGAATTACAGATATTGGGGTATGTTACACTGGGAATTACAGATGTTGGGGTACATTACACAGGGAATTACAGATGTTGGGGTATGTTACATAGAGAATTACAGATGTTGATGTGACATCTTGGGTATCAGCTTTGATCAGTAATGTGATACGAAGGATGGTAATTATGGGAACAGTGATGATGGTACTCACGTGAGTAAGGAGACTATCACAGGATTTGTTTTGCAGCCCATTCAATGTTGATGCTGTATCGCAACATTAACATGCTGCTGGGTTTCACAGTTGATCATTGATGGGAGGGGAACAACACAAACTGTGCATTTTTTTCTTCTTCGGTCAAAAGAAGCTGTGAACCAAAAGGTGAGGAATAGATCGACTCAAAAAATAAACTGGAAATTCCTTTGGATCATTTTCAACTTTTGTCTCCTTTTGTTTCCTTCCTGGGTGGGGTCCATCCTACACGCGATGTCACTCAGCTGGGAGCAAAGGTGAGAGCCCCTGGACCTCAGCTATCAATGTACATCAATCCTGTCTGTTTTTTTGTGTGTTGGTTGAACACTGTTAATGATTCTTGGTACACTAATAAACACATTGACACACAACCTGTTAATCAGTATACCATAGATACATTGCAATACAAACCAGTGCTCTCAATTCAGCATGTTATAATTGTACGACTATTGTTTGGTCATAAACGTGAAACTTTTGGGCATCACCCTTGTCAGGGGTTCAAGGGACAGAATTCTCCCAAACAAAGATTGGTAATTTGAGACACGACATTTGGTAAGTGTAGCATGCTCAGGAGGAACAGGTGACCTTAGACCTACGGTTCCCAAATCTTACAGCGAGTGTGGACAGAGGGTGCAGGCAGAGGGTGCGGGCAGCGGGTGCAGGCAGCGGGTGTGGACAGAGGGTGCGGGCAGAGGGTGCGGGCAGAGGGTGCAGGCAGCAGGTGTGGACAGAGGGTGCGGGCAGAGGGTGCAGGCAGCGGGTGTGGACAGAGGGTGCGGGCAGAGGGTGCGGGCAGCGGGTGCGGGCAGAGGGTGCGGGCAGAGGGTGCAGGCAGCGGGTGTGGACAGAGGGTGCGGGCAGAGGGTGCGGGCAGAGGGTGCAGGCAGCAGGTGCCTGCATGCTATTTGTAGAGGGCATCGCGGCTGTGCCATTCTTTTTCTCGTGTGATGTCCACAGATGGAATTTGCAGTCCAATTCATGGGTCGGGAATCAGGGGTGAGAATCATAGCCGTGTTTTATCCCATCCCTAGCTCAGCAGCACTGAAGCCCATTAAGGCATTCCCAATGGCCACCCTGGCTTTTAAATCCAACCCTGATTAAAGCAGTTAATTAACACAAATACTTTAAGCAACTCCTTTTCCAAAATAACTTGTTGCAGGCTGTGTTTTGACCACATGAAAATGGATAGGCTGGGGTTGTTTTCTGTGGAGCAGAGGAAGCTGAGGGGAGATTTAATTGAGGTGTATAAAATTATGAGGGGCCGAGATGGAATGGATAGGAAGGACCTATTTCCCTTAGCAGAGAGGTCAATAACCAGGGGGCATAAATTTAAAATAATTGGTAGAAGGATTAGAGGGAAGTTGAGGAGAACCTTTTTCACCCAGAGGGTGGTGGGGGTCTGGAACTCACTGCCTGAAAGGGTGGTAGAGGCAGAAACCCCCATCACATTTAAAATGCACTTTGATATGCACTTGAAGTGCTGTAACCTACAAGGCGAAGGACCAAGAGCTGGAAAGTGGGATTAGGCTGGATAGCTCTTTTTCAAGCTGGCATAGATAGACACAATGGGCCGAATGGCCTCCTTTTCTGCCGTAAATTTCTATGATTCTATAATCCTACGTTCCCGAACAAGGAAAACCCCGAGGACAACTGGTTACATTGGGAATGTGAGAGGGGAGAGCAGGTTCAGATTTAATGTAAAAAAGCTATGGATTTGGGGCACTAAATATTACAACACAGATGGTAGAAGTCACTTGCAAGGTACAATGAGTTTCAGAAAATGCTGCCAACACTGGCTAGATCCTATGTGGGAGATTTTTCCAGTCACGAGCTCTATACCTGAGGCCTCAGATTAAAAATAGAAACGCGGTTAAAATAAGAAGCTGTGTCTGGCACATGAACCACAGGGGAGGGCCAAGTAACATTCATTTACTCTCTCCCTATTTTTTCTTATCCTTCTTTTCCTATAGTTCTCTGTCTCTTTTTTGTCTTTCTCTTTCTCTCTTAATGGGCTTCATGCGAGATTTGTCAGTGTCTCTCTCTTGCCTATAGTTTTAATAGAAGGCTTTCATTACCACTGTGAATGTGTATCCCTTTCTCTTGCCTGCCAGTGAGAGATAGCAAGGATAAAGCTAGGAATGACTAGAATACACTAGCATGAGATCACAATCCTGAATGTGGTATGTTGGTTATTAAGTGCAGTTAGTAACAAACTAGGAAAGACAGCAGAGCTTCAAGCCATTCCTCAGTCATTTTTAAATCGTAGGCTAAAGCTATCAATCACATACAGATTTCTAGGTCAGAGGGAAGCAGTCAGGGAGGGAACTTCCTTCACGTAACTATGGATACAAATGTACTCCCGCATTGATACACTGAGGTAGGAGGGTTGGAGTTAACAAACTAACACATGGGACTTTGACCGAAGCCAAAAGAATTAGAAGGCAACAGAAAATGCTGGAAGCACTCAGCAGGCCAGGCAGCAGCCATGGAGAGAGAAACAGAGCTAACGGAAGGGTCACGTTAACTCTGTTTCTCTCTCCACGGATGCTGCCTGGCCTGCTGAGTGATTCCAGCATTTACTGTTGTTATTTCAGATTTCCAGCATCCGCAGTATTTTGCTATAGAATTAGAAGGCATGTGAGGCAGGAATAGAGTAAACTTGGGGGAAGGGGCTGTAGCGAGGTTTACGGTCCTGTTATCTCTTTCCCATCCTGAAGCCTCCATGGTTACCTTTGAACAAACCAGAAGAAGCCATGGTTACTTATTCATAGATTTCCATCTTAATTTCTGCCTGTAGCTTTTTCTCTGTTAGGGAACCTCTCTCGCTCAACTCTTTCTGCTCCTTTGCACGCCAACCTCCCTGGTTCCCCTTGCTGACCCCTCAGACCAGCTCCAAAGATACATTTCACATGGACACTTAAGTGGAGACATAGCATGTTGTCGGATTCTAATCAGTATAGCCGCAAATAAAATATTGTCCTGTCCTGTTATGTCTTTATTACTTCTTCACTATGATGTAGAATTATAAACAGTGTTGAAGTGTTTTAAAGGTTGTTAGAAGGTTCTGTCGTAACCTACTTTTACATTCGGCATTACTTTGAGGCTTCTTAATCCTACCTCCTGTCTCATGGTATTTGACCTCATCACTAGACTGAAAAATTCACCTCATTCAACTTTGTCACTTCCATTCATAATTTGGAAAGCTTCACCTTGAAGTCTATTTCCCCCAGGAGAACAAGTCCGACCTTTCCTCGTAGCTCAGGTTGTACATTCGGGTCGCCCACCCTCCAGGATTGCCCGGGAGTCTCCAGGAATGAAAGACTACAAACCCGGGAGAAAAATCATAGGGCCGTTAAAAAAAAAAAAAATGTTTAAATTTTCTTTCAACACTTTTGTTTACTCGTTATAAAAAATATCAGACATGGGAAAAATGGCTATTGACTGACAGTGAAGCATCATCCAATCGGGTAACAAGGAGTCTATTCACTTTCCGATTGGCCGAGGAAGCTGGGGCACCATGAGGAGGGAAATGTTGGGCGACCAATGGCAGGCATGTGGGGGCGGGGCAGTTAGCGACAGGAGGTCAGGTGATGAACCATCCAGGAATATATCCAACCAGTGTTGGAGAATCATCTTGGTGGCTTCCCTCTGCATCCTGCCAAGGGTACTAAGACCCTTTCTGTGACTGGCTGACCAGAACTGCCAGATGGGGGCAACAAAACGACCTCTTTAGATTTTTAGCCCACCCCTCTGCTCGTGCCACCCAGCAGCTTATTTGGAACTTTATATATATACAGGAAACTTTCGACTAACCGGCCACTAAATAACCGGAAATGTCGGTTAACCGGCAAAATTCAGGAGTTGGTTCAGATAACTTTTTTTACTTTTAGTTACTTTTTTTTACTCATTTCTGGCTGTGCAAGCATCTAACTGAAGCTGTTGCTAAGCTACAGAGATGCTTGCAAGCTGTGCTGATTGTTTTGAAGCTGTTGCTAAGCAACAGGGTTTGTTGCTAGATACGGAGCTCAGAAGCTTCTGTATGTTTTAACTATAGCGCTCGATTCTCCGGCATTGTTGATAGACCGGCACCAGCTCGGTCCCGTTCGTGCCGGATACCAGAAAGTTTCCTGTATTTTAAAATGGAGTCCTCACTACTGCTGAGATGAACAGGTCTGTTTGTTTTACAGCTGTGCGCAAAGTGGGAATGGGCGCCGAAACAGCCACCAACGGAAGATCAACCAACAAGAAGAAAGTTGCCAAAATCTCACCGATTTTACCGCCGCACGAGTGCCAAGCAACCTGGACATATTCACTGCATACAATGAGACCCTGCAGTGCTCCCACGAGTGCGTCCGTGCATCAATGCCAGTCTATGCTGACCAGGGCCTACACCAGACCACAGTCTATAAAACCACCTTCAACGGAAACCGGTAAGGCTATCACATCAAAAAAAACTAAACAAAAAAATTATTGACGCCACGGCACACACCTCTCATCTCAGAAAATAAAACCAGGTAGGGGTTGAGTGGTTCAAATATCAGACTGGTAATGGTCCCAGCATTAGGGATGTTGGCATTGGGTCCACATTGGCCGAATCCACCCTTTCACTGGCAATACCAAAGTATCAGAAGTTACGGCTCCATTCCGTGCTTTGCGGCAAAGCAACCCCCACCCCACCCCCTCTCCACCCCAGGGGCAGATGAAAGTGCAGTGAAAACAACAAAGCTCTCAGCATTAACAAGTCCAAGCCAAGCCACTTGCTAATTGAATGTTGTGTTGAGGTCAAAAACATGTACAGTAGTGGCGATACACCATTCCAAAATTATTGAGAAGTAGGTGGTGTTAATGGTTTGGCACAGCAGCAATACAGCACAAACTACAGTATACCAACACCGACTAAAGTAATCAGCATCAACAGAGGATAGCCTTAGAAGGAGCTTTTTATGCATTAGACCAGATTGCTACCAAGAAATAGCCAAAACCAATAATAATATCCATGTGATATTGATATGACTATCAGTGCTTGGCACATCTTTCTACCTCTGTACAGTACTGTATGTCTCAGGGAGTTGGCCTGCAACTAGATTGCTTCCAAATGATTTACATAGCAACTGGCAATCGCACAATGGCTTTTGAACAATCGGCTCCTGTCCTTCACTTTTAAAGGCAATGGCCTGGTACAGAAATACATGAAAGGTTTAAGAGGACAGCTGGGCACGTCCAGATATAACCTGAAAGTGCAGGAACATCTCGTTGCATGTTGTTATAAGAGCCCATTATGCAATCTATGTCTCCTATTACAAATGCAATGGAGCTGCTTCCTCTTTTAACGTGCTCACCCTCTTCACTTGTATCAGGAAATACCCAGCTGCCCTTTCAACTTTTCTTGAGATATCAAGTCCATTACACTCTAGCCCTGCATAGTTCTATAAGACAGTTTCTTAGCAGTGTCTAGATTTATTTTCCCTATCGACTTTTCCTGTTTCTTTTTTCCTCATCAATCTTTTCCTCTCCCCTACACGCCTGAAGGCATTGACTTCTTGCTGGGGTACAGTCATACAGTCATTGGTAAGCTTCTGATACCTCACCTAGGTGCCTGCTATTCGTGTGTTAGTCCTGACAGTGTGTGTCATCGATGGGGGTTGTTGCTGGATAATTACATAGAATTACATCAAATTTACAGCACAGAAACAGGCCATTTGACCCAACAGGTCTATGCAGGTGCTTATGCTCCATAAGAGTCTCCTCCCACCTTACTTCATCTCACCCTAACACCATATCCTTCTATTCCTTTCTCCCTCATGTACTTGTCTAGCTTCCACTTAAATGCATCCATGTTATTCACCTCCACATTCCACATTTTCACCACTCTCTGAGTAAGGAAGTTTCTCCTGAATTTGTTACTGGACTTATTAATGATTATCTTATATTTATGACCCCTAGTTTTGGTCTACACCCCCACAAGTGGAAACATCTTCTCTACGTCTATCTACCTATTCAATCCCTTCATAATTTTAAAGACCCGATCAGGAGTAAGAAGCCTGACCGATTTCCACCTTCTTTACCTAGGCGCTTCGACTAATGTAGCACCCCTCCCACCACCCTGGCAGAGATCGGCTAAGTCAGCTCATACCGCTGATCTTCCTGGTCTATATGATCCAACTACTCATTTGCTTAACAGCCTGAGCTATCGGGGGAGGTCCATGTTCTTGACTCTTAGGGGGTGATTTTGTCAATGGGGGCGCGTTGGAGGCGGGACTGCTGCTTGTCGGGGTTTAGTCCTGCCTCCATCGACTTGTGGCCAACCCATGCTATTTTCCCTTGATTGACCTTGTTAAGCCGCCCAGCGGGCTTAGCAGGCCAATTAAGGGGAAGCCGGTTACAGAGAATGTCAGTGTATGATGTTTCATCTGTCAAAAATTTGTGAAGCTGTCAAACAGTGACATTCTCTGTTGTTTGATGAGTCCTTGTATTCAAGACACATCAAACCTCTTTTGTGAGCAGAAATTAGATGGAGAATGCAGCAGCCATCTGTCATCTCTGCCGGTGAGATGCGAGACTCTCTGCCTCCCCAACTGTTGAAGCTTGCAGGAAGAAACAAAGGTAAGTAAACATTTTCTATCACTTTCCACTCACCTCACATACTTACCACTCCACGCTTGCACCCATCACTTACCTTCACAGCAAACTTTTGCACACCTCTGACCCCCGCAGACCCACTGCTCGCCTCGGTGACCCTGGCGGGGTTTCCTGGCGTCGGGAAGCCCGCGCCTCTAGTTGAAAAATGGGGATAACCCTCTTAACTGCCTGTTAACTACCTGTTAACAGGCAGTTAAGTAGCTGTAATCCCCTTCCCGCCTCCAGGAGACCGGACCCGGCGCGGGTCGGCTACCCGCCTCCTGGGAAGATGGCGCGGGGGCGGGATGAGTACCCGCCCCCAGATTCTGCCACTTTCCCGGCAATCCCACCTCCAAACCCGCCTCCCCAGGGCTGGCAAGATCGTGCCCTAAGTATCTGATCCATTAAACTACGGCCTCCCATACTACAAGGATGGGCTAATGGTAATTGCTTTTTCCTACCAGCTTTCTCTATTTCAGTGGCATTAGATGCCGAAACTTTCCCTTCTGTACTGGACATGGTCCAGATATTGTCGCACTGACCAGTCACTGAGAAAAACACTTTTTTAAAGTCTAATCTGAGCTAGAAAATGTATTTGTCGCTTTGCAAGCTTTTTGATGGAAAGCTTCCACAAACGGCAGTTGATGCTAGATCAATTGTTCATTTTAAATCTGAGATTGAAAGATTTTTGTTAACCCATGGTATTAAGGGATATGGGCCAAAGGCGAGTATATGGAGTTAGGTCGCAGATCAGCCATGAACTCATTGAATGGCGGAACAGGCTCAAGGAGCTCAATGGCCTCCTCCTGCTCCTCTGTTCCTTTTGTGTATTTGTGACACAGTGCAAAATATATGAGGACAATTTTCAATCATTTTTCATAAGAACATAAGAAATAGGAGCAGGAGTAGGCCAATCGGCCCCTCGAGCCTGCTCTGCCATTCAATAAGATCATGGCTGATCTGATCCTAACCGCCAATCTACTATCACAGAACCATCTCCTGAATCTAACAGAATTAGACACACGAAATAGGAGCAGGATCAGGCTACACGGCCCCTGGGCCCGCTCCGCTACCCACAGGGCCATGTCCGATCCGAACCTAGACTCATGTCCAAATTCCTGCCCGCTCCTCATAACCCTTTATTCCCTTTACTTCTAGGAAACTGTCTATTTCTGTTTTAAATTTATGTAATGATGTAGCTTCTACAGCTTTTTGGGGCAGCATATTCCATGGACCTACCACCCTCTGAGTGAAGTAGTTCCTCCTCATCTCAGTTTTGAAAGAGCAGACCCTTATTCTAAGGCTATGCCCCCTAGTTCTAGTTTCACCCATCATCGGGAACATCCTCCCTGCATCCACCCGATCCAACCCCTTCACAATCTTATATATTTCAATAAGATCGCCTCTCATTCTTCTGAACTCCAATGAGTAGAGTCCCAATCTACTCAACCTCTCCTCATATGTCCATCCCCTGATCCCCGGGATTAACCATCACAACAGATGATTTCTGTAGCCCTTAATAGAATTTAACTACATATAGGAAAGTGAAAATAAAGAATGGTATAAAATAGATGCCTTATTTCTGGCAGTGGGTTAAGCACTGGCCTTTCGACTTTAGAAGTTGGGTTCAAATCCAGTTTTAGGTTAAAGGTTCCTCTGCCTGTTGTTGTTACAATCCTATGCAAAATGAGTTTGGGAAACCTTAATCCAGTTGCTGATGAACATGCCTGAACATTGCTTCTAACTGGGCACAAACAGGGTGATTTTACCCTCCTGCACTCCTAACCGGCAGCCATCCTTACAGAGAGTGCAGAGCGGAGATAGGGATACAACATTGAACCCCAATTCCAGAGCCCTTGCTGCCTGCACGTGCAGCTCCTCACTGGGAGCATGGAATTACCGAATTCTCGCTTAAATTATCAGCCTCATTCAGAGACTACGCAGGATGGCTGGTGTGGAAAATTTCACACTCGTGCACTAGGGAATGCTCATCTGAGGGTGGGGCTGAGACATGTTGCACATCTGCCATGGGTGTGCTTGATGCTGAAACAGGGTGCCCTGCAATGGAAAGTATCCCATTCCCCACCAGTAGCATTCTTCACCTGGATGGCCACGCGCATCTCTAGGAATAAGTATACGACCTTGAAACTGTTAAGACTGTGTTCACTGCGTGGGACACAGATTGGAGAATCGGGGGTCGAAGTCAACGTGGCCAACCTGCTACATTCGGAAAACGGCCGGAAGATTGGGAGCACTGTGTATCCAGCGGGTTGTCTTCCACACCCGTTTCTCCAGTTTGTGCTCCCATGGAACGAGACATCAAGCTGAGGGTCTGGTAATTGCAGGGCTCATCTGTTACTTCACATAAAATTGAAACATGACCGTAATAGATTCAGAGAATCAGAGGACAACATTGACAGTTCCACTCTATGGAATTTCGAATGCGGGTTTCCACTCTGTGGCATTCTCCTGCTAGCTAATCAAGACACTGTTGGACCTACATAGAACTTCTGCTCTGGTGAAGAACTATCAGGCTTAATTTCTACAATCATCTTATGGAGTTACTTTAGAATATTTCAACTTTGTTTTTAAAGAGGCCACGGGGTCTTGTCCTGTCAGCTAAAAGATAGCTGCCTAAATTGGGTTTACCTTTCACGCTTGACTGGCAGCATGGACCGGATAACAAAAGAGCACGGCATCACCCTATAGAGACCACGGGCAGATTGCTTTTATCTACTGGTACATGAGCATCATCGCCAGCCACTATTCCAAATCTTTGAGGGGAATTAGAGGGGAAGTTTTGTGAGGCTCCGCTCTAGATGTGGAGTGTTGCTGGATGTCAGCGCAGGTCAGAGATAAGGCGATGACTCTCTAAGCGTGATTCTGAGATTCTATCTAATGAGGCTGTGTGCCAGGAATGTGGCCTTGGAAAGTTTACCCTTGCCCTGTCAATGGAGCCACTGGTTCAGTCCCTATTTTGTTAGTCTGGCCACTTCATATAGAATAATGTAGAAGTGGGAAGAATTATAGATGTATTGAAGATCTTGAATTGGTTTTTAACTCAGTGTGGGCATTGATACCATTTGGGAAAAAACACACCCATGAACAGTTATAGGATCGCTAGACATCTCTTCATGCATCCTATTTCCTATAATATGTAGAATAATATATTTAAATTTTGTATAAGTTCTTTACCTCAGTTTTTCAAACAATGACTGCAATTTGTTTATGGTGAGCTGATGACACAGATCAAGAATCATTGGTGATGAGGCCATTGGGATTATAATCTCACAATAAATAGTTGCTGACTGCAACTGCAAAACTGCTAGTAAAAATGTTCAATAATAAAAACTGAATCATTTGGACTCTTATTTATTCAAACCTGTTACCATCCAACTCTAATCAAGTAGCACATCCTTAAAACTACACCCCCCTGTTGACTTTATGGGTAAAAGCGCAGTCCTTTGTGATGCTCCAGGAAACAGTACAGCCAGGTTGCAGGCGCCATCCCCAGGGCTCTTGCTGAGGTTCTATAATTGGCCTCAGTACCCATGGGCTAGGGAGAGGAAAATAATCAGCTCCAGCTCTCGCTCCCATTTGGTGAATTCTGCTGGAAAGTACATGGATAGGCGAGAGTGGACAGGATAGGGCTCAGCAATGATGGCTCCCACAGTCTTAATACCAGGCCTACAAGCCCCTTCAGGGCTCACGCTTGAGTAATAGTCACTCGGGCTGCTGTCTTCTGTGGAACTGTACCCCAACAAGAGTTAGCACCTTAAGGAGAGGAGGAAGAAAACGAAATCACCAGAAGATATGTGCTGGTCAAGATGGGTTGTTATTCTGCAATGCTCCTTTTTCAATCCCACCCTTTTTTGCCTCACTTCATTCTTTTTTCATAGTCATTATTGATCTTGGCTGTTTTCTTAGAATAATGGAACAGATCTGAAACAAGAGAAGCAAATCAGGGGTCACCCGTTAAACACAACCAGTTTAAACCGAACAGCAACTCATCCTCCATGATCAGTAAATTATGCGCATGCAAGATCAAAATTAGGCAAATGAGAAACAAAACATTTTCTGTTATGAAATACAGTCGTGCTTAATCTTGGCATAAAATGTTGTGGTACATGACATTGCACAAAGCTGTGTGACCTATCACCAAAATGTGGCAGTCAGCAATCGAGCATCATTCATTTGTTGGTTAAGTATGTTATTTCTTTCAATATGCTGACGCAGGTTTTGTTAAAACTATAAAACACGAGATGCATGCTGTGCCCGAGGTCTATGTTTTTCCTGTTCATCAAAGATTGCTCATCTGTTTTATCAAGTTGTTTATTTTTTAATTGAAGCACGTAAGTGAGATAAATACACAGCAATATATTAGTAGAAACAAGACCAGGTCCTTTGCGGAGATGGGGGTAATTCTAACTTAACTCGCCCGTCGGGAAGCTGATGGAATCGGGTGCAGCGTGGTTTTACCCCCCACCAACCCCCCACCCCCGCCTGATTTTGCTTTCCACTGACGTCAGTGTAGTGTAATATTGGCGGGGTGTAAAATGGGCATTCCACCCGATCCCATGGGCTTCCCAACCCTGCCTGTCTGCCTGTTAGGTTAAATGACCGCCCCCCCCCCCGCCAACGGTTTCACTATAATGAACATATTTGGGCAACAGGCCTGTGGAGAATGATGAATTTATATCCTCGGCCAACTTGGTCAATAACAAGACTTTAAACACCAGTCAGTCTTCTGAAGGAAGAAATCATACAACAAGTTTTAATACCCCTTTCCATCAACACCTCAAAAAAGACATTCAAAAGACTAGGGCCTAGAGGTGACTGGTATTAGCAGAGGAACATTTAACCCCGTCATATGACATTCCTTCGTCTGCTATTTTAATGCAGGCATCAACCTGTTTCTTTTCAATAGTTTGACACCTCAGCTAAAATAGCAAAGGAATATCATACGTGTTATGCATCCCTCTGCTAATATCACCAACAGCAATTTCTAGGTGTGGATATTTTGGGTGTTAAATCCAGTGATCCCGCAGCCATGTTGGTTTAAGGTAGTCATTATAATATGACCAGTCTCTGGAGGAACGCATCCTTGTGTTGTTTCTAAACTAATTGCCGGTGAACATATTTTAGTTACTGGCTTTCCCTGTTCATATTTAACAACTAGCAGCCCTTCTGAGCAATAGATGCCCTAGTTCATTATACACTGCATTGCCCGGTGACAATGTAAAACAACTTAATGAAAGAGACAGCAAATCAATAGTGTTGCATTTGTTAAAGAGATAATTGGGTAACTATGCTAGAATGTAGAGGTGCAGACATTATTTTGTGTGGTTGACGAATTGTACAGTTACTTAACCTACTGACCGATTGTTAATATGTTAATTAGCGACGCTGCAATATTGTAAGATATGGGAGTAGAATCACAATGAACATACTGCTACATTTCCTTTTGCGATTTTCATAATGTTAGTGATTATACAAGTGCTTTAAAACAATCCCTAGCCATGTAAACAGGTTCACATGGCGGGAGGGGGGAGATTTCCTTTGTGCACTGTTTTATGAAATCATAAACCTGTTTAAAAAGAAAAATGTTGTTACCGAAAACTCACAGAGCAAACTTTCCCCATGATTGCCAGCATTGCACTATATCTGCTTCTAAAAAAAAAACAAATTCTGTTGTGACAGCCCCAGATTTAATTGTTGCCTCACTTGAAATTGCCCTGCCATTTGTGCCACGTGCCTGGGATGGTCGTGTTAGAAGTTTCAAGGGTATTGATGGAACAGTCAGTTACATTAAGATTGCGGATCAATGTGCAAATAGTGCTGATCAAGCGATGGGCCATCCTTCTCCTATCCGATTGATTTGTTCCGTGTGTCTTGCGCAGAAGGCGGAACTGACAAGGTGTTAATGGATTACTGGTGATGTGCAGATTTGTTCTGGTAAAGAGCAGCCACAGTACAGGTTGACGAAGTCAGCTGTTCGAACTGGTTCAGCCCGGGCCATCATTTCACGATAACACTTATTCGGAGTTGCCACTTTGGAAAATGATTTAGAGGAAAACTTTTTTTTACCCGCTGAGCAAATGGGTTAACACTTGGACCATGTTAGCTATTGCCAATGACTCGACCCAGAATGGAGGTCTAGATACTTGTGGGCTGGATTTTCCCGGGTCCCACACGCACCCAGAAGTTGTGGTTCCCCGGCAAGCTGTGGAGTTTTAAAATCCCGAGCCCCAGGATCCCTGGCCGCCTGCAGTTAAATCTGCAAAGCAGGTTAAAGTAGAGGCTTCAGGCCTCGTTATCATGTTTAAATTGTCAACCCGCCTCCTGGCAGCGGGTGGGCAGCCCGCCCTCTGTCCCGCCTGGGTGAAAATGGGCGGGTTGGGGGTCAGGTTTTACATGTTTACAACTTTCACTTCCCCACCCCTCCAGCCCACCTGTTCTTACCTGTGAAAATTCTGGCCGTTTTCTCTCTTAATTGTCTCCAGCTTAGAAACATAGAAACATAGAAGATAGGAGCAGGAGTAGGCCATTCGGCCCCTCGAGCCTGCTCCGCCATTCAATGCGATCATGGCTGATCATCCAAATTCAGTACCCGGTCCCTGCTTTCTCCCCATACCCCTTGATCCCTTTAGCCTTAAGAAATATATCCAACTCCTTCTTGAATATATTTAATGTATTGGCCTCTACTGCCTTCTGTGGTAGAGAATTCCACAGGTTCACCACTCTCTGGGTGAAGAAATTCCTCCTCATTTCTGTCCTAAATGGCCTACCCCTTATCCTTAGACTGTCACCCCTGGTTCTGGACTCCCCGACCATTGGGAACATCCTTCCTGCATCTAGTCTGTCCAGTCCGGTCAGAATTTTATAAGTTTCAATGAGATCCCCTCTCATTCTTCTATACTCCAGCGAGTACAAGCCCAATCGACCCAATCTCTCCTCATACGTCATTCCTGCCATCCCAGGTATCAGCCTGGTGAATCTTCGCTAAACTCCTTCCATGGCAAGAACATCCTTCCTCAGATAAGGCGACCAAAACTGCACACAATACTCAAGGTGTGGTCTCACCAAGGCCCTGTATTTACCTTATGACAATTCATTTCATATTTAATTTAGCTTTTATTTGAGTTCAGACAAAACCGCCAAGTCCGAAAGAAATTAGAACAAATCAGCTGTGACTCACATGTCCCGCATTGACTCGAAGTCAGATATCCTAACTTCAGTTGATTGCACATCGCTAGCTGAGATATCCTCCATTAATGGCTAAATGTCTGCACCACTACTGTTAATTAGTTCTTAATAGACAGTTGGAGAACCAAATTTAGGACATAACCTTGGAGCCAACCCAGAGCAGAGCCAGACATCAAACTGGTCTGTTTTGCTTCCAAATACCATCTTTAGCTCAGGAAGAATTTTGAGAGCGAAAAAGATGCAATTTTCAAACCGTTTCCTTCAACGTCTCTATATATATGTATATTTTTGTCTCGCTTTTGTTTGACAATCTCCAGCCAACCAATGCTGGGGTGTGCGGCTACTGCCTGGTCACTAGCGCTACTTGTATTAGTGCTGTACATGCATTGTTCTACCTTGTATTGTGTGCTGCCCACCTATGTCTGCCTGAGATTGGATGTCCTTGATGAGTGTTCTGTGGGCCCACCAGCATTGGTTGGTCTGGTGTCATGCCTGCCAAATTTACCCGGTGAGGTCCTTCTTCGTGGAAATGAGTTATAGAGCATCGAGCTTAGCCAAAGGTACATTTCCCAAAGAGAAAATAAATAAGACAATAGTTTTAACATCGTTTCTAAATGAGCTCTGTGTTTGAGTATTTTGGGTTTTTTTTTGACACAGTCCATCGGCTTCTGGGAAAACACCACAGTAATACCTTAAAGTAATTCCTATCTGTTTTCAAGTATTAGCAAATTAACACCAGAAACACCTATGTCGAACAGCCCCGTAATAGCTCCCTCGATGGGATTGGTCATATTGGTGATATGAAGAAGGATCACTCCAACGCTGTTCTTTAGTTACACAGGTTTAATACAAGAATGCCCCATTAACACTCAGCGCGGTCGATCTTGACTTTGTGCAATTGGGTAAAACGGTTGATAGTGAGTTGGCAGCCCATTTTATATCTCTTCCCATTTTTACTTCCATTGACTTCAATGTAAAATGGGATGCTGACTCGCTATCGCCCGTTTTATACTATCACACATAGTCAAGATCTACCCCAGTAAGATTGAATCCAGCATTGGAGTTGCTAGCAGTCCCTGCGCTCAACACAAATCTCGTTCAGACAGTCTGTAGCTTCCAAAAGCTCTTATAATGGCTCAGAAATTCGGGTCAGGGGCTTCCCGCGGGTGCAAGCCCCCGATCTGCACTTACCTAGCGCGCCGGCAGTTGAGCTGTAGGGCCCCGTGGAATTCCGATCCGGGGCCTGGTTCAGCTGCCGGTGCGCAGTGCTTGCGTATCCCAGGGGCGCAGTTAGTTCGAAGCGTCCCCTGGGATCACGTGAGCCATGGGCAGCCAATTGGAGCAGGAAATGCTCCATTCATAAGTCTTGACAGGAAGTGCTGTCAAGACTTATAAATACTACGGCCCCAAAATAGCAGTACACCTTCAAATAAATTTTAAAAAAGCATCACATTTTTAAAATAAACTATAAATTACATGAAATAACTATTTTAAACAATAATTTAAATTTTTGAAAAAAATAATTTTATATTCTAACAGGGCTAAAAATAAACTTACCTTGCTTTAAAGTATTTAAAAATAATAAACCTGTAGAAAAAATGTTTTAATTTTAATTAATTCACCACTTACCTAGTAAAAAGCAGGCCTTACGCCTGCTTTTTACATTTCTAAATTCTGGAGACTTACCCTCACGGAAAAACCTGTAAAAAAAACCGAAGTTCGATGCACACGCGCTGCCTCTCCCGCGCACGCGTTCGACCTCTGAACCTCTGCTTTCAGAGGAACGGAAGTGCCGGTTTCCCGCGCATGCACAGTACATGCAAGAAACCGGCACTTCCATTGGGCCTATGGGTGAGTACCCCGTGCGTACTCACCCGTGGAGGCCCGAATTTCTGGGCCAATAATTTGTCTGTAACTACACAAACCACGCTGGGTACAGGTATATTGTCTATCAGTAAAACAGGTTTATTAAGCATTAAATATCCAGTACAAAGAAGTAATACTGAACAAGGAGATAGTCACAGTCTTGTTCGTTTGAGCCTCGGCATTCCTTCCGAGTGACTGTGGCGTGTTCTCTTTATCCTCTTGCTGTTTTCTGTTGACTGAAGCTCGCTTCTCTGGTCTCTTACTGTGTTCTGTCGACTGAATCTCCTCAACTCTGATTACTTGGTTCACGCTGCCTTCAGTGTTCAATATCTGTATCTTTATACACTTTCCCTTCTTTTGCCTACGTGACTGCAATCAGCTATCTGACACCTGGTACATGTTTTATGACCTTGTTGATCCCACTAGGTCTAGCTTTGTGCATATCAAAGTGCCCTTTATCTTTAGATGTTCTCTTTTTAAAGACCATTTCCCAAGATGCTGTCTGAACAGTCTGTCCATTTTATAGTGGTATCACTGACCCTTATCTCTTTTCCATCACATTACTGAATACCAGTCCCTGACAGTCTCCTTAAACTTAGCATTACATTCCATTAGGGACATGGGATTTGGGGTAAGGTACTGGCTTGGATAGAGAACTGGTTGGCAGACAGAAAGCAAAGAGTTGGAATAAATGGGTCTTTTTCCGAGTGGCAGGCAGTGACTAGTGGGGTACCGCAGGGATCGGTCCTTGGACCCCAGCTAGTCACAATATATATTAATGATCTAGACAAGGGAACTAGATGTAATATCTCCAAATTTGCAGACGACACAAAGCTGGGTTGGGCGTGTGTGCTGTGAGGAGGATGCCGAGAAACTCCAGGATGATTTGGATAGGTTGGGTGATTGGGCAAAAGCATGGCAGATGCAATATAACATGGATAAATGTGAGGTTATCCATTTTGGTGGCAAAAACAGGAAGGCAGATTACTATCTGAATGGCAATAGATTGGGAGAAGGGGAAATGCAACGAGACCTGGGTGTCCTTGTGCACCAGTCGCTGAAGGTAAGCATGCAGGTGCAGCAGGCGGTTAAGAAGGCAAATGGTATGTTGGCCTTCGTAGCGAGAGGGTTTGAGTACAGGAACAAGGATGTCTTGCTGCAGTTGTACAGGGCCTTGGTGAGACCACATCTTGAGTATTGTGTGCAGTTTTGGTCGCCTTATCTGAGGAAGGAAGTTCTTGCCATGGAAGGAGTTCAGCGAAGATTCACCAGACTGATACCTGGGATGGTAGGAATGATGTATGAGGAGAGATTGGGACGATTGGGCTTATACTCGCTGGAGTTTAGAAGAATGAGAGGGGATCTTATTGAAACTTATAAAATTCTGACAGGACTAGACAGACTAGATGCAGGAAGGATGTTCCCGATGGTCGGGGAGTCCAGGACCAGGGGGCACAGTCCAAGGATAAGGGGTAGGCCATTTAGGACAGAAATGAGGAGGAATTTCTTCACCCAGAGAGTGGTGAACCTGTGGAATTCTCTACCACAGAAGGCAATAGAGGCCAATTCATTAAATATATTCAAGAAGGAGTTGGATATATTTCTTAAGGCTAAAGGGATCAAGGGGTATGGGGAGAAAGCAGGGACCGGGTACTGAAATTGGATGATCAGCCATGATCGCATTGAATGGCGGAGCAGGCTCAAGGGGCCGAATGGCCCACTCCTGCTCCTATCTTCTATGTTTCTATGTTTCTATGACTTCAGTAATTGAAAACAGAGCGAGTTTCTGTCAGGTTGGCATAATTTCCCATCCTGCTTCTCTCTCAGCCATTTGCCATTTTATACAGGCTTTTAGGCTTTTAACATACAATTTCACATATTATAGTTATGCAAAAATGTTTTACTAAATCATACAAATACACCCTATCCTACAAGTCTGGGGTGGGAATCAGAAACGCGGGTGAAATTGTCACCCAACCTGAATTTCCCTCCTGCCGCCCCTGCTGGAACCGCTGCTGGCCATTCTTCCCTGCTCGCTGTATGTAAAGTTCGGCAGGAGGGCAGCGCCCAGGTCCCCAGCTGTGTTCCTCCCTGTCCGTTCCCACTGCTGCCCAGGAACACAATCTGAATCATGGTGGTAAGTCAGGGCACCAGGAAAAATGGTCCCAACTGCGTCAAATAGAGGGAGAAGGCCTGGTAAAGGCCTCTTCTCCCTCCAGTTGCTTACCTGCTGAAGACCTCAGTCCCAGTTAGGTCCTGGTCCAGTCTTCGGGGGCCTGTGGCCCCTTTAACGACACCACTACAGGCTCTGGCCACTGGGAGCCTACCATGAAAACCTAATGACCTCCGACCCAGGAAACCGGGCTAGAATTATGATGGGGCTGGGGCGTTGAGCAGAAGTCCCACTTGACCCTGTCCGGGAGGGATCAGGAAATTCAGCCCTGTCTTCCATCCCATCACACAAACACTTCCTAATGGAGATTAGGATTGCTTCTTAAAGTGGCTCTGAACACTTCAATGTGGTGGTAAGCCCCACAGACCTGGCAGTCTCATGTTCAATATTTGGTCTATGTAGAGTAGTATGCTCAGGGTTCTCTCTCCTGACTTGCTATCCAGGAACTCCAGCTGCAACATGTGGGAATGTTAGAGGAGGACAGGATTGGGCTCGGCCACGATGCCTTCAACAGTCGCACAGACTTCCAGCACCCACCGTGAAGATGTTGTAGAAATTATAAGGGGATGGAGGGTATACTGGGGTTATTGTCTCTGGCCAGCCAGAGCTCCGTGCGGTTTTGAATCGCTCCCCTTTCCTGGTTCTTACTGTCGGACTTATTCAGTAGCGATGTAGACAAAACGAGACTCGTGGTTGGGTGCAAAGAAGACCAGTATTTATATTGAAATAAAAAGAAATAAATTGAAAATAATCAATACAGCATACCTATGCTTAATACAGCACTTTTACTTAATACAGTACACCTTTGCTTAGTACAGCACTCTTTTACTTAGTACAGCACACTTTTACTCAATACAGCACTCTTTTGCTTAATACAGCAGACTTTTACTTAATGCAGCACACATTTACTTAATGCAGCACACCTTTGCTTACTACAGCACCCCTTTGCTTAGTACAGCACTCTATTGCTTAATACAGCAGACTTTTACTTAATGCAGCACACATTTACTTAATAGGGGAGGAAAAAACGGACACATCGAGGGAAAATTGACTAAAATTACAATTTAACAAAAATTCCCCTTTAATTCCCACCCCTAACACCTATCTAGGTTGCCTTGTAATGGGCCAGAAAAATCTATGCTCTCCAGTGAACGCCTGCTCCGTGCCCTTGCGGTCTTAGATTCTTCACCGCCCCAAAGTGGAGATACCCCAGTAATTTAAAAGCAACTGCTGGTATTCCACTCCTTTGGGCGGGCTCCTGAGTTGTTTTTCTTGCAGGCAGAGCACGGAGGCGAGGCGGCAGAGAGAGAGAGATGGCTTCCTGAGAGGCTATTTTATACCCAATGGGAGCCATAATCTTCGCGCCCAAATCCGGTTGTATCTGGGCTATACAAAAGGGGTCAAACTGTACCCATTGACTGCAATGGGTTTGAATGAATTACCCCATTCATTTGACTGGTATTCGCTCAGTTTAAATGTCTTACTGAATTTCAGTCAACAGCACTCAAATGGTTTGTAAACAAACCCATTGTCCTGTGGTCACTCCAACTGCAATTGATTGACAGCTTTAAGTACTTAAGCCTTTGTGTCAACATTGTAGAGAGTTCTGTAAACAAACAACCTCTTTGTCCTGCGGTTTGAAACTTCCTAAACTGCAGTTGATTGACAGTTTCAAGTACTTCATGCATTTCGCACAGGCTGCTGTTTTTTTTCAAATCCTTTGCAGATACACAAGCAGGCTGTCTTTTGTCTCCTGCCACGAGGTCTGACAGCCATTGTTTGATGCCCTGGATTTTTAAGGTAAATACCACCCAGGTTTTCTTTAATCAAAAAAATAATCTTCGGGGCTGTGGAAATTTTTGAAATTTTTGCGAAACCTTACAATGTGCAGTTGAAGAAAGGCCACTTGGGCATGGTGCTTGAGGGCATCCAACACCCATAGGGCCATATAACACCCAGCATAAGTCAACACCTTCAGGAGGGGAGGGACAGAATTGTAGGGAGGCAAAATGGAAGTTCCACACAGGCTAAAGTTTGAGTTCAATATTAAGTTTGAGTCGAGCTATCAATGACTGGAGCATCAAATGAGTTATGAATTGGTTCTAATTCCAGATGTAACCTACATTATGTTATTTGTGATAGATCAGGATAGACAAAAGAGTTCCGTCTTTCTGGACTGAAATGCACTGTTACTGATTACACTGGAAACTATTAGGACTGGGTGCAAACAATTCTCTTTTCAAAGTAACGATTGAATCTGCATCCACCACCCTATCAAACAGTGCATTCCAGATCAGAACAAATCATTGTTATTTTTTCCCTCATGTCGCCTCTGGTTCTTTTGTCAATCACCTTAAATCTGTGTCCTGTCGTTACCGACCCTTCTGCCACTGGAAACAGTTTCTCCTTACTTACGCTATCAAAACCCTATAAGATCTTGAACACCTCGATCAAATCTCCCTTAACCTTCTCTGCTCTAAGGAGAACAACCCCGGTTTCTCCAGTCTCTCCACGTAGCTGAAGTCTTTCATCCCAGGTGCCATTCTAGTAAATCTCCTCCGCACCCTCTCCAAGGCCTTGACATCCTTCCTAAAGTGTTTTGCCCAGAATTGGCCACAATACTCCAGCTGGGGCCTAACTTGTGTTTTATAAAAATTTAGCATAACTTCCTTGCTTTTGTACTTTATTCCTCTATTTATAAAGCTAAGGATCCCGTATGCTTTTTTAACACCATTCTCAACTTATCCTGCCACCTTCAAAGACTTGTGTACATACACCCCCAGGTCTCTCTGTTCCTGCACCGCCTTTAAAATTGTACCATATAGTTTATATTGCCTCTCCTCATTCTTCCTACCAAAATAAATCACTTCACACTTCTTTACTTTAAATATCATCGACCTTGTACCTTCCCATTTCAACAATCTGTCTATGTCCTTCTTTAGTCCGTTACTATACTTCTCTGCTTACTACATTTCTGAGTTTCATATCATTTGCAAACTTTGAAATTATGCCCCCTATACCCAAGTCCTGGTCATTAATATATATCAAAATAGCAGTGGTCCCAACCAACGTTGCCTCTAAGCTGTTAATTTCATGCACGCAAAACTGTGAATGGGCCATGCAGCCGCTTAAACGGGCAGTGCAGCACAAAAAAAATTAGGGGAACATTGGTCCCAACACCGTCCCTTGGGGGACACCACAGCACACTTCCTTCCAGTCTGAAAAACAATCGGACACCTCTACTCTCAGCTTTCTGTCTCTTAGTGAATTTTGTATCCACGCAGCCACTTTAATCCCATGGGCTTCAATTTTGCTAATAAGTCTATTATGCAGTACTTTATCAAATGCCTTTTGAAAGTCCATATACAACATCAATCACACTACCCTCATCAACCCTCTCCATTATTTCATCAAACAACTTAATTCAATTACTCAATATAATTTTCCTTTAACAAATCCATTAATCCTTTCATTGATTAACCCATATTTTTCCAAGTGCCAATTAATTTTGTCCCGGATTATTGTCTCTATAAGTTTTCCCACCACCGAGGTTAGGCTGACTGGCCTGTAGTTGTCACGTTTATCCCTTTCCCCTTTTTTGAGTAAGGGTGTAACATTTGCAATCCTCCAGCCCTCTAGCACCACTCCCATATCCAAGATTGATTGGAAAATTGAACATTGCCATCAGGATGAGATGTTAAACTGAGGCCCCATCTGCCCTCTCAAGTGGATGTGAAAGATCGCATGGCACTATTTGAAAAAGAGCAGCAGAGTTCTCCCGGGTGTGCTGACCAACATTTATCGCCCACTAACAACCTGATTCTCTGGACATTGATCTCATTGCTGTTTGCAGGACCTTGCAGTGTGCAATTTGGTTTCTGCATTTCCCTACTTCTTCTTCTTAGGCAGTCCCTCGGAACTGAGGATGACTTGCTTCCACATTAAAAATGAGCTCGCAGGTGACTGATTAGTCCAATGCGGGACCTACAGTCTCTGTCACAGGTGGGGCAGACGGTGGTTGAAGGGGCGGGCGTGTGGGGTGCTTGGGTTGACGTGTGCTCCTTGCACTGCTTGCACTTGGCTTCCGCTTGCTCCCGGCAAAGCGACTCGAGGTGTTCGGCGCCTTCCCGGATGCTTTTCCTCCACTTTGTGCGGTCTTGGGCCAGGGATTCCCAGGTGTCGGTGGGGACGGTGCACTTTTTCAAGGAGGCTTTGAGGGTGTCCTTGAAGCGTTTCCTCTGCCCACCTGGGGCTCTCTTGCCGTGCCGGAGCTACGACAAGGCCTTGGACAATGTGGACCACTTTCCATACCTCAGGAGCCTACTGTCAACAAGGACAGATGTCGACGACGAAGTCCAACACCGCCTTCAGTGTGCCAGTGCAGCCTTCGGTCGCCTGAGGAAGAGAGTGTTTGAAGACCAGGACCTCAAACCTGGCACTAAGCTCATGGTCTACAGGGCAGCAGTGATACCCGCCCTGCTGTATGCCTCAGTGACATGGACCATGTACAGCAGGCACCTCAAAGCACTGGAGAGGTACCACCAACGCTGCCTCCGCAAGATCCTGCAAATCCATTGGCAGGATAGGCGCACCAACATCAGTGTTCTTGCTCAGGCCAACATCCCCAGCATCGAAGCTTTGACCACGCTCAATCAGCTCCGATGGGTGGGTCACATTGTCCGCATGCCCGATACGAGACTCCCAAAACAAGCGCTCTACTATTTCCCTACATTACAACAGTGACTCCACTTGAAAAGTAAGTCATTGGCTGTGAAGCGCTTTGAGGCATTCTGAGGACACTATATAAATGCAAGTTCTTTCTTTCTATGAATTTAAATTGGGAAACCAGTAATAAAAGTCCATTTTAAATCAGATGTCAGGTGGAATTTCTTTACTCAAGGATTGACGGGTATCTGGAATAATCTGACAGACAGGGTCATTGGAAGCAAAAACCTTACAGTTGTGGAAAGCACATCTGGATACAACTATGAGAGCTTTAAGGTACCAGAGGGGTCAGCTTCAATGGGGTGGATGGCTTTTACCATCCTTGACTTTTCTTTTGATTTTATGAATTGGGACGTTGATTTGTACAATGGGTGAGATGACAGTTTATTGTGGCTATGCTTTGCTGTCATGTAAGTCGATGCCATCACTAGTGCATGCTCCAGTGGGCATTAACAGCCTGGGCCCTGCAGATGGTTTATGGTGTTCTAACTGAGGAATTGGTGATTATGATTTCATTAGAGCTGGTCTATCGAGTGACAGTCTGCAATCTATTTCCAATGTACAACACCATCAGTACATACTGCTTAATTATAGCTTCGCTCTTACAACGATACAATGCTCATTGCATCTGCCTAAGATTGAAAGCTATTCTAATGCAACTGATTGTGTTATATTCTGGAAGCTGACTGCAGGTTCAATTATATTCTGTTATAAAATGACGATAAGCATATTTCATAAATTTAAAGATCTTGCATAGGGCACACATTTCCCGTTATCACAATTTTTGGTCATGCTTTTGTGCCAACATTTCCCATTGTAAATTATTATGTCAACATTTCCCATTGTAAATTGTTATGTCAACATTTCCCATTGTAAATTATTATGTCAACATTTCCCATTGTAAATTATTATGTCAACATTTCCCATTGTAAATTGTTATGTCAACATTTCCCATTCAATTCTGCCATGCCAACTGATGCAATGTAGTTGCAGCATCTGGCCACTAGGTGGCCTTATGGAGTGAAGTCAGTCTCCCAGCTCTGGCACCACCTTCTGCCTCAGTGGTTCTCAAACCTTTTTAGTTGAAGGACCCCTTTTCAAATGGATTAGTAATCATGGAACCCCCGCATCTAAATTATAATACTATATAATACACATAATATGAAAGTGCTGCGTGTGAAGAGCGTTTTAATAATGCTCTAAGAAAACAAGTATTTACTTGCAGTTATCAGTGAGATGGGTATGCCTGTTTCTCACTGCAGAGTCTGTCTGTCCTTGGTGTGATACTCGCAGAGTCCTCGCCAAGGGCCTCCCTCGGAAGGCCAACCGCTCTTCCCTTTACAAATGACCAGCTGTAGCTGGCTTTAATTCACAGTAAAGTCCCCGGATGCAAGACATCAATTTAAACTCACAGCATGCGGTATAACTCCAGACTAGTCCAAAGACCTTGGCTGGCTTCTTTAGATGCTCTATATTTCGAAGCCGATATGTTCCTACCGCCACAGCCAAGTCCTTTTGTTTATTGGCCCAGAAATTCAGCTCTCCCCGGGTGAGTACGCACGGGGTACTCACCCGTAGGCCGAATGGAACTGCCGGTTTCCTGCACGCACTGCGCATGCGCGGGAAACCGGCACTTCCGATCCTCTGAACGAAGGGGTTCAGAGGTTGAACGCGCGCGCAGGGGAGGCTGCGCATGCGCATCAAACTTAGGTTTTTTTTACAGGTTTTCCCGGGAGGGTAAGCCTGCAGGATTTACACATTTAAAAAGCAGGCGTAAGGCCTGCTTTTTGCAAGGTAAGTGGTCAATTAATTAAAATTAAAACATTTTTTCCACAGGGTTATTATTTTTAAACACTTTAAAGCAAAGTAAGTTTATTTTTAGCCCCGTTATAATATAAAATTATTTTTTTCAAAAATTTAAATTATTGTTTAAAATAGTTATTTAATGTAATTTATAGTTTATTTAAAAAGTGTGATGTTTTTTTAAAATTTATTTGAAGGTTTACTGCTATTTTGGGCCCATAGTATTTATAAGTTTTGACAGGTCTACCTGTCAATCTTATGAATGGGCTTTTCCCTCCTCCGATTGGCTGCCCATGGCTCACGTGATCCCAGGGGACGCATCGCACTAACTGCGCCCCTGGGACACGCCAGCACTGCGCGCCGGCAGCTGGGCCAGGCCCCGGAGCGGAATTCCACGGGGCCCTATAGCTCAACGGCCGGCGCGCAAGGTAAGTGCAGGTTGGGGGCTTACACCCGCAGGAAGCCCCCGACCCGAATTTCTGGGCCATTATCTTTTGCTGCCGCTCATGCCCATGGAAAAAAAACTTTCAAAGAAATAAATCCCGAACTCTTCATTGGTTCACTGACGAGGATTGGATGAGGATCATGTCAGTCATTAGCAGCACGTTCACGAGCATTTGAAATATTCCCACGCAAGGGAGGTGATGGTGGAAGTGAGGAGGTGCTCCTGGGCGTGATGGGCAGTCGCTGGTTTGCTCTCGATTATCGGCAATAACCCACAGGCTGGCGAACGTGCTGCTAATGATTGACGTGATCTACATCCAATTGCCGCACCATGTCTCCGGCCGCCTCTCATTTTGCGGACCCCCTGGAAAGTCTCTACGGACCACCAGGTGTCCGCGGACACCAGTTTGAGAACCACTGTACTATATAACAAACCTTACATTCAGTGCTGACTGAAGTCAACTCCACAGGCAATGTACTAGTGTTCTATAACAATACACACCGTGATACACGCATGGAATAATCCTGCGTATGTATTAGATAATATATTCCATGTTACAGGGATGGCAGAGATGGAAAATAATTGCATACATATAGAATCTTAGAATGATACAGCACAGAAGGAGGTCATTCGGCCCATCGTGCCAGTGCTGGCTCTTTGGTAGAGCTGTTCAATTAATCCCAGTCCCCTGCTCTTTCCCAATAGCCCTGCAAATTCTTCCCTACTGTTGAATCTGCTTCCATTGCCCTTTCAGGCAGTGCATTCCAGATCACAAGAACTCGCTGTATAAAAAAACGTTTCCTCATGTCGCCTCTGGTTCTTTTGTCAATCACCTTAAATCTGTATCATCTGCTTACTGACCTTTCTGCCACTGGAAAGAGTTTCTCCTTATTTACTCTATCAAAACCATTCATGCTTTTGAACATCTCTATCAAATCTCCTCTTAAACTTCTCTGCTCGAAGGAGAACAAACTCAGCTTCTTCAGTCTCTCCACATAACTGAAGTCCCTCATCCCTGGTACCATTCTAGTAAATCTCCTCCGCACCCTCTCCAAGGCCTTGACATCCTTCCTAAAGTGCGATGCCCAGAATTGAACACAATACTCCAGCTGAGGCCTAACCAGTGTTTTAGAAAGGTTCAGCATAACCTCCTTGCTTTTGTACTCTATTCCTCTATTAATAAAGCCAAGGATTCCATGCGCTTTTTAACAGCCTTCTCAACCTGTCCTGCCACCTTCAAAGATTTGTGTACATTCACCCCCAGATCTCCCTGTTCCTGCACCCCCTTTAAAATTGTACCATTTAGCGCATATTGTCTCTCCTCATTCTCCTTCTTACCAAAATGCATCACTTCACGCTTCTCTGTGTTAAATTGAATCCACCAGGGGTCGGCCCATTTCACCAGTCTGTCTCTGTCCTCCTGAAGTCTGTTACTATCCTCCTCGTTGTTTACTACATTTCCAAGTTCCGTATCATCTGCAAAATTTGAAATTATGCCCTGCATACCCAAGTTCACGTCATTAATATATATCAGAAAGAGCAGTGGTCCTAATACCGACCCCGGGGAACACCACTGTATACTTCGCCCCAGTCTGAAAAAACAACCGTTCACCACTACTCTCTGCTTATGCCCTTTAACCAATTTTGTATCCATGCTGCCACTGTCTCTTTAATCCCATGGGCTTTAATTTTGCTAACAAGTCTATAATGTGATGCTTTGTCAATATATTTTACATATATGTGTATATGCATATATATATATATATAATAAATACTCTGATTTACAAATGCATAACACTTGCATATTATGTGTAATATGCTGTGTTACAGACATGTGACTCTTCTGTATACATTATCTAATAATATACACTTTACACAGTTATAATGCTCTTGTATATGTTATAATAAGGACATTTTACCATACGTGGCAATGTTATTTTTATTAAATATTTCAGCCATCATATTCCAATTAATCCCACTGGTTTAATCCCACTGGTGATTGAACATGACGGTGTGGGTTGTTTACAAGCCCATGCTGAGTCGCACCTGCTATCAACGTGAAACGGACATTTGGGGGCGCACTGCGACTGACCTCCCCACCACTGCTCAACATACGGATTTGCACTGGTGATGGGTGAGGCTGTCTGCTGGCAGCACAGATTGGCAAAGTTACCCACAGGAACAGCACTGGTCAGAATACATACCTCGATGAGATGATCCAAAACTCGGCTGCCCGTGTCCTAACTCGCCCCAAGTCCCGTTCACCCATCTCCCCTGTACTCACTGACCTACATTGGCTCCTGGTTTAGCAACGCCTCAATTTCAAAATTCTCATCCTTGTTTCCAAACCCCTCCATGGCCTCGCTCCCTCCCCATCTCTGTAACCTCCTCCAGCTCCACAACTCCCCGAGATATCTGCGCTCCTCTAATTCTGCCCTCTTGAGCATCCCTGATTATAATCGCTTAACCATTGGTGGCCGTGCCTTCTGTTGCCTCGGCCCTAAGCTCTGGAATTCCCTGACTAAACCTCTCCGCCTCGCTACCTCTCTTTCCTCCTTTAAGACGCTCCTTAACACTTACCTCATTGACCAAGCTTTTGGTTACCTTCCCTAATTTATCCTTATGTGGCTCGGTGTCAAATGTTTTGTCTTATAATACTCCTGTGCAGCGCCTTGGGATGTTTTACTATGTTAAAGGCGCTATATAAATGCAAGTTGTTGTTGTTGATGATCCTAATGGCTGGAACTATGCTGCCTTCAGAAATTAATTTGAAGGGAAATTTCAAAGAATAAACATTTGGAAGCGACATCACACAGCAATAACCCAGTTGCCTCTCACACTGCCTCAAGCTGTGCTGGAATCACACCACAATGGCATAAACACGACGAAAGGACTTGCATTTATATAGCGCCTTTCACACGCTCAGGCCCAGGTCCTTTACAGCCAATGAAGTACCTTTGAAGTGTAGTCACTGCTATAATGTGGGAAACACGGCAGCCAATTTGCACACAGCAAGCTCCCACAAACAGCAATGTAATAAATGTCCAGATAATCAGTGTTAGTGATGTTGGTTGTAAGATACATATTGGTCAGGACACCAGAAAAAAATCCCCTGCTCTTCTTCATATAGTGCCAAGGGATTGTTTACATGCACCTGAGAGGGCAGATGTGGGCTGCTTTGATATTTCATCCGAAAGATGGCGCCTCCGACAGTGCAGCACTCCCTCAGTACTGCACTGAAACGTCAGCCTAGATTATGTGATTAAATAAGAACATAAGAAGTAGGAGCAGGAGTAGGCCATACGGCCCCTCGGGCCTGCTCCGCCATTCAATAGGATCATGGCTGATCCGAACCTAGACTCACGTCCACTTCACTGCCCGCTCCCCGTAACCCCTAATTCCCTTATCAGCTAGGAAACTGTCTATCTCCGTTTTAAATTGATTTAATGTCGCAGCTTCCACAGCTCTCTGAGGTAGCAAATTCCATAGATTTACTACCCTCTGAGTGAAGAAGTTTCTCCTCATCTCAGTTTTGAAGGAGCAGCCCCTTATTCTAAGATTATGCCCCCTAGTTCTAGTCTCACCCATCAGTGGAAACATCCTCACCGCATCCACCCGATCAAGCCCCCTCACAATCTTATATGTTTCGATAAGATCGCCTCTCATTCTTCTGAATTCCAATGAGTAGAGGCCCAACCTACTCAACCTTTCCTCATAAGTCAACCCCCTCATCTCCGGAATCAACCGAGTGAACCTTCTCTGAACTGCCTCGAGAGCAAGTATATCTTTTCTTAAATATGGAAACCAAAACTGTACGCAGTATTCCAGTACGCAATCTCTGGAGTATGGCTTGAACCAACCACCCTCTTACTTGGAGGCAAGCGGCCTAACACTGAGTCAAGGATGACACCTTAAAATACATCTCTAACCCCATTTTTTTTAACCATCCTTACTTATTTATATTTACCTAACCAATTTTAACATAATCCATAAACAGAACACACTGAGGTCCCATGGGATGGGATGAGACATTGGCGTTTGCATGGGAAATAAATCATATCCCACAGGTTTTGGAATGTTTTCCAGTGTACCCAAATCAGAGAAAACCAGATGGGATAATGCCTTACTGTGCAAGCGTTTTCTTCCCAGTCCTGTAGTTGTCAGGTTGCCTGCTGAGCTAGCGGCTAATTTGTACATTATGATTCAAATGAGCTGTTGCATAATAGAGTCACAGACACTGGTATCAAGTGGCAGATTTTATACACTCTGAGTTGGGTGAATGCATTTGCCTGTGACATTACATGCAAACTGATGCTTGATGGATTCAGAGAGAAAGTTCGGGCTAGAATGTTGTGTAGTTTAAAAGTCTCTCCGGAATGCCTTTTGAGTGTGATTTTTGTTGCTTTATATAATCCTTTGAAATGTGAGGTTTAGGGTGCCTCAAATCTTTGCATTAAAAGTGCTGCTTGCCCCCCTTTTATTATTTTATTATCTTTTATTTTTACCCTGAGGAGAGGCTGGGTGTCTCCTATAGGCAGAGGGAGGAATGGAAAGTAGCTTCTCCATGTTTATCAAAGGCCAACTCAGAGTGGCACAGCTGGCGGTCTGGAGCAGGTTCCTTTGGCTGCTGTGGTCCAGGGAGACCAGGAGGACTGACGAGAAGATAGAACGGTGTCGTTCCCTCAACAAAAAACCTCTTTTTTTCTTCTCCTTCTCCTTGTGAACTTCTTTAGGCCATAGTCCCAATTCATGGACTTGAGCATAAAATCTCTTCTGACACTCCAGTGAGGGAGCGCTGCACTGTCAGAGAAGACGTCTTTTGGATTAGACGTTAAACTGAGGCCCCGTCTGCTTTATCAGGTAAATGTAAAAAACCCCATGGCCACTATTTTGAAGAAGAGCAGGGAGTTCTCCCTGGTGTCCTGGGGCCAATATTTATCCCTCAACCAACATCACTAAAAACAGATTATCTGGTCGTCGTCACTTTGCTGTTTGTGGGAGCTTGTAGTGCGCAATCTGGCTGCTGCGCTTCCTACATTACAACACTGGCTACGCTTCAAAAGTGCTTCATTGGCTGTAAAGCGCTTTAGGCCATCCTGAGGTTTTGAAAGGCGCTATAGAAATGCAAGTTCTTTCTTTTCTTTCTTTACTTCCACTCTACACTCAGTCACTAGGAGGATCCCTCCCAAGGCAACCAGCTCAGTGATGTTCTATTCAGATGATGCCTACCCATGGCACTTCTCTCTCACGATACGGCCAAGATCAGGAACTCACTTTTGGGGAACTGGTCCCTCATTGTGGCCCCAAAATTCCTGGGGGCCACTCTGTAGTGTATGTACCCGTCTACCTTTAAGAGAATTATTGTATGTAACCGTCCACCTTTAAGAGAACTACTTTAGGTGTTGCACTACTTTGTTGGCTTCTGTATACTGTAATACCGACGGTGACCACACCGGTATATAAGTGCTGTGTCAGGAATTATTGGGCAGATTCGCCCTGACCTTCGAATAGTAAAGTCCTGTTTTAAGTTACTCTTGGAGTCTGTGTATTAATTAACTAAACAACCCACAGACTTTACAGTGGCGACGAGTCCGATCGTACCCTGCGGCAACAATACTTCCGAAGCAGTTAACGAGTGTCGAGAAGAGGCAACCGCCCTCGTCATTCTGCTGGGAGAAAACTCGAGTCTGCAGAGCTGGAAAGGAGGAAGAATTCAGAGACAAAGACTTCCATCAGCAACAGGCACTGACTGTCCCTTCTGCCACGGTGAGGAGTGAGCCGATCAGCACGAGAAGCAAGGCGGCCACGGTGACTGTGAGTAAGGGAAAGTAAAAAGAATAACCGGAGGATAAGGGCGGTGCACTCGACCACGGTCGAGGGGGAAAGGAGCCGGACAGAAGTCGGGTCCAGAGGCGCTGAGACTGGGGCAGCGTGGAGCAAGGAAGCCGCGGTACAGACAGGCTGGGGGACGCAACGGCGTCGTGAGACAGCTAGACCGCGACCGGCGAAAAAGGCCGGGCAGCGACCGAAGCCACGAAGCACTGCGACCGGGAACATAGGCGCGGGAAGAGATAAACTCAGCCGCAGCCAGGGAGGGAAGCACCGGACTGCGAGAGGGCTGGGAGGCGCGACTGGGAGCCGAGCGAGCGGGAGAGGCAGAGCCGACCAAGGGAGACTGAGCGAGAGCCAGTCCAGCGGCTGAAACTGTTCTCCGTCAACGGGGTGTACCCAGCGCCGGTAGAGCCGAGCGAGCGGGAGAGAAACAAAGCCCGAGCAAGGGGAACTGAGCGAGAGCCAGCCCAGCGGCTGAAACTGTTCGCCGTCAACGGGGTGTACCCAGCGCCGGTTGCCCTGCCGAGAAAAGGGAAAGCACTGAAGCCGACGCGCAGGCTGTGAACCTGAAAGCCAGTGGCCGTCGCCCGTGGGGAAAGTGTACCCCTCCCGCCAGGGGAAGAAACGCGGGAAGCCGCCATTAGGCGGAGAAGAAGACAGAAGAGGGGAACCGCCATTGAAGTGGGCGGGGAGAGAAGATAAGCGCGGGAAACCGCCATTTTCGCAGGAACCGCCATCTTGGAAAAAAAAGGAAAATTTAAAGAAATAATTCGTGGTGTTATCAGGAAGAGAGGAAGATGCCTAAGCGTGGTAACATCAACGATTTTAATTCCGAGGTAGAAGACTGGGCCATGTATGTGGAACGCATTGAGATCTATTGTGAGGCCAATAAAATAGAAGAAGATGACAAAGCTATAACCTTGCTAAACTCAATGGGCGCGAAGACATACGAGCTCTTGAAGCATCTACTAGCACCAGCTAAACCGGCGGATCAGACTTTCGATGATATTGTGACTGTTCTGAAGGATCACTTGAACCCCACACCGTTGATGTTGGCGGAACGATTCAAATTCTATGCGAGAACGCAAAGGAAAGACGAAAGCAACGCAGAATACTTGGTCGAACTGCGTAGACTAGCGAAACACTGCCAGTTTGGAGGGAATCTGACAGAGGCGTTGCGAGACAAATCCGTGTGCGGAATGTCGAAGGAAGAAACACAAAAACGACTGCTCGAAGAGAATGATCTTACACTTGAGAAGGCTGTCCTTATTGCTGCATCGAACGAAGCCACAGCGAAAGGAACGGCGGAAATGCAGCTAAAGGCAGCGGCACTCAGGGTGCAGCAAATTACTTCGGGTACAACAAAATTCTATCATTGTGGGAAGACAACACACGACCAGAACCAATGCTGGTTTAAAAACCAGGAATGTAGGAAATGTGGCAAGCTCGGTCACATAGCTAAGGTATGCCGGTCAGGAAAGAAGACCAACAATAATGAGTCACCACAAAAGAGGTACAGAAAGGTACATGAGGTGACTAGGAAGAGTCCGGAAGAACAGAATTCGGACTCACACTCCAACTGCAAGGAACTGGATAGTCTGAGAATTCACAATGTGAGTAATGAAGCTGACCGACAAGCTATCTGGATCACACTACAGATTGCAAAAGTCCAAGTGAAAATGGAAGTGGACACCGGATCAGCGTTGACGGTCATGAATAAGCATGATTATAAAAAGTTATTCAAGCATATTCCCCTACGGGATACGGAACTAGTATTGAAGACATACACGGGGCACAAAGTATACCCCATCGGAAAGATGGAAGTCAAGGTGAGATACAAGGACAAAGAGCACCAAAGGATGGACCTGTATGTGTTGCCTGAGGGAGGTCCACCACTTCTGGGACGGGAGTGGATCAGGAAAATAAAGATAGACTGGCATTCACTAAACACCATGACGGTAGATTCCGGAAAGGAAGATGTCAAACCTGAACGGTTGTCCAGAATATTAGACGAAGCTAAAGAGGTATTCCAGCAAGGACTGGGAACACTGCGAGGAGTTAAAGCAAAGGTTAAGATTGCAGAACATGCAAGCCCAAAATTTTTCAAAGCCAGATACGACCTGCTGTGGAGGCAGAACTGGAAGAACTTGAACGATCAGGGGTACTGTCAAAAGTGGACTGGAGTGAGTGGGCCACGCCCATTGTTCCCGTCATGAAGTCTTCACCAAGTAACAAGCCAGGGGGACCGGGGAAGGTCCGCATCTGCGGAGACTTCAAGATCACAGTGAATCCGGTGCTTCACACGGTACAATACCCGCTTCCGCGGATTGAAGATATCTTTGCTTCGTTGGCTGGAGGGAAACACTTCACCAAGATAGACCTGGCACAGGCATACTTACAAATGGAAGTCGAGGAAGAGTCGCGTCAGTACCTCACCATCAACACACACAGAGGCTTGTATCGTTATAATAGACTGGTTTTTGGGGTAGCTTCGGCGCCAGCAATTTGGCAGAGGGCCATGGAGCAGGTATTACAAGGAATTCCAAGCACGCAGTGTTACTTAGACAATATCCTGATTACGGGAGAGGACGAGGAAGAACACCTCACAAATTTGAAACTGGTGCTCACTAGGTTGAAGGAATATGGCCTTCGAGTTAATCGCAAGAAATGTGAGTTCTTCCAAAAACGGATCTCGTACTGCGGTCATGTCATTGACCGAGAGGGGCTGCACAAGTCACCTGACAAGATAGAAGCTGTCGTGAAGGCCCCCGCTCCGGAAAACGTATCACAGTTAAGATCATTCTTGGGGTTGATTAATTATTATCACAAGTTTCTGCCGAATCTATCCACGGTGCTGCATCCGCTGAATGCTCTGTTGCGGAAAGAAGTACCATGGAAGTGGAGTGAGGAATGTAAAAAGGCCTTTCGCAGAAGCAAGGCGTTGATTACCTCTGAAGAAGTGTTGGCTCATTTCAACCCAACGTTACCTCTTCGTCTAGCTTGTGATGCTTCCCCCTATGGAATTGGAGCAGTACTTTCACACAAGTTACCAAATGGCTCGGAAAGGCCAGTGGCATTCGCGTCCCGATCATTGACCTCCGCGGAGCGAAATTATGCTCAAATAGATAGGGAGGCCCTCAGCCTTGTGTGGGGCGTAAAGAAATTCAATCATTACCTGCAGGGCAAGAAGTTCACATTACTGACAGACCACCAGCCGTTGGTGTCCATATTCAACCCTAACAAGGCCGTTTCCACCATGACAGCGCAAAGGTTACAGAGGTGGTCCGTGTTACTTGGGGCACACCAATATGACATCGAATACAAAAGGTCCAAACAGCATGGAAATGCTGATGGGTTATCGCGCTTGCCATTGCCGATAGTAGAAGAAGCGACTACAGTGGACCCGGGAGAGCTGTTCCACTCATCCATAGTGGAATGTCTACCAGTAACAAATTCGATGATCGAAAACGAAACAAGAAATGACCCGACTCTCTCACGAGTCTATGATTTAACGGTGGAGGGATGGCCAGCACAGGGCGAACCAACGCTGCCAGCATTTTCGCAGAGAAAAGAACAGCTGTCAGTGTGTCGAGGAACCCTGATGTGTGGATCTAGAGTGGTGATTCCACCCAAACTTCAACAGAAGGTGTTAAAGGAGTTGCACGAGGGACATCTGGGTGGAGTGAAAATGAAGAACCTAGCAAGAGCGTTCGTGTGGTGGCCAGGCATTGATGGGGACATCGAAGAAATCACTAAGAGCTGTCTAGGATGCCAGAAGGTCCAAAACGCGCCACCACAGGCTCCTCTGCATCCATGGGAGTGGCCCTCATCTCCTTGGCAAAGGGTACACGTCGACTTTGCTGGTCCATTTATGGACTCAATGTTTCTAATAGCGGTGGATGCACACTCCAAGTGGCCGGAGGTAATAAAGATGTCCACCACCACCACGGAAAAAACCATCACAGTATTAAGGACCATGTTTGCTAGGAATGGGCTGCCGGAACAGATCTGTTCTGATAATGGACCGCAATTTGTGTCCGAAGAATTCAAGAAATTCTTAAAGAGCAATGGGGTTAAGCACTACACGTCAGCCCTATACCATCCCGCCTCCAATGGATTGGCTGAAAGGTTTGTCCAGACCTTCAAGAAGGCCATAAAGGCCATGGGTAATGAAGCCATTAACTTACAACATAAGGTGGATAGCTTCTTGTTGGCGTACAGGAATGCAACACATGCGGTCACAAATCAAACTCCCACCATGATGTTTTTTAATAGACGACTAAGATGCCGGCTGGATTTGCTTAAGCCAAACGTCAGAAGGGACGTAGAGAACCGGCAATTCCAGGGCATGAATGAAAGGCCAACTAGATCTTTTCAGATAGGTCAACAAGTTTTGGCCCGGGACTACCGTACCGAGAAATGGCAGCCTGGAACTATTGGAAAAAGGCTAGGGCCGTTGATGTATACGGTGGACATTGGGGACAGTATAATAAGGCGCCATGTTGACCAGATCATAGGGTCAGCCACAAATGGCCAAACTAGTCCACCACCTTACACGGTTAATGTTGAGACAGAGATATCCAGAACACCGACCTCCGATCTGGTAATACTGGAATCAGATGAACCTGACACTGTCCTTCAAGCCGAATCGACCTTGCCAGAAGCACCTGCTACTCCACCGGGAGTTACGACACCACTGAGGCGTTATCCGGACAGAGTCCGGAAACCTCCAGAGAGACTGAATCTGTGAACTGTCTGGCATAAAGTTGTATATATGTTATAATGTATGTTTAATGGGGAATCAGTATGTTGTAAGCTAAAAAGGGAGGATTGTAGTGTATGTACCCGTCTACCTTTAAGAGAATTATTGTATGTAACCGTCCACCTTTAAGAGAACTACTTTAGGTGTTGCACTACTTTGTTGGCTTCTGTATACTGTAATACCGACGGTGACCACACCAGTATATAAGTGCTGTGTCAGGAATTATTGGGCAGATTCGCCCTGACCTTCGAATAGTAAAGTCCTGTTTTAAGTTACTCTTGGAGTCTGTGTATTAATTAACTAAACAACCCACAGACTTTACACACTCCATCAAATCAAGTGCGGAACCCCTGACTGTCCTATCCCAAGGCCAGAGACCCTACTCTAAATCCTGGGGACGGGCTCATTTACACAGCAAGGGTGGGCCTTCAGTGCCTGCAAGGGGGCATCAGTGACGCCCCCATCCCTCCATGGCCCAGGCCAATCTCCCCTTGTAAGGCAGAGTTGCCACAGCTGCTCTGTCTGAAGTCCCCCAAGGCCCAGTAAGGCTGAAGAAAGTGAGCCCTTTGTCTTTACTCTTCTGCTTCAAAAGAAGCCATTATACCCCCAGTTAAGGCGATCAATCGCCTTGCAGATCAATTACCTTAGTCTACTAAAGGTTTGGGGCCTACAGAAGGCCTCCAATGGACTCACGCCACCTCTCAGTTCAAGAGTGTGAAGAGCGGAATGTCCCCGGGATGCCCAGAAACTCCCTCCTGGCACTCCCGCATCTATAGACCACTGCCTACTAGAATTTAAAAGGCCAGGTCAAGCGGGAGAACATAAGAAATAGAAGCAGGAGTAGGCCAGTCGGCCCCTTGAGCCTGCTCCGCCGTACGGCCCCTCGAGCCTGCTCCGCCGTACGGCCCCTCGAACCTGCTCCGCCGTACGGCCCCTCGAGCCTGCTCCGCCGTACGGCCCCTCGAGCCTGCTCCGCCGTACGGCCCCTCGAGCCAGCTCCGCCGTACGGCCCCTCGAGCCCGCTCCACCGTACGGCCCCTCGAGCCTGCTCCGCCATACGGCCCCTCGAGCCTGCTCCGCCATGAAATTGCGGTGCAACCAGGTTCCAGCCGCAGGTGGAAATCAGGCCCAGGAATTTCAGGACCTTTGAATCACTGCATTGAGTTAATTCCAAATTGTAATCCTAAAAGATTTGTAAATCTGAAAGAGGCGGTAAAAACCATTCGGTTAACAGTGAGGGGCACAGTTTGAGCAGATTTTTCTCAAAAAAAAATCAATTTGTATTAATTTGTAGACATTCACTTCACTAAAACAAATTTTAAAAATCAAAATGATCACTTAGCTGATGAATAGTTGGCACCTTTTGTGTTCTTTACCCATAATTTCCGATGCCAGGGTACCAGATCGAGATCACTGAAACATGAGAGGAGCTGCTTTCTCTGAAATTATAGACAGTCAAAGCCAGGACTATATGCAGATTTGTTGCTTCTGGCAGGAGTTTCTAGTGAAAAGCAAATTGAAAAAACTAAGAGAGGGCCGCATTTCTGAATGAATACACCAGGGCAGAACCTCACACTGGAACAAGCTTTCAATCATCGCAGCTGCTTGAATCCTCCATATCCTGGCTACAGTAACTGTTTGTGGCTAAATATGGAACTTGAAAGTTGAAAAGGAAACGCGTCTGTGGTCGGGACAAGGTTCAAGGTGGCCAGAAAAAAAACAGACGGGTTGCAAGGTGGGAAAGTGAGGTCGAGGGTCAAGGGTCAAGGGCCTGGTGCAGGCCAGCGCCAAGGCTGAAGAGATTAGGGCGGAAGATGAGGTAAATGAGCACTAGTGAGCCGCTGCAACAAAGGTTGGGTTATTGAAAAGCTTGTGGACTGCAGGAGGAACAGAACTCCAGCTTCCTCTCTGTATAAAAGAAAAGGATAAATATCTTATGGAATGTCTTTGAATCAAAATGGCAGAGGTGCTCCATTTTTGCAGTACCTGATTTCCACAGAATTTTAGGGCTGATGTATATTCGGGAGAGTAACATGTCTGTAACACACCATATTATTATCGAACCAGCCATTTAAAAAGATTTATTACTGATACAGAGCTACTGTAAAGCAGTTGTGGAGTGCGCCGTACTTGTACTTTACTGGCTCCCCAGAAATGGGGCAAATGCTGATTTACCGATAGTGCTCATTCTCCAGTAAGAGGACCTTTTTGAAGGTTTGAAAAAGATACCTTTGTATCTGCAGTTTACAAGGGCGCAATTCCTCAGGCAGTGGGACACACTTCCCCTTGTTATTGTCACCCACCGGACGACCAGCTCCTGCCTAGTATTGCCGTGCTCTCCACGGATTGGTTTCGCTGAACTCAAAGTGTGAGTCCCTGGTGTTGCAATCAATGACAGGCGCTACAAATAAAATACAGTCCCCAGCGCTGTGAGAGGGTGTGCTGGTGTTAACGCCGTTTGCCCGCCATACGCGGCGGACTGTAAAAGCGGAAAGTGTCAAATAAAAACAGACGGTGTTCCCTCTTATTTATTTTCCGGTGCGCGGGACCTTTGGCTGCGCGGGCCGTTCAAACTTTCACGCCTGCGCGGTTTCTCCCCCGTGTAAAAGCTGCGGAGCGGCCTGCGCGGGACCTCCGGACCGCCGCGCAGCCGCACAGCTTACCAGGATGGTTGGCGATTAGTTTAACAGTAAAGGAAAATCTCTTTTTACCGGCACCTAAATAACCGTAAATCTCTGTTAACCGGCAAAATTCAGGAGTAGGTTCAGGTAAGTTTTACTTCATATTAGTGGCCGTGTAACCGGGGTTCCTGGATCTGTGGCCATGTAACTGGGCTTCCTGGATCTGTGGCCGTGTAACCAGGGTTCATGCACCTGTTGCCATGCAACAGGGACGCCTGGATCTGTGGCCGTGTACAGGGCTCTTGTACCTTAGTAAGTATACCTCTCTGTAATCCGGACTTTTTGATCAACCGGCACCACGCCAGTCCCGTCGGTGCCAGTAAAAAGAGAGTTTCCTGTACTTACTGTCTGAACCTTTAAGAGACATTTACATACTCTACCTAAATCTGGTCCAGCTTCCTTGCTTTGTAGGCCCAAAGTTTAAAGGTTACAGCTCCCAATGATCATCTGCCCCAATATCTCATTATGCGGCTCGGTGTCAACATTTGTTTGATAACGCTTCTGTGAAGCACCTTGGAGTTGAGGCCAAGATCAGATCAGCCATGATCTTATTGAATGGCGGAGCAGGCTCGAGGGGCCAAATGACCTACTCCTGCTCCTACGTCTTATAAATACAAGTTGTTGTTGTTGTTGTTGTTGAGCTGTTAGACTGAAACAGACTGACCACAGAGCGCTGCCCAACATCTAGTATCGTTCCTATAGGAGGCCTCTGTTCACCAATTGTGCCCAGGTTGCTCCGTGGAATGCCATCATCTCACCTGCCACAGGCAGACCTTGTTTTACTTTCAGAGAACTTTCTCCAGGAGCTTGAGTCTGTCGCAATGCAGCAGGTTCCAAACAGAAAGAGGCGAGAGATGTTTCTTTGCTGAACGCTCTAGATTTGTGCGAGGGGTGGGGGTGGGGGGCGTTTGGCAGCCTGTGGGGGGGGGGACGGGCAGCTGCAGCCGGTATTAGTCCGCATTGTGAGGTCGGAGGAGTTCCCACTGCCAGCACATCTACCTCAAACAATTTGACGGGCGGCGCATTTCTGCCCACCATATTGGAAGCTTAGCCGGCCGGTTAGCGCCCGAAACATGGGTGCAGTGTCTAGGCCACAGGGTCTATTTTATGACAGAAAACATGAGGAAAACTGTGTTCAGATGGAAGATTCTACCTCATCAACACCGCTTGGTCAATAAAACACAACCACTTCAGCAGCCTGAGAGCCGTACTTCCAACACTCTCACATGACAAGTGAAGAGAGAAAAGTAAAACAGCCGGAGGTGAGCCTGGTTAATTAATGAGCTTTTGTTATATTTGTGTCATCCACTAATAAATGCCAGTTGGTTATTTTTTTCTTAATAGAAGTGCTGTTGATGCTTCTAATTAGACAAATGTGGAATAAGTGAATGAATCCTTTCATTGCCGATGATTTCATTGTTTGTGTTCAGGTCGCTCATGTTTTTTTTTTAAGTGGCACCCTCTATTTATTTTGGTCGATAGTGTTTACACAGGAAAAAAGGGGATAAATTGAGAGAAAAGTGCCGTGGCAGACTCCTCCAGTGATGATGTCTCTCACTTGAATAACAAAACCTGATTGGTTGTTCGGTGTCCTTCAATTCCGTTGAAGGGCAGCTGGACTTGGTTAATAGCACTTGATGGCTTTGTTGTGTTCCGTGCAAGTGGGAGCCTACACTAACAGCTCAGTAATTGAACACATTCTTCCAGCAAATTTGTACCCAGATATAAATGGCTGGCAATTTCTTCTGTTGATGATAAATGGCAGAAGGAGAGATTGAATACTTACTGATTGAATAACAGAATTGGGCACGCTGTCACAACTGAGGTGGGTAGCTCCAGTGGAATGCACAATCCAGTGAGGAACTAACCAGGAAGGTTCCAGGTTTGATCCCTGGTCTCAGCTGCTTTCGCCAAGGCGCAGCAAGTTGTCTACAATTCAAAACATGAAGAAAATACTGCAGCTGCTGGAAATCTGAAATAAAAACAGAAAATGCTGGAGATACTCAGCAGGTCAGGCAGCATCGGTGAAGAGAGAAACAGAGTTAACGTTTCAGGTCGATGACCTTTCGTCAGAACTGGAAAAAAGCAGGAAATGGAACAGATTTTTAAGCAAGTGTAGGGGCTGGGAAATGGGGGGAGGGGATGAAAGAACAAAAGGGAAGGTCTGTGATAGGATAGAAGGCAGGAGAGGTTAAGGGACATTAAGAGATATTCAAGGCAAAAGGAGATGGTAATGGGACAGGTTAAGAAACAAAGGATGGCTCTAGATGAAGTGTGAATTGTGCCGGCAGAATGAAAGACAGCTGCCATGTGGGAGAGAAGAAAAGACACAAACAAAAGCTGTGGATAAAAAATATATATGATAGGGACTGAGATTATGATCTGAAATTGTTGAACTCTATGTTGAGTCCAGAAGGCTGTAAAGTGCCTAATCGGAAGATGAGGTGCTGTTCCTCGAGCTTACGCTGAGCTTCCGTGGAACAATGCAAGAGGCCGCGGACGGTGGGTCTGAGTGGGAGTGGAGCGGAGAATTAAAGTGACAGGCGACCGGAAGCTCGGGGTCCCCATTACGGACTGAATGGAGGTGTTCCACAAAGCAGTCACCCAATCTGTGTTTGCTCTCCCTAATGTAGAGGAGACCGCATCGTGAGCAGTGAATACAGTATACTAAATTGCAAGAAGTACAAGTAAATTGCTGTTTCACCTGGAAGGGGTGTTTGGGGCCCTGGACAGTGGGAAGGGGGGCGGTATAAGGGCATGTGTTGCATCTCCTGCGCTTGCATGGGAAGGTGCCGGGCGAAGGGGAAGGGGTGTTGGGGGGTGATAGAGGAGTGGACCAGGGTGTCACGGAGGGATCAGTCCCTTCGGAATGCTGAAAGGGGAGGGGAAGATGCGTTTGATGGTGGGATCACGCTGGAGGTGGCGGAAATGGCGGAGGATGATCCGTTGAATGTGGAGGCTGGTGGGGTGAAAGGTGAGGACAAGGGGAACGCTATCATGGTTCCGGGAGGGAGGGGCAGGGGTGAGGGCAGAAGTGTGGGAGATAGAACGGACACGGTCAAGGGCCGTGTCAACCACAGTGGAGGGGAATCCTCGGTTGCGGAAAAAGGAAGACATGTCGGAAGCACTGGTGTGGAAGGGGGCATCGTCGGAGCAGATACGGCGGAGACGGAGAAACTGGGAGAATGGAATAGAGTCCTTACAGGAAGCGGGGTGGGAGGAAGTGTATTCCAGGTAGCTGTGGGAGTCAGTGGGCTTGTAGTGAATATTGGTCGATAACCTATCCCCAGAGATGGAGACGGAGAAGTCGAGGAAGGGAAGGGAAGAGTCAGAGATGGACCATGTGAAGTTGAGGGAAGGGTGGAAATTGGAGGCAAAGTGGATAAAATTGTCTAGTTCGGGGCGAGAGCAGGAAACGGCACCAATACAGTCATCAATGTATCGGAAAAAGAGGTGAGGGAGGGGACCTGAGTAGGACTGGAACAAAAAGTGTTCCACATATCCCACGAAAAGGCAGGCATAGCTAGGACCCATGCGGGTACCCATGGCAACACCTTTGATTTGGAGGAAATGAGTGGAGTTAAAGGAGAAGTTGTTCAATGTGAGAACCAGTTCAGCCAGGCGGAGGAGGGTGGTGGTGGATGGGGACTGGTCGGGCCTCTGTTCAAGGAAGAAGCGGAGCGCCCTCAGGCCATCCTGGTGGGGGATGGAGGTGTAGAGGGATTGTACGTCCATGGTGAAAAGGAAGCGGTTGGGGCCAGGTAACTGGAAACTGTTAAAGTGGCGGAGGGCGTCCGAAGAGTCGCGGATGTAGGTGGGAAGAGACTGGACAAGGGGAGAAAAGATAGAGTCAAGATAGGAAGAGATAAGTTCCGTGGGGCAAGAACAGGCTGAAACGATGGGTCTACCAGGGCAGTCCTGGTTGTGGATCTTGGGAAGGAGGTAGAAGTGGGCTGTGCGGGGTTGGGGAACTATGAGGTTGGTGGCCGCGGGGGGAAGATCTCCAGAGGAGATGAGGTCAGTGACAGTCTTGGAAACGGTGGTTTGATGTTCGGTAGTGGGGTCATGGTCCAGGTGGAGGTAGGAGGAGGTGTCAGAGAGTTGAAGTTCAGCTTCCGCTAGGTAGAGGTCAGTTCGCCAAACAACAACAGCACCACCCTTGTCAGCGGGTTTAATGACAATGTCAGGGTTGGATCTAAGAGAATGGAGTGCTGCAAGTTCAGAGGGAGGTAGGTTGGAGTGAGTGAGGGGAGCAGAGAAATAGAGACGGCCAATGTCACGGCGGCAGCTAGCGATGACAAGATCTAGAGAGGGTAAGAGGCCAGGGGGAGGGGTCCAGGTAGAACGGGAATTCTGCAAGTGGGAGAAAGGGTCAGTCATGCGGGGGGAAGACTCCTGGCCAAAGAAGTGGGCACAGAGACGAAGGCGGCGGAAAAAGAGCTCAACATCGTGCCGAGCTCGAAATTCCTTGAGGTGGGGGCGTAAGGGGATGAAGCTCAGGCCTTTGCTGAGGACTGATCGTTCGTTCGGGGTCAGAGAGTGGAAGGTCAGAGGGGATAGTGAAAACGCGGCAGGGGGTGAGATTGGGAGAAGGGGGGTCAGAGGAAAGTGAAGGGGAAGAAGGTTCCGGAGAGGCGTTGGTGTCCAAGAGTTGATAAAGCTTGCGATCCTTGACATCGGAAAGGAAGAAAAAAAGTTTTCTGTTGAAGCGTCGAATGAGTCAAAGGATGAAATGGAACTGTGGACCCGGACAGCTTTGAGATAGAGTGTGCCGGTGTTGCTGAAGAGAGAGGTCGAGAGTGTTCATGTGGCGCCACATGGCGTTGAGCGTGGATCTCAGGATGCGGCGAGAGCAGTAGTTTGAGGAACGATGAATATCTTGGAGATATTTGTAATCCTGGGTGGATCCGAAGCATGAAGGGTGGAAGTTTAATTGGAATCCACGTGGAATAAGTCGGAACCGGAGACAGTTGCTGAGGAAAATGATGTGGCTGTGAAACCGAGTCTTGGCAGATACCTGATCAAACACGAGAAGGGAAACTGAAAGTAAAATGAAGATGAGCAAGGTTGAAGAGCCAAACGGACATCCCATCGAAGAGAAGAGCAGAACTTCTTCAAGGTGGGCATTCCTAGAAGAGGTGTGGCAGTGATCCAAACACTAGCACGATAGCAAAATACTGCAGATGCTGGAAATCCGAAATAACAACAGAAAATGCTGGAAAAACTCAGCAGGCCAGGCAACATCCATGGAGAGAAATTAGAGTTGACGTTTCGGGTCTAACCCTTTTTCAAACTGGAAAGGAAATAAAATAGATCGAAGGCAGGGCTGCGATAGAACAAAAGAAGTAAATGAGACATTAAGAGGTATTCAAACCCAGATTTTTTTCCACCCCTTTGTTTTGGATCTTCCCTTCCCCCCCCTTTCCTTTTTTTTCTCTCTCCCACACGGCAGCTGTCTCTCATCCTGCCAGTACACTTCACACCTAATCTTGCCGTCTTTTGTCTCCACTGTCCTATAACCATCTCGTCTGGTTTTGAATACCTCTTAATGTCTCTTTTACTTCTTTTACTTCTTTTGTTCTATCGCAGCTCTGCCTTCGATCTATTTTCTTTTCTTTCCAGTTTGAAAAAGGGTTAGACCTGAAACGTCAATCTAATTTCTCTCCACGGATGTTGCCTGGCCTGCTGAGTTTTTCCAGCATTTTCTGTTGTTATTTCGGATTTCCAGCATCTGCAGTATTTTGCTATCGTAGCTGTGGGAGTCAGTGGGCTTGTAGTGAATGTTTGTCAATAACCTATCCCCAGAGATGGAGACGGAGAAGTCGAGGAAGGGAAGGGATGAGTTGGAAATGGACCATGTGAAGGTGAGGGAAGGGTGGAAATTGGAAGCAAAGTGGATGAAATTATCTAGTTCAGGGCGAGAGCAGGAAACGGCACCGATACAGTCATCAATGTACCGGAAAAAGAGGTGAGGGAGGGGACCTGAGTAGGACTGGAACATAGAATGTTCCACATATCCCACAAAAAGGCAGGCATAGCTAGGACCCATGCGGGTTCCCATAGCAACACCTTTGATTTGGAGGAAGTGAGTGGAGTCAAAGGAGAAGTTGTTCAAAGTGAGAAGAAGTTCAGCCAGGCAGAGGAGGGTGATGGTGGATGGGGACTGGTTGGGCCTCTGTTCAAGCAAGAAGCGGAGCGCCCTCAGTCCATCCTGGTGGGGGATGGAGGTGTAGAGGGATTGTACGTCCATGGTGAAAAGGAGGCGGTTGGGGCCAGGAAACTGGAAACTGTTAAAGTGGAGGAGGGCATCGGAAGAGTTGGGGATGTAGGTGGGAAGAGACTGGACAAGGGTAGAAAAAATAGATTTGAGATAGGAAGCGATATGTTCCGGGGGGCAAGAACAGGCTGAAACAATGGGTCTACCAGGGCAGTCCTGTTTGTGGATCTTGGGAAGGAGGTAGAAGTGGGCTGTGCAGGGTTGGGGAACTATGAGGTTGGCGGCCATGGGGGGAAGATCTCCAGAAGAGATGAGGTCAGTGACAGTCTTGGAAACGGTAGTTTGATGTTAGGTAGTGGGGTCATGGTCCAGGCGGACGTAAGAGGAGGTGTCGGAGAGTTAGCATTCAGCTTCCGCTAGGTAGAGGTCGGTTCGCCAAACAACAACAGCACCACCCTTGTCAGCGAGGTTAATGACAATGTTGGGGTTGGATCTGAGAGAATGCAGTGCTGCAAGTTCAGAGGGAGGTAGGTTGGAGTGAGTGAGGGGAGCAGAGAAATGGAGACGGCTGATGTCACGCCAGCAGTTTGCAATGAAAAGATCTAGAGAGGGTAAGTGGCCAGAGGGAGGGGTCCAGGTAGAACGAGAATTCTGAAAGCGGGAGAAAGGGTCAGTCATGCGGGGGGAAGACTCCTGGCCAAAGAAGTGGGCACGGAGACGAAGGCGGTGGAAAAAGAGCTCAGCATCGTGCCGAGCTCGAAATTCATTGAGGTGGGGGCATAAGGGGATGAAGCTCAGGCCTTTGCTAAGGACTGATCGTTTGGAGTCAGAGAGGGGAAGGTCAGAGGGGATAGTGCAAACGCGGCAGGGGGTGAGATTGGGAGAAGGGATGGGGTCAGAGGAAAGTGAAGGGGAAGAAGGTTCCGGAGGGGCGTTGGTGTCCAAGAGTTGTTGAAGCTTGCGATCCTTGACACCTGAAAGGAAGAAAAAAAGTTTTTTGTTAAAGCGTCGGATGAGACGAAGGATGTAATGGAACTGCGGACCAGGACAGCTTTGAGATAGAGTGAGTCGGTGCTGCTGAAGAGAGAGGTCGAGAGTGTTCACGTGGTGGCGCATGGCATTCAGCGTGGATCTCAGGGTACAGCAAGAGCAGTGGTTTGTGGAGCGCTGAATATCTTGGAGATATCTGTAGTCCTGGGTGGATCCAAAACATGAAGGGTGGAATTTCAGTTGGAATCCACAAGGAGTAAGTCAGAGCCAGAGACAGTTGCTGAGGAAAGATATGTGGCTGTGAAAGCGAGTTTTGGTAGATACCTGATCAAACATGAGAAGGGAGACAGAAAGCAATGAAGATGAACAAGGTAAAAGAGACAAACGGAAATCCCATCGGAGAGAAGAGCAGAACTTCTTCAAGGTGGGCATTCCTGGAGAGAAGTGGCAGTGAGTTAAACACGAATACAAAAAGAAAATACTGCAGATGCTGGAAATCTGAAATAAAAACAGTAAATGCTGGAGATACTCCGCAGGTCAGGCAGCATCGGTGAAGAGAGAAACAGAGTTAACGTTTCAGGTCGATGACCTTTCGTCAGAACTGGAAAAAAGCAGGAAATGGAACAGATTTTTAAGCAAGTGTAGGGGCTGGGAAAGGGGGGAGGGGATGAAAGAACAAAAGGGAATGTCTGTGATAGGATAGAAGGCAGGAGAGGTTAAGAGATATTAAGAGATATTCAAGGCGAGAGGAGGTGGCAATGGGACAGGTTAAGAAACAAAGGATGGTTCTAGATGAAGTGTAAATTGTGCTGGCAGAATGAAAGACAGCTGCCATGTGGGGGAGAAGAAAAAAAGACACAAACAAAAAGTGTGGATAAAATATATATATGTGATAGGGGCCGAGGTTATGATCTGAAATTGTTGAACTCTATGTTGAGTCCGGAAGGCTGTAAAGTGCCTAATCGAAAGATGAGGTGCTGGTCCTCGAACTTACGCTGAGCTTCCGTGGAACAATGCAAGAGGCCGAGGACGGTGAGGTCTGAGTGGGAGTGGGACGGAGAATTAAAGTGACAGGCCACCGGAAGCTCGGGGTCCCCATTACAGACTGAACGGAGGTGTTCCGCAAAGCGGTCACCCAATCTGCATTTGGTCTCCCCAATGTAGAGGAGACCGCACCGTGAGCAGCGAATACAGTATACTAGATTGCAAGAAGTACAAGTAAATCGCTGTTTCACCTGGAAGGGGTGTTTGGGGCCCTGGACAGTGGGAAGGGGGGAGGTATAAGGGCATGTGTCATATCTCCTGCGCTTGCAGGGGGAGGTGCCGGGCGAAGGGGAAGGGGTGTTGGGGGTGATAGAGGAATGGACCAGGATATCGCGGAGGGAGCAGTCCCTACGGAATGCTGAAAGGGGAGGTGAGGGGAAGATGTGTTTGGTGGTGGGATCACGCTGGAGGTGGCGGAAATGGTGGAGGGTGATCAGTTGAATGTGGAGTTTGGTGGGGTGAAAGGTGAGGACAAGGGGAACTCTATCATGGTTCCGGGAGGGAGGGGCAGGGGTGAGAGCAGTAATGCGGGAGATAGAACAGACACGGTCAAGGGCCGTGTCAACCACAGTAGAGGGGAATCCTCGCGTTGAGGAAAAAGGAAGACATGTCGGAAGCACTGGTATGGAAGGTGGCATCGTCAGAGCAGATGCAGCAGAGATGGAGAAACTGGGAGAATGGAATAGAGTCCTTACAGGAAGCGGGGTGGGAGGAAGTGTAGTCCAGGTAGCTGTGGGAGTCAGTGGGCTTGTAGTGAATGTTTGTCAATAACCTA